>NC_053442.1:28687031-29887031 GCF_007990345.1 Gossypium hirsutum
AAGTTCAGTAGTGAGTTCTGGTAAGAGAGGTTAGCTTCTTGGGTCATGTGGTATCCGCATCGGTATTCGAGCTGACCCGAGCAAAATTTTAGCCATACTTAACTGGAAGCCTCCAAGAAATATTACCGAAGTTCGGAGCTTCCTGGGACTCGCCGGTTATTACCGACGATTTGTCAAAGGTTTCTCGATGATAGCCACACCAATGACGAAGCTACTTCAAAAGGATGTTAAGTTCGAATGGACGGAGAAATGTCAGAAAGGTTTGATCAACTAAAAACTTATTGACTGAAGCTCCAATTTTAGTGCAACCCGAATCAGGCAAAGAGTTTGTCACTTATAGTGACGCATCCCTACTTGGGTTGGGTTGCGTATTGATGCAAGAAGTTCGAGTGGTGGCCTATGCGTCGAGACAATTAAAGCCACATGAGAAAAATTATCCGACCCATGATCTTGAACTAGCTGCCATCGTATTTGCTTTAAAAATATGGCGACATTACTTATTTGGTGAGAAGTGCCATGTATTTTCGGATCACAAAAGTCTCAAAAATTTGATTACTCAAAGAGACTTAAATCTGCGACAAAGACGTTGGCTTGAGTTGTTGAAAGATTACGAGCTTGTCATTGATTACCACCTGGGAAAGGCTAATATGGTTGCGGACGCCTTAAGCCGGAAATCATTGTTTGCTTTACGAGCGATGAATGTGCACTTGTCTGTTCTACCCGACAATGTGTTAATAGCTGAATTAAAAGCCAAACCATTATTGATTCATCAAATTCGTGAAGCCCAGAAAGTTGATGATGAATTGGTTGCAAAACGGGCTGAGTGTGCTCCGAACAAGGAATCGGAGTTTCAAATTGATGATGATGATTGTTTGAGGTTCAGAAGTCGTTTGTGTATTCCAAGGAGTTCGGAACTTATTTCGATGATTCTGAACGAAGCCCATTGTAGCCGAATGTCAAGTCACCCGGGGAGTACGAAAATGTACAACGATTTGAAACGTTGGTTTTGGTGGCATGGTATGAAACGAGACATCTCCGACTTTGTTTCGAGATGTTTAATATGTCAACAAGTGAAAGCGGAACATCAAGTGCCTTCAGGATTACTTCAGCCGATCATGATACCCGAGTGGAAATGGGATCGAGTCACAATGGACTTTGTGTCCGGACTGCCATTGTCAACAAGTAAGAAGGATGCGATTTGGGTTGTTGTTGATAGACTGACTAAGTCGGCTCACTTTATCCCCGTGTGTATGGATTTTTCATTGGATAGACTAGTTGAATTGTACGTTTCTCAGATTGTGAGATTACACGGGGTACCTATTTCTATCGTGTCGGATAGAGATCCGAGATTCACCTCGCGATTTTGGAGGAAATTGCAAGAAGCTTTGGGTACCAAGCTGCATTTTAGCACTGCTTTTCATCCCCAAACCGATGGTCAATCTGAGCGGATAATTCAGATACTTGAGGATATGTTGAGATGTTGCATCCTCGAGTTCAGTGGTTCATGGAACGGTATTTACTTTGATTGAATTCGCTTACAATATAGTTTCAATCAAGTATTAAGATGGCACCTTACGAGGCTTTGTACGGTCGTAAATGCCGTACACCGTTGTTTTGGACCGAGCTCGGTGAAAGTAAAATTTTCGGAGTTGATTGATTAAGGATGCTGAACAGAAAGTAAAGGTAATCCGTGAAAGTCTGAAAGCAGCCACAGATCGTCAAAATCGTATGCGGATTTGAAACGAAAGGACATTGAATATCAGGTGGGAGATAAAGTGTTCCTTAAAGTTTCGCCTTGGAAAAAGGTACTCAGGTTTGGCCGTAAGGGCAAGTTGAGCCTGAGATTCATTGGGCCGTACGAAATCTCCGAACGAGTTGGTCCGGTTGCGTATAGATTGATTTTGCCCCCTGAGCTTGAAAAGATTCACGACGTCTTTCATGTTTCGATGCTTCGACGCTATCGATCTGATCCATCGCACATAATTAGCCCATCAGAGGTTGAAATTCAAGCCGATATGAGTTATGAAGAAGAGCCGATGCATATCCTAGCTCGTGAAGTGAAGGAGTTGCGAAACAAAAGGGTTCCGTTAGTGAAGGTGTTATGGCTCAAACACGGGATCGAGGAAGCTACTTGGGAAACCGAGAGCTCGATGAAAGAACGATACCCAAACCTATTTACCGGTAAGATTTTCGGGGACGAAAATTTCTTAAGTGGGGGAGAGTTGTGACAGCCCAAAATTGACCCTAGTCGGGAAGTGGTTTCGGGACCACAAAACCGAGTCATAAAAATAATTGATTTCCATATTCTATGCTTATTATGTGTGTACATGAGTATGTGGAAGTTTCATTCTCCAATTTTGCCAATTGCATGAGAAATTATTAAATAGGGATTGATATGAGACATGGTGAAAATATGATAGGCTAATTTAAAATGGTCTATTAATGCATGTTGTGAAAATGATGGGTTTGCATGTCAAATTACCCAAAATTTGAGCTAGTGGTTGGCCATGCTATGGGTGGAAACATGTTGGGAACATGTTGGCCTAGTGAGGTATGTAGGAAAAAAATAAAATAAGGGGCATGGGCATAAAATAATGAAAAGGAGTATGATGAATACAAAAAAAAAATGTGTGTAGTTGTTCCCCCCCATTGCCGTGAGCTAAAGAAAAGAAAGGAGAAAATTTTTGTTCATCCTTTCTCATCTTCATTTAGCCGAAACTAGAAAGAAAAAAAACAAAGAAAAAAAAATGCTCATCCTTTGGTTCATCCTTGGCCAAGAATTTTAAGGAGGAAGGAAGAAGAAAGGTTGAAGAGGTTCGGCCATGCATGTAGCTAGGCTAAGGTATGTTTGATGATGTTCCATGAGATGCATGCATGTTTTAGTTGTTAGCTTGAGTTCTACCTAGCCCATGGTCTAAATCTTGCTATGTGATGGAAATGACACTCGGCCATGGATGCATCATTCTTGGTTGATGTTTGATGTTGTGGTGATGAGGCATGAGGATGAGTTAAGATTCGGCCTAGGTGGAGTTTGTGTTAATGCCATTGCATGCTAAATATGAAGCTTGTTAATGATGCATGTGATGGTGGCTTGATGATTCTTGAACCTCCTTTTTAGCATTTTTGAGTGAGCACATATGTGCATTGGTTGCTAAATGGAGAAGAATCGGCTAGCAAGTTGGGTGCTAAGGCCGAATATAACTTTTGCATGTTAATGAGCAATGCATGTGTTAAATTGATGGAAAGGGAGAGGATGCTTTACTAGTGTGTATATGTGTGTATTAGCCAAGTTTTGAACTTGAAACAAAAGGGTGTTTAGTCAATACAAGTGACCATACTTGTAGAATGTATTAAGTGTTGAAATCGGCCCCAAAATAGACATGCATATTCGGCCAAGGGGGAAAAATTAGCTAAAATGTTGAGTTTGATTCATGATTCCGTACATATGTGACTTTAATGTCTAATGTATAAATATGGGCTAAGTGCCTTGTGTTCCTCTTTTCGATGCTCAAATGATTAAATCAATTTATTTGTTTAATTAAGCTCAAGAGCAAAGGGGAACTAAATCCGATAAAGGGAAGGAAAAAGTGGTCGAATAGCTATCGGAATCGTTCGACAACACCCGAGGTAAGTTCTTGAGTAAGAGAGCTTAAATTATGATGTGATTAGATCATGTTTTAAGCAAATTAAAATCATGCTCTTTGTGTGGCTATTGAGCCGAATTTGCAAGAATGATAAATGTCTTGTGTTTGAGTTTTGCTAACGAAAATGAAATACGAATGGGCCATGATTTATTGTTAAATGTGCATGGTTATTTGAATGATGTCCGGGCTAAGTCCCGAAGGCTTGTGCTAAGTGACAATATCCGGACTAAGATCCGAGGGCATTTGTGCGAGATACTAATTCCGGGCTAAGCCCGAAGGCATTTGTGCGAGATACTAATTCCGGGCTAAGCCCGAAGGCATTTGTGCGAGATACTAATTCCGGGCTAAGCCCGAAGGCATTTGTGCGAGTTACTAAATCCGGGTTAAGTCCCGAAGGCATTTGTGCGAATTACTATAACCGGGCTATGTCCCGAAGGCATTTGAACGATGAGCTATATCCGGTTAAATTCCGAAGGTACGTGATTTGGGAATGAATGAACTTGCTGTAAAATTCCAGTTAATACTCTCGAAACATCCCAACATTGAGGTATGTTTCGTATGTGCTTGAATTTAGTTGAGCCCTTACAAATAAGTATTCGCTCAGTTGATAAACGAGCTACCGGCCTTTGGCTGAGTTGATCTTTTGTGTATGTACATAAGGGTTGATAATGTGAAGCAAGTACGATATCGTAAATTTGTGCATATGAAATTATCCGTTTAGCTATATGAATGCTATACTTTGTTGTGCTGGAATTCCTTGCTCAAAACTTACTAAGCATAAATTGCTTACTCCGTTTCATTGCTCCTCTGTTTTATAGATTTGGTTCTCCAGCTATCGGACTCGGGATCTTGAAGTCAAAGTCGCCCACACTATCAAAGCCCCCCCTTTTGGTACAATTTTGGTTGAACTTCGAAATGGCATGTATAGGACTACCCGTTTGTTGTGGGTCGTGGACCCTTTGGACTTGTTTAAATTTTGGATAGCCATGCGAAAATGGCTTATATGTGTTTGAGTATAATGTTATAATCATTTGGTGTGGATATGCTTGACAAAAGGATTGGCCACGGGGATGGTTAATCACTTTCATAAATTGTGCTATTTATGCAAAAAGGGCTAGTTGAATCATGGAAACCATGAAATAGGTAAAGTCTACCTTAAAGGCAGATGCTGACAGCAGCAGTGATGTAGATTTGGAAAATCACTAAAAATAGTAGGAATGGAATTAAATAGTGAATAAATTATGTAAAGAAACCTTGATGAACCTACTTTCATAGGAAAGTAACGAAACAATCATACGGACAGTATGTTAAGAGATATTCAGGTTCTCGTGAGACAGGGCCAGAACGGTTTCTGGATTCCCTGTTCCGACTTTGGAAATTCATTATAAATTAACCAGAGATAATTAGGAGTCATACTATATATGTATAGATTCCTCTCTGAGTCTAGTTTCTATAGAAACAAACGCATCAGTATTGAAGCCCTGTACAAGGAGATATCCAAGTCGTAATGCGCAAAGGTCAGGGTAGTCGATCCCTGTAACATGGGAGACTTTGACTAATAAACTGTACTAATTGGCCTGACCAAAAATTCTAGAAAACAATATGTAGATGGGCATATGAGTCTAGTTTTAGGGAAAAATAACGAAACTGATTTTCGAGTTGTGAAACTCAAGATATGATTTTTAAAGCGACTAGTACGCAGATTGGTAGTGTCTGGGAAATATTTTTTATAAGGGGTTTAAAGTCTGTTAACACCTCGTGTTCGACTCCGGTGTCGGTCTCGGGTTCGGGGTGTTACACTTTACCTAACATCTTCTCTTCCCTCAACATTGAGACTAAATTAGACATAATATAAGCTTGCTCACCAACCACAATAACTTTCTTGCCTTCACTGCTTCGCAAAGTATCTATTTTTATTTCAAAATCAATCCTGGCCTTGTGCTCAGTTAGCCAGTCTATTCCTAAAATCACATCGGACCCATAGAATGACAATTCCATCAAATTTCCATAGAAAATGTGACTTTGAATCATCAGTGGACATCAAAAGTACACTTTATTTACCAACACACTATCCTCAAATAAACTAGTAATAGTCACAATTTTATCTATGGTTTCTATTGGAATTCCCAGTTCACTAGCTAGTTCACTCAAAATATACGAGTGAGTGGAACCAGAGTCAATTAGGGAAAATAAAGGAATAGTTCACAAAGTAAAGGTACCTATAATGACATCAGTGGCACCTTACTCATGAGGTTCCCTTACAGCATAAATTCGTTCTAGGCCTGCTGACTCTTCTTCTTGGGTCGTAATAGTTTGAGCTAAAGCCCGTTACACAATTGGCCTTGTTTTGCAACCTCTGCCTTTTCCTTGACCCTGAGCACTAGCTTGCACTTGAGTGGGGATCGTAGGTTGAACTCATGAACCCCTCCCCCGACATTTGAGACAATCTTTAATCAAGTGATCCTTAGATCACACTTGAAACAACCTCCAATCAACTTACGACACATACCAGGATGCATCTTGTCACAGTGCTCACAGAATGGCTAGCTCGCATACTTTTACAAACCTTTCTTTTCATCTTGAGTGTTGTTCTTCTGACGCGAACGTTCTGCCCTTAAGCTTTGTTTAATGTTCCTACCTAAGTTTCGCGATTTGCGGTCCCTTTTGGATATTCGCCCAAACACTTACTTTCCAACTCCAACTTCCATTCGTAGAACCTTAATCTCCTCAATAGTTTTGGCCTTGTCCACCAACTCATTGAAGTTCACATTATACGAGTCACTGGTAAAGTTGGATATCTCGATGTAGTTTGAAACAAAATCACTGACAACAATCTTAAATCACTAACAACAATCTTTCTCATGCAAAACCATCTTTGATGCGTACTGGCTTAATCACACAAATTCTACCTCATACTCAGCCATTGATAATTCAACTTGCACAAGGTTGATGAACTCATGCTTGTGAGCCTCTTTATATTGCTCACCCATAAACTTCTTTTTAAAA
This sequence comes from Gossypium hirsutum, assembly GCF_007990345.1. Lineage (NCBI taxonomy): Eukaryota > Viridiplantae > Streptophyta > Magnoliopsida > Malvales > Malvaceae > Gossypium > Gossypium hirsutum. The sequence goes on from NC_053442.1 coordinate 28,693,682, forward strand.
GTCCTTAAAAAGAACTCTTATGTCAATCTCTCTGTGGAAATTCCTTATTTCACGGTTTTCCACCAATGATGTGCTTTGTCGGTGAGTAAAGATACAATGCATCTTAACTTTTCTTGGTTAGAACATACCATGTACTAAAGGACTTTCTTTACACCCTCAAGCTAATATTTAACTTTTTTGGGTTCGGCTCCTTGAATACCACTGAATTCTCTACAACCTAGAGATCTAGATGCTCCAGTGGAAAACCATAGTTTGCAGGTGCAAGGTTGACACTAGGAACTTGCTTAAAAGCCCCAATCATTGCCTGAACCAAAGGCTCCATATTTTCTTCCAAGATGTTCACCCAGTGGGGTCGCTCGTGCCTAGCGAAGTCCAGTTACCTTCTAAGGGGTCAGCATTTTCATTTACACGGTTCGCATTCACTCTATAGGGATGCATTCTTGCTTTCTCTAAACGTACACGAGATTCTGACTTAAGTAAGACTTCAAACACGCGTAACTGGGTATCCAGATTTACAGATAGACTTGTGAACGCAGTTAGCCAAACAAAACTTATACGCGAGCACAATTTGCAAAACTCAACTTACTTACTGGATTGGAAAATAGTAGAGGGATGATTCGAGGCGTAATCCTGCAAAAGATATAGCTGAACCAAGGGCGATATTGTTCCCAGTCCTACCCTAAACAAGTAATTTTACCCACATAACACTTCAAAATCTTGGCGAACTTGCCTTATCAATTCTGGTAGACTCGCTTCACAAATTCTAGCGAATATACCTCACCACCTTGGCAAGCTTACTTGTCAGATGGTCAGTCTGGGGAACCGAGCTCTGATACTAACCAATGTAACACCTCAAAATCAACCGAGTAGGTTCGACCTGAATCTAGCGAGCTACATTAGCCATCGAAAAAACTCTCTGTTAAATCCCAACCTAACCTCTAGCATACGTCTTGCTTGCAACAATAACGCATTAAATAAAAACACTATAGCGAAATTATTTGCATACATAAAATGTAAACATGCGAGCTTACAAAACATCAAAGAAAAGGTTTGCATGTCAAAAAATAGAACAAGAGTTCGCATACTTCGAATAACATAAGCTCATTTAGAAGAATTCAACATGAGTTCGCACACTCAAAGAGTTCACACAACAGTATAGGTTCGCAAATAGCAACTTAGACTAGGTTTGCTCATACAAGCTCACAATAAATATTAAATTATTCATTCATTTGAAATTTAAGTTCACATTACAACAATTGGCATGCTAACAGGCTTCGCAAGCGTTTCATACTCTAATAGGGTTCGTATGCAAGCATGGTTTTCGCTAAGTTGGGGGTACGCATGTAATTTTGGGATCAGAAACATATAGGGATCGTAGAAAATGATACTTAGTACTAAATCTGACTCGTAAATTCTAATAGTATATCAACGTAACACTCAAGCATGAAAAACATCGATTTTATTCATAACAAAAGATAATCAAATAATCTAAGTTATAGATCGCAAAACATAATAACTAAAAATTTAAAGGAACTGTTTGGATAATAGGATTAAAACATCATAAGACTAAAGCCTTCATAAAAAAAATTAAACCCGATCGCCTATATTCCCAGGTTCACCAATATCTAATCAGGAATGATCCTCACCAAACCATCAACCTCACTAGTATTATCTGTGACCTCCTTACCTACGAAGTAAGAGAAGAGTGGGTGAGTTCATTGCGAACTAAGTGAATAATCTGGAATCAACAAGGTATGCTTTTAGAATAGTACTTTACAAACATAAAAAATACTTAGTCTTAAAATCGTTTCGCCTACTAGGTTCGCGGGTAAGGTTGCGAGACCCTGTTTACAGATCTTGTCAAAAACATAAGTTAGTAAAATAGTTTCAGGGGCTTATCTCTCGACATGTCCCAATGCCTCAACGCCCATAATCACAGAAACAGAGATCTGAGTACTCATAATCCTTTGGTATACCTATATATGTAAGAGTATGCCCAAAGATCATTCATGAGATGGTTGTAATAACATACTTGATTTATCATGTTTATTAATATAATGCGTTACCATTATTATTTCAATTTCTTTTCTGTGTGTATAAATAAATTGTTTTATAATAATATCTTGAGAATAATATGATTATTCTTAAAAGATCCTTAGTTAAGTATTATTGTTGGCTAGGACAACAATAATGCATTAAGGCTAACATGTAGTTGATTGATGATAAAGAGTTGTCATTGATATGGAGTGTCAAAATCAATGCATGAATATGTGTGTTAGAGAACAACATATTGGACTGACCCGCTATGAGTATGTTTCTTGCATTATTATGTAATTGCCACAACATTACTCATAGTGATTAATATGTATATGATCTTCAGACTTGATATCATCATTATTCCGACATCGTGAGTTGTATATTTTGATACAGTCAAACGTACACCGTAACTAGTTGTTCTATAAAGGTTGATGTTGAATATACCACAATCTATATAGAGGGATATGGTTGATCAATATAGGATAAGTCCCTCCTACATAATGGGAGTAATATCTTAGACCACTTGATTGAGTGAGACTAGAAATGCATGGCCATGCTCAAATAAGTTTATATGAGATGTCATACTTATTTGTATATCATAGTCTACTCAAGATATCAAGGAACATTGGATGGACTATGCAAGTGTGACTATTTCATGACTTGTGTCCAGTCCAGAGATAAAAAGACTTAAGGATTAATGCATGAAAGGTTAATTACAAAAAGGTTATGTCGAATCATGACTTCTTGTAACTTAGGTAGCAATGATGCATTGCTAGATGCCACTCATTGTTTGTAACATTAGAATCGTTCCAGTATTACTGCTAACGTTACAAGAACCTATAGGATCACACCCTATGGTTGAAATGAATGGAATAAAACATAGCTGGTATTGTGTTTGGTTGTCACGTGAATTAAATTAATTATAAAATTAATTTAATTGGGCAATCAAATATCAAACATATTATATGTACAAGGATGTTGTACACATAATGAGAACACAGTTCTATTAATATATGAATTTGGTTCGTATATAAATTTAAATAAATATAGTTTACCGAAATCTTTGTTATAATTAATGTAGTTATAATTTTCGGTTAAAAAACATTATTATATTTATGTATTTTAATTATGATTATTATGTTCGGATAAAAATTTTATGAATTATGATTCATTATATATATCAATTATAAAAGGGTGAAAAAAAAAGATATATATACCAATTTAAAAAACCTTAAAAATTATGTTTTTTGCTTGTGAGGTCTAGCAGCCGTCAAGCAAAGTATTCTCCAAAACAGTTTTGGAGAATTTTCTTCCGTTCATTGTCAAACTGGGTGGATTACGTAGAGGTCAGAATCTTAAAAGGTTGCAGCTTGGTTCGATAGTAGATCAGAGATCTCATTACCAAGGCGTCACTATCTACTCAGATTGAAATTACGGTAATTTTGAAACCATTATTACACCCCAATTCGTTCCTCGCACATGGATCCATGGGTTGGATCGCCGAAATTATTTTTTTATTATTAATTTTCGCTGCGCCATGGGGGTACCGACTTTCTAACAATATATCCAACATGACTCGCAAAGGAGCACACACATAGACTTATCACAGAGAGCTCGCACAAAATCTCGTAAGAACATAATAAAACCATACTATAAAACATACATAAAAACATCAGCTCATTTAGAAGCTCACATAAAACATATTTTTCAAACATGTTTTGAAAATAGAGTCTCAAAACTTGAAAATAGGGTTTTGTTAGAAACTTACTTTTGGAACTTAGTTTAAAAACAAAGTTCTTGAAAACCATCACTGTTTGCACACAAGATACGAACCTTAAACAGTCACACTAAAAATCATGATAGTGAACATACTTATGACAATCTAGATCACTCACCAAAAACTGAGAAATTAAACAAGCTTGGCTTTGCCTTTATCATTGTTGGTGGATGGTCCGGTTGGTTCGCAATATAAACAAACACACAAATTATTGAAACAAATCATTTTTACAAAACTCACATACACAAGCGAACCTAGCTTTCTAGACAATCACCTAATAAGACAGAGACTTACCTTGGGTGCTATTAACTTGACTTAGAATAGAGACTTAATGGCAGAATATTCAATGAGAGAATTCTCATGAACTAAGGGTCGTATTTATAGACCAAAGTGTCTTATAAAGCTTAGGATACCTTACTTGACTTAGGAAAGGTGTTACTTTCACATAAAGTATTCCTAGATACACCATATCATTATTTCCTAATTAAAGTCTGACTCAATCTTTGACTAACGAACCCCAGTTCGCCAAACAGATTGACGAAACCCCAGATCGCAACTCAACTAGCAACCCTCAGTTCACAACTTACTTAGCAAACTCTAGCTCGCCAAACATACAAGGGAACACACTTACAATAAATTCTAGCGAACCCTTTACCACATCCTTTGGCACATATTATTATGTTGAAACAATGGTGAATTCTTTGCTGATACACTTTTGGCGAACTCCCCTTTGGCGAACTCCCCAGTTCGCTAGAGTACTAGTGAACCTTTACTTGTAGAGCCAAAACTTCCAAGCTCGATCTCGAGATGTTACAAGAACTTATTAAGTTGATTTCATAATGGTATGTCATTAGGGAGAGCTTAGTCTCAATAATATACTGGAATGACTTCGTGACTAAATGAGTTTACAATTAATAAGGGAAAAGTTGGAACTTAGTTATTTGAGCCCTAATCACATATATCTAATTGGTCCCTCCATTAGCTCGTTGAAACCAAAAATCAATTGCATGTTGAATCAAATAAACATAAATGGATAGAAATGATAAAGTTAGGGAAATGAGAAACATTTAAAACTGAAAGTGATTTTCTCACTAAATATGGAAATGACCTGAGAATTAACTTATGATTTTTTGAATTATTAATTAATTAATTAATTGAATAACTGAAGTTCAAAAATGAAATTAAATCAATTGGTCATAGTGAATCCATTGAATGTAGAAAATTTAAATATATTTTCTTATAGATTCTTTTATAGTAAAGTTGTCATGATTTTAACGGAATCGGGATTAGGTTGAGAAATTTATTTAATTGGGAAATTAATTAATTAATTTAAATTAATTTATGATGTTTATTTTGGAAAGTAGAAAAACATTTATTTGATTGGATTGAATTATAAAGCATCAAATTAAAAGTTAAGGAAGCACTTATAATTGAACCCAATACAAGAGAGACCCGAATCTCCATCATAATACATATGAGGGGAAGCACACTTTATTAACCCCTCTCACTCCTAGTTCAACTAGGAAGTTGTTTTTCTTTTAAATAAACTTCTACTTATTCAGCAAGAGTTCCACTTCTTCTCCTTATGAATATATGACATCGGTAGGACTAAAAACATAATAAGTTTTACACAACTTTGAGAAATGTTATTCTGCTCGAAAATAGTGGGAATATATTTCTAAGTATAAATTATATTTTCCTGAATAATAATTTTATCATTTTCTATTAAAGAGATATTTGTTTTCACGTCGAAAGTAAAGAAAATATTTTTTGTTCTATGTTCGATTTGAATTCATTCGAGCCCATACTCAAAGTAGTTTGTGGTACGAGAATAACGGATAAGGCAGCTTGGTTGAAAATCGAGAATGACAAGGATTCGTCTAGCCAAAAACATAAGTGCAAGTTCGATAAAGGGCTTATTGGTGTAAGTATCACAAACCGGCTCTATTGTCAAAATTTTAATTTTTCGCTGTGCAAGAAAATCGTTTTTGAATCGAAATTTTTTCTACAAGTAACTATGGCCAAAGTTCTCTAGATGCTAGTAAGAGAATTAAAGTTGGCATCTAAATTAAATTTTAAGCCTAATGTAGTTTCCATGGTAAGATGTAAGCCTAGTGAAGTTAGCACCTTAGATGAGTTTTAAATTTAGTTTTATCGATACCAAATAAGTTAAGCCCGACAAAGTGACAAGGCTAATATAGTTGGTGAAATGTTTTTTTGCAGTTTAAACATAGAAAGAGTAATAGATCTCAACAATGAAAGGATTTGTATTACTCATATTCATGGAATTAAGGAAAGAAACAGAAAAAATGAGAGAAAAATATGAGAGAATTTGGAGATGAGAAAACAAAAATTACATCGCAGAATAAAACATATCCAGAACAAAAATTTGTTCGTGCATCAAGCAGTGCAACTGGTTGCAAGATCAAAGTAGTGGTTGAATGCATTAGGTGGAGTGGAGTAACTTGTTGGTCAGGTGTGACTAACACTTTCGGAGAAGGGAAACATGAAATACAAGATGGATTCGAGCAACCTTTAGTAGGTCCAACTTTTATGCAAATGTATCAACACATCTGAGCACCTTGAAAGGACCAAAGAAGGAACCTGTAGCATAATTATTGGTTTATTTTCATTCTAGAATCCGATTATAGCCGCGGTAGTTGGTGGTGGTAGGGTGGCCACTAGTGTTATGCTAGTAGGTGGGCTCTTTGGAAAGGATGGGGTCATGATCATGGTTCATCATCGCCATCATTGGACTCCTTCTTCTTAAAGAACATACAAATGTTGATGATGCCACCATTGAAATCTTCATGTTACAATTAAACAAAAAAAATGTTTTGGACTAATTATAGAGAGATCTCTAGTTTTACTCAAAAGTAAAATATATATATTTGCCATGTCAACAATCCGTCAATGGATTAACACAATTTTTAACAGCATTGACCAATTTGAGTCATTATTTTAATCAGAGTGATTAAATTGACAAAAAAAAATTATAAAATGACCAAAATAGAAACAATACTATTTTAAGGTGATATGCAATACATACCAATAAAATGATTTAAGTTTCCCATTTTCAGTTGAAAATTTAATTTAAACTCTAAAATCCTAAATTCTAAATTAAACTAAAAATAAAAATAAGTTATCTACCCATTAAAAATACTAAAAAAATTTACTCAAAATTTGTGGGGTATTACATTTTTTTAAAGTTTAATAACTACACTAAATGACTATATTACATATCATGCAAGATCTTTAAAGGTGAATATACTTGAGAAGTCCCTCTATTATAGGGACTTGATCGAATTAATTTGTCTGTTATTAAATATATCTATTTATTTCCTGCACTATTAAAAAAAATCTAATAAGGCAAAACTAAAAGTTAACATTTACTTTTAAAAAATATCATTTGTTAATACTTTTTAAGTTTTTATCATTCCTTAAATAAAATAGAATTGAATTACAATAAATGTTTATTTTATTAAAATTTGAATTTATTTAAAATTTTAAAATAGTATAGTGGCTAATTTGACGTGATACGTATAATACCGCAAGCTACTCCCATGTACTTTTAACAGTTTTTTATGTGTCCCCTTGTAATCACATTTTTTTATCGACAGATTAATAATTTAAGAAAACAAAAACAAAAACAATGGACAAACATCCAATCAGTTGGATCTTGAAATAAAAGATTCGGGCCAACAGCATAATATATTGGATTATTCAATTCAGCAATACAACTCCCCAATATTTAATTTCTCTTCTCCGGTTGTCTGATCAGCCTTTGAGATACTTGCTAGGATTCCCAGATGTGTATAACATTATCTCTTTCATCTAAACCTTGCATCGGAGTCTGCAATGGAAGCTTACAGTCGCCGAAATCCATGGTCACAACGGCACGAACTGAAGTGATCACTGCTCCAAAGAGACCAAACACCTTCCCCGGATTGACAAAGCAAGGCATTTCTGACATCGATTTACGAGTCCAAGAAGTTGTCCGAAGGCAATCTTGGACTAACAGCTTAGATGGCGAAGTCAACTGTAGAAAACCGCCGTTCGAACCTATGTTCATCGATGACGCTTATGACAAGTGTAGGAACATTTGTGCGGAATATGCGAAGACTTTCTATCTAGGTCTGGCCTCATTTCTATACTGTCTTACAAGTCAAATCCCAACCGATCAGTTTTGCTTTTTTAACGGGAAATTCTTTTGAATATGTATATTTGCAATTGTTTCCAACATGATGCAGGCACCTTGTTGATGACAAAGGAGCGACAGAAGGCCATATGGGCAATTTATGGTAATAATGAAACTCTGTAGATTATTTAGTGAGCTCAAGTCCGATATATAACCAGAGTACAGGGTTGATCTTCTTTAGTTCCCAATTGTTTGGCCTTAATTTGAGGGAACAACTGAACTATGTTTGCTGTAGTTTGGTGCAGGAGGACTGATGAACTGGTCGACGGCCCGAATGCGGAGTACATGAGTCCGGCAGTACTCGAAAGGTGGGAAGAGAGACTGCAAGACATCTTCGAGGGACGCCCCTATGACATGCTCGATGCTGCACTATCCGATACTGTTTGCAACTTTCCCTTGGACACTAAGGTATAATTAGAGTGTAGAGAGTAATAAACGCGATCCAGTTACGGTTGCTGGATGAATCCCATATGGTTATGAAATACTACAACTTGAAGCATACAACAATGGAAAAGAAATCAATCTAATTATGGAGTTTTATCATGCAGCCTTTCAGGGACATGATTGAGGGCATGAGAATGGATACAAGAAAATCTCGGTATGAGAGTTTCCAAGAGCTTTACCTTTACTGCTATTATGTAGCAGGCACTGTTGGCTTAATGAGTGTTCCAGTAATGGGAATCGCACCAGAATCCTTTGTTTCGGCTTATACTATATATAACGCAGCACTCTACTTGGGCATTGGAAATCAGTTAACAAACATTCTTCGAGATGTAGGGGAAGAGTAAGTCTTTTTGTCTTGGTGGTCAATTCTTTTGTCTTGTTCAAATCCCAAACTTATCTGGATGTCTTTGTCTTTTAGTGCTTTGAGGGGAAGAGTTTATCTTCCACAAGATGAGCTTGCACAGTTCGGGTTAACCGACAAGGATGTCTTCTCCAGAAAGGTAACCGATGCCTGGAGAGATTTCATGAAAGAGCAAATTATTAGGGCAAGATCCTTTTTCAATCTAGCTGAGGAAGGAGCTTCCCAACTTGACAAGGACAGCCGCTGGCCGGTGAACTTGACACATCCATTCTTTTGCTCCAATGTATTTGACAATGTTTAGATGAATTCTAACATTGTGAACTTTTTTGCAGGTTTGGTCGTCCTTGATGTTGTATCGCAAGATTTTGGATGCAATTGAGGATAACGATTATGATAACTTGACCAAACGAGCCTATGTTGGAAGGACTAAGAAACTTCTCACATTACCCTTAGCATACACTAGAGCTTTGTCCAAACCTAGTTTGTACCTTCGTTAGAATATAAAAAAGTAATTTTCTTTTTTTTTTTTGTGGTGGATATATTAGATATCGTTAAATATGATATTAAAGAAAATAAATATGATATAAAAAAGAGAGAGAACTAATTGAAACATAATTGTAACCTATGATGATTTAAAAACAGGAAATAATGTTTTATTTACTTGTTAAATAAATTGGGAGGCGAATAGAGTTTCTTTGTATTAAACTCAAACTATTATCCCTATAATATAATGCATTTATCATTGGACCACGAAGTTGTTAAAACAAATTATTCCATATTGTGTCTGATATATATGGCAAAAGAGAAACATATATTTATTTAAAAACAATCTCTAACTTTTTGGAAAAGAATAAATTTCAGCTTAAAATCAAAATTTCTAATCTTAAAATGTAAAATAATTAGGGGAGAAATCCACTTATATCAATGTAAAACTAATACTCTTTCGTATATTTCTTTTGTACGATTAACGTCTTGATGATTAAACTATAGAATTTATTGGTATAATTGTAGTTGTTATATATGAAAATTTTTGAACCAATCTAATATCTCTATCATATTGGACGATTGAAAGCTTTTTACATAATATAAATAATATGAAAATTATAATTTATATAAAATTTGACATGTGTAAATTATATGTATCCAATATAAAATATGGCAATTCAATCATTAAAATATTATTAGTACAAAAATATTTGAAAGGATAAATTCCACTTTAAGTACTTATATTTGCATTTAATAATTTTAATAAACAATTTTATTTATATTCACCTCATGTAACAGTAATATTACATTCACACCCTGCTCATCCAAATAAAAAATCAAATTAAATTCGGTTGGCAATTGTAAGAGCATGAGCCTTGAGCACTAAATTCCACATGACTAAGTACATAAACATCAAAATCGAATTGAAAGGTCTAACAAGGCATCAATTAGAACAAGATTCCCATCTAGTTTCCCAAACAAGACGGGTTGCCCCCAATGTTGACTAGATTGGTCTAGACAAATCCAGCATCCTCTTTAAAACTCAATGTTTCCAAGGAAAGATTATACCCACGTTGTCATGTATGATACAACTGATATGCTATTTGAGAAAACATTTATTGGTAGAACAAAAGAAAACAGAAATGTAAATCCAAGGGGATTATGTTTTCCTTATTCACCTCGACCAGACAATTGGTATTCGTATTTTTTATCGTATTAAGATTTCAATGAAATAGATTTTAATGGATTTTTTTTTTAGAAATTTTATTGTTATAATGGGAGTAATATTATAAGACAGGTTATATATGAAAAAATATATGGTACACAATTAGTGAAATTTAAATATTTCATAGGGCAATGATAAGTGTACAAACAGTATGATAAAATGTTTATTTTAAAATAAATACAGAAAAAAATGGAACAAATGACAAGTTTGTAACTTTACTTGTGGAGTTAAAAAAATATATTACTCACAAATTATATATTACTAAGTTTATATCAAAATCATGAGAATATTTTTCAAAATATAATTACAATTTGTAATTATAAGTAATACATTCAAATAATTATAATTAAAATCAAATAATTACAAAACACAAATAAATGAATTGATAATTAAAATATATTCAAATAAGATTAATATATGGCGAGATTTAAATCTAAAATAAAATCTAAACTAAAAACTTACAAATACGCATAATAAAACCCAAATCTCCACACAAAAATTCCAAAACCTTAACCTTTGTTAATATTTTCAGTCTCATTCGCAATTCCTAAAATATTATATTGATATATTTGGTTTAGCAAACAATTTACTAGTAATGCCATACTAATAATTTTCTAAATTATTATCATTAATAAAAAACCAATTTTTATTAGTTTTAACATTTTCATGATATCTATTATTATTCACAACCCCTTAAACACATAATTTAATCTATTTTTAAATAAATTTAATTTATTTTAAATAAATAAGTTTAAAAATTATCTCAAAATTAATAAATAATTAAATTTCAAATAAGTTTTTAATATTGGCTAAAATACTAAAAAGGTTTCTCAAATTTAATTCGAAAAATAAATTGGGTCCCTAGTTGAAAGTGAGATTAATTAGACCTTTAATGTAAATATAACAACCGATTCGACCCTCGAATTGTCAATTCCATTAAGACGAGTGGATTAAAAATTCCACATGGCAAACACCATAGGCCCACGCGCTTTTTTATTTGTTTCATAAAAATGATATGGAAAATGTAATATTTTTTATTTTATTTATTTTTCTGAAATTGAAAAAAAAAATTAAACCCTTCTCTCTTCTGATTTTTCTATGCATTCTCTCTAAAGCAAATTGGAATCTGGACAAATAGGCACCAGACCGCTGTGCCTACCGCTATCATCTTCAGTGGCCGTGGAACCCAAAAGTCATACACAGCCTCTTTAAGACATCCTGAACTCGAATTCAATGTCAAACTCTCTGAAAAATGCCCCAAACCACACTAATCTAAGCTTGAACATTCTTACTTCTCCTTGCCCGATCTCGAAATCTGACTATCGTATGGACCTTGTTCCAAACTATGTTCTACTCCTCTGTCAAAGATGGCTCTTCACCATCCGGATTTGGAAGAAAATGCTCCATGATTAAATTAAATATTCAATAATGTATCTAACGAAAATTAAATAAATAAAAATAATAATTAAAATAAAAATAATTAAAAATTAACACACTATCTAACTCGTCTATCTTTCTACTATTATTATTTTACAAAGCAATTTAATTAATAACAATTTTCACCGTCACAATCCCTGGCAACGACACCAACAACTTGATTGTTGCAAACGTGCGAACGTTTAAAGTAAAAATCATGCAAATAAAATATATATAGTTAAGTGTGATATCTGCAAGCGAACAGATCAAATTTCGAATATAGTCTAGTGTTTCAACGAAACACTAGTCAGTATTCTAAAGATCATACCCAAGGGATTGCAGATTGGAGAATTTATTGTTAAATTAATTACCAAAACTAATTACTAATATAATCGAGTCACGAATTAGTAGCGTGAATCCAAATTAAAATATTAATTAAACTAATTAACCTAGATTAACTTAATGAAATTTCCTATTCCTAGTGTCAACGATGCGAGCTCTCGACCTTTGATCGATTAAATCCGTAATTATCTAATTAAGCCATTAATTAATCTTAATTGAGTCTTTATCACCCTTAGTGAGAATACCCGTCAAGTCTCATCTTTACTAAGGATTACAACGTAAGTCACCCTTTCGGTCTCTTCCTAGGCATACGGTTCTCTGTCAGGTCTCACCGCTTTGCACAAGTTATACATGACAGGATACCCTTTTGGTCTCACTTGTCTAGATATTCTATTAGAGGTGCCACTTCCTAATATACTAAGTACACTTGAATAAACACCCAATTTCAGATAAATAACTACTTAATCAATAAACCAGCTCTATAATCGAAACATGTCAAATATAAGTAAAGCATAATAATTTATTCTAATATTCATACAAACACTAATTGATTAGGTTAACAAAATTATATATAAAAAAAGATAAGAGAAAGCTTATAAATAAATATAAGCTCGGTTTCAGAGCAATCTCTGCTCGCAATCATCTTCACATTGGAATAGATTTACAACAGGAATATAAAAATAAAACTAAACGAAGACAAAGAAAATAAAATTGTCTCTCTAGGTCTAACCCCACTAATGAGGTTATAAAGCTATTTATATAGGCATACATTTGGGTGCTAAGTGCCTAAAATGCCCTTGGAGTGATTAGGGTTTAATTAAGGAACATGACCCTAAGTGGCCATCCAAATTTGATTGAATATTCTCAAGTTTTTAGTGTCTTCATGACATCGAGAAACTCCTCACTGCAACGTCGTTGTGATGATATTCTTTCCAAGTTTGTCGTGTTGTCATGACGTGGGGAAAATTCCTGTACTGCAACACAAACCTCCCTATGTCGTGACATGACCATCATCCCTTATGCTCCTTAACTTGAAATGACATCTCACACACTTAAATAGCCTATTAGTTGTTCTTGAGGCCCAAATTGGCCTAACGGATCGTTGAAACACTTAAAACATGTTAAAAAAACTTATTTCGCTAATATTTTGATCTAAGCTACTAATAATGAAAATGAAATAAATAAACTTAAAACGGCTAGAAAATAAAGTCATTAAGTACTGAAAAGTACCTAAACTGCCATTAGAATTTGTGGGATGTCACTTGTGCGACCAGAACCTCAAGGGACATTGAGCCGAGGAAGCTTGAGGAAAGAATACCCCAGAATATAGTTTGGGGTTGGATCGAATTTGGCATCAAATGGCTTGTAATTTGGATGTCTTATCTATCGAAAATAAGGCATTATCAGTAGAATCGATCGAAAGTGTTGGTTTATGCACATTGACAGAAGAACAAACGACAAATCAAAGTGTTGAGGACTAACTGGAAATTCTTCTACGATGGCAATACAGATTGTCCCAGTTTTTAAAGGGCTTTTATGTTTTCTTTTAATTATTTTGTTTTACTTTTTTGTTTTCAAATTTTCTTGATTGTTAATTTTATTTTAAGTTTTAAATTTAGTGTTTTCTTTGTTTTCCACAACAGGTGTTAAGATAGTGGAGTGACGAAATCGAAAAATTTGAAGAAATCAAAAATTAGTCTCAATGTCGCAACATGGATGCATAAAAGTTTCAACATCCAAATTAAAATGTTCTGTCGTGACGAGGTAAGATTGGGTATCACGAAAATCTACCTTGAGGCTACGACTACATAACTTGGTGCCATGACATATACTAAAGGGTCATGTTCCATTAGAAATTCTTTATTTCAACATTTTGTTATCCCTTGTTTGTAATAACCCGTTCTCAGTGGTGCCGAAAATTGTGGTTTTGGGACCATGATTTTGAAAATTGAGTTAGTATTTTATTATTTATTTAATGTTTATAAGGTTATATTAGAGTCGTATCAAAATTTGGTTAAGAAATTATAGTGTTTGAATGATTAATTAGGTAAAAAGGACTGAATTAAAAAAGGTGTAAAAGTTTATTTCTATTAGCTAAAAGGATCAAATGGCTGTGGAATCTTAAATTAATGGACTTAGTGGGTGAATAAACCATATATTATGTTAGTGGATAGTTATGGACAAGGTTTATTTGAAATTGTTAATTAATAATAAGGGTAAGTTGGTAAATTAGTAAATAAAAATAAAATTTAATAATAAAAATCATCATCTTCTTCATTTGGATGTTTCAAACTGATTCTCCATTTCTATCCATCTAAATCTTTCGGCTAAGCTCAATCTTTGTGCATGGTATGTGTTTGATGCCCCCTTTTTAGTGATTTTTATGTTTTTGAGTCGTATTAGCTTAATCTAGCTAGCCCGGGGTCAATTTGTAAAGTTTTAAAAATTCTAAGGACTTTCCATGAATGAGTTTGTATTGTTTTTGAATTTAATTGATAGATTATTAAGCTTGGTTGTTAAATAGACATATTTTGTTAAGTGATTTTTTGATGATTTTAAGGTTAAGAGCCTATTTGAGAAAATAGTAAAAATCAATGGTAAAATTGTGAAATGGTGAAAATCTTGGGTTGTTATGATCCCATAGGAAATTCAGCTAATAGGTTTTTATTTAAAAATGGTGAAATTGCAAGTTTTGGATTTAGGGACTAAATTGCATAAAAGTTAAAATGTTAGGGGTAAATTTATAAATTCTCATTAAAATGAGTTAGAAGCTTGAGTTAGTTGTTTTAAACTATTTTAATTGTTTAATTGAATGAAATTATTATTTAGATCAAGAAAGAGTCAACTGGACTTGAATCGAGAAATAGCTAAGGTGTAGGATTAATCATCGGCTTTACTTATACAACTATTTTTGTCGAGGCAAGTTCGTATAAGTATTAAAGTTGTTAATTGTTGTTTTGATTGTATGTTAATTAATGTTAAGCTAGGTATATTTTAAATTGATGCTAATAATACGATGTTTTGGATATTGGATGGTGTAAAAGTCTCATTTGAACCTTGTGAATACTTAGGATACAAATGACATGTCATTAGGGATTATATGGTTTCAGGTGCTGGTCCTAGATGTCCTAATAATGGTTGAAGTCTTGCATTTGTTGCAGATTCTCCACAGCTCGTGTGAGCAGCATCATGTAGCTAATATCCCGACCCACAGCTCGTGTGAGCATTGTAGAGATGGTTACGATTACATGTAAGGAACACTTTGTGTGAGCATTTCTCGAGTATTCGATGTTATTCTAATTGATTTAATGGACAATTAAGGTTTATGAAAAGGTATGTATATGAAATGAGCTATGTTATTGAGAATACGGAATGGGAAATGTAATGTATGTAATTAGATTGAAAAGGTAACAATTGAATTATATGATGGATGATTTATATATTGAAACCTTTTCCATGATATGTGTCATGTTTCATTAGTTGATATGTTCTCAAATGTATCTACTAACCTTGTGGTGTTGTGCTTAGGAAAAGAAAGTATGCTTAAGTATATGAGAAATGCTTTAGTGGTTTAATCATTTATGTTCGGTAAGTTAAGTTCCTTTATACGAGCTTACTAAGCATTAGTTACTTATTTAGTTGTTTTCTTTGTTTTGTAGATCATCGGAAGCTCGATCAGTTGGAATCTTGTCGGAGCTCTATCACACTATCCGCCAACTTTTTTGGTAATTTTGGTAATTTTGGCTAATGGTTATAAAGGGCATGTATAGGGCTTATATGTAATAGGAGTTTTAACTATATTTTTGGGCAATGTGATGTATTTATGTTTCTTATGTATATGTTTTTCTTTTGACTTGTAAATTCATGGGTAAATACATGTCTTTTGGTCACTTTTAAATGCATTGTGAAAATATAGCTTATGTTTTATTGATATGTGAATGAGGTAGTTCAATAATGTGTGGATCAATGTAATGTATGTTTAGGGCATGAAATGTAGCTTTGAATGAGTTGAATTGGTGTGTGAATTGAGGTGCCTTTTGATGGCATATTGGTTAAGCATAGGATGGATTAATATTTGGCATGTTTTTTGGTGTTTTGAATGTGCTTTTAATCACTTGAAATAAGGCTAGGTATGGTGTGTCTTGGTGAGCAAGAATTTAGGTTTGATTTGGCTTGTTTTAAGGGCAACTTATGCTACACAAGGCCTGGGACACAGGCTGCCACACGGTTATATGTCACACATGATCACTCCACATGGTCGTGTTCTTCAAGTTAGTATGTAACATGGCCTGCGACACAGTCGTGTGGCCATATTTTTAATCTACACATGGTTTGGCACACGACCGTGTTGCCCTAGTTCGAATACCCACATGAGCGAACACACAGGTTGGGACATGGCCATGTGACCCTTATTTCCAAAATTTTCAAGTTTTTCCAAAATTTTATGTTTTGTTTCAAATTGATCCCTAGATGTTCCCAAACTGCTTTTAGGGCCCTGTAGGCTCAGTTTAAAGCCCGTAAGTGTATTTTTACCATAATTAGATTGAGTTATTAAATGATAATATTTAAATTGCATAATTGTTCTATATTGAAGTTGAATGTTTTGTTTTGTACGGTACTACTCCGTAACCTTAATCCAGCGATGAAAATGGGTTAGGGGTGTTATATTGTCAACACTTCTTTTTCCTATTTTTATTTTGCGTTGGTAGTATTATGTTTCATGTTATTTGATTGTAGTGTTTTTGTTTTCGTTAGGTATCTTTCCGTACGCTTAGAACACACAGGATCTTAATGACAGTTGACGACAAGGATGCGAACTTTTTCAGGGAAGTTTCCTTGTTTACACTTTATATTTTTATATTGAGGATAATGTATGCTTTAAAGTGTGGAGGGAAGTACATAGGATTAATTTGCGTGTTTTTTTATGTTTTGTTTGCTTTTTATTTCATTTTATAATCTCGACAAAAATTCTATTTTTTGTTTGAATTGCATGGTGCTTTGATAATTCTATTTTTTGTTTGAATTGCATGGTGCTTTGATTATGTTATTATTGTGACTAATTGATTGAGAATCCTGAAGTATGTGTTTATTTTTTGTCAAACATGCAATTTGCAACACCCCAATTTGACAAGTCAACTGACAAATGAAGATGTTACTGAAAAAAAAGAAGAAATCATTATGTAATATAAAAAATAAAGGTTTTAGTGGTTACGCAATTCAATACAAATCAGTAAACCAAGTTTTAAATACTGCTCGATGGGTTATAGTTTATATAGCACATTTTCATGGAAGATAAAAGTACATCGAAAACATCCATGACATAAAAGTTAAAAATTTGGTGAAGTGCCATCATTCGGTTTATACAAAAAGTTATATGAAGGAAATCCCAAATTCATTTCATACATCATTCAAACAAAATAAAATAGGACTACAGACCACCCCAATTGATATACATGTTACAAACTAAACAATGAATGGCTCACAAACGAGTTCGCAGTCTTGTTAAGTCCCTTACAAGAGTCCGTAGTGCTTTACAAAACTTGAAATGGTAGAGAAAACTATGTAAGTTCAAAATAAACTTAGTGAGTTCCAAGTATAACTGGATAACCTTTTTATCAAGGTTTCAAGGAAACAAAATCAATCTAAATAATTAAAATATTTGATATTACCAAACAACTTACACGCAAATGCAAAATTATAATTGTGTACAATCCATTGGCGGATCCATATCACAAATCAATTATTGTTCATTGTTGGAGAATGTTCACTTTAAGTACAAGTCACCATTAACTTCAGTTTTTATGCAAATATTAACTATATCCAGTTACAAATCACAGGTAATTTCAAAACATAACTAGAGATAGTTCACATGTGGATATTTATTATTGCTAAGTACATTTCATGCAGATACTCATCCCAACTAAGCACTATTCGCGTGCAGAACCTTTACATACTACATGTATGCTTGCATGGAATAGTTCATGGACCCCTTCCTTGTGTTAGCTTCTGATCCATTCAATGCTCCGAAGAGCTATAGTTTCATATTCACGATATTGCTCCTTAGTGCCAATATTCATTTATCCAACCGAACCTCTACAAATCCTCCTTGTTAATTCAAACACTTATGTGTTCCTTTGCAAGGCCCGGACATTCACCAATCATGGTTTTCATTTACATGCCTTACCGGAGTAAAATCACATATCATTTCATTTTCTCCATGCATTTATCCCATGACATTCACATCCCAATAGTTTCCTCCATTTCCTCCATTCCACCTTTCTAGATACGGAGGTTGTGCAAAAACTTTGGACAGGAAAGCCCTTGTGACGAGTATTGTATGTAAAGGACAACTTTTATGGCAAAACTCGGGATGGGAAAGCCTTTGCAGCGAGTACTAAATATAAAGGAAAGCCTTTGTGGTAGAACTTTAAAAATGTAAGCCTTTTGTGGCAACCTCTGTTTAAGAACGCCTTTATGGCAAATCTCTACAAGGAAATACCTTTGTGGCAATCTCTATCAAAGGAAAGCCTTTATGGCGCAAAGGACAAGATGCCTTAGTGGCAACTTTGTAAAAGAAAACCCTTGTGGCAAATACAAAGGAAGCCTTTGCGGCTATTTAAATAATGAAATGTCTTCATAGAAAATTCTGAATGAATGGCGTGTAAGGAATTAGGAAAGAATGGCATAAACAGTCCTCTAAAAGCAAACTAAAGATAGGACTCTAAGGGTAAGGTAAGTGTAAGATATAATGTATGGACAAGTAGAAGAAACTACGTATCCAGCGAACTCTAAAAGAAAGGTACCATATGTAAATGAAATGACAAACCTCGCATTATAACAAGAAAATAATAATGAAGCCAGAACGCGTTAGAATAAGTGGAGAATTGAGGATATGTGTTATAGGCATGTATAGATAGCACCCTAAAGTAAAGAAGATATGGGTGAACTCTGTGTTAAGTAATGGGCGTAGTCAACCCCGTCGAAAGGTGGTGATAAATTCAGTAAGTACGAAATAAAATTTTAAAGTCTATTAGTAAGGTAAATGAAGTGATTAATGACTATGTGAAGATAAGATTTAAGAAGGGACATAGAAAGTGAAGAGATATTAAATATACTAAGCTCAAAGGAAAGAAACGACCATTTGAGTTCGGAATTTGTTCTCTTGTAATCTATTATTTTGTGTGAGCTATCTGTATGTATGAGCCCGTATATAAAAGATATGACAGTCAGTAAAGACTATCTTGCAAGTATGATTTCACAAATAGGGGATTCGTTCTTAAGAATCCGCCTACATGTTATCTGATTTAAACAAAAGACTACTAAGATTGGGTTATTTGTTATTGCAAAATAGAGGCAGGACGAGACGGGCTGTCAAATCTGTCTACTCCATTGAGGTGAGTAGACTTGCATTATTAAGTTGTAACGGGGCCTTCTTTATGAATTCGCTTGTACATTTTAAAAAGCATGAATCTGCATACTTGGATCTGAAAAAAGAAGCTATGTGGATTGTAATATGAATCTTAGTTCGTTACAACATGCCACTAACAGTAGTTCACAATAGGGACTATTCACCAAGATCAATTTTATGGGGTTATTTGTAATTACTGGTGCAAGGCGTGATATGGAAATTATCTATAGGTTAAATTTCAAAAGTTTGCAAGTAAGTAACCACAAGGATATCCTCTCAAGGAAATAGATGTATAAGGAACAACAAATGCAACTAGTGAAGATAGAATCTGTAGAGATAATTTGTCAAGAGATCAATTGCTATTAAGTCGGTATCTTGGTCTTGCATCTATGAGATCTCATTAGTAGGAGTTGTATGTGTTCTAGGCTCCATATAACTGTACATGGCATCCTTTGTTTTTAAGTTATCAGCAATAAATCAACTGCAATCAAATGATATGAATTATTTCTCCAGAATGCGTGAGTAAACAAGCGGTGATACCGTTGAGGATGATGTGCCAAGTACAAGTAAGCTAGTTCATGTGACATAAATACCACACCAATGAAATCGGCGTACTATCATAATGCAAACAAATGAAACATGAATTTTAGGCCATAAAATGCAAGCGGGTTAGCGTTGCATCAATAAGGTATGAACTCACTAAGTTCTTTAGAACTTAACCATGTGTTATAATGTATTACAGGTAAAAAGGGAAATTTGAGAGTTCATGAGGGACATAGCCAAAATCTGCTATGTTCAGACGGACATAATCCTTAGATGTAATTTGCATACAGTGGGACGACCTAAAGGCGAAGCCTCATGGTCTCAGTCGTATTTTTAATTAAGTGGTTAGTATATAATTCTAATGTCAAGAAACTAGTGAATAGATCGAAGTTACTTTGTGAAATTGTTGTACCTTAAATTATCATTGAAATTTATTCTGTAAATTTATGAAGTCAATTAGTAAAGGTGTTATAAATGTTATTTCTTCTGCACTATTTTAAATATGTGAACTATATTAATAATTGTGCTAGTTAATTTAAGATGTGGAAAGTAGCGCTCTATAATCCATATTTGGTGATCGGGTCAGGTGTAAGGTGTTACATAAGATATGACAATCAGTCAGGACTATCTTGCATGTATGATTCTGCAAATAGAGGATTCACTCTTAAGAATTCACCTATAGGTTATCTATTTCTTAGGGTGGACAATTTTGAATGGGTTATCTATTGTTGCGAATAGAGGTAGGAAACAACAGTCCGCCAGATTGGTCTTCTGATTGAGATGAGTATATCTTTATTCATCATGATATTTTCCTTATGAATTTGTCGACATGTTTCAAAAAGTGTGAATCCGCAAATGTAGGTTTGAACATGAATCCAGAAGTATCGTAATACGAATTTGAGTCCATGGGACAAGCTACTAATGGTATTTTGTAATAGGAATTATTTGCTAGGTTTGTCTTATTTGGTTATTTGGATTCATTGGTGCACGATGTGTTAGAAAATATCTATGGGTTTTCCTTCATAAATCCAAAAGTGAAAATCTGTAAGGAATCCCTCGCAAAGAAGTAAACATTATGAATCGACATTTCGATATTACATCTATGAAATCATATCAGTGGAATCCTTATGTGTGCGAGGCTTTATATAGCCAATTGTGCAAACTTTTGTCTTTGTGACGTTAGTAGTAAGACAAATGCAATTGATTTAGATGAATTATTCTCCTAGAGGAGTAAGTAAATAAGCAATGGTGACGTTAAAGACAACATGCCAAGAACAAGTGAGCTAGTTCAGGTGATGTGAATACTACGCCAATAAGATCGATGAACCATCCTAATTCAGACAAGTCTAACCTGAATTCTAAGCTATGAAATACCAGTGTGCTAGCGCAATGTTGATAAGGTATGAGAACTCACTAAGTTCATTAGAACTTGTATATGTGCTATTATGTGTTGCAGGTAAATAGAGAAAATTTGGGAGTTTCAAGAGGGACCAGGCCAGAATTTATCGTGCTAAGGCAACTTTGTTTCTCAGTCGTAATATGCATACAATGGGGCAGCCTAGAGGCGGAGCCTCAAGGTTATAGTTGTAGTTGTAGTTAGCTATGATCAAAATGTTGTTTTCAAACCTAAGCAAATAAACAACATGTTAAAGTCTAGACTACTTTGTAAAATATTATGTATATTAGATTAAAGTATACAATTGGAAGTCAATTCATATACATTGTGAGGTTAATTAGATGATTATGTTTCTATACTACTTATACTATGTAATTATGAATTTTGAATGTATGGAATGAGATCAATTAGATAGTTGTGTTTTAATATTAATTGCATTAAGTATGAATCGCAGAATATATATATATTTATTAAAGAATGTGTTGGTAATTTCGGACCTTGAGTGTAGGACCATGTAGTCCAGATTCGGCGATCATATTGGGTCGTGTATGGGGTGTTACATAGTACCTAGAAACTATGCATAGAAACAAAACTAGACAAATCCTAATTTCCATGCTAGAATCATGTTGGAATCAGATTTACATGTTAGAATTAGATTTGCATTAATAATACAAATTTACATTAACAATGTTGATATCAAAGGAGTTTGTATTAATTCAATACCTTTTTAGATTTTCTATTAAGGCATTAACTTTAAAAGTATCAATAACCCAGGCTAAATGTGAACACCCAAATGTAGAGCCATCTAAAAATCATCTTCAAACATTCCAAAATGCCTAAGTATCATTAACACACACCATAATAACCTCACTCCTGGAGCCTTTAGCGTACCTAGTCAATATTATAATTTACCTTAATTTATCTAGTATTTATTTTTTCTTTTTACCCTTTCTAATTCAATACATATCAAATGTTATAAAATCAAGTACAAGTTATCAGTTTTCAGTTATTAGGCCATTCTTGAATATGCTTTTAAGTACATTTTCAATTCTTACCCTAATAGAATAGTGTGATGCTTAAACTATACTGTTTTACAACTATTAGCAATGTGCTTAATTTATAATCTTTCTATATTACCATTTTCATTAAAAATCATATAAATAAAATTTACCTTATAACTTATCTTAGCCAATAGAACATTTTCCATTCCTTCACTAAAATTATAATTCATTTTGTATACAGATAATTCGTTAGTGTCTTTGTAAATGGAGATTTTTCTTAGATAAACTAGAAAGCATTATGTGTCGAGCCGTAATTATTATGGGTGGAGTCAAAATTATCATGGGTGAAAATAATAACATTGTATATATGTCATAATTATTTTTCTTTAATTAATTAAGTGATAAATAATAAAAATTTAATATTATCACTAATTAAAATAAAATACTTAAGTTATAATATTAAATGATTATTTTATCTTTAATTAATTAAGTAATAAGAGATAAATAATAAATAAATCCGTTTAACTTCTGGTAAAACAATAAAATGAAGCAGTTAAATTCTACAATAAATCTATTTTATTCATGTGATTGGCACTATACAAAGAGTCATCCCAAACTATTCAACAAATACGCAAGTTCAAAAAACTCAAATACATCCATCTAAAATCAAGTTTAGACCATTATTGGATCAAAGCTAAATTGAAGAGAAAAATCAAGAAATTTTCGAATATTGTAACTTTTTATTAATAAAATTTAAATATCAATTTATGTGTTAATCACGATTCCATTTGTTTTTTCCTTTACGCCTTCAATAAACTACTGTTTCTTCTAATATATTTCGGGTTATTGTGATTTGTTTAGATTCTAACCTTATGTTGTATGTGTTAAAAACTAATATTTTTTTTCTTTTGTGAAAGTAAGAAACTAATAGATTCCAAAGTTTATGATAACGGTAATATTTTGTTGAGTATTATTATCTTAAAACTTGATTTTCTGATATGTTTGACTATATTGTACACTCATACCTCGTATTCTTAATTTTCATCTAAATGTTTAACACTATACTTAATCCAAATAACTGGATGTTAGCTATTTGATAAGTATTTATACTTACGCTTTTTTTTGGGGGTTTTTAATAAAAAATTAAGATATTTTTTTATTTATGAATAGGGTAAAATATAAAAATAGTCACTTTTTTTGCCTCAGATTACATTTTAGTTACTTATGTTTGAAATGTTATGAAGTGGTCATTCTATCTGTTAAGTATGACTCCTATTTTCAGTCAAATTTGAAAAATAATCTTTTAGATAAACTTTGTTTATTTATTTCAGTCAAACATTGATTAGTTTAGATTATTTTATTATTATTTGACATATGAATTTAACCTATAAATAGGCTCTTTTACAACATTAGAAAAAATACACCCCATTAAGAGATTAGAACTCATAACACATTTAGAGAATTTTGTGTTTACGTTTTGAGGGTTTTTTGTTTTTGGAGTTTGGGGTTTAGTTTTATCTTCATCTTTTGTACTCTTCGTTCTTTTGCCATTATAGTAAAATTATCTTTGCCCGTTGTTTTTTATCCTTTTTGGAGGGGTTTTTCCACGTTAAATTTGTGTGTTCAATTTCTCAATTTATTTCGCTATTTTTGTAACTTGTTGCTTAATCGGGTCGATACCTAACAAGTGGTATCAGAGCTAGTTCAATTTTCATAGATCAGCCCATTCAGATATGGCAACAACAAAGTTTGAAATTGAGAAGTTCGATGGTGAGACAAATTTCAATCTGTGGCACGTTCGGATGATGGCAATTCTAGTTCAATCCGGTTTGAAAAAGGTTGTTATCGGGAAAAAACCTGAGAATCTAATAAAATAGAATGGGAAGAGCTTGATGAAAATGCCTTGTCTACAATCCAGTTGTCCCTCGCGAATACGGTATTGCAGAAGGTATTGATGGAGAAGACCTCATCCGCCTTGTGGAAAAGGTTAGAAACTCTTTATGCGACTAAGTCTCTGGCTAACCGTTTAGTGTTGAAACAACATCTATTTACGTTTCGTATGAATGAAGGTGAGCTTCTTAGAGATCACATCAGTCAAGTCATTACTCTTTTAAATGATTTAAAGAATGTTAAGGTTCATATTGATGATGAAGATCAAGCTATGCTATTATTGTGCTCTTTAGCCCCTTCATACAAGTCTTTCAGGGAGACCCTGATTTATGGCAGAGACAAAATCTCATTCGAAGATGTGAAGGGTCATTTTTTTAGTAGAGACTAATTTGACAATGAGCTTCATTTGGATAGCAAGGCAAATAGGCAAGCTTCCGTTTTGGTAGCATCAAAGAAACGGGACAAAATGTGTCGCTATTGTAAAAAGTTAGGTCACGTCAAAGCAGATTGTTATAAACTATGAAATAAAAGAGCTGCTGAGAGTAACGAGGAAGATGTAGCTGGTGTTAATTTGGCCGATGAAAGCGGTGATGATTTCTTGTTAGTGTCAACGAGCGATAACTCCAAGCTCACATCCAAGTGGATCCTAGATTCGGGATGTTCTTTCCACATGTGTCCCAATAGAAAATGGTTCTCTACATACAGTTCGGTTGAAGGTGGAGTTGTGCGCATGAGAAACGATTCATCTAGTAAGGTAGTTGGTATTGGAACTGTTAAAATCATGACACATGATGGGACAATTATGACACTCTCAGATGTCAGGTATGTACCTGGTTTACGAAAGAATCTCATCTCCTTGAGTATTTTAGACTTGAAAGGATGCAGAATCAACATCTAGTCGAGCGGTATTAAAGTATCTCGTGGAGCTCTCATTTTGTTAAAAGGTCAAAGAACTGGCAGTCTTTATATTCTGGAAGGTTCTATAATGACCGGTGAAATCGGACGTCCCTCATCCGTTACAGAGTCGAAGTTAACTCATTTGGAGTGGAGGCAACTTGGTCATAAGAGGGAAAAATGTATGACCATTTCGTTGAAGAGAGGTTTTCTTTTAGATACAGGTTTTGAAAAGTTAGGGCACTGTGTTCGTGAAAATCAAACCCGGGTTAGTTTTGATTTGGCAGTGTACAAGTCGAAGGCTAGAAGTCTTCCAGTTTCTAAGCATAGATTCGACTCAGTTAATTCCCTGTATAGTTCACGATAGGCTCGTGGCCAGCTTTGGCAAAGATGGCTTGTAGAAATTTGAGTCAAGGTGGCGATTTGTTAAGTATGACTCCTATTTTCAGTCAAATTTGAAAAATAATCTTTTAGTTAAACTCTGTTTATTTATTTCAGTCAAACACTGATTAGTTTAGATTATTTTATTATTATTTGACATATGAATTTAACCTATAAATAGGCTCTTTTACAACCTTAGAAAAAACACACCCTATTTAGAGATTAGAACTCATAACACATTTAGAGAATTTTGTATTTACGTTTTGAGGGTTTTTTGTTTTTGGGGTTTGGGGTTTAGTTTTATCTCCATCTTTTGTACTCTTCGTTCTTTTGCCATTATAGTAAAATTATCTTTGCCCGTGGTTTTTTATCCTCTTTGGAGGGGTTTTTCCACGTTAAATTTGTGTGTTCAATTTCTCAATTTATTCCGCTATTTTTGTAACATGTTGCTTAATCGGGTCGATGCCTAACACTATCGTTAAGCTCTGTTACCTCCCTAACGGCAATCCTACGTGGTAGTCCAAATAGGTTTTAAATGCCAACTTTGATGTCCACTTGCAGGGATGAAAATAGGTTTTTAATTAAATAAATTTAATTTGGACTACCACGTAAGGCATCCAAGTTGGCATTTAAAACTCATTTGGATTCTCACATAGGATCGTCATTAGGGAGGTAACAGAGCTCAAGGCCCGTTTGGATTCTCATAAAATGATAACGTAAGTGACTAAATGATACGAGTCTCAAGGCCCAAAATAAGGCTCATGAATGTGATGGGCTCAAATTTCCTCAAGGCCCAATAACAAGGTCGAATGCCAAGAAAATCTGAGCAAAATTGAACGGGACAATCCAAGACTTCATTACCAAGGCCCTAGATGTACACACGACCAAAAAAGAAAATCAAGATTCAATTTCTTAATTTCAAGAAAATCAAGAAATCGAATCTTGGTCCAATTTTTTCTATTTCGAGCAATTTCAAGAATTAAGAAAATCAAGATTTCAAATCTTGAAAATCTTGGTCCATGAAAGAAATATTGGAAAAAGATAAAGAATATAGAAAAGAAACGAGTCTGAAAATAGATGAGAAATTAATTCTTTGAAATACTGTCAAAATGAAATTGTACATAATCTTCATTTTCTATTGAGCTACATACTTATACTAATACATTGTATGTTAACTGTTGTTAACAGAAAAGCTAACAACCAAAACAAACTAATTGCAACTACTTACAGTATACTCTAACATTCAACGAACTTCCTAAACTTCGAGAACACGAAGAAGATTTCTAAAACGAGCAAACAAAGAGATAGACAATGGCTTTGTGAGAATATCAGCAACTTAATCACATGCCAGAACCTCCTCAACAAGAAGTGAACCAACAGCCACTTTCTCACGGACAAAAAATAGATCAAGTTCAACATGCTTGAACTTAAGAGTGTAAAACTGGATTAGGAACTACATCGACAGCACCAAAGTTATCACACAAAATAGCAGGAATAGTAATGCAACAAAAATTTAGTTCTTGGAACAACAAAATAATTC
Organism: Gossypium hirsutum; assembly: GCF_007990345.1. Lineage (NCBI taxonomy): Eukaryota > Viridiplantae > Streptophyta > Magnoliopsida > Malvales > Malvaceae > Gossypium > Gossypium hirsutum. The sequence continues at coordinate 28,721,021 of NC_053442.1, forward strand.
ACATGACGTCGGATGCACCAGTAGCCAATCCTTAATATTCAACTTCAGCAGTGGAACGAGACACAACTTGCTTCTTCTTTGAGCACCAGGAAATAGGGTTGTCTCCAAAGTAAATACAATAACCGGTGGTGGACCGTCGATCATCAAAATCCAATCCCCAGTTGGCATTAACATAATCGACCAATGATAGTCAGTTAGAAGGGTGAAATACCAGCCCATGATCAATAGTACCACATAGATAATGTAAAACCTATTTTAAAGCAACCATATGAATATCTGTCGGGGCATGCTTGAACTGACAAAGACGGTTAACAGCATATGTAATATCAGGTTGTGTTAGAACAACATACTTAACACACCAGTGAGACTACTATATTCTGTAGGATCATCAAGGAGTAGACCATCATGTTTAGACAAAGTGGAAGAACTAACCATAGGGGTATGAACTGTTTTGTCATTAGCCAAAGAGCATTGGTCAAGAAGGTCAAAGACATACTTACGCTGACATAGATGAAGGTTCCCAGTAGCAGAACGAGTAACCTCAACCCCCAAAAAATAATGTAGGTCTCCCATGTCCTTAAGAGAGAACTCAATGTGAAGTTATTGAACAAACATATTAATATCCTCAAACGAATTTCTCATAACAATACTATCATCCACATAGACGAGGACATACATAGTGGTCTTGCTGGTAACACGAATAAACAAAGAGGCATCAGGCTTCGAAAGAACAAATTCTAATGAGACAAGAGAGTTCTTTAGCTTATCAAACCAGGCACGTGGAGCTTGCCACAACCCATACAAAGCTTTTGTTAACTGACACACAAGTGGTTTGCCATCATTACCATATTTTACCTATCCTGGAGGTTGTTGCATATAAACCTCTAAAGTAAGATCGTTATTAAGAAACACATTGTTGACATCAACTTGTCGAAATTGCCAGTGTTTGGAGACTGCAATAGACAGAATAGTTCGAATAGTAGCTGACTTAACGACTAGACTAAAAATTTCTCTAAAATCACATTTTGGTACCTGAGAACATCCTTTAGCAACTAAACGACTCTTACGGCGAGCTATAGTACCATCAGGATTTCTTTTAACCTTAAATAACCACTTACAACTAATTACCTTTCTTCCGGATGGTAAATAAACTAACTCTCAAGTGCGATTACGAATCAACGTGTCATACTCAACCTGAGTTGCTGTTTTCCATTCCTCATGAGCAAAAGTTTCATCAATTGTGCGTGGCTCATGCTCAGAAACTTTGACAACTAAGACTTTAGGTTTAAAAATGTCTACTTTGGAGTGAGTAACCATCTAATGAGTATTACCATGTGGCAGAGGTGTAGAGGAAATGGAGCGACCGAACTAGACCGTGAGGTATCTGGGAAGGATAGGCCTCGATGTAAAAACAAATCTTCAGTCGAATAAGCTAAGTCTATAGCATCACCAGTTGATGTATCACGGGAAACATCCGCAGAATGACCATCAGAGAGAGTAGAAGAGGAAGAGATAGGCTGCACAATAGGAATATATGTAGAAACATGCTCACTCATCGAGTTAGTTGACAGAGGTTGATCAGGATACAAAAATCGATATTCATAAAAAACAAAGTGGTGAGAAATGACAACTTTACCGTCCGGTGTAAGACACTAATACCTTTTGTGCTAAGAACTATATCCTAAAAATATGCATGGTTGAGATCGAAATTCCAATTTATGATTGTGAAAGGGTTGAAGATAAGGAAACTAGCAGCATCCAAACAAGCATAGATGATCATAAGAAGGACCTTTACCATAAATAACCATGCATAGAGAGTTTCCCTTCAAGAAAATGGTAGTGAGTGTTTATTAAATGCACCACACATGCGAAGGCGTACCCCCAGAATAGCAAATATAGATTGGCTTGAGCGTGGAGAATAAAACCGACCTCAACAATATGACGATGCTTTCACTCCACGACTCCATTCTGCTCAGATGTATGAGGATAGGAGACTTGATGGGTAATATCATGCTGAGCAATGACAGATGTGAAAGCAGGATACTCGTCACCCCAATCACTTTAAAATTGATTAATTTCCTTCCCAAATTGGGTTTTCACCTTTTTTTCAAACTAAAGAAAGCACTCAAGGGCTTGGGATTTTTTCTAAATAAGATAAAGCCAAGTGAAATGACTAAACATATCAATAAACGTATATAATACAAGTTGTTACCACATTCAACAAAAGTAGGCCCCCACAAATCTAACACAACTAACTCAAAAGAACAAGTATATTGAGTAGTAGACGCAGAAAATGGTAATTTGTGAGATTTGCATTTTTTACAGGAAGTACATATAGACCCAAGAACATCCTTATTAGAAACAACATGACATTTATGTAACACATATTGAGCAATACGGTTAGACGGATGACCCAACTGCCGATGCCAAAGCTCAAAAACTTTGTTGTCCACAGAATATGAATTAACACTAGTGTGATGGACAGAAAGATACGCACAGCTACCATCAGAAGACACTTGGGAAAATTGATACAACCCATCACGAGTGTGGAGTCACAACAAGATATCCTGAGTTTGTATGTCCTTTATTAGACAATGAAAATGATGGAATTCAAAAAGCACATCATTTTCATGAGCAAATTGAGAGACATATAATAAATTCTTGCAGATGGCCGGGACAAGTAAAACATTAGAGAGATGAAGTAACCTATTTTTCGCAGCCAAAGTAAAAGATCCAATGCTCTTAATTGGAATACGAGTCCCATCACCCATTAAAATAGAAGCAGTACCTGAATAGTGTGTGGAATCGTTTAGAGCAGAATCCTCCTTGCACACATGGTGCGTAGCCCCCGAGTCAAGATACTACGTCGAAGTACCCATGTTTTGAACTGGAGAGCCATATTGGGCCAAGTGCATTTGAGACTTAGTACGAGTGGAAGATTCAAGGCCTGAAACATCAGGAATGCGAGGAAACCCAACATTAGGACGTGATTCTGAAGAAAAATATTGACGTACTATCGTAAAATCAATTGGCTAATCATGAGAAATATGAGCCCTAGGCTTAATGGACCAAGGCACCTGCAGGACAATTGAGGCCCACTGATCATGACCTCTTGGAGTTGATATTTGATTGCCCAAATGAGACCTAGACAACCCACCATTGTCATAACCCACATAGCTAGAGTTTTGAGGCCCAAATCTATATGGAAGAGTCAGCTCATTATCACCAAAGTGGACATGATGAACCACCAGCCTAAATGAAGAAACATTAGGGTTAGTATCACTATTAGAAAAATGAGAGGGAGAGAACAACCTATTTCTGTTTCTGCCAAAATTCGATGACAGTACTTGAGGCGTCAATTACGGCTGGTAATCGTCACCACTGCCAAAATTTGATGATGGCACTTGAGGCACAAACTGCTGCTAGTAACCACCACCACACACTGCACCAAAATTTTGATTAAAAGACGAACGAACCAACGTCGGTGCCGGACCATCATAGCTTCGATTAAACTGATAAAATCACCGTTGTACAAGGTGACCAAAGTGACCACAGTTCTAGCATTGCACACGACCCCTGAAATTGTGACCACGACCGCCAAGCGAGGACCAAACGGACCTAGAGGAGTCAGCCAATCGACTCAACGAGATTCGCATGATAAGGAGTGTCGACAACCAAGTGTTGTTGTCTCGTTTCAAACTCAAGAATAATATCTATCAATCGACGCAGTTGGAGGGGTTCAGAGGAGAAGGACGCAAGGGTAACCAACGCGTCATACTCCGACAACAACCCCATGAGAATAATCTCCACCTTCTCGGAGTCCAAAACCTGGTGGCCAGAGGCTGCAAGGAGAGCGCAGGTATTTTGAATCTTCGCAACATATTCTTTGATCGTCATTGTACCTTTCTTGATCGAATGCATATTGTGTTTGATTCGAGATAATCGAGCACTAGTCACGGCGACAAACATGAGATTAACAGTGGTCCAGACATCATTAGATGTTCGCACATCAGTAAAGCACGACAATAACGAACCACTGATTGTGGAGAGTAACCAAGATGCAAGAAGTCTATCCTGCTGATGAAAAACGGAAGCCTTTGAATTCAAAACCATCTGGCCATCCGGACTCAGTACAAATTGTGGCAGAGACGAACGAGATCTGTCAACAAATCTAGTGAGATTATATCCTTCTAAAATTAGTTTAACATGTTGTTGCCACTGGATGAAGTTACCATCATCCAATTTAATCGTATCATGTTTAGGAAAACTTTGAATCAAATGAACTGTACCAGAGTCAGAATGCAGCAAAGGTGTCGCAGCACAGACAGGTGGAGAATGACCATTAGCAGAAACATAATTTGTGGCCATGAGAGCATAACAAGAAGTGCACCAGTACCTTAGGCGATTGATACCATCAAAGAAATACTAGAAAAAGGTAAAGAATACAGAGAAGAAACGAATCTAAAAATAGATGAGAAGCTAGTTCTTTGAAATGATGTCAAAATGAAATTTTACATGATCTTAATTTTCTGCTGAGCTTCATACTTATACTAATACATTGTATGTTAACCACTGTTAACATAAAAGCTAACAACCAAAACAAACTAACTGCAGCTACTTACAATATACTCTAACAGTCTAAGAAACCAAATCTTGCAGACAAGGCATATTGGATTTCATGTATGAGCTTGAACGAGCTAATTTCGAGAGCAAACGAATCACAAGACCAAGTTCTTGAAAAAATGGCCCATTAAGATGTCTACAAGCCCATCCTGAAGTTTGGAAAGTAATTTAATTGAATATTAGGCCAAATTATCAAAGTGGCCCAAATTTTAAAATATTTAAACTATAGGGCCAATTTTATTTTAATAGGTGGATCATCATGTAAGAATTCAGCCCAAAGAGCTCATTTAATTCCTTTAGCTGAATTCCCATTAAAAGTCCATACTTAGAATTATTTTGTTTTTTTTATTTGAAGAGTTGTCATGTTAGGTATTCTATTAGGGTTAGGAAAACTTATTTTGGGGGCCTATAAGTAGCATGAACGTTCACCCTTATACACATACAATTGATTTCTTGAGTTAATAATAATTCTCTTTGAGTTTTTCTTCAAGACTTGCTCTTGAGTTTCTTTTAGAAGCTATTTTAACAATCTTTTAGGTCGTGGGAATCATCTTCAAGCTTTTTCTTGCCAAGATCTCTTTCTTAGAGGGTAATTAGAGTTATTGAAAGGAGTTGTGGATTTTTAATGTTTCCAAGGCTTCTTAGGACACCATCTTCTTCTTTTTATCCTTAATTTATTGTTTCTTGCTTATTTAAGTTAGGTATTGTTGTTTTGGCTTACTGATTTTATTGATTTTCGTTTTAGGTTAAAGTTGCTTCAAGAAAGATGTTCTCTTATCTTGTTCCATCAAGAAGCACATCAAAATTAGGAGTTTTAACATTTTCTTGTTGTTTCAAACATTCTTGCATAAAACAGTTTGTTTTTGTCTTTAAAATCACTTCTAACAAATTTGTTTGTGCTTTGTTTTTCCAGATATGGTTAGGGCATTTTCTTGAAGTCCAAGGACGGTTTCTTTCCATCCAAGAAACTCTAATTCATTCTCTATTGACTCTTTACCAGTCGGTTCATCTTTCTTTTTGTTTTAATTACGTTTGACTCTTCTTTGTGACAACTAATCTGTTTTTGTTGTTTCAGTTTACATGTCTAGAGATGTAGGATAAATTCCTGACTTTGACAAACTTTACGATCCACTCCCGCATTCATTCATATAATTCTTTATCACTAAAACATAACATTGCAAAGATAAGTTACTAAAATGTAAGTTAAAGCAAACAAGAGTGACTATTTTTGTTGATTACCCTTATGAATAATATTTGAAATTTGGAGACTTAAAGTTCTGTAATTTGTAATTTTGAGGATTTTTATAATTTTAGTTTCAGTCTAAAATGATAGCTGCTTCTTTGCATGCTTATGAAATTCTTCTCCAAAATATATGATGTTATTAGTCCTAAATCTTTTAGTTTGAGATGGGACAACAAGACCCTATCATATATAATTCTTTTTTCTAGGATGGATTATGGTTACATTTCTTTTGAGTAGCGGCATAATTTAATTTCTATCGAAACTTAACACTGTGTTGAGTTGAGGGGGGAAAAGTCTAGAAAAAGATTTTTGGAAGACAAAAACTAGAAACAACAACTTTGCAAACAACACCATATTATACTATATATATGGATCTTCTTAATTAGGTCCATGGAATATGTTACATGAAAAGTTCTTCTGCTATCTGTGTTTCAGTTTATTTGTTTTCTTGACTATTTTGTATACTCTTCTGATGAGGTTAGTCCCCATACAAAGGTGGCCATGCGAAATGGCAGCAAGCAGTCGAGCCATGATGTTCAGAAGTTGGAGCTTGAAGTTGCTGAATTACTTGTTGTGTTTAAGTTGTATTTTAATTATTTTGTAATCTAGTTCATGTTGAACTAAGTAGATAAATGTTTTGATGTAATTTTAATGTTGATTGATTGAAAATCAGCATAGTAATATGATGAAGCTATTTTTTGTAAGTTTCAAGACAGATTAGTGGAGTTAGGTAGTTGATTAGGTAATTACTTGTTTGTATTACATGTTAGCTAATATATGTAATGGCTCAATGCCTTGTTCAATGTTAATAAAAAACTTTCAGTTTGTTTTTCATTCAAACTCTCTTTTGTTTTTCTGTTTTTCCACTTGCAAGCTTGATTTCTGTTTCTTTTCGCGTTTGTTTCTTCAGCAAGGCTCAACACTTGCTGCCCAAGCAAGCTGAAACCAGCTTGCTATTGCCTCTTAACACCAACAATTGGTATCAGAGTCCTTGTCTTAGTGGACTTGTTGCTTCAAACCAAGGAACCTGATGTCTTCTTCAGGATTTTCACCAGCAGCCCCACCAATCTTCAATGGAGAAGGCTTCCACATATGGCTGGTAAAGATGAAGACTTACCTGCAGGCCTTTGATCTATGGGAAGTTGTCAACACAGATGCTGAGCCAGCACCACTAAGGGTCAATCCCACAGTAGCTCAGATCAGACAATATGCTGATGAGAGGACCAAGAGGCACAAAGCCATGTCTTCCATCCAGAACTGTGTGTCAGATGTCATCTTCACCAGAATTATGGCCTGTGAGACTCCAAAACAGGCCTGGGACAAGCTTAAGGAGGAGTTTCAAGGCGCTGAGAGGACAAGGCAACAGCATCTATTGAATTTGAGAAGAGATTTCGAGAATCTAAAGATGAAGGAAGAAGAAATAGTGAAGCAGTATGCAGATAGAATCATGGCAGTGGTTAACAGCATAAGGCTCCTTGGTGAGCACTTTGATGAGGCAATAATTGTGGAGAAAGTCCTCTCCACTTTGCCTGAGAGATATGAGGCAAAGATATCCTCCTTAGAGGACTCAAGAGACCTAGCTAGCATCTCTTTGACCGAGCTAATTAACACTTTTTATACTCAGGAACAAAGGAGAGCTAGCAGAGCTGAAGATCACCAGGAAGGTGCATTTCAAGCCAAGGCCAGAGAAGCCTCAAGCACAAATGCTCAAAGAGGCAAAAAGCTTTGGAAAAGCAGGCCTAAGCCTGATGCTGCAAGGAGCAATGACCAGCCCTGTAGATATTGCAAAAGGTCAGGACATCCAGAAGATAGATGTTGGTTTAGGCCAGATGCTATGTGCCAACACTGCAAGAAGAAGGGCCATATTAAAAGGGTCTATAAAAACAGGAACAAGCCAAGGCAGAATCAATTTCAGCAGCCAAAGGTTGAAGCTCGAGTGGCTGAGGATAGTAGTGATCAAGAAGAGCAGGTCTTTGCTGTTTCTTACTTAGCTGTTGAGAAGAAATGTTCAAAAGGTTGGTTATTGGACAGTGGTTGCACTAACCACATGTCACCAAATGCCTCCTTGTTTAAAATCTTGGATAGAAGTTGCAAAACCAAGGTCAAGGTTGGAAATGGTCAGTTCATAAGGGCTGAAGGAAGAGGAGAGGTGTTGATATGTACTCCTACAGGCAACAAAGTCATCTCAAATGTCTTGCTGGTACCTGAAATTGACAGAAACCTTCTCAGCATAGCTCAATTGCTTGAGAAAGGCTATTCTGTTGTGTTTAAGGACAAATAGTGCCACATTGCTGATCCAAATGGATCAAGCCTTATGACAGTCACAATGACTGACAAATGCTTTGAGGTTAATTGGCCAAATGACTCAAAGTCAGCATACACTGCCTCTGTTGATGATTCCAAGCTTTGGCACTAAAGGCTCGGGCATGCCAACTTCAGATCAATGGCTCGATTGGCCAAAGAGGGCTTGGCAGAGAACTTCACCAGTTCAGTGGAGCATGATGATGTATGTGAAGTGTGCCAAATGGGAAAACAGGCAAGACTGCCATTTCCTACAAATTTAGCATGGACAGCCACTGAAAGATTGCAGCTGGTGCACTCTGATGTATGTGGACCTATGAGGACTGAATCACTCAGCAAAAACAGGTATTTCATTCTCTTCATTGATGACTTTACAAGGTTTTGCTGGATTTTCTTTCTGAAACACAAGTCTGAGGTAGCTCAAGTGTTTGTGAAGTTTAAAATGGCTGTTGAGACAGAAACAGGTTGCAAGCTGAAATCGATAAGGTTAGACAATGGCATTGAGTACACTTCAACTCAGTTTCAAGCTATTTGCAATGATGCTGGCATCAAACACCAGCTTACAAATGCCTACACACCTCAGCAGAATGGGGTAGCTGAAAGAAAGAACAGAAGTCTGATGGATATGGCCAGATGTCTCCTGTTTGAGAAGAAATTGCCCAAGACCATGTGGGCTGAGGCAGTAAACACTGCTGTCTACCTTCAAAATAGGCTTCCTACCAAAGCTCTTGCATCCAAGGCACCTTTCGAGGCTTGGTTTGGATTCAAGCCTTCCCTGGAACACCTGAAGGTGTTTGGTTGCCTGTGTTATGCACAAATACCAGCAGCAAAGAGGGACAAGCTATCTGAAAGGGCTCAACCAGGTGTCCTGGTGGGTTATAGCTCAGTCAAGAAGGGTTACAGGGTTCTGGATCCCTTGACAAGCAAAGTCCAAGTGAGCAGAGATGCCATATTTGATGAAAAAGCTTGCTGGAATTGGGAAAAGAATGAACTAGAAGCTACTTCAGAAGACCTGATGCCTGGTCAAGCTGAACTCGAGCAGCTTGGTCCTGAGATGGATGTTGATAATGTGCCTGTAAGAGGCACAAGGCCCCTAGATGAGATTTATGAAAGGGCACAGGTTGCTATAGCAGAACCTAGCAGTTTTGAAGAGGCTAAGGCAGATGAAGGCTGGAAACAAGCTATGCTTGATGAAATCAATATGATTCAAAAGAATCAAACATGAGAGCTGGTTGATAAGCCAGCTGGAAAGAAGACCATTGGAGTGAAATGGGTCTATCGAGCAAAACAAAATGCAGATGGCAGTTTGAACAAACTGAAGGCCAGGCTTGTTGTCAAAGGTTTTAGCCAAAGGTATGGCCTGGACTACTTCGAGACCTTTGCACCAGTAGCCAGACTTGACACGGTCAGAATGATAGTTGCTTTGGCTGCTCAAAATCAATGGATCATTCATCAGCTGGATGTGAAGTCTGCATTCCTCAATGGCTTCCTAGAAGAAGAGATTTACATTGAGCAGCCTCAAGGGTTTGTAGTCACTGGCAAAGAACACATGGTCTACAGATTGAAAAAGGCCTTGTATGGCCTGAAACAGGCCCCTCGAGCCTGGTATGCTCGAATTGATTCCTACTTGCTCAGTTTGGAATTCGAGAGAAGTGCCAGTGAACCAACATTGTATGTGAAGAAAAATCAAGCTGAGACTCAACTTATCTTGTCACTCTATGTTGATGATTTGTTAGTAACTGGAGGAGACAAAAATATGCTGCATGATTTCAAGAAGAAAATGATGAAAATGTTCGAGATGTCTGATTTAGGCAGAATGAACTACTTCCTAGGAATGGAAGTAAAACAAAATGGAACTGGAATCTTTCTCAGCCAGAGTTCCTTCGCTATAAAGGTCTTAAACAAGTTCTCAATGAAGAACTGCAAGCCAACAAGCACACCAATGGTTGTTGGAATGAAACTATCGAGGCAGGAAATTGGTGAACCAGTTTGTGAGACTATGTACAAAAGTCTCATTGGTAGTCTACTATATTTGACTGCAACAAGGCCCGATATTATGTTTGCAGTTAGTGTGCTATCCAGATACATGAATTGCTGCAATAATCAGCATTTTCAAGCAGCTAAACGAGTGCTGAGGTACATCAAAGGCACCATTAACCATGGTGTGATGTTCAAAAGAGCTGAAAACATGAAGCTAATAGGCTATGTCGATAGTGATTGGGCTGGATCATGTGATGACATGAGGAGCACATCTGGATATGCATTTAGCCTTGGCTCAGGCATGTTTTGCTGGAGTTCTAAGAAGCAGAGTCTAGTGGCACAATCAACAGCAGAAGCTGAATATGTTGCTGTTGCATCTACTGTGAATCAAGCCATATGGCTTAGAAAAATCTTGGCTGATTTAAACCAAAACCAAGAAGAAGCAACAGAGATTTACTATGACAACAAATCTGCTGCTGCAATTGCAAAGAATCCCATCTTCCATTGCAGAACGAAGCACTTTAACATTAATTTACATGTTATAAGAGAGATGGAACAAGCTCATGAAATCGAGCTGGTTCATTACAATTCGGAGGAGCAAATTGCTGACATTTTTACCAAAGCTTTAAACGTGTCAAGGTTTATAAAATTAAAGAAGGAACTAGGTGTCACTAGCATGGCAACTAAAGAGGAGTGATGAGATTAGTCCCCATGCAAAGGTGGCCATGCAAAAAGAAAAGGCAGCAAGCAGTTGAGCCATGATGTTCAGAAGCTGGAGCTTGAAGTTGTCGAATTACTTGTTGTGTTTTAGTTGTATTTTAATTATTTTGTAATCTAGTTCATGTTGAACTAAGTAGATAAATATTTTGATGTAATTTTGATGTTGATTGATTGAAAATCAGCATAGCAATATGATGAAGCTATTTTTTGTAAGTTTCAAGACAAATTAGTGGAGTTAGGTAGTTGATTAGGTAATTACTTGTTTGTATTACATGTTAGCTAATATATGTAATGGCTCAATGCCTTGTTCAATGTTAATGAAAAACTTTCAGTTTGTTTTTCATTCAAACTCTCTCTTGTTTTTCTGTTTTTCCACTTGCAAGCTTTATTTCTGTTTCTTTTCGAGTTTGTTTATTCAGCAAGGCTCGACACTTGCTGTCCAAGCAAGCTGAAACCAGCTTGCTGTTGCCTCTTAACACCAGCATCTTCGCATTGGAGGGATAGATGGACTAGTTTGAAGAACACCTTGAGAGGACACATTTTACAATCTCAAAGACAAGTAAAAAAACCTATAAATCATTGGCGTAAATTTAACAGAAGAATAAACAGGACGATGCATTTGTCCATTTTTTTGAGATATTTTACATATTATCGTCGTATTGCTGAAGATGAACCAAATTCATGCAAATAGAATCTGCCGACGATATTCTCCAAGCGCCCATATGGGAAAGATGTTTCGGAATGAGGAGTAATGCAGTGAGCAATTTCTCATAAATACTCCTGTAATTTCCTATTGAAAACAATCATTAAGATCCTTAAGACTTCTGCTGCTCAGAATAAAATGTGACTCTTAAAAATGGGTGTATATTTAGAATGGTGTGGTGAATTTTTTCCATGTATATGGAGAAATTTTAGAGATCATATCTTCATATTCATGTTCAAACATAAGTCTCGAACACAGATAAGAAAATGATGATTCATATTTTTACCTGTTGAGGGAAGTCGCCATCTTCCATCTGTGAATTAATCAGGACCTTTATTCCACGATGAATTGGTGTAGGATCCACATCAGCCTACAACACGATGGAACATTACTTAAGAGCTGGCTTTATAGATGGATATCCAGTTAAAGTAAGGCAATTCAGCAAGAAAAGCTCTATTATTCTTTGATGATTTCAAGTTGGAAAAGCAACAGTTGATTTGTTTAAGCGTATAAAGGGTGAACAAACTTCATGATTTAGTTAGATTTTCTAAATTTTGCACTGAATCATGAATGTTTGAATGGTTAAAATCTATGTTATACGAATTCAGATGTGTTGCATACAGGTAAGTGCTTTACATGGGTATAGTCAGATTTTCCATTTTTTTTATGTATTTGGAAGATCCTTAGGGGTCATAGACCCATACTCATGTGTCAGATATAAGTAACTTTAGAAAAATGTAGTCAAAGTGACATAGAATAAAACTTTAAGTACTTCAGACTCACCTGTCCGGCATCAATGAGGGATAACAATGCCCATGCTGTTTGGACTAAATTTGCACGATTTCCCTCCAAGTTGGTATATACCTATAAATGGAATTGAGAACTGAAGTATTTGCTGTTTATAACATTCAATTATGCATCCATTTGTTCTATTTTAGATTATTTGCTACCGAGTATGAGTATCAAATAAGGGATTAACATTTTGACAATGGTAAGATCAGATTTTTTAAAATTTTTCTTTAAAGGGTTTTTGCAAGTTATATCCATATGGGTTAAGGTACTTTAAGAAAAATGAAGACTCAAAGCAACATAGATTGTATGTATATTGAAAAGGTAGGCTGATTGTTCATGCCTTGTTTTGGCTAGAGAGGTAGCTCTCCCCCCATGCACCGTTCTGCAACTGCTTTGACAATAAAAACTCACAAGCTTTACGCATTGAAGGACTGTTCTGGTAGTTTTTACCGCAGGCTGCCAACCCTTCCACTGCAAACCATGTTCCATAAGTGTAGCAAATTCCCCAACAACCATACCTGTTTCATCATACTATCATATATATATGATTGTTCTTTTTGAATCATAGACATCATCATTGATTATATTGAGAATATAAGGTATAGTCTACCATGAACCATCTGGATTTTGTGTATCTTCAATGTATTGAATCCCCTTTGCTATGCAACGATCGATGTCGACCCTTCGATGCTTGGGATGTAGTTTTCGAAAGAGAGAAAGAGCTTGAATTGCTGAAGAAGTACATTCTACATACCTAGAGTGGAGAAAGTATGAATGTTGGAGTAAATACTAATATTATTGGCTAAAAGCAATTGCACTGAAGAATGCTTACTCTCTTTCTATGAGAGTGTCTTCAAAGAACTCAGTAGGATTGAATTTCTATGGAAAGGAAAAAAAGTAGTTGTTAGAAATATGGTATGATTTTAAAGCAGTAAAAAAAATGAAGTGGGTAAATGATGCCAGATGAATTACCTCTAGCCAACCATAAGCTCTTTGAGGCTCCCAGGCCGGGAAACCGCCATTGTTGCTCTACATTAAAGGTTAAAAAATGTTCATTATTAGGACTTGATTCTAACAAAAATTGGATGGCTACTCATTATTTGCATCTTAAGTGAAATGTCCTTAACATTGGGTTCTTACTTGTAGGGAAAATATGACATTAACAGCGTCGTAGAATCTCCCAGTTTCCAGTTTTTCTCCAACAAGGTTAGTTGGCATTTGTGAAAACAAAAGTGAACACTGTAGTAGATAACACATTTCCAATACTTGTATATTCATCTTTACCAAAAATCAAGAAAAACATGGCATTACTTGTATAACTGGTGGGGTTTGATTATTACCTTTAACCCTTCTGCAGTACAATCAGAGACTTGCCAGCCATGATCTTGTGTAGAGAAAGTCCATGAACCTTTTGATATATGTCGGTACATAGCTGAGAAGTTGCCAGAAGGGTTTTCTCGTACCTTTGAAGATAATATCATTTAGTTGATTAAGCTACATTTCTAGGTTCAGATGGCCACTGCTAATGCAAAACAATATTGGAAACTAAAGAGTTAACCTGTGAAGCTTTTAGAAAGTCATGTGCCTTGCGAAGAGTTGAACCATATTCCTCACTTAGATCACTCGACATGATAGCCTGAATAGCAAAAGCTGCATCCCACATTTGACAGCCGAAAGTCTGCATAATATAAAGGGAACTGGTATATCAATATTGTTTATCATAAGTACCGTTGGAATTAACAAAATATTATATACAAATTTCTCAATTCCTAAAACATGGGATTGATCTTTAACCTGCATTTTCAATCCATCTTCTGCAATCCAATAGTAATCTGGCAATCTTGCTAAGTGACGCTTATATGCTTCTGAGTTTGGGTCTTCAACCCAACAGGCTATTAGACATAATACCTTTTCTACACACCCAATACAGAGGTATCTGCTGTTCTCATCTTCATAATGTACATGTTGGATTGCAACTTTCATTGCCTTATCTCTCAACATAGAGAATGGCCATCGTGTTAATAATGGTTCGCCGACATGGTAGAGAAGACCCCATGTTAGATCTTGAATAGGAGGATGTGCATAGTAAAGATCCTCCTGAAACAAAACCCATATGAAGTTTAGTATTTGGATACATATATATCGATCAAACTCAAAATCTCATAATCATTTATTTGTTGTTTATTTTTTTTAAATCATTTTATTAATTTTTCAACTAGCACGACTTGAACCTATGTCACACTTAAGAGCTATGAACATCTTTAACTATGAAGCCAACATAAGTTTTCTCTTCTAATCTTTAAATTTATATTATTTGTTAAATTACCCCAAAATACATCAGTTAATTAAAAATTATTAAAATGAATAAAATTATAAAAAATATTTTTTTCTTTTTAATTTTTTAATAATTAATTAATTACTAATATAAAATACAATACAGGTGGGCTGACATATAAGCAAAGTTAGAAGATGTTAACTTCCATCAAATTTGGAGTGATCTGCACAAATAATGCAAGTTTAATGGTTCAAAAATGAAAAATTAAATAAAAGGTTAAATTAACTTTTTTTTGTAAAATTGAAGTGCCAAATAGATGATTATGCCAATAAAAAATAATAAGTAAGATTAAACATTCCCTAAAAGGAAAAGCACCTTGGCAACAGTGTTTCGAGCTGCATTCCAGTTTATTTCATGGTAAGGTTGATTGTATAGCTCTTGCCTTATTTGTTTAATCAAACTAGTGATTGGACCAACAAATCTCTTCCCATATAAGTATGACATTGGCATGTAAACTAATCGACAGTAACATAACATTTTGCCTGCATTTCATCAATATAGGATCACTTGGTAGCGTCGGAAACATACTCATGCTCATATAATATATTAAGTCAAGAATTAAAATATATTAGGAAAACCTGGATGGATTGGAAAGAGGTTAGGTAGAAGCCAAAATTCTGGAGGCATAGGATTGCAACCGGCCCATTCATACACTCCAAGTACCTGTATTCAACATAGATAACACTACTTTGGAATTGAATGTTTAACTTTGCATTTAAGTTATAAAAGCTGGCCATATAATATGTACCGTGACCCAGAACTTTCCCCAAGACGGAATCGCCACTAGACCACCATGGTCAAGTATCCATTTTCGACCTTTAGAAACAGCCATTTCCTCATCATCTTCAATCCCCTCTCCCAGCAACCTTAAGGTAATATAGCTTAATGCAGTTCCAAACATTGTACTATGACCCTCAATGTGTAGTCCCCAACCTCCATCTTCATTCTGCAATTCGAAATAAACTCTACATGAAGTTCATGATATGCAATTTTGTTACTTATTTTGTTCAAGAGGGAAATGGAAAGAATAAGGATTTTGTGCTTTTAATATTCCACAGTATAGAAACAGTTGGTTTATAAGTTTCTTTATTTGAATCTCAATACTCTACCTGATGATTATAGATGTAACGAATGATTTCTTTCTGATGTTCAAGAGATAATACTGCATTGAGGTTCCCAATAACATACAGCGCCATTACCTATTTATTTTCAATAGCAATATTGTAAGATAAAATAATAATTGTAAAATTTTCATTGATAATTAGAGAATAAATAAAAATGAAAATGAAAAACTGGGTAGTAGAAGTGTTCATCGCATGGTAGTTAGTATCGTACAGTATTAGTCAATATGTACCGCTTTGGTTCTAAATTGGTATTAAGTAATTCATGTTCTGCTCCTATAAAAATTTATGTGCGTTTCTATTGTGTTAGTGTGTTTCGACCCATTTCAGCCTATACTGACTTATATATGTAGATTGTTCTAGCTGATGTAAAATTTTAATATTTTAAATGACTTTTAATTTTTTATCATAATTATTTTTAATTTTTCTATAATTACATTTAAAATTAAAATACAGTTATTAAATTAATTTATTGAACAGAATTAATAATTTTAAAACTTATATTTACATATAAATATATTTGCATGTATAATATATAATTTATAAAGAAATTATAAATTAAATTATAAATTTATATATGTGCAAAATATTTAAAAAATATCAATAAACTCGAAACATTACACCGAAACACACTAATATCGATACGTACTAAGATCAGGACCAAAACGATATATCCACATATACGATACTAACTACCTTAGTTCATTTGCTAGGTTGGGCATATGTTTAGTGCAACATCATAAATTTTTATATGAGCCTAGTCCTATCCGAAATAAGTGCCCTATATTTTATCCAAGTTTCTAATATTTGTAAATGTTTGATTTAATCGTATTATCTAAAAATATTATGTATAGTTAGTATTTAGTATTTTAATAAATTTTATTAAAATTTAAACATATTTTTAATATTTAATTTATAATATTATATATTAATTTTTTTATATAAACTACGTAATGCATAAAAAAATATATTATAAAATTAAAAAATATTCGGGCAAAGTTTGAATAGTAAAATTTAAACCTAAGTTAAGTGCATTAGAATAACTTAAATTAAAATTATTCTAAAATATAAATTTTTAGCCAGATAGTATCATATCATTTTAAATTCATACAAATATCATTATACATTCATTTATATATAATATTTTTTTTAACTTTAGTTAACTTACTTTAAAATTAATTAAAACTTATATATATATATATATAAAAGCAAACACGATGAAACTAATATGCCAAAAAAAAAACAATTGAAATTTGAAAATGCTAAAATCGATAATTAAAAATAAAACTGATAAAATTCATAAATTGAAAATTGAAAATAAAAAAAATTGAAATCCCAACTAAAATTTTTTAAAAAAAACCTTTAGCAAAAAGCTGAAAATTGAAAATTATAACCACTTTTAATGGTGTTATCAAACTTTTGTATTTAATTAAAAAATAAAACTTTGAAATAGAAAATTAAAAAGAGAAAGAGAAAGAGAAAGAATTATTTGACAACATTAAAACATTATAAGAAAAAACATGTTTTTTTATTTTATAAAAAAATTATTTTTAAATAAGGGTGCGTTTCATAAATTAAAAATTGAAGTACTGAATTTTTATTACTAAACTTTATAAGTGTTGAATTTATATTAAAAATTATGTAGTAAATTATTATATATAAGTATTGAATATAAATATATTGTTTGATAAAAGTAAATATTGATTTTTAAAAGATTATTTATTTTTAATTTTAATCTTATTAATATAATATTTTATATTATTTTAGATAGTTTAAGATGAAAAATAATTTATTTCAACTTTTAATAAAACAAAATTCACTTAAATATTTTTTACGTAACAACCTACCTATTTATCTTATTCTAACTTTTTTTTGTTGAAAATTTTATATTAAGTAAAAATCAAAATAGTTATCATCTAAATCATTAAATGATGAAAATTTTCATTTCCAATGAAATGAAAATTATCATACACACCCTAATTTTAATTATAGTTAAATTAAGTTAAAAAAAGATATCATATGTGAAAGGTCATGGGTGTATTATAATAATACTATTATTATATCTTTAAAAGGTAGTGATGTGATATTATTTTATTAATGTCTAAAGATGATTCTAAATTATTCCCTTTTAAAATATTAGTTTTTTCTATTTTTTATTTGTTGCTTAACAAGCATTTTTGCCAAATTAATAGAAATATTAAACGAAGAATTGGGTTTGGAGGCGGCCCTTGTCCTAGTAGTGGTGGTAATTTACCAAAGGGGGGAGGAAGAACAAAGGACCAGCGTTTTCAGCAGGCCAGTGACCATCATGAACTTGAAGAGAAGAATAGAAGCTGATAGCCCTTCTAAGTGTAATTGTTATGCCTTCCTCCGTCACCTCCTCATCCTCCTCCACTTTCACAGCCGGTGGAATCGGCCCGCATGGATTTTCTTTCCTAAGCTGCAAACGCATATGAAATATTCCAAGTCATCAATAAATTAAACAAATTAATGTATAAATTAATTTAAAACAGCGTTCGCTTTGATATATTCTTCATTTTTGGAGGCCTATGTAGCTTATGTTTTGAATCTAGGGAAATCCAAGATTAGAGTAAAATGTTAATTGCCTAGTAGGACAAATATAAAATAAAATATAATGATTTTGTGGACTTTTTGTTTACTTTATCTTTATATAAGAAATAAAAGGGATTTATGAAAGTTACGTAGGTGAATTTTGATTCCTAGATTCCCAACTTGCGGATATTGGAGGTGACTGAAGATGCCCTTTGTTTTTGTTCACTTTTTTTTTTTAATATTCAAAGAAACAAAAAAATTATATTTATGGGTTGACCAAGCTTAACCTTGTTGGTGCTTGTCGAGAACTGGGGATCAACTGCCGACTCTCATTCCTAATTTGCTTACCAACTGCATGCATCTATTATATCTTTCATTAAATAAAAATCAGCTTTAATTTTTTTCAAAATCCTGATTATTATTTTGGTCATAGGTACTCTTTAAAAAGATAAATTAGTAATAATGAAATGTGTTTTATTCTCATAGATGAAGATTGAACCCCCACTTCATGACTAAAAATGAGATAAACAACCACCACACTAGACCTCATAATTTAACGTAATTTTAAATTTATTATATGGTAAAATAAATTTAATCTTCAAAACCTAAGTTTGACATGTTATACTCTACAAACATCACTTCTCAAATCATAAATAAGTTGTGATAAAAGAAAAGCTTAATAAGAAAAATAATTAAGTCTTTAGTTTTTTTTTGTTCATTTATCAATTAAAACTATCATGTGTGGGTATGGCAAGTGGCAAAAACATCAATAAAAATTTATAAAAGAATATTTAAATTTTATTAAAAATTAGAAAATAAACGTAAAAAATTATAAATATTTAATAATTTTTTATAACTTTTATTGATTTTTTTCGTCGTGTGTCACAATCACGGCATGACACGTTACAATTTTAATTGAAAAGAAAAAGACTAGAGATTGTTAAATTTAACAATTAACTATTAAAATTAATGATTAAAAGGCATTTTTGATGCATTTTGATATTTCAAGTATCCAATTAAGTAAAAAAATAGAAACTTAAATGTTTTTTTTTTTAAGTTGAAGGGAATTTTACACCCTCTTTTTTAAGTCTAAAAGAAATGAATAGAGAGGGAAATAGAACGAATTCTTAGGAAGTAACAACAATAGTATTGTATGTTTTGTACTCATCAATCAAATTTTTATTTAGTTGAAAAATTATTAAATGTTTTTTTTATAAAGTAATAAATATTATTTCAATATTTTTTATATTTCGATAAATATAAAAAAATACATGCATATAAATGAAAATCAGAATACTTAAACTTAAGATATTATTATCTTGACTAGAAACTGTACTATTTGAGCTAAGTTATATTTGACATTTATATTAATTTTTTAATAATTTATTACATAATTATGTTCTAGGTGAATCATATTATATGTATTGTGTAAAAATTTATGATTTTACACAATTTTATAACTTTTTATATGATTAATATTTTAACAATTCAACTGTCACATTTCATGAAGACATTTGTACTTTATACATGTAAAATTTTTAACTAATATGATATCTCTATCATATCGATCTAAAATAGTCTATATTAATATATAGTTAATAAATTTAATATGCATGATCTATATAAATGGAACATGTAAAGTGACAAATAAATTATTAAAATATTAATAATATTAAAAAAGATGTAAAATCATTTCATTTATAATATATATATGCAGCCTCACTAGATCCTGCGTTGCAAATAATGCCACTTCACTTGTGGACAGTTGGTTAGCTCTTTTAACCGTAACTGATTTCTTATATGTTTCTCTATCATTATGTTCCTCAAATTGGACAACCCAGAACGGAACAATTGCAAGTTTTGTGCTTACAATACATAGGATATTCCGCTTACTTTCTACGGAGATTCATTCAAATTTCAGAGATAAGATTTCATAAAATAAAATTTTGTAATTCTTCCAACTAAATTTATTGTTTAAATACGTTTTATCAATAAATCAGTCTGCCTATAGATTTATCTATTTTGATCAGGGTCGTATTAAGGGGCTGGTAAGGTCTAGTCCTTCTTAAAATAAAAATTTTTTCATTTAGGCCTTTTAAAATTTTAAATTAATAAAGGTAAAATTACATTTTAACCCTCCTAAAAATGATAAATTTTTTATTTAATTCTTTAAAATTTATAAAAAATAGAATATTCAAATAGTGAAATTACATTTTTATTATCGTAAAATTTATAATTTAATTTCACCCCCTAAAAAAATTTCTAACTTCCACCCTAATTTTGATCACCAAATAACTTGGGTCCCATAACAGCAAAGTTGTATTTAATTTGTTCCTTTCATCTAAAACTCAACTTTGACTCGTTCCCACTTCTTAATTAAAAGTTCCTCCATATCCTAAAAATTCAAATTTGATATATTCACTAATCTCGAAATTTGAAAATTTTTCTTAATTTGATCTTTTTAAATTTATATCTCTTAAAAAATAATTAAGATGTGATGATGTGGCATATAAATTTTTAATTTTTTATACAAAATCTAAAATATACACAAAATAAAAATAAATAAATGATGATATGACACAATTTTATAGTACCACATCATTATATTTTAATAGAAGTCAGACTGGCCCGAAAACGAGTTGAACATTATCAAATTTAAAAAAAAAATAGAATCCAAGTTTAATGGCAAAATTGAAAAAAAAATTATCAAACTCAAAGGAAAAACATTAGTATATTTTTTAAGTGAAATATGAGTAGATTTTTATAGTAAAAAAAAGAGCTATTTTATTAAAAAAAAAAAAACAAGCAATTGTCAGTTGAAAGATGATATAATAAGATAAGTTTATAGTAAGATAGATATGGCAGAACTTCAATAGAAACCTGTAGTAAAAGAAGGGAACCGACGAAGGAGCCTTTAATTGAAAATTGATGTACTCAAAGGTGAATTGCGATTGCTTTAATCCTTCTTGCCTATTTTTATTCATATCATCTAGTTGTTGCATAATTTGTGTAAAATAAAAATATTGTGGGACTTTAAATTTATTTAAATATGAATTATAATTATATTTTTTCAAATTTTTGCGGGTTTGATGTTTAACAATTTTAATTATAATTATTTTTAAAAATAAATTTAGTTATATTTATTTTATATTATTTTATTATTAATTAATGGTGTTATTAGAAATGAAAGCGAATTTTATAACCCCACAGAAATATCACAATCAAAATTGCCAAGTAGCATTAATTTCTTAACTCAAATTCATGGAATTCTTCAAATTTAGATTATCTTATGATTAAATATCACATAAATCATGGATGAAAAATAAAAAGCTTACAAGGTTATAGTATATAAAAAATTATAAATGAAATATCTGTCATTGTATTTACTCTTTAGAGTTATTCATCTTTTTCCCATTAATATATAATGAAAATGGAAGTCAGGCTGACCCGAAAACGAGTCTGTAATCAAGCCTTGGTCCACTTTGTCATGAACACCTATTTTCTTTTCAGAAAAAACCATTGATTGTATATTACCATATTTATAAAACTTATATATATGATGAAAATTATGTCTTCTACATAAGCAGTTGATTTGCTTTTTGACATAAAATGACTATTTTATGAAAATTGGAAAAGTCTTTTAACACTGATGGAGAAAAACGCCACGGTTGCCGTCAAAGAAGACGAAGAATATAAATGAGTGAGAAATGATAAAATTAAGATTATTAAAAAAAAAAAAAACTCTAAACAAGAAGCCTCTTACTTTGTTGATAAGGTTATAATCCAAAGATGAAAGATTGGAGGTTAAATAAATAAATTACCTGCATTCTCAGTAAGAGATCAGAACTTTGTTTGAGTCGAAATCGATTGTTGGTGAATTGAAGCCGAAGGTTCTCCACATGGGCTCGTTCCTCGGGGCTTCCTGCATCTGGGTCGAACTCCCAATGCTGTCTTCCAATGTGATTGTTCACTGTGCTTAGCCATGGACCATCTTCTGCTATCTTCAGCTTCCACATTTTCTTTTACTTTGCTTCTTCACCTACCAATACACAAACCAAACATCACTCCAACTATATATGTTTTCCCCCAATTTAAATAACTTCATCTCAAGACTGCAAAATTATCAACTGCAATATGCTCAGGGTTCAAAAACATTAAATGAAGAAAAATATTAGGTATCACAAGAAATAATTATTCCGTTGAATATATTTCTTATATGTTTCGACAAAAAAAGGAGGACAAGTACCGATAGCAAATACTGAAGGAATTCCTTTTTTCTTTTAGGATGAAATTGAATTCACTTATTCAAGAAAAAGAGAAATACTGAAAGGGTGGACCGAGGGAGTGAATGCAAGTCTGTGAGAAAGGTTGGCTTTTATAAATGCGAGGGAGGAAGTGAGTAAGGCGCGTGATTTTACATGTTCAACTTTCTATTTCTCATTATTATTATTATTATTATTATTATTATTTATTTTTAATATTATAGTTTATTTTTAATCTATTTACATTTTTTTAATATCAATTTATGGGAAAAGATTTGATAACGAATTTTTATACTCCACAAACTGAGTTTAAAGATTGACAAGTGTCAAAAAAAAACAAATGATAATTTTTTAAGATTGATTGTGAAAAAAAAATAAACTACCAATATATCAAATATTAACCCATCAATTTACTCGTAATATTAACTCAACCATCCATTTCACAATTATACTACATTGGTAAAAGTATCATATAGTCCTTATATTATATGCCTCAATTTGCATTATGGTCCATCCACATAAAAAATAAGCAAATTGATCATTGTACGTTTGATGGAGCAAAATAGTCCCTCCGTTAAAATTATGCTGTTAATGTTAAGTGTTGATTTTGGTGTTTTATATATACGTTATAAGGTTCTCAATTTGAAATGGAGCTATTTTATCTTATATGTCATGTCAAGAAATATTTTAAAAAATCTTTAAAAAATTTTAAAAATCATAATTAAAAATTAAAAATTATGAAAAAAAAAACTCTTCAAATTTAAATTATATAGGGATTAGATTGTCATTTTTCTTTGGTAGAAGGACCAAAATGTAATCATGGATATAGTAAAGGGACTGCTATGGTACTTTTACACATTTTCTTAACATCTCAACAATAATTTATACTATTGTCATACATAAGCTCTCTGCCATATCAATCTTCTCCAGCACAGGCTCGCCCACAATGGAGCTCACGTAATAACCCAAAGACTTTCAAAACCATGGGTTCAACAAAAAGTGAAACACAACCTCTAAAATGTACAAAGGTATTTCAAAACCATATTCAAAGTGAGGCAGACGAATAGCCCTAACCTCTGCATTTTTCCATTTCCTCTGTTAGGGGTGAATGTTCGATCGAATCGAATGAAAAAATTTTAAATTAATCGAGTTGATGAATCCTATTTTATTATCTTAACTTGATTTAAAATTTTCTCGAATCGAGTTGAGTGAGATGAAATTCGAATAAAATATATTTGTTCGAGTTAAATTTTAAAAAATAACTTTGGGTTCTTATAACCACTGTCACTAACCGTAATCAAATTTGTCCACCGTAATCAAATTTATTATTAACTTTCATCATCTTATAATTTATTTATTAATCTTTTATATACGGGTTAGCTTCTTTGCTTACTAGTTGCTTCAATTATCTTCTAATTCTTGTTACATGTATTTTGAAATTAAAAAAAACTATTAAATGTAAAAATGTTATTTTTTAATAAAATTTATTTTAAAGATAAAATATGAAATTGATATCAACATAAAATTTTAACACAAACATTTTATGGCATCATTAAAAATTCAATTTTAATATAAAGATTCAATATGATTAAACAATTCAATCATATAAATAGTACAAAATATGAAAATTAATTTAGTAATATAAATAGTAGATCTAAATAAAATTATTTTTTGACAGAAAGATAATAAAATTATTACTATTTAGGTTTAGAGATTTTTTTTGGATGATTTTGATTTTTGATTTCAGGGTAAAGGGTGAGAAGTAAAAGTTTAGGGGGAAAATAAAAAGTTTTGAGGGAGTAAAATAAAAGTTTTGACGGTTTTGGGAGAGTAAAATTTTGGGGGAATGGGTTTGGGGTAGATGGGGGGTGGAATGGGAGTAAAAGTTATGGGGGAAAGTGGGAAGGAGTAAAAGTTTTAGGAAAAAAGTAAAAATGTTTAGGGTTTAGGGTAAAAATGTAAAATATTATAATTTGATATTCGGTTTATTCAAATTATTTGAGTTATTCAAATTCGAAAACTCAACTCGATTCGAACTTGAAATTCAAAAAAAAAGTTCGAGTTGATTCGAATAACTCGATTCGTTTAACTTAAAATTCAAAAAAAAAATTCAATTTTTTCAAGTCGAATCAAGTTTTGCTTACCCCTAATCAACATACATTCAAAACCATGACTTTCACTTCTTTACATTATCCTTACCAACCATTATACCACCCCAAAATTTAGAAAGCCCACATGCAATTACAAAAATGTTAATAAAGCATGATATAAAACTCAAAAAAGAAACCATGAACACAATAATTAACAAACACAATCAATAATGGGAAGCTGACCGCCTACGGACATACCAACATCCAGAATATGAATACTGCAACTAAAAGATATAAAATCGAGACGATGTTCACAAGAATACGAGTCAGGTTGTAATATAGTTACAACGAAGTAGGTGAGTATTTCGAGGAATGTACCCAATGGAGACGAGTACTAAATTAATTCTAACCTAAACACAAATAGATTTAATTAGTAATTTAAATAAATTATAGTATGATAAAACATAAAAGCAAGTATTTTTGGGTTTTTATAAGTAATGAAATAGAAATAACAAAAACCTAAATATAAAGAACTTCGAAAAACTTAGTTTATAAACTTTAATCAATTCAAGGCATGGATGATTAGCTTGCTTTGGTGGTCATAACTAATTCCTATTTCGGGTTTATATTCAATCAACTAGTCATTACCCTAGCAGGATCACTCGATCTCCCACTAAACTAATGAGTCGACAAGAACTACTTATCTCTCAACCTCATAGCCCAAACCGGTTTAGGACTAAAGTGTTCAGGGATAGACCATATCAATTTTGGGTTAATTCCCACTTAAAGGACTTTCTAGGGTCGTCAAGACTAGGGTTTAAGTTCTTCTTTTCCCAAACAATTGATCTGCTAAGAAAATCCTACATAAGAATCAATTAATCACACCTCCACTCGCTAATCCCCCACAAGAGGATTAGTTCCTCATGGATCTCATGAACATAATAAACTTGAATATAAAGATAAACGTAAATAACAAATCAATAGTAGAATTTAGAGAATCCTATTTATATTTGATAGATGAAGCGCAGAAAAACCATTAGCATTTCATCATGTTTACAAACCACATTCTCCGAAGAACACAAAAAGAAAAGAACTAAAAATAAACCTAAAGCCTAAAACTAAAAACTGAAATTACAAAGAAAAAATTAAAGTTTAAAAAGTTGTCCACAATAAAGGCTAAATGAGCCTATTTATAGAGTTAAGGTTGTCGTTGTCCTCAACCCTAGGTCAGCTGATGCTCTCATGTTAAATATTTGATTGTGAAGACCAAAATGCTCCAGGCTCAAAAATATCTCCCGTAAATCACCGATTTCGCGACACCCTAGTGCTTGTGTCGCGACATCGAAGGCAATATGCTTAGGTTCAGGGTTGCCTCAAGGGTGTGTCGTGATACTAAGTGCAATCTCGATATTCTTGTATTCTGCTTCCTATGTTGCGACATCAAACTTCTCATGTTGCAACACAACAACCAGTATTAAGTTTATGCGCCCCATGATGATCTCCTGCACACTCACTAAGTATATTAGATCACCTTTAGGCCCTATTTGGTCCCTAAGGTCAATAAAAGACTCATAATACACTTTTTATTGCATTTAGACTAAACTATGAAAACTTAATTAAAACATAATGAAAATGCTCGTATTCAAGCTCCTCAAGTGTAAAAACTAGTTTAATTGCTACATCGAATTACGACAGATCAAAAGCATATATTGTTAGGGTTTGTGCCCTTAATGCATTAATTTCATCATTTTATTTACAATTTGTGAACTGATTAAGTAAATTTCTACATAATTAATTATATCTTTGTACGTTTGTCTTCAAAGGTTTTTGCAAATGTACAAGCAAATATTAGCTGTTTGATTACTTAAGATTTACCTAATATTAAGTTACATTGAAAGAACAAATTATAATGCAAGAAGAAAACTTGTATTAGTAGATGGTTTAAATAGTCAATCGGTCGCAAGCAATTGGTTCGAAATGAATAAAAGGATACAATTAAGTCTAATTAAGAAGATAGCTTGTCTTGTCTATTGGAGTTTTGACTCCCAAAAATAAAGACATAGGTGTGATTGTCTGGATTGACCATACATCGGACTAGACCTAAGTTGAACTTATCCTAGATCTGTTTATTGATTTATTCATTTTTGTGTTCATGGTATGACTTACCTCAGTCCTAAGTAAGTGACTGACATTATGTACATAACTCATGTTAATATATAGAAAACCTAAGCTCTCATGGTAGTGTGCTAAAAGTTGGTATATTGACTGCATGACTTATGTATGACATGAATGCACTCACAATAGTGGAACTCATAACTAGAATAAAGAGTAAATGATATCCTCTCAATGGTATTGTATGAATTATGAATAAAAAGTAAACCATATTCAAATTGACATAGACATGTCGGGGATTCACCCATCTTCAGCAGTCCTTAGGAGTAGATCCTAGTGCTCGACTAGAGAAGTAAAAGAAAAGAAAATTCTCCGATGAGAAGGTCACTATAACAGTCATTTTTCAATAGTGTCAAAAATGGTGGTTTCGGAACCCCATTTTATATATTGAGTCCATAATGTTAGTATTAATGTTAATTTAAGTTGGTCCCTTAATTTTGTTAATTGGATAGTTAATTAAGGTACAAGGACTAAATTGTAAAAATGGTAAAAGTTAATCGTTATAAATTTTTTATTTAGTTTTGGGACCAATTGAGCAATTGGACCAATTTTTATTATTTAATAGTGGACGTTGATGCCATCTCCCACTTGTTTTGGCTTAATGATGTTTAAGTTAAGTTAATTAAGGATTATAATAAATTAAGATTAATTACACTTTAATTTTAATATAAAAGCTAAAATTTAAAAGGTGACATCTTTATTTTCTTTCTTCTCCACCGTTGGAACCGAAGAAAACATAAAAGAAGCCATTTTTAGACCTCAAGTAATCGACCTTCAAATTGGTAAGTGATTTCAAGTCTGTTTCTTGTAATTTTTATATTTTTGAGGTTCCGAGAGCTTGATTTAGCTAACCCATGTACCATTTTGTAAAACTGTTAAAGTTTTCAAAAGTTGTCATTGTTGATTTCTTGAAGTTTTTGGTACTAAATTGTTAGATTTTAAGATTAGAAGTGAAAAATGACTAGTTTGTAAAGTTTAATTGCTAGTTTTTTAACATAGGACTAAAGTGCATGAATTATGAAATTGGTGTAATATTTCTATAATTATTGTTAATAAAGGGTTATAAAAGGATGTAATTGTGATCAGTTTCAAAATCGATGCTCAAATTTGGAAGTTATGGTAATTTCGGTCTTAAAGAACTTTCGAAAAATGAAATTGAACTATTATATGCATATAATAAGATGTTATAAGATATTTGGGATTGATAATTTGAAATGAATTATCATATAGATCAAAAATTGAGTCAAACGGAGGAAAATTGAGGAAAAGGCAAAATTATGAATTAGTCCTCAACATTTTGTTTGTTGTTGTTGTTTCCAAGTAAGTTCATATGATATGGTTATATGTAATTTTAATATATACTTGAATTATGAATTTGTGTTGTGTAAATGTAATTTGAAATATTTACAGTTTGGTACAAAAAGGTGATATATGAACTAATTTGTAAAGAAATCATTTTATGTGCAGAGGTGAATCTAGGGGGGCTGGCATGGGCCTTGGCCCCCCTAAAATGGAAAATTACAATTTAGGCTCTATAAATTTTTTTAAAATTTTAAATTAGTAAGGGTAAAATTGCACTTTGCCCTGCTAAAATTATAAAAATTCAATTTAATCTTTTAAAAAATATAAAGATATATACTATAAAAATTAAAATTTTATTCGCCCCCTAAAAAATTATTCTAGCTTCGCCCCTATTTATGTGATAAATGTGCCTGAATGAACGAAATAAACGATAGGATATGATTGACATGCCAATAGGGTTAATTGTGTACTGGTACAAGATATATGTAATGGTACAAAGTATGTGATTGAACGAAGTTATTATTGATTATATCGAAATCCAAAATTTGTTGTAGATTACTGAGATTTATATGTCTTTTTGGAGACCCCGGTGTGGTGGAGGGACATATTGTTGTACGATTCTATATGATAGCCTATAGGCTTTGCATTTCGGTGCCTTGGTGTGGTGTAGTTACCAATGTATCTGAATCTGTTCATTAAAATTCTTCAGGCTAAATGGTTAAAGAAAAGTGAAAAATGACAGTGAAATGGTATGAATTGATATACAAAAGATTATATGTTGATTGAACTATACGATTGGTATAAAATTGTTGATCCTATATGAATGAAATTGAATTGAATGTTAAATAATTGAATTGTTATTGATATGGTTATACGAGGAACTCACCTTGTTGAAATGTGATTGTCATGTCTAGGCAAACTTGCCAAGTTGAATTGCTAATTGCATTAAATTGTAAAAATGAGGTAAGTTATAGTTTTATGCTTATGAACTTACTAAGCATTCGATTTGCTTATAACTTTGTTTCTTTTTCCTTATAGTTGTCATCTTATGAAATGTTTTGATCGAATCGTCTCAAAGCTCACACTATCTTACTATCAACTCAGTAGACTTATAATCATTGTAAAGTCCAATTATGTGGCATGTACATATGTGTTAATATATGTGTTAACTTTGGATTGATAGTTTGGCTTGAACCTTAATTAGTGCTTCAAGTAAAGAGAGCTAATGTTCATGTATGTAAATGTGCATGTATGGCAATGTGATAAGCTTTAAATGTGGCACTTGAATGCCAAAACATTTCTTAATGGATTGATATGGTATGTGATGGTATTGAATGGTTTAAAAGCATGAAAGAATGGGTTGAATTTGAATAGGTTGATTTAGTATGTTTGGTGCCAAATGATGGCATATTGGTTTGAATTATGTGAATTGGTTAAAATGAAATGTTTAGATATAGTTTTGGTTTGGTTTTATGTAGGAATAAGTGTGCATTTAAGTACCATTTGGGTAACTTGATAAGTTGGCTTGAAATAGATACCAAAATGTAGTTTTTTGACATTTTTGTTTTGAGGTATCAATACCTTAGAAAAGGGCATCGGTACTTTAGCATTTTTTTTATTTTCAAAACATCAAACATTAAAATGGTATCAATACAAAAGTAAAGTATCGATACCATGAAGAAGGTATCTGTAACACCCTATACCGGCCCGGTCATTGAGCCCAAGTTTTAGGACGCTACACTACCATCTTACATCGATTTTATCATAATCAACACATTTAGTATACAAGCATCTTTACTTTGTTTTGTTACTATAGCAATCATGAGAATATTAAGCCATGCAAACTCAAATTAACGTTTAATTGTGTTAATACACGATAATCAACATAAAATGGACTTACATCAAGAATTGGGACCACTTAGCCAATTTTCACAAAAATGTTACATATGTATCAATAATGTCTCGGGGGTATCAATATTTCCTTTAAGTGGTATCGATACCATGTGGAAAATCAAGACCAAACTTGCATTATGTTTCTCGTCAAATTTCAAAATATCAAAAATTATCGGTACCTTTCATAAGGTATCGATAAACTTACCCCGAGTATCGATACTGGGGCCGAGGTATCGGTACCTATTCTCTATTCTATCTTCCTGCACTTTTGAAAAATACAAAGGTATCATTTTTAAAGCCCTAATATCGATACTTCTGCTCCAAGTTTCAAAATTTTAGCATATGCAAGCATTAAAACCATTCAACTTAATCCCTAAACATTATGCTTCATTCACCTAGTCAAATAAGAATTAAAATTTCAAAGACAGTAGCCCAAATACTGTGTTCAATTCCACATGCTTCCAAACATACACAATAAGAAAATAGCCTCAAAATTGACTTAACAAAATCGATATAAAGTCTACCACATTGCCTTAATGTCCCATATAATAAATAAACCAATTACACCTACTATGACAACTAAGAGAATGGCTTGGATCACTTCCTCGAAGGCCACACCACTCACACCGGAAACGTAACTACTCTGCAAAGGTTAAAATGGAGTGGGTGAGCTTAACAAGCTCGGTGAATGCTCAAAACAACCTCTACACAAACAAGTCATTATGAAAAAGTTAAACAATCATACGTATTCATGGCATCTCTAATTCTATATCAAAGTTTGTATGTTTCATTATTCTTCAAACATTCCTTTACTTAATGATTACAAGGCTATTCAAGCATATATCATATCACACATTTTAGATATATGTAATGATAGTTTGACTCTTGGGATCATAAAACATGAAGTGGACTCTATCACCACTCATCAAATACATGGATCTCCAACACACCACGTAAACTCATAGAGTCAAACATATCCCATATGTGAAGCATATAGCTAACGCTCTCCAACACACCAAACACACATATCCCGTTGAATGGAGCTTGGCTCACATTCCCTTATCTCTCTAAAAATTATCTCGGGCCTCAATGCCTCAAATGTCACAAAAGAAAGGTGAGTACTCACAATCCTATGGCATGCCAACTATATCCAATGGTCTTAAGGTTCACAAGACAAAAATATCCACATTATCAACACGTATTTACATATCGATTTCTGCACATGTTTATTGTATATACATATCATCAACACATTATAACCACTATCACATATTATGAAAATGTACCCACTTATTTACTATCTCATGGCATGAATTACATACTCATATATTCACTTTCATAACAATCTTCACCAACTTACAACACATATCATAATATCTCATACATGCTCATGTTTTCACAATTGCACAACACACATTTACCACATTATAACAAAGGTGTAAGAACACGTACACTTGGAATTTTGAGTAGGGGTTTAGGCTACATCTAAATTCCCAATTACATATTGAATCATCTACGAGTAGCTATTCCAAAATACTCACCAAAAATACGTTTTCGTCAGAAAAAGCCGAAAGCTCAGACAAGTTTTTCTTTGCCTTTGTCTCTACTCGTTGAAGATCCTATTGACTCTGACACTTCAACAAGACAAACCACACAAATATTCAATCAACAATCAGTCAATAAGTCACCCTAAACAGTCACAACCATAAGCCTAAAATACATTCTCTTCTAAACCAAAACTTTAGCATGACAAACATAAAATTTGAATAACTCAGTCTACACTTAATCTTTTCATATGAAACGAGTTTTGTTCATCTACAACTAATTCCCATCCTTTAAACTACACAAAACTACATGTTTCAAGGTATTAAAATTTTTCGACAAGTTTTGGCTATTACGAGGAAAATTCATTAAAACCTGAGAAATCCTTAACAAAACTTTGAAATAATTTTAAAAACCTTCTAACCAAGTTAAAACGAGTTTAAAAACACTTTAAAACCAAGTTTTGATCCACAAACCTAAAATCCACCATTAATGACCAAAATTTTGGCTTATATCTAAAACATGCGTTTTAATGACTAGAAATTTGAGTTAAAAGTCTAGATAACATTTAAAACTAATAGGAAGATGATTGGTTAACTTGAATGTAAGAAAAACGAAGATTCATCGAAAACCCAAAAAACTCACATGCGAAGAAGATGATGGATTTCTATAGAGTTTTGAGATGTTTTCTTGAGGATTTTTGAAGGTAATTTACTTGGAAGGTGATGGAAATCAAAAGAATATGGTTTGAGAATAAAAAATGAAGAGTTAAGACTTTTGGAGAGTGAGGGACTACAACACTATGGGGAAGGAGTAAAGCTATCATGAAAATAAGCTGGGAACGGGGGTTTCTAGGTTCAATTTTAAACTTTGGTCTATTTGCCTATTAAAAGCTTATAGTTTTGACTTTTTTACAAGTCAGTCCCATTTTCACAATTAAAGGTATTTAAAACTCATTTTCAGAAATTGACTTAATTTCCTAATAGCCACTGTCAAAAGTTTTATTGAATACCAACCTTATGAAATTTCGAGCACATATAGGCTAAAGTTCCTAAAATACCCTCGAAACTCCTAGGCCCTATTTTTGGATGTTACCATTTGATACTTTATGACTGGTATTGATGCATTATTTTTAACTTAATTTTTTCTAAACATTGAAGCTCAAAATGGTATCGATACCTGGCAAGGGTATCGATACCTAATCTAAAAATTTGAAAACTTTGCAATTTGGTCCTATTTCATGTTTGAAATAGCAAATAAACTTTCATAATCTTGATTGAGTCTCAGAAAAGTTTGTATAGCATGTGAGAATTGTGATTATGGAATGTTTGAATGTTTAAATTATTTTTTTATTTTTTATAGTAGTTACTCTAGCAATGAATGTGACATCCTATAGCTTGGACTCGACAATCAAGTCGGGCGAAGGGTGTTACAATCTCGACTACTAGGGAAGAAGTAAAAAAGCTACTAGTTACAGGTTTGATCCGAGAAGCTACCTATCCAGATTGAGTCCCCAACGTAGTCATGGTGCCCAAGTCTAGAAACAGATGGCGAACGTGTGTAAACTTCACCAAACAAAACAAAACATGCCCAAAAGATAACATTACATTCGTATCTATAGATTGATTGGTAGACACTTCACAAGACACTAGTATATGAGCTTTATAAATGTCTTTTCAACCTATAATCAGATATTTATGATAAAGGAAGACTAAAATAAGACAACCTTCATCACTAAAGATAAATTATTTTGTTACAAGATGATGCCTTTTAGTCTGAAGAACATGAGAGCTACATACCAATGGTTGGTGAACAAGCAATTTTAGAACCAGATAGGGAGATGTATGGAAATGTATGTTGATAATATGTTGGTCAAAAGTGCTACCATGGAGCAATATATAAATGACCTTCGGGAGGTATTCACAGTATCGCGCAGCTATAATGTGAAGCTCAATTGAGTAAGTGCACTTTTGGACACAACACTAAGAAGTTCTTGGGTTTTATGATATCCAATAGAGTAATTAAGGCTAACCTAGAGAAAATCAAGGCAATTTTGGAAATGAGTCCTCCCAGAAGCCCAAGGAAATTCAACGGCAAACTGGGCGGCTAATGGCACTGAATAGATTTGACTTAAAGATGGTTGATCGGTGCCTTCAGTTTATCAAAGCTTTAAAGGGTTTCTTCCAGTGGACAGAAAATGTCATCAATATTTTGAGGAGTTAAAATAGTAGTTGAGCACATCTCTACTATTAGAACCTCATTTACTTAGAGATTTATTGTATATCTACCTCGTCGCTTCTGATGAAACAGTTGTAGCATTATTGGTCAAAAAATTTGAAAGACAACAACATTCAATCTACTATGTCAGAAGGGTTCTACAAGATGGAGAACTGAATTACTTATAGGTTGCGAAAATTTCTTTTCTTTGATCGTGGCTACAGGAAAGATCTATCATTATTTCTAAGCTCACTTTATTATGATGTTGTCAGATCAATCGCTTAAACATATCTTGGGAAAAGTAAACATCTTCAAACGAATGAGAAAATGGAGTGTTGATTTGAGTGAATTTGGGTTGGAATATTCATCATGGAAAGCAGTCAAAGCTCAACCCTAGTAGAATTTATAGTTGAATACTTATTTTCCCAACCATCCAAAGCTTCTTAAGAAACCAATCTCATCAGCAGTCTAACAGAAACATTAGAAAAAGGTCCTTCAACAACCCTCTGGTCGACTATAAACGTGTTATCGTTTATAGTATAAATAGCTCACCAAAAATATATAAAATTAAATCAACGGTTTCTGCAAGCGTACTGGTCAAATTGTAATATAATATGTGTTACAACGAAACACCGATAAGTATTCCGAGGATCGTACCCAAAGGATTGTAGATTAGAGAAATTAATATTAAATTAATTACAGAAAATAATTAATAATCTAGTAGAGTCACAAATTAGTAGTGTGAATCCAAATTAATATTTTAATTAAACTAATTAAATTAACTATCCTAAATTAATCTAATGGACTTTCCTATTTCTAGTGTCGACAATGTGAGCCTCTAGCCAATGATCGATTAAATCTCTAATTATCTAATTACATAATTAATTATCATAAATTGAGTTATTTATCATCCTTAGCTAAGACTGCCCTCCCGATTCATCTTCACTAAAGATTACCACCAAAGTCACCTTTCCGGTCTCTTCCTAGGCACACGGATACCCTTCCGGTCTCACCACTCAACACAAGTTATACATGAAAGGATACTCTTCCAGTCTCACCTGTCTTGATATTCTATTAGGGGCGTCACTACCTAATATACTAAGTACTATTGAATAAAAAACCAGTTTAAGATAAATAATCTCTTAACAAATTAATTAGGTTATTAATTGAAACATGAAGATATGAAATAAGCGTAATAAGTTATTTAATTATCATATAAATGTTAATTAATAAAGTTAATGAAAATATAAATAAAGGAATGAGAGATGGGAGAAAGCTCATGAATATATTGAAGTGCGGTGCCGAAGCAATCTTCGCTCACGATTATCTTCACATCAAAATAGAAATGTTCTGACTACACGAACATGAAAAGAAAAGAAAATTAAAAATTGAATAGTAAAACTATCTGTCTAGAATTGCTTACAATTCTGATGACCTTAAAGTCTCATTTATAGACAACGAGCTACTTGGTAACCACTTAATTCCTAGATACAGTTACATACTAATAAATGCAATATTCAGATAAATGTTAGGGTACAAATAAAGAAATTTCCCCAAAAATACCGTCCAAGGAAACTAGCTTCATTTTGGCTTGCCATTGTCGCGTCGTTGTGACGTGGGAAGACTCATCATCACAATGTCACCATTGTGAATTCACTCTTTTATTTTTGACATCGTCATGATGATGACGAAAGGAAGCTCCTCGTCATAATGTCAAGTGTATTTTCGGCCTTGGCAGCTTGGTTGTGCTATCGGGCTATCTTGTCTCGCAGCTCGATCATCATCCCTTGTATTCTTGGACTTGAACTGGCATCCTACACACTTAAATAACCCATTAGTCACTCATTAGGCCCGATTCGGCCTTAAGAGTCATCAAAATGGAAAAAAATACATAAAAATGCTTATTTTATTAATATTTTATTTTTAACCTTCTAATACTAAAAATGTAATACTGAATTATAAAATGCCTAGAAAACAAGCTCGTTAAGTGTGGAAATGACCTAAAATAACTACTACATTTAACATCAGGTCAAATAACCCCACACTTAAGTCTTTATTTATCTTAAAGCAAACAAAAGAAGATAAATCAAATTTATAGCTAAACAATGTACTTGAGCTGGCTTGATACACGACATTAGTTTGGAGCATCGGCATTAGGAAAATTTGCTTAAATATATAACTCTAGCTAGAAATTTAAACAATTTATAATTATTTACACCTAAACAGATTAGTTCAATAAATTATAAAGTAAATAAGTTAAAGAAAATTAATTATATAGCCCCATAAAAATGTATATACGAATGTAGTATTTATTTTTGCAAAATATAGTCATTTCGAATATCTTTTTCCTACTTAGTTTTTTTTGTGTCCATGCTTTGAACATTAATCAATAATATTTCCCTGTATAATCCCTTATCATTTTTTTTATTTGTGCAAAACAATTGAGATTTTTCTCAAGAATTTTTTTTCAAGGGTTATACTAGTCATACTGCACTGTTTCAATAACCTTGAATGTTACTAAGTTTTTATTTTTAATTCAAACATCCTATACTTCTACATATATAATTACCCATCCGTATCTATCTTTATCACTTGGTATATTTAATCTATTTTTCCTATATACATTTTAATAAATTGCACTAATTATTCTACATATAAACAACCTAAATTATTTAATTTCAAGCTAAATTTACAATTTAAACAAATAACTTAGGTATATGCTCATAACCAATTAGGTATATGCTCATAACCAATCACTTGTATTTCTACAAGTTCGAGCACAAACAAAACACAAAATAAAATTTAAAAATGACTAAAAACAAAACAAGAAAATAGGAAAATTTTTATTCGGCACATTGTCCCTAATGTGCTATAAAAAATAAAAGAAAGAGGTTACCCGATTAGCGTTAAAGGTATATCACAAATGGGGGGACTGACTCTTCCTTGCGGTTTTGGCTCGAATTTTTAGTGCCTCATAACTTGTGGAGTTCCAACACAGAAAAATAAAGCACGCAAAAATACAATAATAGTTTTTTTAAAATAAAATAACAAGAACGAGAAAATAAAAGGAAACTCCCTCATAAAAATCGATGAAGATGTCATCATCAAACTCGTCCATGCCATCATCGTGCTTTTCGAAACGACCATTGCCACATCCTCTCTCGATGTGGATGGACCTACTGGCGTGGGTCGAAAGGTGTCAAAGGGTGGAATAGGTGGAGTGACGCCTGTCGGGGAGACCCAGTACGGGGACCATCCAAAGTCGGGTTTGCTTACTTTCGTGTCACGTTGGGCCATCCATTATGTCTGGTGCTCAACTTGGGCAGCTATATGATAAAACCACTCCTTAATCGTCAAATCTTTTGGAACCTTCTAAGATTGGTGTATCCGTGGTGGCACAGGTTGGGGTACCTCTATCGGTTCTAAGAGCCCATGGTCTCTCGAGTACTCATGGTGTGAGGCCACCTACTCGTTTCGCCTCTCCACTTGACTAGCTTGGGTGTTGCAAAACTGCTCATAGATAAGGTTGTTTAGTACCCCTTTCGGTGGACAAGTTGGTTCTTTGAGATCAATCGCCACATAGGCCCTCTAACACATCTCCGTGATCAGGTGTGGGTATAGGAGTCTTCATAGGTGCCCTAAGGCACATTGTTGCATGTTCGCAAAGATCTGGTCTCCCACGTTAATCTGCTAACCTTGCAAAATAGCGTATAGGAAAATAGCATCATCACAGGTAACTTCCGTGACATGCTAAGTTGGCAGTAATTTTGCTCCTATAAAGTACATCCACATCTTGGCCTTCGAGGTCATAATTAATAGTTAGAATCACAATGGCTCTCGGGTCACCTGCTTTCGTACCTAATGGCCTCGACCCTTAGTTAAGAAATTAATAATTTCATCATAGTCCACCTCGTCCTCATATAAGTTTTTGTAAAAATCTGAGGCATAGCAAGGTCTCCTATTTATGGCCTCAACTGCAATTGGAGACACGTCTACGTACATGCCTCTCTCAAAGACTTAGTTTTCTTGCGCTTCAAGAAAATTAGCGTAAAATTCCTAAACACTCAATATTACAGTCGATTTAAGCAATTGTAGGCAGAATGTGTTCCACCATAACCAATCGATCCTTGTGATTATTGGATCATGAAATTATTGAGTGGTGAAATCGAAGCCATGTTTTAGGATCATCAGTTTATCGAGATTGGCCATTGGGCTATGACATTATCAGAGACAAATCGTCTCCTTGATTCATCAGGAACATCACGTTCCTTGATTCACCGCGATGTCGCTCGATTCCACGGAGCCATTTCGACCAGTAACCAATCAAAAAATTTCGAAATTCTAAATTTATTTTAATCTATAGTTCTAAATTGAATAAAATATAAATATTAGAAAAGGGGTGTCACTAAGCTTTTGCCACTGTTTAAACATCTATTCACTATGTCTTGTCATCGGCTGTCGTATGTCTTCACCAGGGACTTGATTTTCACCTTTAGAAAGGAGATTTCAAGAGAGATACTACTTAAAATTGAGAAGTTAACCACTAAATCTAAAACTTATAGTGGATTGAAGCTTTGAAAGGGAGGAGAACGGTGGAGAAGGGGAATCGAAACACTGGAGGAGCTGGTGGTTTTTGGCACATTGTGACAAGGACCATTTATAATCGTCGCCTCGTCACGATTATATGTTCTGGCTTATCAAGATGAGGACTCTTTGGTTCAACTTCCTATGTCAATATGTCATGGCTTCTTACTATGTCACTTTTCTCTTTTCACTACGAGGGGCCTCACATCTCGACAACGTGATATTTCTCATCACAATGTCTCAATATGTTTGTTTCTTCGTTGTAAAGGCTCGTTCCAACGTCACAAAGCCTCGTTCGAATGTGGCTTACTTGTCGAGATAACGTGATGTCTCTCGTCAAGACGAGGTAATCTCATCATGACGATGTGACAATGCTCATCACAATGTTAATATTGCTTTTGCCTCCCCTTTACATGATACTTTGACTCCTCGACTCGTATGATTTCCCCCGGTTCTGAGCTAAGCAACCATTGTAAAACTAAATAAAAATACCCTAATTAAACGTGAAATTAAATAATTAAAATAATTAACTAGAATTTAAACTTAAAATAATTTTAAACAAAAAGTCCTTCTTTGGGATCGAGACGATCCATATCACCCATTAAAAGAACTTCCAGTTGGTCCTCGAAACTTTGACCTGTCGTTTGTTCTTCCGTTCAGTGATATAAACCAGTATGCTCAATTGATTCCAATGATATCGTCTTATCTTCAACCGATGCGACACCCACAGCACGAGCTATTTGGTGCCAAATTCGAGCCAACCCCAAACTTTTTTTCAATGTATTATTGGCTTGAGCTTCCTTCCCTCCATGTTGCGAGATGCTTTGGTTGCCCGAGCTTTGTCTTCCCCATTGAACAAGATTGAGATAAACTCATCGATTTCTTTGGCTGACACCTCATCGGTTATGGCTAGAAAGTGTATCGTCTCGTCTATACTTTCATTTAGAATCGGTTGAAGCTCCTCTACCTCTAATTTTACCGCTACATTTACTAGTATGTCTACGTCTATGTTAATTGGATCAGGGACATATTCAGTTGTATTCAATTCATCCCTGTTTCTGAATCCAAACTCTTGTTGACTTTCAAGATTTAATTTCGAATCTTTGTCAGTAATTAATTACTCCTTATAATCGAATTTGAATACATCATGTACGACCTCTTCCAATGAGTACTTGCTTGGGATTTTTGCCGAAAAAATTCCTCAAATTGATTCAACTGTTGTTAGATTCTCTTTAATTTGGCTTGGAATTCTTGCTCACGACTTTCTTATTTCAACATATAGTCATATGAATCATAAGGAGTTTCATCTAAATATTTAGATGTCCCTAATTGTCGCTTATATATCTCTTCTAATGATGTAATTGTTTCATATTTTTTTGGTAAAGCTCTAACATAAGTGATCTTTGGTTCTCCATAATCTCCCATTGTTCATATACTCCCTCCTCGTATACGTCATTATCAACCCATAGGTTTTTCGAATCTCCATCCCTTTCGTAGGTATATTTGCTCGACTTACGTGGGAGTTTGTTCGAACACTTAAGCTGCTCATCCTTGTAATCCCAACTCCATTGGTTTGTCGAAGCTCTGTACAACCAACTCAATTTGGATTGTTCATATACCGACCTATAAAAATCAATTTTTATAATTAAATCTGATAATCGACAAGGTAACTAAAAATATTTAACTACAACAAGCTAAAAATAAAAATATTTAATTATATTAAAAAATTAAAATACTATCTAGCTCGTTCGTCTTTCGATTAATATTATTTTACAGTAATCAATCAAATAAAAATGTCACCATCGCAATCCCTGGCAACGGCGCCAACAACTTGACCACCTATAAATATGTTTTCGTTTATAGTATAAATGCACACAAAAAATATATAAAATTAAATCGGCAGTGTCCACAAGCGTATAAATCAAATTGTAATATAATATTATGTTACACCAGAACACTGGTAAGTATTCTGAGGATTGTACCCAAGGGATTACAGATTAGAGAAATTAATATTAAATTAATTACAGAAAATAATTACTAATCTAATCGAGCCACAAGTTAGCAGTGTGAATCCAAATTAATATTTTAATTAAACTAATTAAATTAACTATCCCAAATTAAACTAATGGACTTTCCTATTCCTAGTGTCAACAACGCGAGCCTCTAGCCTATGATTGATTAAATCACTAATTATCTAATTAAATAATTAATTATCCTAAATTGAGTTATTTATCACCCTTAGCTAAGACTACCCTTTCAATTCATCTTCACGAAGGATTGCCACCAAAGTCACCCTTTCGATCTCTTCCTAGGCATACGGATACCTTTCTGGTCTCACCACTTGACACAAGTTATATAGGATAGGATACCTTTCCAGTCTCACCTGTCTCAATATTCTATCAGGGGCGTCACTAACTAATATACTGAGTACTCTTGAATAAACAACCAGTTTCAGATAAATAATCACTTTACAAATTAATTAGGTTATTAATCGAAACATGCAAGATATGAAATAAGTATAATAAGGTATTCAATTATTCATACAAATGCTAATTAATAAAGTTAATGAAAATATAAATAAAGCTCATGAACATATTGAATTGTGGTGTTGGAACAATCTTCACTCGTAATTGTCTTCACATCAGAATATAAATGTTCCGACTACACGAACATGAAAAGAAAAGAAAACTAAAATCTGAATAGTAAAACTATATATCTAGAATTGCTTACAATTTTGGTGACCCTAAGGTTGCTTTTATAGACAACGGGCTACATGGTGACCACTCAATTCCTAGATACACTTAGATACCAATAAATGCAAATTGCGATAATGCTAGGGTCCAAATAAAGAAATTTCCCCAAAAGCACCATTCAAGGAAATCAGCTTCATTTTGGCCTACCATCATCACGTTGTCGTGAGGTGGAAAGACTCCTCGTCACAGTGTCGCCATTGTGAATTCACTCCTTTATTTATCACGTCATCGTGACAATAATAAGATGAAGCTCCTCATCACGATGTCAAGTGTATTTTTAACCTTGGCAGCTTCGTTGTGCTATCCGACTCTCTTGCCTTGCAGCCTGATCATCATCCCTTATATTCTTGGACCTGAATTGGCATCCTACACACTTAAATAACCTATTAATCACTCACGAGGCCCGAGTCAACCTTACGAGTCATCGAAATTGTAGAAAATGTGTAAAAATGCTTATTTTATTAATATTTTATTTTTAAGCTACTAATATTGAAAATGCAATACTTAATTATAAAATGTTAAGAAAACAAGCTCGTTAAGTGCAAAAATAACCTAAAATAACTACTACATTTGACATCAGGTAACCATTTACCTGCCACAAGAAAGACCTTGGGTGCTTCATGTTGACAATTCTACAGAAAATGGAGGAACCAGGGCTGGAGTCTTATTGTTTGGCCCCAAACAAGAAGAATGGAAATATATTTTTTGTTTTGCTTTCCACGCCTCCAACAGTATTGCTGACCGCCGCCAGACTTGCGAACTTCTAGACTGAAAATACTACAACAAAATAGATAATTAACTAAACAATTGTGCCTGCAAGTATTGGGTAAAATTGCAATATAGAAGAATGTTACAATAAAATATTCCGTGAAATATTCTGAGGATCATACACAAGGGAGGTTGAATGAAATTGAAATTAATTCTCTACATTAATAAGTCTAAATAGCATCGATCTAAAATTGTATAATAAAAAATCAAATTAACATCAATTAATCTAATTAACCTAAAAATCAATTAAACTAAAAATCAACCAATTACACAATAAAAAATAATCCAATAAAATAGGCAGGAGCTTAACTCACTTCAATGATCCTAATTAACTTCAAAACTCGGGTTTTATCGAATTACCTATTAATTAACTAGTTACACTACATCAAAACAGGCTTTTAGCGGCGTTTTTTTAGGCCTTTAGCAGCGTTTCTTAGCGCCGCTAAAAGTATTTGTGGCGCTTTCACTAGCGCCGCAAAAAATGCCACTATTGACAACGTCGCTAACTTTTGCGGCGTTTATGAGGCAAAACGCCGCTAAAGATCATGTTCTTTAGCGGCGCTTTACCCACAAACGCCGCTAAAGAACATGATCTTTAGCGGCGCTTTAAACACAAATGCCGCTAAAGAACATGATCTTTAGCGACGCTTTAACCACAAACGCCGCTAAAAAACATGATCTTTAGCGACGCTTTTGATAAAAGCACCACTAAAGGTCATAAAAAATAAAAAAAAAATATTATAAAAACACCACAAATCCAATTTAGAAATGTATAATTTAATTTGAAGACGTATTAAAATGGAAATTCATGAACAAGACGTATAAGGAATTGTGATCGAGGTACATTGATACGAATAGCATGATCAAAGAACTTAATCACGTAAGGAAAATACATGGTTAGCCAGATCTTTTTACATTTTAATACATCATAACCATAATTGGTACAATTTTATACCCTAATTGCTGCACCAGCTGCAGTTTCCAGTTGAAGAACCCTGATTCCATTGACCTCCTGCATTATCCATTAAAGAGAAACAAATGTAAAACAAGTGGTCTCCAATCAGTGTATATATATATTTTTAAAAACACACAAAAATTAAGTAGTAATTATAAAGACAATAAATAAAAATAAATACCCACAATTAAAACATAAAATGCCAAACATCAAAGAGACTAAGGACAGTATACATATACCTATAAAGTATATAATAACTCTCCAAACACATGAAAAACTTAAAAAGAAAAAGAAAAAAAAAGAAATATATATACCTACATCGGACAGTATGCGTATCCACACAGATACATGAGTACAAGTTTGCTGCAATATTTTCATTTAATTCATATATCCCTAATAGCTAATTCAACATCCAAGGCAAAGTAAACATTTACCTTTCCCTGTTTCCGAAACTACAAAGTAAAAAGCCAACCTTTTGATGAGTTTACTTATGCAAACTACCATTTTGTGCCTTATATTTTCTAGTATTCTCTTATTACAAAGGTGCTTCACCTGCAGCAACAGCTAGAAAATATAATAGGGTACCACTTTACTTCTCATCAAAGATGAAACTTATAGCATTTTTTTTTCCAATGATTCTCAAAAATAAGTTCATAGCAAAATATTTCTGTATGATGTTTTAGAACATT
Source organism: Gossypium hirsutum (assembly GCF_007990345.1). Lineage (NCBI taxonomy): Eukaryota > Viridiplantae > Streptophyta > Magnoliopsida > Malvales > Malvaceae > Gossypium > Gossypium hirsutum. The sequence goes on from NC_053442.1 coordinate 28,764,619, forward strand.
TATGCATTTCTGCATTTTCATAGAAAACAAAAAAAGAAGTCTAGTGATAGACGGACAATACATAATGATATCAAAAGGTAGCTAATTCAACAAGTTGTCTATAGAAAAGGAAATGGCAACTTAAGTTGTGCTCAAGATTATCTGAAACCAATCTTCTCTATGTTGTTTATGTAGCTCAAATATGCCTATAAGAATGTTATGTGTTCCCTTAACAGTTAGGTCTTGCTCCCTAATCATAAAATAGACACATTATACTGATGTTATCATTTAGGAGGAGGATTATTCATGAAGCTCTCGATTGAAAAAATTATGCATAATTATTTTAACAGAAACTTTGAACTATAAAGTGTCAGGATATAATGTCATAATATTTAAGGAATTCAAAGTGTCATACATTGATAAGCCTTACTGCAGTGTCAGCACCAATTACAAAAGCACTACCGGGAAAAAGTTCAGCTTTCTTATAGAAATAAGGCTGATTAGAAATTATTACTGTCTTTCCTGCCATTATAGAAACACAACCACTTATTCATTATTATAAAAGCTGTAAAATCAAAATAATAGCAATTAGGGAACCCTGCAAAAATTGTATGTGATTGAGAATGCAAGCAAAAACTGATACAACATACTGTCATCATTTTAAGAAATACAAATTTCTATATGAAGTTCAAAATCAATAGTGAATATACATTTATAACAGGGGCTTGTTAAAGCCTCAAATATTACTGATAAAATTTAAACCAAAAACCCGAATGAGAAAAGAAGCACATAAACACTTAAAACAGACTTTAGATAATGACACTATTAATATAAAATATGCTCCATTGTAATATTGAATGTTACACTATCTGGGCCTTCTAATGTTTTGAATGTTTTTTATATTAGTAGTATACAAGCTATACATCAACCTGTTTATATACATCAATCTTTTTTACAGTAATATTAATATTACAGTATGTTTGTATATAGTATGTGCTAAATTTTCTTTGCATGTACATCTTTATGGATTTATCTATTCAATTTTCCATTGCAACTCAAATGGAAAAATTCTAAAAGGTAAAACAAGGAAATCCTAAACAACAGTCAATCTGTCTTATCTAAACTAATTACACAAAATTTATTCATAGGGACTAAAAGGCACCAAAACCCGTACCAGTAGTTACAAAGTGAGCAAGCAAAAAGAACAAAAAAGCAAAAATATAAGTAAGCAAGTAGTAACAAAAACCCATACCAGTAACAGAGTAAGCAAGCAAAATAAGAAAAAAACAAACAAACAAAAATAAAAGCAAGCAAAATGGGGAAAAAGAACAAAATAAGCAAAACATTGCCGGAACTTGAACCCGGGTCTCTCGGGTGAGAGCCGAGTATCCTAACCAACTAGACTACAACGGGTTGATGATGTAAGACTATTTTTATTTTTGTTTTTATCAATTTATTAATTATTTGTCATTTTTAGAGGGTGGTAAGCAGGGTTTGCAAAAGATAGCATTATGCTTTAACATTGGCTTTAAGGCCTCTTGTGAATCAAATATGTTTGAGTAAATGCTATCTCAGTAAGACAAAAGTAACTATACTAGATATTCAATAACTTGAATTCATTCGAGGTATGCTAAACACTATCAGCTTGCTAGTAATTCTCCTTATTGGGAGTCACATCCCAGAAAATAAGTTATTCCAAGAAGTTAGTTATGTGTAGGGAAAACTACATCATCAAAATATAATGATACCGGCATAACAAATCAAGAAAAAGAAAGATAGTTAAATAATTAATATGACAATAAGAATGGATAATAGTTAAATAAATAGAATAACACAACTTAAACTCTCATGTCAGACCTGTCCCACGATGACTTTCTCAACCTAAGGGTATGCAAATTCACCCTGTAGACAAAAGTGAATATCTGTTATTAATATTTTCAGATTCAAATGAAAAAGAAGGCATGAAATTAGCCATATTCAGTTGTATATATACACCTCTTTGCAGTTAAAGATTTCAATGACTGATTCTTTTAGTGCCTGTACATAGGAAGCTATATAAATAATTTCTGATAGTCAAAAGGTAAAGTCAGTTCTTGTAGAATATTACCACTTGTTTACTCGGAAGCTTGGAACCATTTAATAGAACTAATTTAACATGAAATGAGAAAAATATAGCATGATGGATATGAGTTCAGGAAGTCAGCAACAATCATAAGAATCTAAGACTAAATAATATTTATATATATGCATAAAATAATAAGTTTTGAGTGCAAGCAACTACATTATAATCATCATAAAATGAGTTACAAACATAAAGATTAAATTTGAAATCTAAATTAAGCTAATAAATTTAAATCCACGCCTTATCACTAAACTAGTGTAATGAGCGACATACCAATGTCGTGTGGTTGAATTGCTTATTGGTAGTGTATAAAGGGCAATGATTTGCTTCAATTTAACATATCAATATTTTATATAAATATAAATTAATTTAAACACACAAGATATATGAATATGAAATAAATACTCAAATCTACTCTCTCTTTTGTGTGTGTTTTTGCTAAATTTAAAAACATTAATTCACAAGACAACTTTTTTTTTAGGTACAATAGCACAGGATAATTTTAGATGATTCTTTAAAGCGCATTCATTTATATAAAAGACCATAAATATATTAATAAAAAGGCTGTAGAACAACGCATGAGCCAAAAACCGATAGCCAGGTTAGACAAACCCATTAAGAAAAGTAACATTAAATCAAAGCAAAGTATACAGAGCCTAAGGAAAAAGATAAGATGAAGCATTCACTACTTACTTCACCTCTGTTTACCAAAATTTTATTTTTATAAAAAGATAAAAATCATGGATTCATTCGGTTTAAAATATACATTCCATCATTAGTAAACATCAAATGAATCCCTTTCGAGCGAGTTTGGTCAGATCTATTTACCAAATCCACAGTTTCCTTCAATACAGCCTCCAAGACTTCATTTTTATCCCCATTTTCTCTTGCTCTTAACTCAAGACTCCCGAAAAGATGAACTTTACCTTGCTGCAAAAAATAAGGAAAAGAAAAGAAGACATTACACAACTACCAAGAAAAGAAAAAAGAAAAAGAAAAGTTGAAAGAAAAAAAATGATACCCAGTTTTCAAAAGGCTTGATCTTGAATTTAGATTACTGTTGAGGAACCAAAATGAGAACAGCCCAACAACTCCAAAACAACAACAAACCAGGAAAAAAGAAAAAGACCAAACAGAGAAGAAGAAGAAGACGAACCGCTTAAAGAAGTAGAGACGAGCGACGGCAGAAGGGACGGTCTACGACAATGCAGCAGATTTGGGAAAGGTTTGGGTCGTGGAGCGCAGCAGACTAGGGTTCTTGATTTGGGGGAATTTTTGGGAAAATTGGGAGGGGAATAAAATGAGGTTTTTCGGGTATGGGAAAAATTGAAGGGGAATAAATTTGGAGGGGAATAAATATTTCAACCAGAATGAAAACTTGCGGCATTTTTGACCCTAGCGCCACTAATGTCGTTATTGTGCAAGACAAAACGACAACATTTTGTTTAAACTACAACGAAACTTTGTGGCGTTTTTATTATAGCGCCGCTAATTCTCATCTTTAGTGGCGTTTTTTTCTTAGCGCCGCTAAAGAAATTAAATTCGCAGCCAAAAACTACACCGTTTTGTCTATATTATTAGGAATTTTTTGCGGCGTTTTTCATGGAAACGCCACTAATAAATTAAATTCTTCTATTGAAACAACGCCATTTTGGGAAATTTTAATGCATAGTTTTGTTTAAGTAATATTTATAAAAATTAGATAAAATTATAAATTTTAGTTTTTTAAGTAATATTTATAAAAATTAGATAAAATTAAAAATTTTAGTGTTTTTATTTCATTTTTATTTTGTATTTTAATTTTATTTCTTATAATTTGGTCCTCTCCAAAATTAATAATTATACCTAAATTATCCATAGCAATCTATTACTTTTTTTTAACTTATTTATTAATTATACCTAAATATATCAAATGGTTTAGATTCAATTTTTTTAAAATATAAAAGCATTAATTAATTGTATAAAATTACAAATCTCAAGTAAACCTTAACCTTATTAAACCCTAAATTAACCATTGAAATGATATAAATTTTAAGTTTATCTCTCTCAAGGCATAATTTAAACCCTAAATTATACATCTTTTACAATTACATAATTTAAACCCTAACCCGACCCTTGAATCCTTAAGTCCTAACCCCTAAATCCCTAACTCTTAACCCCTAACCCTTAACCACTAACCCCTAAACCTTAAATCCTAACCTTTAAACCCATAATCCATAAACCAAATCTTCACACGATTTTGAAGAACCAAATTAATATTATCTCTTTTACAATTATATAAGAAATTAATTAATATATAAATTAGAAAACACTAGTTATCTAAACCCTAAACCATAACCCGGTCCTAAATCCCTAACCCTTAACCCCTAACCCCTAAACCTTATTTAATATATAATTAAAATACACTAATTATTCTAAACCCTAAACTCTAACTTAACACCAAATTTCTAAGCCCTAAATCCCTAACTCTTAACATCTAACCCCTAACCTAACCCTTAACCCCTAACCCTTAACCCATAAACCTTAAATCACATTAACCCTTAAATCAGAATCCCTAATCCATAATCCCTAATTCCATAATCTATAAAACTTAAAATTGTAACTCCTAAACCAATCTTAAATCCTAAATTAACCATATCTATACCCTAAACCATATTTATTAAACCCTAAACTATAATGATAATTAAATTAAATATTTTAAAATTAATACTATCTTATCTCTTACAATTATATTTGAAATTATTTAGTATATAAATTAAAAATCAATCAGTCATGTACCCAAAAAATTTTAAAATTATGGCTTAATAATAGTATTTTAATTTTCCTATTTTTAACAAATATTTTTCCATGTTTTTTATTTCAATTTATTTCTACGTGTCATTATTTCAAATTAATCCATTTATAACAAATATTTATTTAAAATTAACTTGAATTTTAATTAATATAAATAAACAAATTAAATAGTAATTAATTCAATATTTTAAAATTAATACTATCTCTTTTACGATTAAATGGTAATTAATTCATGATGAAGACGGTGGTGGAAGAGAGAAACACTCAGGTGTTTTGAGGATACCAATTTTAGGGGAGAAAATTTAGGGGTTTTAGGGGGAATTTTGGGATAAAAACGCATAAAAAATTTGGGAAATTTTTTATAAATTGATTTATTTTTTGCGGCGTTTTTATAGAAAACACCGCTATTGCTTACCTTTAGCGGCGCTTCTTATAAAGCGCCGCAAAATTTTTTCATTTGAACAAAACGACGCCGTTTTGCTATTCTAAATTTTTTTTTTATTTTTTTTATAAATTGATTTATTTTTTGCGGCGTTTATATAGGAAACGCCGCTATTGCTTACCTTTAGCGGCGCTTCTTATAAAGCACCGTAAAATTTTTTCATTTTGAAAAAAACGACGCCGTTTTGCTATTCTAACAATTTTTTATTTTTTTATAAGTTGATTTATTTTTTGCAGCGTTTTTATAGAAAACGCCGCTATTGCTTACCTTTAGCGGCGCTTCTTATAAAGCGTCGCAAAATTTTTTCATTTTGAACAAAACGACGCCGTTTTGCTATTCTAAAATTTTTTTATTTTTTTATAAATTGATTTATTTTTTGCGGCGTTTTTATAGGAAACGCCGCTATTGCTTACCTTTAGCGGCGCTTCTTATAAAGCGCCGCAAAATTTTTTCATTTTGAACAAAACGACGCCTTTTTGCTATTCTAAATTTTTTTTATTTTTTTATAAATTGATTTATTTTTTGCGGCGTTTTTATAGGAAACGCCGCTATTGCTTACCTTTAGCGGCGCTTCATATAAAGCGCCGCAAAATTTTTTCATTTTGAACAAAACGACGCCGCTTTGCTATTCTAAAATTTTTTTATTTTTTTATAAATTGATTTATTTTTTGCGGCGTTTTTATAGGAAACGCCGCTATTGCTTACCTTTAGCGACGCTTTACGAAAAACACCGCTAAATCTCTGAAAGTTCAGAAAACGGCATCGTTGGGCTTGGGTTTTTTTGCGGCGCTTTATCAAAAACGTCGCTAAATCCCCGAAAGCTCAGAAAACGGCGTCGTTGGGCTTAGGTTATTTGCGGCGCTTTGCTCAAAAACGCCGCTAATGCTTTTTTTAGTGGCGTTTTTCGTAATGCGCCGCTAATGATCGATCATTAGCGGCGTTTTTTATCCAAACGCCGCTAAAAACGCCGCTAAAAGCCTGTTTTGGTGTAGTGTTATTACCTCTTGGCCTCTAACTAATTAACTAATTGACTAATAAATGCTTACCTCTCGGCCTCACTTTCTTGACCAGGATAAATTATGAAGTACTCGATAAAATTATCTCTCAATCTCGTTTATCCTAAATTAATTCCTAGAGGCATCACTTCCTAGGGTTTAATCACACATAATTTAATCCAACTAACCCAGATTTCAACCCTCTTTCATTCGTTAATTATTCAAACATCCGTTCATTAAACTACCTAAGGAAATTAGTTAATCATGGATCTAAATACAATAATCCCTGAACTCATATTTAACATGTAAAACAACAAATTAAATAAAAGTAAAGAGTAGAGAAATAAATAGGTAGCTGAGAAGTGGCGATGCAAATTGGGTTGTGCAAAGAGTAAAGAGTAGAGAAATAGATAAATTAGTTCTTTAGGGTTGTGCATCAAAATTTTGGGAAGAAGTGCTGATGCAAATTAGGTAGCTGAGACGAGTAAATGCAACAAGTGAGGTATATATCAAACACTTTGGAAGTGTTTTTAATTCTAACTTGTTGGCTTGGCAATGACATAGAGGCCTTTTTAGAGTTTTTGAACGGGTAAGCCAAGGAGATTACAAACCTGAGTTAGTGAGAATACTCAAGGTTGACTAATGTTCAACATGGGTGCGCCGAAGCTTATTTGTGCGAATCAAGGGGATTCAGACCAAGACAAGTCACAATGTGGACCAATAAGAGCAACGGGTATTTACGAGCAAGATATACCAAAAAAGAGCGAAATAGTTCGAGTTAGGAGACGATGAAAGTCGAGGCAATGGTTCCAAGAAGAGGGACTACCTAATAGAAAGGCTAGTCAAGGATCGACTGAGGCTTAGAGAGAGTTCTGAGATGATTCCAACCAGTGTCATTCCGAAGACGCAACGATGGTGTTATGAGAATGAGTGGGGGAAAACATCACAAGTCGCGAATCGAAACCCGTGACCATTCCTCACAAAACACCTCATAAAGGTCAACTTACTAAATGGGGCTCATTTGACCTACATGAACTGACTCAATTCGTGGAACTCGTGGAGAAGCTCATCTACTTGAAGCCTTAGTGGCCTAGTGAAACACTCTAGTAAAACTAGAGTTACCAGGGTAAATAGTGTAAATCTTAAAGGGATAATATTGTATAGAGTTTAAATCCCTTAGGATTCTCAATTGTAGATAGGATTTAATATAAATCGTCGATATAACTCAATCTCTATTGTTGGTTCTAGTGGTGTCCCCTTTCATTTGTAATCACTCCATTTGATTCCGTTCATAGTCTTAAATATATTTAAGAGCATTTATTCAAATACTTTGCGTGCTATTTTCCTTTGGTTTTTTTGTTCTTCGTTACTCTTTCATTTCGAGTGTGTTTTCCCAAAACAGTAACTCCATCAGATCACCTGGAAATACAAACCCTTGAATCTCTAACGGACATCTCCTATACACTTTACTAATTTTCACTAACTAACCCAACAGTCTAATCACAAAAATCCCACTAGAAGTACTCGCAACTGATATCCCCAAATTATCATAAACTGTACTAGCTATATATGAATGTGTGGAACCAACATCAATCAATGTAAAATAGGTTTGAAAGTAAACAGTAAACGTACCGACTATTACGTCGGCTGTATCTCTGTCCTCGCGGTGCCTCGTTGCATACATTAACGTAGGTTGTCTCATCTTAGTTTGATTAGCACTTCTGCTCGATGCCCTCTGTCCACAACCCAAATCATTACCACCCCTAGCCTGACCACGACCGTTAGGTGGCTATCGTACTACTATTTACGGCTTAACTGAACCATAAACTAAAGCTTGCATCTAATTAACCCTAAATGGTTAATCCTTAATATGGTGTTCCAAAGACTCACACCGCATACATGTTCTTATCCTCCTCTAGCACTCATCTAAATGATGTCTACCAAAATCCCTACAAATATGAATCCCCACAGTACTAATCGGTATCTCAACCTACTGAGGCCTATCAAATCTGGCACATTTTTTGGGCTATTAAGTCGAACTAGAAGGACTCAAATCCCTCTTATTCTTATTCTAACCTCTATCCTGTTTCCTCATCTCCCGCTCAATGCGTTTGATTTCCTCAGTAATCTTAGTCTTCTCTACTAACGTTTTGAAGACTCTCTCCTATTGTGGAGCTATTAACACCTTCAGATCATATCGTAATCCATCCTCAAAACGAACACTCTTATTGTAGTTAGCAGCCACAAAACTCTAAGCGTGCCTACTCAACCTTCGAAACTCAACATCATACTCGACCATAGATCTATCACCCTATTTTAGCCCAATGAACTCCAACCTACGGGCTTCAAGAAACTTCACCCCTATGTACTTTTTTTGGAAGGTGCTCTGAATGAAAGCCCAAGTCACACGCTAAGGCTGAGTACCCCGCTCAACTGACTACCATCATTGATATGCTTTACCATGAAGCAAAGATATCGCACCCTTCAGTTTTTTGTTCTGAGGTGCAATCCAGTACTTAGCCACTTTCGGGGTAATCCCAACGACACCCCTAAATAGTTTCGCCCTATTAGACCAAAATCATTCAATTACCAACCCACAGCTTCCAGATCCAGTTTATGTCCTAGCGACCCTCTGTAATACCCTCAATATATCTTGGAACAATGTGTCATCCCCTCCATTCTGAGTCTAGGTCTCAGTCTCTGCAGTAGGTGCCGATAGGTGCCTCTACCGACTCACTTGTCTCTATATTGGGCATGCTGCCTATAGAAGATGGCTAAGCTTGAGCCCCTCTATAGCGTCCGCCATGCCCTTGGGTACTACGTCCATGAGTTCCTCACATGCTCATTATGATTAACTATCTACAATTTAAACCAGATTATTTTATATCTATTATAAATCCTTTGATAGAAGAATGTTTATGTCTTAGAATTTAGACAAAAAATTCTAAAATTAATGATTTAGCTGAAGATCTAGCAATCAGTTGGACTTCTATTAATGAATATACTAATACAACAGAAGTAGAAATCAAAGAAATTAATAACAAAATTATTGAATTCTTTTAACCTAATAAAATTACTACTGAAATACAATCAAAATTGTTACATTTAAGATATTTATCAATTCCAAGAAACTGGATGATAGAAAAAATTAATAGTCCAAGTACATCTAAACCAGTTAGTATAATAGAATATGTGTCGTTTGGAGATAAATTATATTTTAAAAGTACGGCAATAAAAAATATTAATAATAATATGGTTTTACTCTCTAATAGTCAAATAGATGAAAAAGAGGAAACTCCAAATACTTCGACACCAATAGGAATGAAAATGGTTCATATTCCTATTTTTCCAATAGAGCCAAGTAGAAGTTCTATATCTTCTAGAAACACTAGAATGGAAGACATACAAAATTCAATAATACTCCAACAAATGAAATTTGGAGCAAGAGATGTACATTTTCAAATTTCCAATCCAGGAAATATTATACATATATTGAAATTACATTTGAATTCAGAGAATATAAAACATATTATTTACATGTTTTACTAGATATTGGAGCCACCAAAAATAGTTGTAGCAAAAATGCTATTTCTTTAGAGAAATGGAAATCTGTAAAGCATCCAATAAGAGCCATAGGAATAAATGGTAATGAAACCATTATTCAATATAAAGCTAGAAATGTATCGATTTACATAAATAATGTAAGGTTTGTAATACCTAAATTATTGTGCTTTCCAGAAATGTATGGAGACATATTATTAAGTAATAATCTTATATATCAACACTTGTCATTTTCTATTGATAAAATTTTAATTATGTTATATGTAGAAAAAAACTTTTATAGAAATATCATTAGTAAAAAACCATAAATTTATATGTGACAAAAAATTTACACCACCAAGAAAGGAACAAATTAAACAACTAGAAACAAGTCATTGGTTATTTAATATATTAGATAATAATTTTAGTGAAGAACCATTAAAATTATGGCAAAATAATCCTAAATATTGTAGTATTAAATTGGAAAATCCCAATAAAATTATTAGAGTAAAACTTATTATCTATACTAAACAAGATATAGAAGAATTTGATCTACAAATTAAGGAGTTGTTAGATAAAGGATTGATAGAAAAAACTAATAGTCCACATTCTAGTCCAGCCTTTGTGGTTAGAAATCGTGTAGAAATAAAAAAAGGTAAAACTTGGATGATCATTAATTATAAAAGATTAAATCAAAATATTTTTTATGGTTATTTCATTCCAAGAAAAGATGTTTTAATTAATCATGCTAAACAAGCAAAATACTTTAGTAAGTTTGACTGTAAATCAGGATTCTAGCAAATCATTCTAATAGAATAATCTAAAGACAGCTTTTTAGTGCATCCAATGAACATTACCAATGAAAAGTGATGCAATTTTGATTATGTAATGCACCACAAATATTCCAAAGATGGATGGATTCTATTTTTAATAAATATAAGAAATTTTGTGTAGTTTATATAGATGATATTTTTATATTTTCAGATACTCTAGAGTTACATAGAAAACGTTTACATATTATTTCTCAAGAAGTCATAAAACATGGAATCATATTAAGACCTAAGAAAATAGAGTTAGAAAAAACAAAAATAAAATTCTTAGGATTAAAATTATCTGCAGATGGTCTTAAACTATAAGATCATATTACAATAAAAATAAAAGAATTTCCTGAAAAGATTGAAGATAAAAAGCAACTTCAACAATTTTTAGGAATTATAAATTATGGAAGAAATTTATTTCCAAACCTATTAGAAAAAATTAGGTACATTATATGAAAAAAAAGGATAAACTGTTTACCTGATCTAAAAAAGGCAGAAATTATAAAAAATTTAAAATCTGAAATAATTCATATTACAAAATTTTATTTACGTAAATAAGGGGATAAATTAATTTTAGAAACAGATGTCTCACAAAATTATTGGGGATGTATTTTAAAAGCAAGAACAATATATAATGAAGAATTAACATGTGGATATAGTTTAGGAAAATTTAAACTAAATGAAATTAATAATGCCATATTTGAAAAATAATTATAAGTCATAAAAAAAGTAATAAAACAATTTCTTGTATATTTAGCACATGAAAAATTTATCATAAAAACTAATAATCAGGTAATTAAACATTTCCTTACTAATAAAAGTTTTGAAACTATACCAAGAAGAATTAGATGGTATAATGAATTATGCACTTTTATTTTTGAGGTTTTATATGTCAAAGGCATTGACAATAGTATTGCTGATTATCTTAGCAGGTCTTATGGATAGAGGTAAACAACCTTTAGAAAAAGTTGGTGAATGGACTATAGTTAATAAAAAGCCCAACAAAGGGAATACCTTCAAATCAAAATGTCCTAATCAAAGATTTGTGTCAATGTCTTCTCAAGTACCATTTTATCCTAATCAAGATATCCAATGGCAAGACAACCAGTTGGAATTTCAACTCAATTATCATTTACACCATAATCAGTAGTTCAACTACCTTTGTTCCAATATCCAAATTCAATATACCAAGCTAGTTATTGTAACGCCCTAAATTATTAAACTTTGTTTTTATGAATTCTGTCATAAATGAGTATCTGCTTCAGTGGTTAAGTGTTGTGGGTGTGTGTGGGAGGTCTTGGGTTCAAGTCCCACTTTTGGAAATTTTGCTATCTTTTTTGTTCCTAACCTTATCCCTAGTGGTTGGTCTTACGTTATATTTTTGATCAACTTATATCAGAATAAGCTTGCTGGTTCAAGTGGTGCGGTGTTAGCTTGTCGTAGGGTCTTGTGTTTGAACCCCGTGTGAGCGAATGATGTTAATTTTTGCTTTTGAGTGTGTACTGGTTGTGTAGTAGAAGTTGGATGGAATTGATACTCTGCGGTAGTGGATGAGTGTTAGTGCATCAATTTTGGGGGATTTGTTAGTTGATGGGGAGTAGGAGTTGGGATATTATTTTATTTTTATTTTTATTTCCCCAAAATTCTCTTCCCCTTTTGACGTTCTTCTCTCTTCGTTTCTCTGCCTTTTCTTTTTCTACTTTCATCGATTTTGGTCACAAATTCTTGTTCTTCACTGCGTTTTGAATATTCAGTTTCTTTGTACGGCTTCGTAGGTAAGGGTTCGCTGTGGTTTTGGAAGGAATCTTTGTTGATGTCTTAGTATTCGGTTTAATGTATAAGTTGAATCTGTGTATCATTTTGCTAGGTGATATTTAAGAAATCCAAGGCTCTCCAGTTGCATAGTAAAGTTTATGGGCTACCGTGGACGTGGTAAGCATTTGAAACATTTATGAGTGCAAGCTTTCAGTTGAAATTGTTTATGGTTGCATTCTAGTCGAGTGGTTACTCGATTGAAATTGAGGAATTAAGATTGATTTTGGGCATTTTATTGACAAAGTTTAGGTTCCGGTTATCTCGTAGGAGCATTCACATCAAATTCGAGCCAGGTGTGTAATGAGAAACTCAAGAAATGACGATCGATGAAAGCCACAAATAGGGCCTGTCAATGCCACACGGTCGTGGCCCTGGCCGTGTGGTAGGCTGTGTACGACACACGGCCGTGCGATGCGTCATGCGTGAGGCCCTGTGTGACACACGACCTAGGTCATTTTGGGATGTGGGGACCACACGGGCGTGTGGGCTGTGTCCAGGCCATGTGGGCCACACAGGCAAGGCCATTTTGGGCGTGTAGGCCATACGGGCATGTGAGCCCAAATTTTAGAATTTTTCCTTAGGGTCGCCCATGTCGTCTCGATCGACTATGGGCCTTCCGTAAGGTTGATATGTGTGGTATAAGCCTTAAAGCATGAAATCTACTACTTTTCTAGATTGGAATAGAAGTAAATAAAATTAATATAAGTATTATGAAATATGATATGTATGATATGTTTTGTTATGTATAAGCATGTGTAAAATTTGTTAAAAGAGCATGCATGTTATGTTAATTCAGATATCTGCTAGTCTGTTTTATTTGATAATCTGTCTGTATCTAGCTATGCGGCGGGATTTGTATTATGAGGAGGAAGTGTTTTGTGTGAGGCGATATCTCGCCATTATACTAGCAACATTGTTGTGATTATTCTGAAAAGTGTCGTATAGACACTATGCGGTATGTAGGGTTGGGTGGGTATTTTATACCCCATGTGGTGTGATGGGATGGCTAGAGTTGGTATGTAGAGGATGGGGGTAAGATTCTTCATATTTTTATCTGTATAATTTTGATTCTGTAAAAGTTTACATCAATATCTATTCTACATGAGATTGAATCTGAATTTCTGTTTATATATGCATTAAACACTAAGTTTCAAAACTCATTCTCTGTTTGTTTGTTCTGTTCAGGTAACCTTCAAATTTAGGCGAGTCAGTGTGACGGAAGCTCAGTGGTGACCACATTTCTATAAAAATTACATTATTTTAAAATAAGTTTAAACTTTTCTATTTTTAAGAGTTTTGTAATTTTGGGACTCTCTGGACTTTTTGGAACTATTTTTTTGTTTTGGATTTTATTTTGGTTTTCTAAGCGTAACAACTGATAAAACGGTTTTTTGAAAATGACAACCTTTCTGAAATAACGATTTTCAAGAAACAATTTGATTTGCCAAAATATGACATTTTAAAGAAACTCTGCTGCAAACATTCGGTTTAATAGAAAGGCATAAACGATTTTAAATCAAAAAAGTATATTAATCAATTTTCCAAAAAAATCGAACATACTAAGTAACAAAGGTTACGATGATTTGCAAATAATGAAGAAGTTATTTTTAAAATTTTCTTTGTACCACTTCCAGATTCGGCCATTAAGTATAGGTCGAGTTTGGGGTGTTACAGTTATGTTGAAATTATTCAAGGTGTAAAAAAATTGTGTGTGATAGAAAATTTGTTGAAACCACAACAAATACAAGAAATAAGATATTTTTATAATCCAAGTTTACCCTTAGAATTATATGATGTTATTAATGAAATATGAAAAACCCATATTACTAAGCAAAGAGCAAACTTTAAAAGAGCTCTTACTAAGCTTTCACAATTCTTAGTTGAAAAAACAACTAAAAAAACAAGCTTATGATTTTTTGTTAAAATATATTTTATATCGTGATTGGGAAGAAAAAGAAAGTATGTTTTTTAGATATTAAGGAGATAAACAATTTTTTTGATATATCCCAGTATTTTATTAACAAGGGAGTATTTAATCCTATTATAAATAAAATATTTAGATTATGTTTATATAATAAGGTTAGAATTATCCTACCTATAGAAATATTTTCTAAAATTGGTAGAGCTATTTGCAACCAACAAGTTGAGTTTCAAAAAGCCTTTCTGAATATTTTTTACAGTCTTATGTTTTTTTTCAAATTATTTAGATGAAAAATTTCCTACTATAAAATTTAGGCTTGATCATGAACCATTTGATATAAGTTATATTGAATGAGGTTTTGTTAAAGAAATAACAGTTCAAAATTTTACTTTTCATTTATTAAAAGATATTTCAGCATTTATTAAATCTATGTTATTACGTATGGTATACGAAAATGATTTCTTTTACTATTTTCATCTTGAAATTTGTAGTCTTATTGGTATAGCTGAATGCAAAAAAAATTATCAGCCATATCAAAGTTGGATTATTTAAAAAATGATTACAAGAAGAAACCTATCTTCAACTTTAGAAGAGAAAGAGCACTTGACAAAATATCTTGACAAGTGCTATAATAATCCTGTTTATTATTAAATCCAAGCAGGAATAGATCTAATCGCCAAAGCCCAGAATCTACTTCAACAAAAAACATATAGATTTTGGACTGATGGTCGAAGAATAATGGCATATGATATGTAACACCCCGAACTCGTGTCCGTCGTTGGATTAGGATTACGAGGCATTACCGATCAAAACACAACTCAGAATAGTCTTTCATTATAAATTATGCACAAATTAGACTAACTCAATCACGGAATTTTTTTTAAAGGAAACTCAAATAGTAATTAGCAGCCCAATCATATAAATCACAATAGCATCTGTAGATTACTTAATCAATTAAAACTAATCATGATTTACAAGCCCATAGTTCGAACCTATTCACTATTATATTCATACCATTCGAATATTCACTATATATATTCAAGCTTATATCATTACATCATATTCACTAGGCTTATGTCAAATCATCCATTGTATATATTTATTTAAGTAGAAAACTTCTAGCCATGCCATTATAAAAAAAAAAAACTATGCACATATGCATACTAAGTAAGAACAATCCATATCTTTAACTAATTATCAAGCATATCATTTTATAAGATATATACATGTGCATAACATTCTAAAACAAAGCCAATTCTAAATTCAAATACCAAATCATGGCTAACCCAATTCATTAATACTTTATAAAAATAGTAATTTATATCTTATGCATATGGGTAATTTAAGACAAAACATAGGTAACCTACCCTATTTTGGACAATTTTCATTTGTACGAAAATTAAACAGCATATAAGCATTAATTTGGACAACATTAATATGCTCAAAAACGGATAGCAATTATCCAACATTCAGACAGCATTTAATCAACAATTGGATAGCATTAAATCAACATTTGGACAACATTTAATCAACAATTGGACAGCATTCAATCAATATTTGGACAACTTTTAATCAACAACTGGACAGCATTTAATCAACAATTGGGCATCATTCAATCAATATTTGGACAGCATTTAATCAACAATTGGACAACATTCAATCAATATTTGGACAACATTTAATCAACAATTGGACAGCATTAAATCAACATTTGGACAACATTTTAATCAACAATTGGACAGCATTCAATCAATATTTGGACAGCATTTAATCAACAATTTTTACTTCAATTAAGCCAAATTATATAATCAATCATCACATAAATATGCTACAAATCATACCTCCAAAATGAGCTATTTCATGGCCGATTATACATTATCGTAGCATCATTAACAAAACACAACCAAAATAAATCATTCATCCTTACAACAAGCTTACCAACATGAACTAATCATACCATATATATATCTTTGCATCATACCAAATTCATATACTAAGTATACCACACAAATATTCCATGTTCCAAATTTTCTTAAACATTAGCATATTAGCATTAAACCAAGTCATTTTCGCATGGCTAAATATCTATAATTTTCAAGACCAACAAAAACAAATGCTAGCCTATACATGTCATATGTTCAAAATTTCAAGCTTTCAAAATACCGAGATAGAGGTCGATAGTGTGACGGACTTCCTTGAAGATCCCTGTGCTCGTAACTAGCTTCCAAAAATCTATAAAAGAAATGAATGAACAGACACACAATAAGCTTAAATAGCTTAGTAAGTTTTAATTATATAATTTTCAAAGAACTCATAAAAATTACACCAGTACGCCGAAATTAACTAATCATGTACACATACATATATAATCATATTTTTACGATTAATTCAACTTTCATATTATACATATTACTTACCTTTACTTCTAATTTCAAGTAACTTAAACGTACCTGAATTACTTAATTCAAACTCACATTCAGGTTTACCATATGATTTCCCGTTATACCTTGTGGATTCAAAGAAAAGATACTCGATCAGCTTAACAAGCTCGTACAATGCCAACGTTCCAAACGTGGTCTTTCATGTAATCAAACAACGATGCCACTGTCCCAGACAGGGTCTTACACGTAATCATAAATGACACCAATGTCCCAGACATGGTCTTACACGTAAATTTCAAATCGAGGCCAATGTCCCAGACGTGGTCTTACACGACGTCACATTTTAGCATTTCTGTAGTTCGTATGACTTTCGGATGTCGTAAATCAACCAATTAAAACTCATAATTAATCATCATTTGTCAAATACAATTCAGTATAATAGGGTACACATACACATTTAGATTCAACAATACATAAAATAAATATAGTAAATTTAACTTCAATAATTTACTTACGAACTTACCTCGGACGAAGACAAGCGGATGGAATTGACTACTCGACCACTTTCAACTTCCCCCGTTCTAATTCCGTTTTCTTTTGTTTTTGATCTAAATAAATTCAAATTTAGCTATTTAATAACACATTTCATTCAAATTTATTCCAAAAACACATAAATGAGAAATTTGCATTTTAGCCCCTAACATTTCACATTTTTTTCAATTTAGTCCCTATTTCAAAACAACTTAAAATATTCAAAATTTCAACCCACTCTAGTTAGGCCGAATCTACCCAAGGTCCCTAGCCACCCATTTCTATCATTTATTTCACATGTTGACCCCTCAATTTACAAAATTCACAATTAAATCCTTAGTACACATTTTTACTAAAAATCACTTAATTAAACATAAAAATATAACATCAAAAATTTATTTTTCATCATCAAACAACAATTTCATCACATTATCAACAATGGCACTTCTCAAAACTATCATCAATTCCAAAAATTAAAGCATGGGCTAGGTAATATATAAAGCAACGATCTCAAAAACGTAAAAATTATCAAAAATCGAACAAGAAACATACCCAATTTTGAGCTCCAAAGTGTTGAATACCTAAAAGCTCAAAAGCTTATTTTCTTTCTCAACATTCAGCCAAAAATAAAGAACATGCATGGCCATTTTCATGTTTTCTTTTATTTAATAAATATTAATACAACAATTACCAATTTAGCCTTAGTCATATAACATTAAAATCCCACTAACTAATGTCCTTACTTGTCCATGCATTAATTCAATGGTCCAATTGCATCATAAAGACCTCATACTTAAAAAGCCATGTCAATTCGGCACTTTAAGAAATGGCACATAACTTTTGCATTTCTACAATTAAATCCTTTTTTCACAAATCGGCACACAAACGATAAAATTAATTCATGAAATTTTCACACATATAAATTAACATGTTGTAGACACCAAAAATAATATTAAAAAATTTTTCTGACTCAAATTTGTGGTCCCGAAACCACTGTCCCGATTAAACTAAAATCAGGCTGTTACATGATACTGGAAATAACTAGGATGATATGAATGAAGAATCCATTAAACTATTAAAAAAGATAGCTAAAATGGAGATTGATGATTTTCCATCCCATATAATTGAAGACATCCAAAATACATGAGAAAGTTGGAACTCACCAGAATTATCAATTGGTTCATTAAATTTAGATGAATCCAAAAAAGCTGACATAAAGACAGAGGAAGCTATGTGGAAAGAAACACTGCCAATAAACGAAAAAAAAGAAGCAATGTGGAAGCAACCATAACCAAAAAACAAAAAAAAAAGGAAGTAATGTGGAAGCAACCACAACTGGACAAAAGATGTCATCATTATCAAGAAACTATACGAAATTGTAATAGAAATCAAATTGAGCTATGAATCTCTCCTATAAAAAGGAAGGGTAGGAACCTAGAAAAGGTATTCAAGTTTCATTCAAGTTACTTTTCAAGTTTTTTTTAAAAGTTCTTTCTTTCTCTCTTTTGTAAATATTTCATTTACTATTAGTTTCCTTATGTAGCTTTTCAACTATCCCTCCTCTTGTCATCTTGTAATTGGTATTAGAGCTATAATGTAACGGTTTCTAGAGAAATAATATCGTAGTATTCATTGTAAGTTCTATCCTTTATTCTCATTCTTGTTTATTTCATTGTTATTTATCTTAAAACTCATATATATGTTATTCTGTCTTAATGTTGCATGTTTTTGTCCTGGTTGAGACGGTTTTTATAATAAGATAATTTTAATAGATAAAAGACGATTTTAGGTACCTATGATAAATTTCATGGAAGAAACATATTGTCTATATATGGATAAAAGTTGCAATCATATTATGCATATTGACTCTAAAAACGAAAATAATATTTCATCAATTGGTAAAGGTTTTAATAGTTTAATAGATATTACATCTATATATTTTCATAAGCTATATAATAAATTTAATAAAATAGAACAATAAATAAATAAATAAATTAGGAGAAGTTACTGAATTAGATTTGAATAACCACTACACCAAAATACGCTTTTAGCGGTATATTTTGTGGCGTTTGGATGACAAACGTCGCTAAAAATCGAGTATTAGCTGCGCAATGAACTAAACGCCGCTAAAGATCTAGAATTAGCAGCGCAACCTGGAAAACGCCCCCAAAAGTTAGACATATAGTGGCGTTTTCTGAATAAACGCCGTAAAAGAACATCATTAGCGGCGTTTACAACAAAGCGCCGCAAAATCTCTTAACCAAAACGCAGCGTTTTCGCCTTGATGTATACAAGAATTAGTGGCGCTTAGGAGAAAACGCCGCTAAAGCGTATTAGCGGCGTTTTGCGAGATGCGCCACAAAATATCTTAACCAAAACACATCATTTTTGGTGTTAATGTATCCTAGAATTAGTGGCGCTTACCGAAAAACGCCGCTAACACATAGTAGCGCCGCAAAAGATCTTAACCAAAACACAGAGTTCGGTCTTGAGCTATGTTAGAATTAGTGGCGCTTATAGGAAAACGCCGCAAACGGATAGTATTAGCGGAACTTTTGAAAAGCGCCGCAAAATTTTTGAACCAAAATGCATTGTTTTGGTATTGATGTATATTAGAATTAGTGGCGTTTACGGTAAAACGCCGCTAAAGCATAGTATTAGCAGCGATTCTTTGCTAGCGCCGCAAAATATCCTAACTAAAACGCAGCGTTTTGGTCTTGATGTATACTAAAATTAGTGGCACTTACGGGAAACCACCGCTAAAGAATAGTATTAGCGGCGCTTTTTGAAAAGTGCCGCAAAATATCTTAACCAAAACGCATAGTTTTAATCTTGATGTATACTAGAATTAGTGGCGCTTACTAGAAAACGCCGTTAAAGCATAGTATTAGCGGCGCTTTGCAAAAAGTGCCGCAACATATCTTAACAAAACACAGAGTTTGGTCTTGAGGTATGTTAGAATTAGTGGTGCTTATAGGAAAACGCCGCAACTGGATAGTATTAGCGGCGCTTTACGGAAGCGCCGCAAAATATCTGAACCAAAACGCATCATTTTGGTCTCGATGTATACTTCAATTAGTGGCGCTTACGTTGAAACGCCGCCAAAACACAAAATCCCTTAACCAAAACGCAGCGTTTTGGTCGTGATGTATACTAAAATTAGTGGGGCTTAGGGTAAACCGCCGCGAAAGCATATTATTAGCGGTGTTTTGTTGAAAGCGCCGCAAAATATCTTAACAGTGTTTTGGTCTTAACCATGCATTATATAATGTAGGTTATTATATATTTAGTTTATCATATTTGGTTTAGTGTTTTTGGTTTAGGGTTTGAGAGTTTGGTGATTAAGGTAAAGTGGTTATTATAAGTTAAAAAGTTTATCGTATATAGTTTAGGGTTTTAGGGTTAATCATTATATAATGTTTATTATTTTGTGAATATTAGAGTTTTGAGTTTAGGGTTTATGATGTAGGTTTTGGTGTCTTGGGTTTAGGGTTTATTAGTTTGGGGTTTAAGGTTTGGGGTCTGGGGTTTAGGCTATTTTAGTCATGTTAAGAGGTTAATTAGTGTTTTAGGGCTTGATGCTTGTGGTTAACGGTTTGCAGTTTATAATTTAAGGTTTACAATGCATGGTTTTGAGTGTAAGGTTACGGTTTTAGAGTGTAAGGTTTGTAGTTTAGGGTTTAAGAGGTTAAAGTTTAAAAGTTACGGGTTTAGAGTGTAAGGTTAGGGGCCTATGGTTTAGGGTTTAAATTTTATTTTTCCACATTTAAGGGATATGCTAAAAACATAGGAAAATATATGTTAAAAATAGAAAAAATTAAAATAGTATTATTTAAAATAATTTGAAAATAATTTTAAGTTTGACCAGTAGTGGCGTTTTTCGTGAAAACGCCAAAATATTCATTGAAAGATAGCAAAACAGTGTCGTTTTGTCTGAATTTTTAGTGGCGTTTTGACTAAAACGCCGCAAAAGGAGTTATATTAGTGACGTTTTTACAAAAAACGCCACAATTTTGTTTTTAGTTTTCTGTTAAACGTTGTCGTTTTTATGTACGTTTTCAGTGGCGTTTTTACTAAACCGCCGCAAAATGATTTGTATTAGTGGCATTTTTTTGTAACGCCGCAATTATTTTATTAGGCTTTTGTAAACGTTGTTGTTTTTATCTACATTAGTAGTGGCGTTTTAGCACAAATTGCCGCAATTATGATGAAGGTGTTCGATAAACGTTGTCGTTTTTATCTATGGCTTTAGTGGCGTTTGTACCAAAACGCTGGTAAAGGATATGTTTTAGTGGCGTTTTATTATAAACGCCGTAATTATGTTTTAAGTGTTTCCTAAACATTGTCGTTTTGTATCTGCGATATTTTAATGCGTTAGTGGCGCTATTTATAAATGCCGCAAATTTATATTGAACTAACGTAAACGGCGTCGTTTGTGTAGCGTTGAATTTCCTTAGTTCACCCCCACTCTGATTTCCCCAATTTCATTTCCCTAATTTCCCATTTCATATTCCCCCAACTTCCCCGATTTCATTTCCCGCCAATTCCTTTTCCCCCAATTTCCCCGATTTAATTTCCCTAAATCCCCAAATTCCCAAATTCCCCCTGTCATTGCAGTCGTCTCCACTCCGGCGGTCGCTCTGTCACCCGCTTTCGCTATCGTCTACTTCTTCTATTCACTGTAAGTTTCCTTGTTTCCACATTGCACGATTTTTCATTATTTGTTTCGATTAAGGTTATATTTCTTTCGATTAAAGTCCTTTATTCCGTTATTTGTTACCTTGTTGAATCGGGTGCATGTTTTTGATATTAATCTTTTGGATTATTTTGGTCAAGGTCACAGAGCAACTAATCTAGTGGAGGATTAAGGCTTGGGGAGTTGTTCATCTTCTGCAAGGGTAAGTTACTGATTTGGGGGTTCAAAATTGGCTTTGCTTTAAACTATTGACTTCATAGACAAGAAGATTAGGGGATTTTTAATTTTGCTTTAAACTTGGCAATCGGCAATTGCATCTATGCATTTAAATCAATGTTGAGTATTTTATACATTGGGTTTTCTCGTATTTGTTAGTTTTTTTTTTTTGCTTTGTTATTGGTTGGTGATCCTGGAATTAAAAAAATTTATTCTCTGTGTTTAGGGTTTTTGTTCTTCAGCTGTTTTGTTCATCCTCAGGTACTGTAATGCTTCGATTACATTTATTAACTTATAAAAATGTTCTGTTAAATATAATAAGAGCCGATTACATTTCCAGGTAATGAATTGGATTTTTAAGTTGGATTTTATTAGGCCATGTTGTTTTTTAGTATGATTTTTAGCCGAATATATATCATCTTTGTTTGTTTGTTAAAATTGTCTTTCATCCATTTTCTTATTGCCATTTGTGATTATATAAGTGATGAAATGAGATAATATCAAATTGATACATTAGTAAAAAAACTAAAATTTATTTAGCCGAATGAAAATGGGTCAATGTGTTCTAGAATCCGTGTTACCAATTAGTACCTATTCGGTTTGTGGTTTGTAAACTATGAATTCGGTTTCTAAACTACTCATTTATGGTTTGTAATCTGATTCATAATCACAAGATGTACCTCATGTGTTAGGTTTTATTTATTTGAAATGAAATATTTTAATTAATTGGTAACAATTTGCAATGCTTAGAAAATGAACACATAATTTTCATAGTCTCTCTAGCATGTTAATATTTTCCAGCAGCAACTTTGAAAGGAATATGATTTGCTACGTTCGTGCAAAAAACGTAATCATTCGTGCCAAAAACGCAGTAAATTTATATTCTTTTTATATATTACATATATTAATATGGATATATAACCTATATTTCAATTTTTTGTAATAATAACATTTTAAATTAAAAAAATAATTGTAAATGATAATTTAATATCTATTAAAACAAATATTTTTAATATATCACCCCATATATGGTATGGGTATATAACCTATATTTAAAACTTATTACTATAAAATTTAAAAGTTTTCTAAATAAATAAATATTGTTTTAATATCTATATAAGTTTTCTAAATTTATAAGTTTTCTATATTAGTATTAAATTTATTAGTATTAAATTTATAAGCTTTCTAAATAAGTGTTCTAAATTTATTAGTATTAATTTTTTAAGTTTTCTAAATAATTATATCACCCCATATATATGGTATGGGTATATAACCTATATTTAAAACTTATTACTATAAAATTTAAAAGTTTTCTAAATAATTATAAATATTGTTTTAATATCTATATAAGTTTTCTAAATTTATAAGTGTTCTAAATTTATAAGTTTTCTATATAAGTGTTCTAAATTTATTAGTAATAAAATTTATTAGTATTAATTTTTTAAGTTTTCTAAATAATTATATATAAGCTTATATATCTTACATAATACATAACTATATAACATACATAATACAGAACTTACATAATAAGCATACCGTACATAAATTAAATAAGTTACATAATACACAAAAACAAAAACTTACATAACTTACATAATACACAACTGACATAACTTACATAATACACAACTTACATAACTTACATAATACATAATTTACATAACTTACATAAGACATAAGTTTCATAATACACAACTTACACAACTTACATAACTTACACAACTTACATAACTTACATAACTTACATAATAAATAACTTATTCCTAAATCCTAAACCCGTGCAATTTATTGTCAATGTCAGACTTCAAGAATTAAGAAATAGATCGTTCTTGGATGAATTTGTCAAAGGTAAGTGACGGTTATCGAAATGGAGTACAGACTTTTCTAAATTTTGTATTTCAATATGCAAGTGAAGAGAACATGATTCTTTGCCTGTGTAAGAAGTGTGTCAACATAAACTGGCATTATCGTGAAGTAGTATACGAGCATCTAATTATTGATGGGTTTGTTCGGGGTTATAAACAATGGCTTTTTCATGGAGAATGTCCGCCTAGTACATCCTCTTCAAGGATGGATGTATCTTATGATGGTAATGCTTACCATCAGTCTGTTAGAGGGGATGACATGGAAGGGATGTTGCGGGATGCATTTAATATGCACAATCATGGTGTGCAATCGTTCCCAAGGGATTTTATGGCATCTGATGATTGTAATATTGGTGGAACTGCTTTTACCGAACCGGGAAGTAGTGTACCTCATGAAGAGCCAAATGGAGAAGCGGCGAAGTTCTACGCTCTACTTAATGACATGAACGAAGAACTGTAGGAGGGATCAAAATTTTCAAAAATTCCTTTCTGTGTTTGTCTTTTTCAGTTAAAATGTTTGGGAGGGTGGACCGGAAACTCGTTAACAATGCTATTAGAGTTTTTGAGAGAAATGTTTCCGTTTGCGAAAATCCCTCATTCATGCAAAGATATGAAGAAAATGATAAAAGATTTAGGCCTTGGGTACAACAAAATCCATAGTTGCCCAAATGACTGCATGTTGTATTGGGGCGATCGGAAAAACCAACAGTGCTGTCATGTATGCAGCCAATCCCGTTGGATAAATAGAAACACAGAAGATGGGAACGACGATGAAAATGATGCACATCAAGGAAGAAGCCAGTTAAGATTTTGTAGTATTTTCCGTTGATACCAAGGCTTCAAAGGCTTTTCATGTCATCGAAGACAGCGGAGTCAATGATGTGGCACCATGATGGACGAACCGATGATGGATTACTAAGGCATCCGACAGATTCTTTAGCTTGGAAAGCATTTGACAATAAATTTCCAAGCTTTGCAAGCGATCCTAGGAGTGTGAGGCTTGGGCTAGCATCTGATGGATTTAATCCTTTCAAGATCATGAGCACTACCTACAGTACTTGGCCAGTAGTGCTTGTTCCTTACAATCTACCTCCGTGGATTTGCATGAAGCAATCTTCCCTTATCTTATCTATGATTATCCCTGGAGAGAAAGGGCCCGGGAATGATATCGACATTTATTTACAGCCACTTATTGAAGAGTTAAAACAATTATGGGCTGGTGTCGAGACATACGATGTGCTGAGAAAGGAGAACTTTAATTTACGTGCAGCTTTGATATGGACCATTAATGACTTTCCCGCTTATGCCAATTTATCCGGTTGGAGTACTAAGGGTCGTTATGCGTGTCCTTGTTGTGCTGAACAAACATGCTCGCAATGGTTGTACAATGGGAAGAAGTTCTCTTACATGGGGCATCGTCGGTGGTTACCGAAAAATCATAGATTTACATTTCAGAGTTCTGTATTTGACGGCACTGAAGAGTTCAGAGAAGCTCATTCCCAGACCAGTGGCTCTGAAATCTTGTTCATGTTGGAAGATATGAATTTCATTTATGGGAAGATGAACCAACCGCCAAACACGCAAAGAAACAGAAGATCAAATGATGAAGCTGATGATGACTCCAACGAAGAGGACGATCCTAATGAGGCGGACTTGTGGAAAAAAAAGAAGTATTTTTTTAGTTGCCTTATTGGGAGCATCACCTTTTACGACACAATCTTGATGTTATGCACATTGAGAAAAATGTCTGCGAGAACATTGTGGGTACAATTTTGAATGTCGACAGAAAATCAAAAGACAATCTTCAGAATCGACTTGATTTAGTCCAGATGGGAATTTGGCTTGATCTTCATCCCAATCCACTTCCGAATGGGAAATATCGGTTGCCGCCTTCTATTTTCTCAATGTCGAAGACGGAGGAAGAACTGCTTTGTATAGTGCTGAAGGATATGAAGGTTCCAGATGCATATGCAGCAAATATATCTCGATGTGTTAGTGTTAAAGATCGAAGATTATATTCGCTAAAATCACATGACTATCACATCTTGATGCAAGATTTACTGCCAGTTGCTCTACGATGTTGTATGTCTAAGAAGGTGACGTCTTGTATCATTGAACTATCCAACATAATGAAAGCCATTTGTGGCAAAGTTTTGGATATTCAAGAACTTCAGAAGGTACAGGATCGTGCCGCTTTGACTTTATGCAACATGGAGAAAATCTTCCCACCTTCCTTCATCACCATTATGGTTCACTTGATAATCCATCTCCCGCAAGAAGCAATTCTTGGCGAACCCGTTTTCTATCGATGGATGTATCCCATAAAAAGGTGTTAATTAAAATTTTTAAAATTTTCCTTCATTCACCTCTATGCCTTTAGTTACAACTTTTGATAATGTTGTATATTGTGTTTAGGTTCCTATCCAAATTAAAGTCTTACTGCCGCAACAAGCGATATCCAGAAGGATCGATTGCTGAAGGCTACTTGGAAGAGGAATGTATGACCTTCTGCTCAAGATATTTGGAAGATGTCGAAACAAGGTTGAACAGACCAAAGAGGAATGCTGGACTCACAGACTATAACTTAGCTGATACTTATTTGTTCCAAAGTTTTGGAAAACCAATCGGCAAAGTTGAAATTACAGAATTAGATCATTTATCGTGGGTACAAGCACGTCGATATGTTCTGTTTCACCACGAATCATTGGAACCTTTATGGAAGTAAGTTATACAAATTTTATAAATATTTATCAAACTAAAAATTTTTTATCTTCTAACAAAGTGAACATTTTTTTAACATAGTGAGTACAAACAAATATTGAGATCTCGTTCGCGCTCCCGAAGAACACAACATCGAGATATCAATAAGTTGTTTACAGAATCTTTTTATGAATGGTTAAGCCAAACGGTATGCAGTTGGAGCTTTCGCTTACATCTAAAAATAATGCTTTCTCATAACATTTTTAATTACTCAGTTTACTTTCCATTCAATAGGTTTGGAGTGGGAAGAACGTAAACGACGAAGTTAAATGGCTCTCCCAAGGTCCAAATCGAGTGGTTAAAAGATATAGTGCGTTCCTCATCAACGGATTCAGATTTCATACAAAATATCGCGAGAGGTTGAAGAGAACGCAAAATTGTGGAATAGTTGTTAATTCTGCAATTACAAGTTATGCTAGTGCTAGGGACAATAATCCTGTCGAGGGAAATGTGGAATATTTCGGACATCTTACTGGCATAATTGAGTTGGATTACTATGGCAAATGAAAATTTGTCTTATTTCGAGGTGATTGGGCCGATGTTAATACAGCTCGTGGAATTAAGCAAGATCAAATTGGTTTTACAATGGTGAACTTTGACTGATTGATTCACACAAGACAACAATTGATAGATGAGCCGTATGTATTCTCATCTCAAGTCAAACAAGTTTTTTACTCAAAAGATCCAACTGACGAGGGTTGGTACGTTGTACTCCGTAACATCCCTAGAGACTTGTTTGACATGGGCAGTGGAAGTAGAGATAACATCGACGACAGATCAGAAACTTTGCCCTTTCCAGAACAAAACTTAAACGATAATATCCCTAGTACTAGTGCACAATTTCAATGGGTTCGTCAGGATACGGATGAAGATATTTACGAATAATGATGTAGTAAGATTTTACGATTGTTTAATTATATGTAATATCATAATTTAAATCTTGGTCTTATTATATATTTCAACTATTTTATGTGTGTTGTTATTGTTGTAATTAGTTATTAAGTTTACTTACATTTTCTGTGTATTACAGATAAAATGCCTAGAAGAAAAATTCTAAGGGAAAGCATTGTTCAAAATGATTCAAACTCAACAGAAACAAATAGTACTGAACAACAGACAGCAATTGGATCTTCGAACGTTCCGATTACACTTGAGGATCCTACAGAAGTTCAAAGTAATTTTACATTTAATTTACATGCGTGTTGACTTATAATTGATTTATTTTTCAAATTCTTATATTATAATATACCATTTGTAGCTGAAAATGGTGGGACGCGCAGAGATCGAGGACGTATGCTTCTTAGAGAGTTATACGAGTTAGATCCAGTCGAGCGTGTCAAGGTATGCAGAAACAGTTTTGGTCAGCCTGTTGGATCAGAAGCTCGACTTTTAGCAGGATACATGGGCATTTTAGCACGAAATGCGAATATGTTGCCTATCAACTACGAGTCATGGCGTCAAATGCCCGATAGCAACAAAAACCAAGCCCTCGATAATATTAAGGTAACAAAATGTTAATGTCATCTGTAATGCTTGGGAAATAGTTTCATTTATATTTACTTTATTAACTTGTGTTTATTGTAGGCGAGGTTTGCTTTAGAAGTCTCGGATGCTTATGTAAAGAAGGCATTGAGAAAAAGATGGAGAGACAATAAAAGTACTTTGAAGAAAAATTATTATAAGACAAAAACAACCCTCGATGAGAAATTGCAAAATGTCCCACCGGGTATGTTGAGGTATCAATGGGAAGATGCGGTTAGATTTTGGCATTCGAAGAAAGGCGAGGTACGACGTACTTCCAAACTATTGTAATTATTTTGGTTTATAGTATTTACTATTTAGGTACTAAAAATTTTATAACGTAGGATCGTGAACGAGTTGGAAAAAGCAGCCGGCAGCAACAAAAATTCACTCACACAGCCGGGTCGAGAAGTTTTGCATGTGTAGCTGAGGCAGAGGTATTTTTAATTTTTTAATATTCTCAAATATGTATAACTTTATATTAAATAATATTTTTACTACTATATTGTAGGAATGGTCGTCCGGTCAAAAAGTTGGACGCTTTCAACTTTTTGAAATTACACATAAGAAGAAAGATAGATCTGCTATGACTCCTGAAGCTGGTGAAATTATGGTACGTTTACTTAATACGATTTGACTTGTTTTAGTTATTTATAGTGTTTATTTTCTAATGGTTTAATTTATTGCTTGTAATGCGACTATTGTTATATTGCATTTGTTTTTTTTTAAATATATATTGCGTTCCTAACTATGTGATTTATTTATTAGGAAAAACTAAAGGATAAAAAGACGGAGTACGAAGCGATTGCTTCTAGTGATAGTTCTGTTCATCTTGAAGACATTGATAACCGGATTATTACTAAAGTTTTGGGTCCTGAAATGTATGGTCGGATTCGATTTCAAGGATCTTTTATCAGCCCAACCCAATATTTTGGATCCAGCTCGCACCAATACATGGCTTCGGGGAGTCAATCTCAAGCTGAAGTTCAAAGGTTAAAAGACCAGATGGCTCAGATGCAAGCGACCACATTTAAGGTTCAAAGGAAATATGAAGAACTTCAGCAACAACTTAAAACAGAGGCAGCAGCGAGGGAAGTAGAGGCTGCAGTGAGGGAAGTAGAGGCTGCAGCGAGGGAAGTAAAGGTTCAAAAGAAATATGAACAACTACAGCTACGACTTCAAGCAGATGCAGCATCGAGAGAAGCAAAGCAGAGCAAAAAGTAAGATGAACTTCAACAGCAGCTTCAGATTATGATGAATATGTTTCAGCAGTCGCAACTTCCGCCGTCATAGTGTATATTGCATAAATATTTTTATCATTTTAACTTTTAACGTTTTTGTAAAGAAAAGTATGAATTCACTTTTATTTATTGATATTAATATTATTTTAGTCATTTAATTTGAAATATTATATAAATTTATTGTTTTTGGTTAGTTTAGATCTGGTTGCTTTTGATTTGTTGTTGCAGAAGGGCTGAAAAAAACAGAAAATTTTATTTTAAAAAAATCCCAAAATTAGTGGCGTTTTTTAAAAAAGCTCCGCTAAAAGTCATATCATATAGTGGCGTTTGTGAAATAAGCGCCGCAAAAGAACACTACTTTTAGCGGCGTTTTTTACCAAGCGCCGCTATAGAACATTACTTTTAGCGGCTTTTTTTTCTAAACGCCACTAAAGATCATGTTTCTTTAGCGGCGTTTTCTCCCAAGTGCTGCTAAAGAACATGATCATTAGCGGCGTTTTTTCCTAAGCGCCGCTAAAGAACATGATAATTAGCGGCGTTTTTTTCCTGAGCGCCGCTAAAGAACATGATCATTAGCGGCGTTTTTTTCCTAAGCACCGCTAAAGAACATGACCTTTAGCAGCGTTTTTTTCTGTAAGCGCCGCAAAAGTTAGCGACGTTATCCTTAGCGGAGTTTTTTGTGGCGTTTCTTCAAGCACTGCAAATGCATTTAGTGGCGTTAAAAAGCGCCGCTAAAGGCCTAAAAAAACACCGCTAAAAACCTGTTCTGGTGTAGTGAACGAGTCTAAAACTATCTTATCTGAAGTTAATAATAACTTAGAACAAGTTCTTATTAATAAAAATATAGAACAAGAAATAGAGTTAGGACCTTTGTATTATGGTAATATCAATATAATATTAGCTTTGTCGAAATAAGAAGACACTTCACTAAAGAATCATGTACAAAAGATGAAAAACATAAAAAATATGAAAAAAAAAGAAAGTTTACATATAAAAAAAAAATATGTCTTTCAATCTTATAAATAACTTATAGAACATTGGAAAAATAAATTTACTCAGACATCTGATAAAATGAAAAAGTAGAAAATTTAAAACTTATAGAACGACTCTATGAAAAACATAAAGAGTTATTTGCGTTATTAAATTATCATTATATACTAAACTATGATTCTACATATAGTAGTAGTTCTAATAATTCTATAAACCTAGAAGATATAAAAGTTACAAGTTATAAATCTGATGGAGAAAATTCTTCAACAGATGAAGATGAAAATATAGATATACCCAAACCAATGAAAACTGATCAAACATATCAAGATCTTAATGGAAAAAGAAAATCAGATTATGATACATTAGAAGATGATTATTTAAGATCCTTTAATAGAAATTGCTTTAATAGAAATTATGAACAAGTTGAAAATACAACTAGAATGTTTGGTAATTAAACTGAAAATATAGCTACTAATGAAATAAAATCTGAAAATTTAGGAGGGTCGTCTACCCAACCTGTCCCACATAGGATAGACGATCTAAATAAAAAAAATATTGCTCAAGGAGGAATATATTTAGATCTTACAAATATTCCTATAGCAGACTATGAAAAAACTATAAATGATTAGGCACAGTCTATGACTATAGTTATAAAAAACAACAATTGGTCAAAAGAAAATTTTTTAAATTATTTTGTTAGAACATTTCAAGGAGGATGTTTTACAATTTTTAAGAAAATGGAAAGAATCAAAGAAAGGAACTGAACAAAAAGGGAAGTTAATTAATCAGATTCAAACTCCCAAAGATGTATTAAAAACAAATTTTAATGTTATATAGTTTAGGAAATTTTAAATATTCCACTTTTTCATTTTTATGAGATGCCTGAGTAAATTTATCTTTCTAATGTTGTATAAGTTCTTTATAAAAATATTTTATTTATTGTATTTGTTGTGGTTTCAACAAATTTTTTGTTGAACAAAATTTTTCTACCCATTGAATAATTTTAGCATAACTAGTTTGGTATACTAAATTTGGATCTTGAGACAATTGTAGTTGACTTACAGATTGTGGAGTAATTGATAATTGAGTTGAAATTCCAACTGGTTGTCTTACCATTGATTAGGATAAAATGGTACTTAAGAAGGTATTGACACAAATACTTGATTAGGATATTTTGATTTGAAGGTGTACTTTTTGTTGGGCTTTTTATTAACAAAGCTCATTTACCAACTTTTGTTTTGAGGTCTTTTACCTCTATTCATAGGCATGTTAAGATATTTGGCAATTATATTTTTAATATCTTTGACATATAAAACTTCAAAATTAGAAGTGCGTGCAAGTAAAATTCTTGACTCCTTATAAAATAGAGTAATGATACTTTTAACCCTCTGATAATTAATAATTTAATTTAATTTGCAATTAAAAGTGCTTGCCCCTTATAAAATAGAGTAATGGTACTTTTAATCCTCTAATAATTAATAATTTGATTTTATTTCAATCTAACTCTTAGTTAAATGAAATACTTTTGTTTTTTACTGCTTTTAAGAATTAATAATTTAATATAAATTATTTTGACACAAAAATTTTAATTTTAATTCTTTAAAGTTTATAATTTTAACTCGATTACTTTAAAAACGAAATTCTAGCTTAACTCTTACAAGTTGATAATTCATGTATTTGAGTAGCGTTTATGTATTTTACTTTTTATAATCAGGTTTAACATATTTTATCTCACTATATATAAAATAATTTATTAAATTGATGTCATGAATCAACTCGATATCAACTCAATTGTAAAATTATTAAAATATTTTTACATTAAGGAGTAAATAATAGTATTATAAGAGTATTGTTGTCTTTTAATACTTTTATATAATATTTAAAATAAAACAATTTAAAAATATAATTAGATAATTGAACACAAAATCAATAAATTCAAATAGAAATATTTTACCACTTTATCAATAATAATTTATTGAAATAATTTTATAAATATATATTTTTAATATAAAATATTTTCGTAAATGTAATAGAATATAGTATCATTTTAAATTTTAAAACATCAATATTTTCTATTGAAAATATTTTAAGATATTTGTATATTCGTATCATGTTGGTATTAACTATGCATGTGATGTCACAAATACTTATGAGAGCAAATAGTCAAGATTAAAACGGTGTTAAAACACATGCTTGACATCTTGATTCAAACCTTGTTTTTTTTTCACTTTTTTAATATTATTATAATAATAATAAACTAAACAAATACAAATAATTGCCGATAATCTGAAAATCTAACTAAAAATATGATGTTAACCAAAATTTCATTACAACAAAAATATTTTGCTATTACATCACGAGTTTAGTTAACCAAAGTTTATTATTTCTATTAATAAATTGATGTGAAATTATATGATGAAGTAGAATTTGACGTCTTATTCCAATCCCAGATTGCACTATCCCCACGCAATTGGACTCTTAACTCTGTTTCTGCCCCATTGTGCATGGCATGCTTCCTGTGGCCGTTTCACGGGTGATCAGTTAACAAATAAATAATTTCTTTTAGAAGAAAAAAAAGTAAACCATCCCACTGAATACTCAAGTATTAAATTATATATATATATTAAAAAAATTAACCATTGTTGTTGGATGTGACTTTTTTTAATTGATATAATAATAAATTAACTTTAATATTTACATTTTTTTCTTAATCTAGATTTCTATTTAACTTTTTTTAAAAAAAACTGTAAATATTTTAAAAATTACTTAAAAATCAGAAAGTACATTGTTTGTGTTTATAAAAATACATTAAAAATTATATAAAATCCTTTTTTTATTCAACTTTGTTGGATTTTTTTTTTTTAAAGATTTCTTACAGGTTGGTGCCAGATCATTTCCTATGTTTTTTGGGTACATTCCTCGTTGACTAGGACTTTTTGGACAAAAGTTCTTCCATCTTTGTATTATCCGTGAATATGCAATAGGCTAATTTTTCAATATATGCTGAAAAGAAATTATTTAAGTATATATATTTTTAAATTTATCGATTTATATTAATACCATTTATTTTTATTTACTTCATTTTACAAGAAAGTCAAAAGGAAGCTTAGAAATACTTTAAAATAACACAAACAAGTTACATAAGATATAAGATTAGATATCCAACAATGTTATCTTCAAATTTTAAATTTGAATTTTCTTTGAGAGCTTAATGCACTATATCATTGTACTAAATATTTTTTAATTGAATTAAAAACTTCTAAGTATTTGTAACAAGGTGTTATGAAATATTAAATATTAAAAAATATATAAAAGTTTATACGAAAATTATAAAAACAACATCTATACTATTATTTAAAAATTTGATTAGGATAGTGTCATCCATCAACTAAAATTCAACTTAATTGTAAAATTACTAAATTCTTTTTTACAAATAAACAAATATTATTTATTTTAAGGATATTTTTCTTTTTATATTTTTGAACCTAAAATTTTTAATCTATACTATCTTAATTTTATCATTCATTGAAAATCAATTTTAAATTTTTATATAAATTTTTTATAAATTTATTACATGGTTTTTCATACAAACAATGGGTAAAATAAGGCCAATAGGTTTTTTTTTAATTAATTACACCTTTAGGCCGGTTTTAAATTTAATTAGGGAAATAGGCCATTTCTAGGAGAGAGAAACAAAAAGCACGTCCAAGAAATAGGCCATTTTTAGGAGAGAGGAACAAAAAGCACGTCCAACAAGACTTTTATTTTTTAGGGTTAGGGTTTAGGGATTTTTTGGGTTTAGAGTATTTTGAAAGTGTTTATGGTTTTCGACTAGAACGATGAAAGTTCTTAAGTAGTTTTAAAGGGTCGGGGATGTGATAACGTGCCTCAACACACATACATTTCATATGTCATGGCGGGATAGGACTATCACCTTAGAGAAAGTCATCCTAGGGAAATCAAGATTTGGGGGCGACAGTGCTTGATACGGTCAAGGGTTGAAGTCCAGGTGGAGGTCCCAGTCAACGGCCATGATGCAGTCACGGGTTCGAGTATAACCGAGGCCTCGGTGACGGTCGTTACATGGTCAGGAGTTCAAGCTTTTTGGATATCTACAAACAATGTCCTATATATACCATACATAATATTGATGACATAATCATATGAAAAAACTCTGTGAACTTCCAGTGTAATCAACGTAATTTTTTTTCTATTTCCAAGCAGTCGATATCTTGAACCTTCCATTCTTGTTCGAAGGATGACATCGAGGTGGACATAATAGGACTCTCAAGAGGAGAGCGGATGTTCCTACACAGTAGAGGTCAAACTCGGGTTGGCGCGACAGCGATTCTAGTTATTAATGGATTGTGTAATAACTAAAACTGTCGTTGCCCCAAAAGCAGCATCACCTTTACTGCACCGCAATAACCACTCCTCGCCTGAGAGTCCTCTTGCCTCTACGACGGTGCCGGCCTCCGAATAAGAAGGAAGGTTAAAGGTACCGATTGCTTGGAAATGAAAAACAAAATTACATTGATTATAGCGGGAAGCCCTAGATTTTTTCTGTAGAATATGCCATCAAACTTTTTTTGGTATTCATAGGCATCATTTTTGGGTATTTGAAAATATTGAGCTCATGGTCGCATAACGACCGTCAACTGGCTCCCTCGTTATACCCTGATCCTTTACCACATAACAGTCGTCGATTGAGACCTCTATGTCGACTTCCACCCTTGACTGTAGAAAGCAAAATCACCCCATAACCGACTTCCCTAGGAGAGGCTTTGAAGGCAATGATTTCATCTCGAATGATATATGAAATGTGTGCAGCTCGGAGCAATATTGCATTACCAACAACTCAAGAATACCTCAAACGTAAACAAAATATTTTTAGTGACCGAAATTTTTAAGACCGAGAAATGGTTTATAGTGGAGAAATAGAGAGGATTGAAAAGAAATTATATGACTGAGGGATGATAAAGCTTGGTGTGTGTGATCCATTTTATAGCCGTAGGGAAAGGTCTATTTGCAAAGAAAAACCTTGAAAATGCGGTGGAACATGTTCTAAATGTGTTTAAAGCGTCCGAATTATTTGAAGCTTCAGGCTTTTCTCCCTGGGTAATAGGAAATTTGTTAGAGAAAGCTCGCCCAGTTAGGGGCTTTCTCTAACAAATTTCTATCTTCTAAGGGTGAAAGTACCTTTCCAAATATCTGTTGAGCACGTTATGCAACGCAAAATCTCAATGAAATTATATAACTTCTGAATGCGTGATGAAAGTTATTCACACCATACAATATGCAACGAATGTGTGCATTCGTAAACGAAATTCATAGCACGTATTCTCTTTCTCTCTACATAATTCTCTTATAAAAAGGGCGCAATTTTCATAACATAGACATGCATCAAGTTAATATCAAATAGAATAACCTTGCATCATGGGTGAGAGTTGTGTGTACTCTTTTAGGCAACTCTCTTCTATTTTTTGTGTTTATTCATCCAAATTGTGACCGATATTGAAATGAGTAGAAATACATTCTGCGATGACGTGATGAAAGAGATTTGGCAAACTGCAGCGAGAGCAAACACCATGTATGTAGTGTGCCACTCGCGTCGAAACTTAAATTTTAGAGTCACGGAGCACGTTAGGCCTGACCAGAAAATGTCAAATGCATCCTATCGTATGAACCTAACGGAAGGGACCTATGATTGTAGGAGATTCCAAGCACTTCGGTTCTTATGTGCACATGCAATTACCGCATGTGGGAACATATAGATTGAGTACAAGCCTTACATTAATGATGTCTATCGACTACAACGCATTCACAATGTGTGGAATTTTGAATTCCCATCTGTCCCAGATGAGATTATGTGGCTGCATGTGTCCAGTGCGCCATTTGAGTTGGTGCCAAACAAAGACCTATGTCACGTCCTGCAAGGTCGCGTGAATTCTAACCGGATAAAGAAAAATATGGATATTTGAGAGAGATACGATCAATAGAAATTATGCGGGTATTGTAGAAACCCAGGGCATATGAAGCCAACATGTTCTCTGTATAGGGATACGCTGGGGCTTCAACGGTGATAACATTACTTTCTACCAAATTTCATATACATTAGCATGCTTCGCATATTTCCACTAATTCAATTTGTTGTTTATTATTAACATACGCATAACTCATGATAGATAGTAATAAAGACAAATGTATTGTTTGAACGAATAACGTCATATTTTTTTTATTTATGACATGTCCATATTTACATCACAACATTTTTAAGAAAAATTACACTCAATCATGTCGTCGGGGAGAATGTGTGTTGCAAGGCGAAGGATTATCATCTCGTGGAAGATTTCTGCGTACAATCGGTCGTACAACCAGAGGTGCAATCAGAGGTGCATCCGGAGGTGTAAGCTTCTAGACTTCCTCTTCCTCGTCATCATTGCCTGAATATGTAGCTAGCACGACCCCCTAGGCAATTATTTCTTTGAGATTGACAAAGTTATCATCATCTTTCATGGTCAATTGTTGTGTCGTCTTTATTTGCTATCGTGTATCCGCCACTCCCACATCCAGTAGTTGCAATAATGAGCCACCCCTGTAAAATAGTTATGTGCACAATGTTTGGGCCACTATAGACGTGTAACCATAAAGTGCCCTAAATTTTGGGTATGTCAGAAAGGTACCATGTATCGACTGCTGTGCAGGCATCTATATCGGTATCATCATCAGTGACGATACATACGTTGGTGTTTGTCCCAACACAAGGTTGGACATCGACATCTGCATGGGTGTGTAGTATATGAGGGACGTCGGTGCCACGAAATATTTACCTGTAGGAATAGAAGAATCGGCTACTGCGGCGATAATCCGTAGTGTGGTGGAGCGAACTAACCCGGATATTGCATAACCATAGGCAATGCATCTTCTGCCAGAGCGAATGAAAAACTTGTCATGCGATCGTATCCCCTCTACGCTGCTGTGGCGATCGATGTTACATTTTCACTGAATTTGTGAACTCTTCTCCTCTGGTGGTAACAAATACAGCTTGCCAATAGCTCTAAACAATGCTAAGTAATCATCAGCGCCAACGTGTCCACTGAAAAGAATGGTTCACAAACGAGTAAGAATTGTATCTTACGATCCCACGCATCGATATACTCCTCGTACCACACCGTCCAGTTATTGTTGTCCTTCCCCTGCATGTCCACCTTGTACAACTCCTTCAAGTCTCCCGGTGGTGGGGAATTTGTTACCTCCACTTGGGCTGCCGCAACACCCAATCGGATTCGTGCATTTCCACCGTTGTGTACACTACTAATGACACCTTGGCATCCAACATCTGTTAATTGTCCAACACTCTCGGTAGGATGCAAGATATGACATCAGTGTCGACGTATGACTTCCAATCAAACTGAAAAGCAAATTTTTAAATATCGTTATGCATGAATTTTTTTACGAATCAAACCGTAATTAATTTAGGTTTGAAATAATAAGTAACTAACCTCAGCTTCTGAGTGTTGTCTAACAATAGCCTAATATCTTCTAACATCTCGGGTAGTCCCACGTAACTAGCCCATAGTTCCACTTGTACAAGTCATATGTTAGTCGAAACGTATAATAAAAAAATTACTATACAAATTACGTATTTGTTAATAAATGGTGTTTACCTCGTCACCAACGGGAACATGTATGGGTCACTCACCTTGGGATGTAAAAATGGCAATTGCCACCAGACCCACAACTGCAGCACGAGCAGGCAACCACCGATTAATGTCGTACTTGGTATCATGGCCCAACACATCTCTCAGTATAACGTGGACAAAACGGCAGATCCTCAACTTAGTTTTTCACACTCGTTGAAGTCCATTAGATGTAGTAGCCACTTTACGTGCACCAAATTTTGAGATTTTTCCGACATTAAAATGCCCCCAATTAACCTTATGATGTATGCTCGGGCATATTGTTCTATGACCTCCTCCATTCGATTTTCAAGGAGCTCGTCGAAATTATCCTTCAACTAGTTCATCGATATCCGAC
The DNA here is from genome assembly GCF_007990345.1 of Gossypium hirsutum. Taxonomy (NCBI): domain Eukaryota; kingdom Viridiplantae; phylum Streptophyta; class Magnoliopsida; order Malvales; family Malvaceae; genus Gossypium; species Gossypium hirsutum. The sequence continues at coordinate 28,803,282 of NC_053442.1, forward strand.
CACATTCGAACTTGTCTGGGACCTTCCCCAACAGTGATTCGTAGAGGCACACTTTACCCAGAACAATCGTTAATCCTGTGATAACTGACCCATTCATCAGCAGACCAATTTGTAGCGCTACGTCATCAAGTGTTATTGTACACTCGTCGCATAGAAGGTGAAAAGTGTGTGTTCTGGCCTCCATCTTTCCACCAACACACTGATTAGTGCCAAATCGAGTTTGCAACCCTTGGACATGCGAGACACATGTAAGAATCTAGCCGCTTGCAAGTGGCCACAAAATTCAAGGATCGTAGGCTTTCCCATATTATGAATGAAGCCCTATAGAACACGATCATTTGCCTATTTACACAATAAAAACAATTTCAAATTAAAAAAATTAAATTTAACATTATTGAAATTAACAAAGTTTAAATTTTCGTCTTACTATTACTGCTTGGGCGGTGAAAATATGCTTGTCGTCAAAGCGGATTAGAGAGGCAGTCTTTCGTGAAAAATTGATTTTGATCAAATATAACACGAGATAATTAATAAAAATATTATTTTTAAATGAAAATATCAAACACAATCAAAATGAGAGAGTTGAGAGACTTGAGAGGGTTTGAGAAAGTTGAGAGAGTTTGAGAGAGTTGAGAGAATGATGTGAATGAAAAAATTAAAATTTGGGAGGGTATTTATAGGGTAAAAAAAACTTACCTTTGGAAGTTTAATTCTTTTTTATTGTTGGCACAACAATGTTCAAAAAGCTATTGCATTTTTACCGTTGAGGGAAAGTGCGCCTAGTTGGACGAGCTTTCTAGGAAGCACGTCTAGGTAGGCACACTTTCCTGACACATGTGCAGAAACCTCGCCTAGTTGGACGCACTTTCTATTTAAATTGACCTATTTCTCTAATTAATTTTAAAATCGGCCTAAAGGCCTAATTAATTAAAAAATAGCCTATAGGCCTTATTTTGCCCAAACAATGAATCTATCATAATTTAATTTTATTAAAGTAAGATGTGAAATCCTACAAGTTTTCATTTTAATTTAACTTGGTACAAATTTGATAGGTGGAAGTAATAAATTTAGAAGTAAATGCAATAGAAGTTGACCACCAAGGCAAAAGTTGAGAACTTTTTGTGTTAGCAGCTCAATTTTTCTAGGATTAACAACATTTTATATATAATTTTTCACACATTAATGAGACTAATTTATGAATAAATGCCAAAAAAATATTATGTGAATGGACCAATTTTAGGAAAAATTACGAGAATAGGCAATTTTTTGGATAATGCTTCTGGCTGGAAGTGTTTTTCCCTATTTTTTCAGTGCCAATTTTTTAAATTAGGGTTCTTTGATATTAAGGTTAGGGTTTTGGGTATTTAAAGTATGGTTTAGGGTTTTCTTTTTTTGAGGTTTCTAATTATTTATTTTGTAATAATTTTTCAAGATGTTAAATAATAATTTATTTCCAAATTTAAGAACATTGTATTTACACCAATCATATATTCGAATTGGAAACTTGAATTGGATTCATTATCAAAACTCGGCCTACTCGGCAGGGATGAAATATTAGTTATTAATTTTTTTACCTTCTTAATATTAGTTTGATTTGATTTTTTAGTAAATTATTTATTCTCTTATATATTATTTTCGAATAGTTACGTTCAGAAAATATATCCCAAGAATTCTAAGATATATGATGGGTTTTTTATAATAAGGCTAGGGTTGAAATTTTAGAGGGAAATCACTCCTAGTAGGATACACTATCATCAGAAGCATTGAAAGTGCATCCACCTGGAAGCGTTTTAAGTTGACGTGGTACTGATAATGCTTTTAGCTGGACGCTCTTTCAGTACGTTTGCTGACAGTGCGTCCTACTTAGAGCATTTTGTCTCTACAATTTTCAACTCTCCACTAGGCCTAGGGAATTTTCTGAACCAACTACGAGTCACCTATGGTCTATAAAACCAACTTAATTCAACACCAAGTGGTATAATCCATTTATATGCAAAGAAAAATGGTATGGAGATCAGAAGAGGAAAAGTTCGCACATAAGGCATAAGTTGTAGCAACCTATTTGCGTAAAGTAAGCATTGATTTTTGTTGTTCATATTTAATTACAACGCTGTCTCTCTGCATGATATTTTTTGTTTCAAACATGTGGAACAAGTTATCCGGATCTAAAAATGAATGGATGAATTAATTTTATTCTTTACTATGACGATGAAATGCGTGACACCGAGAATGGTGTCATTTTTTATATTCGAGAACACAGTGCAGTTGGCTTTTAACCAGAACATAGAATTTCCATAACTTCAGAAAAGAATTAGGCAAAAAATTATCGAATCCAACAAGATGAGAGTATCATCCCTTAAATATCGATTTTGTGCTGCGGTTGACCACGTCAAATATGACACTTTCGAAATCAGAGGTGCGAGGGGGTTGGAGGCAATGGTGCAGACGCATATTGGCAGTGGATCACCATATCTCGAGTTATATGTGAAGTTTGCAAGGATAGATAAAGGCTCTCGGAGGTCAACATATGTTCTTGTTCGATAGGCTAGAATTGAAGAATAAGCTAAGAGTCCAACGACACAGTTGTGTGGGGGGTTCACCGCTCTATTAGAAAGTTATCATTATAATATCCTAAAATCATCAATGGAAAGACACTCATCTGTTTTTTTCTTAGATTTCAACCGCGGTAGCCAAAATATTAAACAAACAAGGTTTGGTGGTAAGACCCTTGCACAACACTTAGTGGTTTTGATTTGAACTTTGGTCAGCTGTTGTTTAACGCTAGGAACATTTACAGGGGAATGACATCAACTTCTAGCAGTTGACGATCAACAGGTGATTTTGGATGTTTCAACAACTATACAAGAAAGGATGATGGACTCCCTATGATGCCAATCAGTGAAGGGAAGTCTAACACTGCAGATGTTGGTAGAGCTGAGAATGAAGAAATGACTAAATCCAATGCCAATCCAATCCGAGAGCTCAGTGCTGATGGTTTAGAAATTGTATTATTTTCTGAACCAGAGCCAGTTCTGACTGAACCAAAAGATAAAGGTTCAAATGCTAAAGGCCTTGGCGATAATGCCGAAGAAGATCCACAGTTCACGATGTACTCACCTTCAACCCACATGCATAATGTAGACCTATCATCAGAGGATGGGTTAGAGTTTGCAAAACTACTACACAGAAGGTCGGGCCACGCGAGTTAGAGGATGGGTTGGAGTTTGCAAAACTACTACACAGAAGGTCGGGCCACGCGAGTTCTTCGTTGTATTCGAGTGATTTAGAAATGGGGAAAAAGTTCTTAACTAAAGTTGGTTTTGTCGCCGTAGTGAAACAATATAACATCAAGAATGGGGTAAACTTCCACGTGGTTAAATCCCAAACTGACAAGTTTGAGGCAAAGTGTGCAATACGAGACAGTAAATGTGCTTGGAAAATCATGGCATCTGTTATGAAGAAGACAATGTTATGGATGATAAAGAAATATACCACTCCAGATATGTGTGTTGTCGTGGGTAATGCATTAATACTAGTTTAGTGTATGACAGAGTTGAATTACTAATCTTAACGTACTCATGTTGTTGCAGGTATTTCATGGGATCATCCGAAATTGGATTCAGAAATGATCGCGTATATAATACTACCTATGGTCAAAGTAAGTCCTAGAATTGAAGTGCCGGTTCTAATTGTAAATATTCATAGCCAATACAAAGGCATGGATCGAAAAGTGAAAGGCATTATAGAAGATGCATAGTAGGTGGGATGTGTCATACAATGAGATATGACAATGGTGTCAAGTCTTGGAGAAGTGCGTCTCGTGTTGTGTAATCAATCTGGAAACAGGGCCTACATACTACAATGATTAGTTGCTCTATGAATGCTAAGTGTTCAAACGTTTGTTCTGGAATTTCAAGCAATGTCGAGAGGCATTCCAGTATTGCAAGCCACTTGTACAAATCTTCGGTACTTTTATGTACGAGAGATGTATCTATCGATTATTTTTGGTTGTGGCATAGTACGACAATTGAAAAATTCTGTTGATTGCCTTTGCAATCACTTCTGAAGAGTCAACAGACGATTGGGATTTCTTCCTATCTTGGTTGAGGAGGCTGCCCCCAACCCGATATTTGTGTCATCTCCGATCGGGGACCTATAGTACTAGTTGCAATTAAACGATATGGAAGGCTTTGGGACCGCACACACCATAAGTATTGTCTAAGGCATGTTACGTTGAGTTACCACGGCTGATATGGCTCTGCTGCTCAGTGAGCACAAGTGATCAACATGGGTATGTAACTACCACTATTAATTATTCTTTGATATTTAATCGGTGATCAAATGTTGGGCATTATGGATAAACTATTATTCACTTCTCTCAATAGGATATGAGCTCGTCAAAGACCACTTCTGTGAAATGTTAGAAACTTATGGGCCATTAACGATGATGAGGTGGACTATCTCTACAACATACCCTTCAAACAGTGGACAAAATTCTACGACAATGGTCTACGGTATGGGTACATGACGACAAACCTAGCGGAATGCATCAGTTCAGTTTTGAAGGGAACGTGTCAGTTTTCGGTAACCTCAATTGTCAATGTCGAAACCATTTTTTAAAAATAAAAAATTTAGTTATCAACTTATTAAAAATGAAAATGGGAGTCGCCACCGATCTTTTATTGTGGTGTGATCGGATCACCTTGAAAATAATTTTAGGTCTGCGAATTTTGAGAAAACAAGTTCGGGAGTCGGTTACACACGAGGAAGGGTTAGCACCCTCGTGACGCCCAAAATTGGTACCGAATTGATTGTTTAATGCCTTAATGTCGAAATTTTGAAAATATTTTAGAATACAATCCTTTAAAAAGAAAATTCGAATAAAATGAATTGGATGATAAGACTCACTTATTTCGAGGAGATAAATTGCCACACTCGGTAAGTTAGAATGCGACAGTTCAATCTTCGAAATTAGGTTTGTCCTTTTTTAATTTTTAAAAATTCACGCATTTTGAGAAGGATATCTGATTATTTGGGTCAAATGAGAAAATCAAAACCCAGTAAGTTAGGGCTCGATTTTCCAAAATTCCTAAATATCGAATATTGCATTTATTTTAAAATCCTTAGTTCGAGGTAGCAAAATGTCATATCCAATGAGTTAGGATCCAACATTTTGAAATCCCAAAAAACTTTTATTTAGAATCTGTACGATTTTATTTAAAAAGGGATACTCGGATATCTAAATTTAACGAAAAGAATTGAAGCCCAGTAAGTTAGGGTGCCATTCTCTCGAAAATCGTGAATACCAAGTATTTTGAATATTTACGGAATAAAATGATTTTAATGCTTTAGTGAGACATATTCTTTAAAATAAATGTAATGTGATTGAAAAATAACATACGACGCCAAAAAAGGACAATTTGTAAATAGCATACACTAATGAATAACAAATAATCAATAGACAAATACAAACAAGCATACCAACAATAAATTCAATCATGCATTATACAAATACCAATATAAATATTCAAAAATTAAATGGATTAATATTCAATTTTAAAAGATATACTAAAAAATCAATAGCAAGAGGAGAAATTACAATCAATAAATTATGCATACAAAAGTTTTAAAATAAATAATATATATGGGTATTAAGGATATATTATAAATAAAATCATAAAAATGTGTACAAACTATGCTAGGCTCATAAAAAATATATATAAAATAATACATTATGAAATTAAATAATAATATATGGAAAACTTAAAATAATACTACATAATAAAATAATGTATATAAAAAAGCTTAGGTAAATTGATAAAAAAATAACTCTAATAATAATAATAGTAATAATAATAATCTTAAACTGAATAGGAAAAACGCAAATACAAAAGGGACTAATTTGCAGTCGAAACAGAATTAACGGGCCACAAATGAAGTTTAAAAGAAACGGAGGATTAAACTACGATTCGCAAATTACGAGGGGGCCAGATTGGAAATTATTCCATCCCCCAAAACACGGCTCAGTGACACGGACTCAAATGAGGCAACATTAAAATGCAGGGCAAAAATTAAGAAAAAGCAAAAAGCCAATTTGAAATAGTCTGCAAAATTGAGAGGACTATTTGCGCAATATACCTAAAAACTACAAAACGCGCGGATCCTTCCCCGGGTCGGGTCACCGAGCGGGTCTGAGCTTCTAAATGGCGTCGTTTTTAAAGCTACTGAAGCATGCTCTTAAATGGTGCCGTCTTCTTCATGATATATAAGCTAAATTAAAACCTAAACTAAAAGCCTCCTATCATTTTCTAAAAAAAACTAAAGAACCCTAATGGCCCTCAACGCCGCTTAGTAACCAAGCCATTCAAAGGCCTTTAAACCTTCGCCCAACTCCGATTGCGGCAAAATGGAAAAAGATCCGGCCACCAGGTAAGCTCTTTAACCGTTTCCCTTTTTTTTATGCACGATTAATAATATAAAAACAGAAATGAAAAAAAAGAAATGAAAAGAGAGAAAGAAGTAAAAAAAGAACACCTTCTTTCAGAATTTTTTTTGATTTCTGTTTATTGATTCTGCTTCAGTGTTTTTACATTAGTTTCTCTGTATCCCCCTTTTACAGTGTATTCGGCCTTTGCCGAAAGAAAAAAGAAAAATATACCCCCCGATTACAGTGATGAAGCCCCCATTTTACAAATTTCTGTTTGGCTTTTATATAGCCTAAATAATCGAAAAAAGGAAGAAAAAATCAAAATCTATTCTGTTATTCTCCTTTTTGATGCGTCCTTTTTTTGTTTCTTTGCTCTTTGTTGTTTGTTTGTGTGCAGGTACGACCGTACGGAGGCGCGGTGACATGGAGCGGCTCGGAGGCGTGGCTCGTGGGGCACATGAGGGCAACGGCGGCTGAAGGCTTAGGGTTTTGGTCTATAGGGTTTGTAGAAACTGTTTGGTCATTGGGCCATATTGTAATTGGGCCACTGTTTTAGGGATATAGATTGGGTATGGGTTAAATTATTTTGGGCTGTAATTGGACTGATGTTATTGTTTTTTTTTTGGACTTTAAATTTTTATTTTGATTTGATTTTTTTATTACGGGCCGGGCAAATTGGGCCTATTACAGTCAAAGAGACATACTTTTGTTTGGCTGAACTTTTTCCAAAATGAGTGGCAAATTATGTTGGTCAAATGCAAGGCAAGCATGTTTGAAGCGATGACGTATAGAAAGAAATTAGGAAGGTAATAACATGAGTAAACTGTATGCATCCAGTGTGTTACTCGCGTGAAGACCTATGGTTTCGAGTAACAGAGTTTGATAGACTTGACCAATGGATTTCCGGGGGAGTGTACCGTGTACACCTCAGAAACTGGAGCTGTGATTGTGGGAAATTTGATGCACTTCGATTTCTATGCGCTCATGTAATTGCAACATGTGGCAGTGTACATTCGGATCCCATGAGCTTTGTAGAAGAAGCCTACAAATTGATAAACATGTATAACGTATGGAGAAATGCATTCCCACCGGTCCCAGATAAATGTAGCTGACCGTTTATATTGAGCGCTCCATTCAAGTTGTTACCCGATAGATCATTGCGTCGCAAACCAAAAGGTTGACCGGCATCCACTCGGATACACGAAAACATGAATATCTGGGAGAAGTCAAAACAACCCAGATTATACAAGTGGTGTAAGAACCCGGGGCATACAATGCCATCATGTCCACACTGAAAGTATAATACAAGTACAACACCTCATTAATAGATCTATTAAATTGTTCACTTGTTGTACTTTGCAAAAACATGTTTTTTTCATACAATACAAATCAATAAATTATAACAAATGCCAACTTTAATGAAAAAAAATTTTATTTTAAACAATAAAGATGTTTTTCATCGATGTAATAAACACGTTTGATATTTATTGAAATGTTAACATGATAAGTGCAATAATAAAGTAAATGAACTATTATCCCATGTTAGAATGTGTGGCACATTGGGGTCACCGATGGTTGCAAGTCGGGTTCCTTCTTGGTTGAACCTTCGTCACAGGTTGTGGTACAGGTCTCTCTCCTTCTTTACCTTTATCTATAATTGATTGCGATTGATTCCTTCTCGATTGCCATTGTGCATCCTCTGATCTAGGAGTAGGTGTTTGGGAAGATCCACTTTGATATGACAATGATCTCAGGGGTGTTTGCGTCATTATTAATGTAGGGGTAAAACTATATTGTGTTCTGTGCACCAGTGGCATAACGATTGGACTCTCAGTTAATGACAGAAACATGGATGGCTTATACGTCATCGTCGAAAATGTCGATAGCATTTGTGTGTAATATATTGAGGACGGAGGTCAAAAAAACAAAACCTAACATCAAAGTAGAAGCAGAAAAATGTGGTAGACTATAATGTTCTTATGTGAAAGTGATAGGGTTCGCCTACGCACTAAAATAGCACGACACATATTGACCACGGAGTGGTGTGGGTATCAGTGTCGGCTCTCGCGTAGGTGAAAACGACGGACCCATTCGCTAGACCTTAGATGTGTTGGCAACCATCGTGGGCTCATCATATACAGTTGCCCACTCTTATCTTTCTTCGCTTAGCAAGTATGGCTTGCCAAAAAGCCTAAACCAAGGCATGAACTCCAAATCACAGGCTAACTCTAGAGCAATAATGGCCTCACGATGAGGTAAAAGCTCGTATCGATTGTTCCACATGCTGATATATTCGGCGTGGAATCTAATTCAATTCTCATTCAACCTCCCTGAAATCAATTACCTGAACTTAAATTGTCGCAACACCCTATTTGACTCATGCATCTCCCCGGTAGCGTACACTACCAATGACACCTTCACGTTCCAGATGTTGGGATTCGCCAATAATTTGGACGGGATGCATTCTGGAGGTGTTGGATCCTTATATGACATTAATTCAAACTATATTAAAATGATAAAAATTAGTTATATATACAATTAAATATCTAATCAAATATGTTAATACTATATAATTCAAATTAAAAAAATACTCACCTACGCTTCAGATTATTGGTCTAACAGAAGTCGTATATCTTGCAGCTCCCTCGGTAGTCTTGCGTAACTCTGCCCATGATTCCACTTATTAAAATAATTTGTTAATAGAATAATTTAATCTTTAAATTATTTTATTACGACAAATAGATTATCTAATAAATTTTACCTTGTTACGAGTGGGAAAATGTAAGGGTAATTTGCTGCAGGACATAAAAATGGCAACTGATATCGCTCCTATGACTGTAGTAGTAGCATGCAACCACCAATTTTAATGTTTTGTGGTTGCGTCGCCCTACACATCTCCTAGTACAACTTCGCCAACACGGTCGACCCCCAACTAAGTTCCTTGGCTTTTCTAAAGATGACGAGTTTCACCAACCACCTTAAATGGATGAGATTTCATGACTTATTCGGTATTCGAATACCCCTAATTATCGTAAGGATGTAAGCCCGATCGTGTTGTTCTCTTTCGACTTTAGTTGAATCTTCATCAAGGTCACCAAAATTCCTTCTTAACCAAGCCATTTCTATTTGGCTTCCAAAAAATTGTCTGCGAAACCAGCCCCAAAAGTTCTTCGCATACCGCTTTCTAATCGGCGTGAACAATCCCAGTCACTACAAACCCATCCACTGGTAACCTGAGCTGTAACTACACGTCCTCCAAAGTGATAGTACACTCGCTGCATGGAAGATGGAAAGTGTACATCTAGGGTCTCCACCTTTCCGCCAACGCGCTTACGAGTGTCGGGTCCAATTTACACCCCTACCTATAAGGGCCACGTGCAAAAATCAGCTTCTTTCAAGAACAGTTCGATCAAGGGTGATGAAGGAGCAGGTAAATTATAAATGTTGGATTGCAAAATTCGATCTTCCGCCTATTAAAGGAAAAAAATACAAAATATTAAATTCAACTATACAACATTAAAATATAGTAAGAAATATTCTTACCATTTGCAATTGATCGATGGAAATGTGGTTCTTATCATGACGGATTAGAGAATTTGCCAGTGATAATTTTGAAGAAACCTGTATAATTTGTATTAGAAAAAATAATTTACGAAAATGTTAAGATAATTTAATTTAAAACAATTTAGTGAATTTAAGTGGGTATTGAGAGAAATATGAGAGAGTTGAGATTGAATTGGAAAAAAAATAAAATAGGGGAGGGTTTAAAGGGAAATAAATTTGACCGTTGAGGGGTCCAACGGCTAATTAAATAGTCGTTGGAAAAGTAACCATTAATTTTGACCGTTGAGGGGAAAGCGCTTCCAGCTGGAATTATTTTCATGTGACTTGGTAGAAAGCACTTCTAGTTGGAAGTGTTTTCCTACAAATAACCTAAAAACACTTCTAATTGGAAGCGTTTTTAAAAAAAAGAAATATTCCCGTAATTTTTTTCTAAAATCGACCCATTCACATACTTTTTTTTAGCATTTATTTGTATATTAGTCCATTAATGATGTAGTTTTATGATTTTTCCAAAATGATAATACATTTTTACGTATTTTATACCATTTTTTTCTATTTTATGTATTTTTTTTGAAGGTTAATATTCTTATCTATTTTTGGCATTCTTTTATAACTTTCTGAAACTTTATGTAATTTTGTATATGTTTTGAGTTTTCTAGACTTTTTATCTTTTAAAATTTTAAATAAAAATAAAATAAATTTTATTTTAAATATTAATAATTAAATTTATTATTATAGTAATTAATAAATCACCATATCATTCTTCTATTAATATTTAAGGCTACAATGGTCAAAATATTTAAAAATTCTAACGTGGTGATTAAATTAAGAAATTTTTTTAGGTGAATAAATATAAACACATTAATACCCGAGTGTGCAATGAAATAATTTAATAAGAAATTCTTGGGAAAAAGAAATGTTCCAGAATTTGAGATTATTAGATGAAAAATTAAAGGTAATTTCAAAAAATTAATATATTAGGAAAAAGAATATGATATTCTTACAAAAGTTATAAAAATTAATAGATATATAATTATATTCACCAAAAAGAATAGATATAAAATTATGATACCAATAATTTTCAATCACGCATTTATTATATATATCAATACAATCACAATTTTCAAAGTAAAATCGCACCTCTGTCATTTTTGTCAGAAAAGCATTAATTAATTTTTCTAACAGTCGGTGCAATCAGACTTTTTTAGTTAGCGAAACGCTGCAGTAGCACCTAAGCCTAATGCGCTATATCCTGAGCCAAGGATGCTCCGTCTTATCCATAGATTCATAGAACCACTCACACAGTCGTGACTCAACTATAGAGGTGTCATGGCCGGGCGGCCCGGCCCGGCCCGGCCTGGCCCGACGGCCTGTCCGAAATATGAGAGAGTTTAGATAAAAATATAAGTCCGAAATATAGGCTTCGACAAAAAAACGAAGCCCGATTAAAAAACGGGTCGGGCCTCGGGCACCACTTTTTTGGCCCGGGCCTGGCCCGGCCCGAATATAATAAACATTTTTATTTATTTTTATTTTTTTAATTTTAAAATACTTTTAAAATACTTTTTTTAAATTTTTTAAATTTTTAATTTTTTTTAAAATACTTTTTAAAATTTTTTTAATTTTAAAATATTTTTAAAATACTTTTTTAATTTTTGTTTTAATTTCGGGCCCATATTTCGGGCCGGGCCGGGCCCAGGCCTAGGACCCAGGCCGAAATTTTTTCTAGGCCCGGCCCGAACCCGGCTCGGCCCATGAGCACCTCTACTCAGCTATGCCAATCCTGCACCGCAAAGTAATTCAATAAAAGTATAAGAGTAAACTATTAAAATAATTATTTGTGTTTATCTCGAATTATATTTTAATTATTTATTTTTAAAATGTTATATTTTGGTTATTTATATTATTATCTTATTATAAAGTGATTACTCTGCCGTTAAGTTCCGTTATTTTCCTAACTGTAATCCTATATGACAGTCTAATTAAAGTTTAAGGTTAACTTGAATTTCCAAATAAGATGAGAATAAATTTTTAATTAAATAAATTTAATTAATTAAAATTTTTAAACCCTAAACTTAGATTGAAAAAATGTTCATGTCCTCTGTTTTTTAGTTTTCTCTTTTGTCTCTTCTTTTTTTTAGTATTCTTTTTTATTTGACTGAAAAAATTATTATCATTTTTATTGAATTAAAATAGTGAAATCAAATTAAATGCTTCATCAATTGATTGAATGTTTTTATTCAACATGAAAAAACAAAGATTAAATTTTTTATTGTTTAATGAAAACCTTAAAATAAAAATCTTGATATTTTCTTCGCAAAAAAGAAACCCTTAAAAAGAACTGTTAGGATCGTCCCGATTAAGAAACGAACAAGTAAAAATAGTAGAAGAAATTGAGAAGATGAACACACAAATTTAACGTGAAAAAACCCCTCAAAAGAGGATAAAAAACCACGGGCAAAGATAATTTTACTATAATGGCAAAAGAATGAAGAGTACAAAAGATGGAGATAAAAACTAAACCCCGAAAACCCGAAAAACAAAGAACCCTCAAACGTAAACACAAAATTCTCTGAATGTGTTATGAGTTCTAATCTAATGGGTGTCTCTTAATTCTAAGATTGTAAAGGAGCCTATTTATAGGCTAAATTAGTAAGTCAAATAAATTATACTAATAAATGCTAAATATATTATACTAATAAATACTAAATCTTCTAGAAAGAAAATATATTTTTGTTTAACTTGACTTGCAAGCAATCTCTTAGAATTTGGGTCACATAATTCTAACAATCTCCACCTTGACACGAATTCTTTCAATGCCATCTTTGCCAAAACCCGCCACGGGCCTATCTTGAACTATGCAGGGAATTAACTGAGTCGAATCTATGCTTAGAAGCTGGAAGATTTCTAGCCTTCGACTTGTGCACTGCCAAATCAAAACTAACCCGAGTCTGATTTTCACGAATACAGTGCCCTAACTTTTCAAAACCTGCATCCAAAAGAGAACCTCTCTTCAACGAAACAGTCATACCTTTTTCCCTCCTATGACCAAGTTGCCTCCGCTTCAAATGAGTTGACTTTGACTCCATAACGGACGAGGGACGTCCGATTTCACCGGTCACTGTAGAACCTTCTAGAATATAAAGACTGCCGGTTCTTTTACCTTTTAACAAAACGAGAGCTCCACGAGATACTTTAATGTCGCTCGACTCGATGTTGATTCTGCATCCTTTCAAGTCTAAAATACTCAAGGAGATGAGATTCTTTCGTAAATCAGGTACATACCTGACATCTGAGAGTGTCCTAATCGTCCCATCGTGTATCCTAATTTTAACAGTACCAATACCGATTATTTTACTATATGAATCGTTTCCCATGTGCACAACTCCACCTTCAACTGAACTGTATGTGGAGAACCATTCTCTATTAGGACACATGTGGAAAGAACATCCTGAATCTAGGATCCACTCAGACGTAAGCTTGGAATTATCGCTCGTTGACACTAACAAGAAATCATCATCGCCTTCATCGACCAAATTAGCACCAGCTACATCTTCTTCGTTACTCTCAGCAGCTTTTTTATTTCGCAGTTTGTAACAATCTGCTTTGACGTGACCTAACTTTTTACAATAGCGACACCTTTTGTCTCGTTTCTTTGATGCTACCAAAACGGAAGCTTGCCTATCTGCTTTGCTATTCAAACCAAACTCATTGTCGAGTTTGTCTCTACTCAACAAATGACCCTTCACATCTTCGAACAATAGTTTGTCTCTGCCATAAATCAGGATTTCCCTGAAAGACTTGTATGAAGAGGGTAAAGAGCATAATAACAGCATAGCAATCGTCAATATGAACCTCAACGTTCTTTAAATCATTTAAAAGAGTGATGAATTGACTGATGTGATCTTTAAGAAGCTCACCTTCGTTCATGCGAAACGTAAATAGACGTTGTTTCAACACTAAACGGTTAGCCAGAGACTTAGTCGCATAAAGAGTTTCTAACCTTTTCCACAAGGCGAATGAGGTCTTCTCCATCAATACCTCCTGCAATACTGTATTTGCGAGGCACAACTGGATTGCAGACAAGGCCTTTTCATCAAGCTCTTCCCATTCTGTTTGATTTAGATTCTCAGGCTTTTTCCCTGTAACAACCTTTTTCAAGCCATTTTGAACTAGAATTGCCATAATCCGAACTTGCCACAGATTGAAATTTGTCTCACCATCGAACTTCTCAATTTCAAACCTTGTTGCTGCCATCTCTGAACGGGCTGATCTATGAAAGTTAAACTAGCTCTGATACCACTTTTTAGGATCGTCCCGATTAAGCAACGAACAAGTAAAAATAGTAGAAGAAATTGAGAAGATGAACACACAAATTTAACGTGGAAAAACCCCTCAAAAGAGGATAAAAAACCACGGGCAAAGATAATTTTACTATAATGGCAAAAGAATGAAGAGTACAAAAGATGGAGATAAAAACTAAACCCCGAAAACCCGAAAAACAAAGAACCCTCAAACGTAAACACAAAATTCTCTGAATGTGTTATGAGTTCTAATCTAATGGGTGTCTCTTAATTCTAAGATTGTAAAGGAGCCTATTTATAGGCTAAATTAGTAAGTCAAATAAACTATACTAATAAATGCTAAATATATTATACTAATAAATACTAAATCTTCTAAAAAGAAAATATATTTTTGTTTAACTTGACTTGCAAGCAATCTCTTAGAATTTGGGTCACATAATTCTAACAAGAACCCTAAAAAATCTAATCTTTAATAAGTATCTATGTGGTCTGATTACTGCAAAGTTTAGAAGGATGTGTAGCACTTTGTTTCTTATCGTGAAAGTGTGGAAAAGGAAATGTTAATATTGGTAGAAAGTGTCATTAATGAGTAATCCAATCCTTTGGTTTTTTTATCATGAAAGTGTTGATTGCTAAGCAATCGGTAAATGGTTCTTATAGTGGAGTACAAATGTAGTTGTCTGACATTTTCTCGATATACATGTATTCAAGTCATAGTTTTTGCCATAGTTATGCTTATAAGTATGCAAGTCCTCTAATTTTGTTGCTCTTTACTTCATTTTCATCTATTTATATTGCTATGTTTTATTAGTAAATTGTTATCCATGTTACAAGCAATGTTCAATCACTTGAAAGAAAAAAAAAGATATGTTTGGTTATCTCATACTTTATCTTTTGAGTTATTCAGTTTCTTATTGTTTGTTTTGAACATGTCTTTACTTCACGTTTTTGAAGCGGCTATATCTTAGAGGTTGTCTGTCACAATCCAATATATTTTCTTATGGATTTAATTTAGGTAATATTGAACTTAGGGCCTTTAATTTTTTAATTATTTACGAATGATTTTAAAAATTTGTCTTCTAGTAATATTCGATTAATTAAATTAGTAAAAATGTCAGTAGAATACATAAAGACTAGCTAAATAAGTAAAGCTACATGAAAATAAGTCATGAAGTTTAATTATATTATATTCATATAACATTGTTATGGGAGAATTTTGTAAGTCCTTTTGGACTTCTTTTGAATCGCTGAATGAATAAAATGGCATGCATGGTTCGACAATCTATAGTGTAACCAAATTTATGTTCAAAGACTTTATTATTTAGATGTTGTTTAAGTAACGTAAGGTTCAAATTAACCTAGTAAGGACCAATTGTTCTCGGAGGAAATAAATGGTGAAAATTTTGGTTAAATGCCCTAAGTTGTACCATTTTATATGCTGCTCGTATATCCCTTATACTTGAAACTTTTCAGCTTGATTGTGTGTAATTATGTTAACATTATTGACCATGAAGCTACTGTCAATGCTGTTTGCTACATTATTTCTACATTTATGTTGTCTTAATGCAATTTATAGTTGATGTCAAAATGTCTCTTCATGTGCATATTTATGTTGTCCAAATATAATTTACAACTGTTGCCATAATGTCCAAATGTAATTTGATGAAGAAAATAGGAAATATAAAGAAGCAAAATCAATCATATGCCGCTGTTGTGCTTTTCTTTGATTATTGTTATTAATAAAAATAATTTGATGCTTGAGATATAAAATATAAACTTGTTGCTCAAAAGTTGGGTAAAGCCTTTTCACTTCCTCCTTGTAAAATACCTTATCAAGCATTTGGCTCTCTCCGTTGATGTGATCTCGGTCACATCATGTGTTTCAGCTAGAAGGACTCGAGTTTGGCCCAAGTGTGACGGGTCCAAAGTTAAAATGAAATTAATCATTCGAGTGCTGAACTTGATATTTGAATGTTTGTTGTCTTAACAAGTCATGAGTCAAGTTATTATTTCGTTTTGTCTATAACTTAATCTTATCCATGTGCACTGCAGCAAAACAGGCATTTAGTGGCCTTTTTTTAGGCTTATTGCCGCAAAAAACGCCGCTAAAGAACATGACCTTTAGTGGCGCTTTACCCACAAACGCCGCTAAAGAGCATGACCTTTAGCGGCGCTATTATCACAAATGCCGCTAAAGAACATGGCCTTTAGCAATGCTTTTATCATAGACGTTACTAAAGAACATGACCTTTAGCGGCGCTTTTATCACAAATGCTACTAAAGAACATGACCTTTAGCGACGCTTTTATCACAAATGTCGCTATAGAGAATGACCTTTAGCGACACTTTTTTTTTTCACAAATGTCGCTAAAAGTACCATTCTTTAGCGGCGTTTATGAAAAAAAGCCACTAACTTTGGTAGATTTGTAACATTCAATTTTCATCCATATACAACCCTTCCTGTAGCATGAAATCCAACCAAAAACAACAAATCTAAATGATACTTCAAATTCAACGAAAGATATATGATATAAATTGATAACTAAAGGATAATTCAAAATATTCTTACAATAATGTTAAAAGTTACAATGTTAAAAATATTCTTACACTAAGAAAACAAATGTCTAAGATGGCAGATTGTGCGACTGTTGAAACATCTTCATCATATTCTGAAGTTGTAGTTGTAGTTGGAGTTCTTCATATTTTCTTTGAACCTCAGCTTCTCTCGATGCTGCCTCCGCTTTAAGTTGAGCAATTGGCTCAACTGTGCTTGCTTGCATCTGAGCCATCTGGTCTCTTAACCTCTGAACTTCAGCTTGAGCCTGACTCCCCGAAGGCATGTATTGTTGTGAGCTGGATCCAAAATATTAGGTTGGGTTAACAAAAGATCCTTGAAATCGAACTCGACCATACCTTTCAAGACCCAAAACTTCAGTAATAATTCGGTTATCAATGTTGTCAACATTAACAAAACTATCACTCGAAGCAATAGCTTCATACTCCGCCTTTTTATCATTTAGTTTCTTCTAATAAATCAATCAAAGAGTTAGAAACAAAATATATAATAAAAACAGATGCAACATAACTTAAAATTATTTGCATTATAAACGACGAATTAAACCATTATAATTAAACACTATAAATATTTAAAATAATTCAAATTTTATTAAGTAAACATTCCATAATTTCCGCAATTTCAAAAGTCATAGGAGATCCATCTTTCTTCCTATGTGTAATGTCAAAAAGCTAAAGGCGTCCAAATTTTTGGCCAGACGACAGTTCCTACAACATAGTAGTAAAAATATTATTTAATAGAAAGTAATAAATATTTGACACAATTAATAAATTCAAAATACCTCGGCCTCAGCTACACAAGCAAAACTTTTTGACCCAGCTGTGTGAATGAATTTCTGTTTTTGCTTGCTGCTTGTTCCAACTTGTTCACGATCCTACAGTATAAAATTATTATTACGTATATAGTAAATACTATAAACCGAAATAATTATAAGAGTTTAGAAGTCCGTAATACCTCTTCTTTCTTTGAATTCCAAAATCTAACCGTATCTTTCCATTGGTACCTCAGCATTTCCGGCGGGACATTTCGCAATTTCTCTTCGAGGCTTATATTTTTCTTAAAATATTATTTCTTTAAACTACTTTTATGGTCTCTCCATTTTTTTCTCAATGCCTTCTTGACATAATTATCCGAGACCTCTAAAGCAAACATTTCCTACAAAAAACACAAGTTTAGAAAGTAAATATAAATGAAACTTAAACCAAAGTATTATAAATTACATTCATGTTTTGTTACCTTAATATTATCGAGAGCTTCATTTTTGTTACTTGTAAATGCCCGATTTTGCCCGGGTCTAAAATGCCCGAATTACAAACAGGCCTATATGGCCCAATTAATAAGACAAAATAGTCGGCCCAAAATACATGGCCCAATAATAGCCCAATTACACATGCGGCCCAAAATAGATTTAGGAAACCCTAGGGTGTCTAGGGTAAGCATTCGTACCGCCTCGCACGAGCCGAAATCTTCACTTGCACAGCAAATAGAATATGGCAAGAGAATCAAAGATTCGCAAATCAAATAAAAACAGATTTGTTTCTTCTTTATATTGTTTCATTAGGGCTATAAAAAAGCCATGAAGATACTGTAAAAAGGGGGAAAATCAATAAAAAAGGTTATTATTTTCGCAGCAAAACCGAGAGTTCAATACGAAGAGAAAAATCGATCAAAAAAGGTTGATACTTACAATTTTTATTTATTTCTTCTACTGTTGTATTTATTATTTTTTTACAAACGAATAAAACGAAGTAAAAGAGGAAAGAAAGAACCTTTAGTGGTGCCCAGATCGCCGTGGACGGCCGAGGCAGTCATCTCCGAGGATAGACGGCTGGAAACTGAAAGGTTTCTCGAGATTTGAGGCTTTTTTGGCAGTATTTTGAAGGATTTGAACCCAGATTTGGGCTTAGGGGGGTCTAAAAGGCCAAGTAGGGGATTTTTCCCTTTTTCGGCCACTACAGACGGCAATGCCGTCGCCGGAGATCGGCGGCCGGCGTGGTGGCCGACGACCAGCCGATGCCTGGGCCCTTGGCCGGACGAACTGGGCGGGGGGAGCTTTTTTTTTAAGGATTTGTTTTTTTTTAAATAGCTTAATATGAATTTTTTTTGGAAAGTTAGGGGCTTATATAGGGTACCAAAACAGTGCCGTTTTGGAGAGGCCCCATACGTCCAAAACGACGTCGTTTTAGGGAGGCCGACCCGAAACCAACCCGACCCGGCCTAGGATCCGCGTGTTTTTATGCGGAGGGGTAAATTGCGCACTTAACCCATCTGCCTTTTAATGTTTTTACAATTTGGTTTATTTTATTTTTAAAATTTGCCTCATTACTTTATTTTTTTTCAATTTGGTCCGATTTGAACGGAGCCGTTTAGAGGAGAAAGGAAAATTTCCTTTCCAGCCCCTCTGCATTATTGACGTGTTCAATATGGTCCTTTAGATCTCACTTATTTGCGGATTTGCCCCTGATTTTTTATCTACAGTTCAATTTACTCTTTTTTTATTTTTATTTTTTTAAAATTAATTAATTTCAATAATGTAATTATTATTATTTATATATATGTAATTATTATTATTTATAATTTATATATATGTATATATTTATTTTTTATATATGTACATGTAAATATATTTATATATTTTTTCTAATGAATATTTTTTATATTTATATATATGTGTATATCTATGTTTTTTTTAATTTTCGAAAATGCTTAAATACATACTTATATTTTTAATACATATTTTATAATTTATATATGTTTTTCTTTATTTTCATAAATGCATTATGTCTTTTGTTTATATAAATTTTATAATCCAAAATTTTATATGTAAATCATATGTTTTTTTTATTCTTCATAATTTCAATGTATATATTATGTACCTTTTATTCTTTATATTTTTTGTTTATTTCCTTCATTTGTTTATTGATTTATGTTTTCATTTATATTTTAAAAGAATGTTTTTTTTATTTTGCTCATTTCTTTGATACTTTGCATGCCATTGTTTATTTTTTTTCCTTATTTATGTTTATATTATTTCTATACTATGGTTGTATATATTATTGTTATTTGTTAAAGCGGCATTTATACATACATCCAATGAAACATTATATTGTTTTTTTACTCGAATTTTTAAAATAGAAAATTTCGAAAATAAAGACAATACTCGAATTTAGACTCTTCGAAAAGATTGAGCCCTAACGTATTGAGTTCCAATTTTCTTCGTTGAAATTAATTATCGAGAATGTTTTTTTAAAAAACAAACAAAATAAAAAGCTTGTCATTAGGAATTCAATATGTTGTGTCCTAATGCATGGGATGTGACATGTTGATTTCTCGAGATAAAGATTTTTTTTTCTAAAAATTAATAAAGGAAATATTCAATGTTTGAGATTTTGAGAAATTGTGCCCTAATGTATTGGGCTGCGATTTCTTCATAAATTTTAAACAATTGGATATTCTTTTAAATTTTATAACACAAGTCTTTTGGGACAAACTCGTTTTTTGAAGAAATAAAATATCGTGCCCTAACGCATGGGGCGTGACATTTTTCTCTTTTCGAAATGAGAAAGTCTTAACGAATAACTTAATTTGACTAAGGATCGTATATATCAACTCTCGACATTAAGACACTAATTAATCAACTTGGTACCAATTTTTGGGCGTTACAAGAGTGCTAATCCTTCATCGTACGTAACTGACTCCCAAACCCGTTTTTCTAAAACTCGTAGACCAAAGTCGTTTGTTTAGGTGATCCAATCACACCTTAGTAAAAGATTGGTGGAGACTCCAATTTTCATCGACAACTAATTTTTGTTTTTTTTTTCAAAATAAGAATGCTTTCGACAGCTTGGCGACTCCGCTGGGGACTTATTTTGAGACTCGAGCTACAAAGTTGATTAATTTCTGTCTTATGGTCAAAAAAATGAAATTTCTTTTAAAGATCCTTTTGCATTCATTATTTTCTTGCTTAATTCATCTAAGTATTGTTTGCATTATACATTACATGAGTTAAATGATTTTACCCTTCGAAGTGGGAGTGAGAAGCTATTCCTTCGTGAGGTTTTCACCTCTGTATAGGATAGTGGATCGCTTTTGGAATACATATGTCCCTATGCCTTCGTGAGATTTTCATCTCCGTATAGTCATAGGGAAAATGTATTCCCTTGAACCGAACTTGATCTATATGAGCCTATAATGGGTGAAGATCGAGGAATTTGCTGGTTCAGGTACCTTTGTCCTAGAAGCCGAACTTCATATAATGAGCCTTAGGAATCCACCTTATGTAGAGCCACACTGAACCCTAATAGATATCCGAACAGGTGTTTTACTATTTCTTGATTATATTCAATGTTTATATATGATACTGACTTTTTTTGTGTTTTATTTTGATTGCATGACATGACATTTCATTTTATTATAAAAGGCGTCGATTCATATTCAGTTGATAGATAGAAAGCTTATGATGGAAAAAGGGTTTCTTGATAAAGTGGAGGATAATGCGGCTATTTGAACTTGGTCTAAAACAACGTAGTGAGAGAAAGGCGATAGTTTGGCTGATGGATATGTATCGGAATTATGGGACTTTACGTACATTAGTGTAACTCAAAATAATTTGCAAGAATTGAAGGAAATTTGAGATCAGTGGAATGACAAGGTTAGACAGCTATTTTATAATAATTATGGGGATTTGCCTTATTTGCTTGATGTGAAGGTAGACAAACACTTGTTTCGAGCCCTCGCCCAGTTTTGGAATCCTGCTTACAGTTACTTCACATTTGGGAAGGTCGATTTAGTGCCTACGATAGAAGAATATGTGGCTTTACTTTGATGTTCAAAGTTTCAAATAGATAAAGTCTACTCAAGAGTTGTAAATGTACCAACCTTTTCGAAGAAGTTGATGAATATAACGGGTATGAGTGAGCAGTGGGTTGCTGCTCGGATTAAGCAAAAGGGGGATAGCAAGTGCATTTCTTGGAAGAGTTTGAAAGATTTAATTCTAACACACCCAGATGTGAGGAAGAGGTTAGACATCTTTGCTTTGAGTATATATGGCTTAGTTGTCTTCCCCAAAGTTTTAGGACATGTTGATGAAGCAGTCACCGATTTATTTGACCGGCTTGATAAGAGGGTTACACCGATTCTGGCAATTTTGGCAGAAACCTTTAGGTCATTGAGTGCATGCCGAAAAGCGAGAGAGGGTAGATTCACTGGATGTGCACAGCTCCTACTCGCGTGGTTTCACAGTCACTTTTGGAAGGTTGATAGGATTTCGTATCGGGTTTTCTTCGAAAATTATTCGCCACTAAAAGAGATTGTAGCCACACCAAGGAGAGACGACATTTCAGAGGAGAAGTGGATGG
Organism: Gossypium hirsutum; assembly: GCF_007990345.1. Taxonomy (NCBI): domain Eukaryota; kingdom Viridiplantae; phylum Streptophyta; class Magnoliopsida; order Malvales; family Malvaceae; genus Gossypium; species Gossypium hirsutum. The sequence continues at coordinate 28,825,509 of NC_053442.1, forward strand.
CAATTCTTCATAATCTTCAAGAAGAGGACATCGAGTGGAGAGCCCATTGGTTGCTTCCAGATGAGATCCTGTATAGATGTGATAATTTTGATTGGGTTTCTCTGTTTGGAATTTGGGGAGCTGTTGGATATGTCCCATTGCTAGTGGTAAGGCAGTATAGGTCAAAACAATTTATACCTGCGACCCAAGGAATAGCTGATTGTGAACTCTAATACAGGGATGATGGTTATAGAAAAAAGATTCAAGAGATATCCAGTGCATGGAAACACACTCGCCAGATGAAGAGTTTAGCCGTGGGGCCGATGACAACTCCTGAGTATAATGAATGGTGGGTTAGAAGGATCAATGATAATACACCCAAGTCAAATCAGGAAAATAGCCAGTCAATAGAGGAATATTTGCGGGTCGTCCCTTTTGAGTTAGAAATCATAAGACAAGATTTTGAAAGAAGAAATGCAGATTTAGAAAAGAAGATAGAACAAATGGAGGAAGAGAATATGAACTTAAGATTAGACATAGACGTTCAAAAGCTCGAAACTGAGAAATTGAGAAAGGGGAAAAACAAGGTTGAGGAGGAGTTGGATAGTCTGAAGACAGATTATAAAAAGTTGCGTCCGTCAATGAGAACTGCCGAGCTGGGAAAAGCTTCAGAGCAGTGGCGTGAAGAAATCCGAGAAGAAAAGGACAAAGCCGATAGATGAGAACGAAAATTCCAAGAGATGCAGATGCGAAACGAGGCTTTAGAAAAGAGTTTGTCAGATATCCAAAGAGAAAAAGGTGAATTAAAGGATAGGGTGACCGAGTTGGAAAGATCTCTCGTCAGTATCGAAATCGAAATTCCGTAATAGAGTTGAAAGCAAGCTTGAGCAAGATTGAGGAAATGAAGAAAGAATAGAAGAGTTGGAAATGGCATTGCAAAATTATGAGATCCAGATCGAGTATTTGGAAGCAAATGAAAGTCGTAATAATGAACAGCTTCACTACTTTTAGAATCAAGTTCGGAGCAGAGATCATATTATGGAGGAAGCTGTGGTCCAGATTCAAGAAGTAGCTGATCACATACAGACTTTGGCAGTATAGGCTAACAAGCTGAGTGTGAAGTATGAATTAGAATCGGATCGGGGGCAAGAGTTAACTTTGTTACTTAGGAAGATTAGAATTCTGAGTAATAGGGCAAAGCTTTATTTGTAATTCATTTTATGTAAAGAAATTTATTTTCTAGTAAAGTTTTCTTAAATGGAATTGAATCAAAATTGACGCCTTTTTGTATTCATTTCATGCATTGCATTTGCTTCATATGCATTAAAAAAATATTAAAAGATTCTAATTGATATAAATCATTCCTCAGTTAATCTGAAAACCAACCAATCTACTAAACATCGTTACGGTACTCAAGCGAAAACCAAAGACATGGATCAAAGGTTGGAAAAGCTCGAACAGTACCAAAAGGAGATGCAAGACCAACTTCAGCTACAAGTGCAGGAGCGGTTAGAAAAATGCAATAGGATATCTCGGAGAAGATACTGGAATCTCAAAAGAAAATGATGGCGAAGTTGACCCAACTGTTTACTGGGGGAAATGATAAGGGAAATGGCCCCATGGCTAATATCGAAGAAGGAAATGATGATGAATTTCTCCATCCTCCAGGCTTTACTCCTCCATATGTGCGAACCCAAGCTGAGGTATACCCGCACAAATCTACTGTCACAATCAGGCCTCAGCAGTTCCAGGCCGGTGCTTCAAACTTCCAGGCTGGATCGGGATCTAACTCCGGAAACCACCCTGCTAACTCTGTCATTCCTGACTTTGATGAAGTGGCTGAACAAGAAAGAATATAGGAAGAGTTACCAAAACAGTTAGAAGAAAGGTGCAAATGGCTCGAAGAGAAGTTTAAGGCGTTGGAGATCACTGAAAACTATCGTGGGATTGACGCTAAAGAACTGAGTTTAGTCCCAGACTTGGTACTCCCTAATAAGTTTAAGATGCCAGAATTCGAAAAATACAGTGGGACAAGTTGCCCAGAAGCTCACATAACCATGTGCTGTAGGTGAATGACTGGATATGTTAACAATGACCAACTACTAATACATTGTTTCCAGGATAACCTCACAGGGGCAGCTTCCAAGTGGTACAATTAATTGAGCCGTACCAAGATTAATTCGTGGAGAGATTTAGCAAAGGCATTCATAAAGCAGTACAGTCATGTAACCAACATAATACCTGATAGAATCACTTTACAAAACATGGAAAAGAAGCCCGGTGAAAGTTTTAGGCAATACGCATAGAAGTGGAGGGAGGTTGCCGTCCAAATTCAGCCATCTCTTCTAGAAAGAGAGATGACAATGTTTTTCGTTAACACATTGAAGGCCCCATTTATCACACATATGTTAGGAAGTGCCACAAAAAGCTTTTCTGACATAGTTATGAATAGTGAAATGATAGAAAATGCTATCATAAGTGGAAAGATTGATGCTAGAGGAAATAACAGAAGACAAGCCTCAAAGGAAAAAGAAAATGAGGTGAACAGCGTGAATACGTACAGTAAATTGATTACGGTGAATCAGCCAAGAAAAGGGGCTGCTAATCAGCAGGGTTCATCAAGACAAGAATCAGGTGTAAAGAAAGGTACCGAGAAATTCTAGTTCACACCAATTCCAATGTCGTATAAAGAGCTATATCAAAGCTTATTTGAGGCGCATGTTGTCTCCCCTTTTCATGTGAAGCCTCCACAGCCTCCGTACCCCAAATGGTATGACGCAAGTGCAATACGATTATCATGCGAGAATTACGGGACACTCAATAGAGAATTGCACTACATTTAAAAAGCTAGTTGAAAGACTAATCAACATGGGTGTTGTCAAGTTTGATGACTCATTTAGTGCAGAAAATCCACTACCCAATCATGATTGATAATGAATTGAGTGCAATGTATGAAGAAGTGGTGGGAAACGATCACATCAATGTCGTATATGGAGACACACTTGAAAAGGGACCTTGTTAGATAAACTTGAGAGTATTCTAAATAATCGGATTATAAAAGAAATCTCTGTAGCATCTAGAGCTTACTTAGAGTAATGTTCAGAACACACTTGTTGCCTTTAGCCTAGAAGCAATAAGAATTCCTTTATGAAATAGGCTCATGTCTGAACGTCGTTATTCTAATAAAATACATCTTTGCATTCATTTTTGAGCAATATTCTTTCATTCTTTTCGAATAATTATTCTTTCATTGTTTTGGATTTTCTTCCACATTATGCCTTTATTCATTCATAATCATAATTGTACAAATAGTTATTCATAAATTTATGCATTCTTTTGTATATTCTTTGATATTTATTATGGGTCCCCAGATATCAATAACATGAGTGACGCTACTACAGACTCAGAATTTCCTTTTGAGCGAGGCATGTGTTTAGAGAGATTTCATGACTTTGAAAATGACATAGATTGTAGCTTATCTCCTGACTTGTTGAGGATGTTAGAGCAAGAAGAGAAACAAATTTACCTCCTGAAGAGTCAATGGAGATTGTGACCTTAAGGGAACATGCATGGCAGAAGAAACAAAGCAAGACGTCGCTGAGTTACTTCAAGAATTCAAAGATGTCATCGCATGGTCATACCAGAATATGTCTGGGTTAAGCACTGTCATTACAATCTGAACGAAAACACGATATCAAAAATTTGCAGTATGTTCAGGATTAATATCATGAATGGTGCAGTTAAAAACTCTACCGGGGCAATGTCTATCTTTTTAGTTTATCACGGTTGAAATTTTTTTTCTTCAGGTATTGGCTGAGTAAGTTGGATGAAGCAGAACGGATCCAATCGTGACGTGATCAGTTGAACTTGATAAAAGGAAAAAGGCTAAAGCTATTCATAATGGTCAGATGTACCAGAAATGAATGATGCGAGCCTATAACAAAAGGTACATCCCAGAGAATTCCACGAGGGTGACCTAATGTTGAAGATCCTCCCTCTACAAAAAATATTTTGGAGGGAAACAGATGTTAAATTGGGAAGAACCTTAAGTTGTAGAGAAGGTCTTTTCCAAAGGAGCTTTGATTTTGAGCAAGATGGATGATAAAAATCTGCAAAGTCCTGTAAACTCAGATTCAGTCAAGAAATACTTCGCTTAAAGAAGGAGATAACCAAAGTAAAAAACCCGCAAAGGGCACTTTGAGTCGCAAAAGAAGAAGAAGAAGAAGAAGAAGAAGAAGAAGAAGAAGAAGAAGAAGAAGAAGAAAAATAAGAAGAAGAAGAAGAAGAAGAAAAAAGAAACAGATGTGAAAAAAATAAAAATGGAAAAAGTAAAATGGAGAGGCTAAGGTGAAAACCCGTAAAGGGTGCCTTGAGACCAAAGGGGATTTGAGTTGAAAACCCGAAAAGGGTGGCTCAAATATTGATTAGATTGGGGGCATGCGGTGATCCTGCTATACCTGAATCAACAGAAAGGGTAGGCAACATCTTGGGACATCGACGAAGTACTGTAGATCTCCTAAACACATGCTCACCTCAGAATGGTCTTTCAAAGAGTTTGTACAGAGAAGTTCAAGTTGCGATATCTGGGTCACCTAGTCTTCATACTATTTATATTGAATTTGTTGTTCTTGGAATACTTCATTCTTTTCCAAGATATGTGTTCTCAATTAATTTCTTTGTTATCTTTCTTTACTATCTTTGATAATTTCAGAGCCACGCTCTAAATAAATTCTATGCTTACCCATTGTTATGATCTCTTGCAAGCATGTTGCATTGGAATAATGATTAATAGACTAATAAAACTTTCACAGGGGAAGTTTTGTATATTACTCTAGAAGTTTCTAAATAATACAGTAACCTGAAACAAGACTATTATTTAGAACACACCAAGTTTAAAGGTTGAAATGTCTAAGAAGGAAAAGTCTAAATTAAGACTGTTCTTTCGGATTTTGTTGTCCAAATATTGATTGAACAAGATGACAAGATATCTTGTTGGTGACAAAACTTTAATGAACAAACAAGCAATGATTACCAAGGCGAGCAATTTGATCAAACTTTGAAATTCACAGTGGGGGCAATTTGATCAAGTGTTTCTTTAGAAATGCTAGCCGAGTAAGAAGTTGTTGCAGCACGTCAGTGATAAAGCCTTAATAAACTTTGAGCAACAACAACCTAAGCGATAAAGAAAGATCATTATCGAAAAATGACATTCTGCATTCATACAAACATCATTCATACGCATCTAGTTAGGAGCATTTGATCCATTCAGATCATGACATCCTAATCACTAGGCATAATTAGGTTCATGAATTGAATTATATAAGTCATGTTCCCCAGAAAACAAACTGGTGAAAACTCTAGCCTTGTCTCCTTGAGCAGCAGTGGAGTAGGTTGAAAATAGCAGATCTTGCCTTCAAGTACTGGCAGTGAAGGAGATCGAAGACATTAGTCTTATCGCCTTGACGTTGTAATGGAAAAGATTGAAGCCACAACGGCGAATCTTATTTCCCTGGCGTTGTAGCGGAGTAGATTGAAGCCATGACGGCAAATCTTATCTCCTTGGCATTAAGGCTTGGATTAGCTGAAGTGGAGCGGATTAAAGCTGTGGGCAGTGAATACTATCTCTTTGGCATTACAGTAGAGCAGATTGAAGTAGCAACGGTGAATCTTACTCCCCTGGCGGTGTAGTAGAACAGATTGAAGCTAGGACGGTGAATCTTGTTTCCCCAACATTGCAATTAAAAAGATTGAGGCCGCAACGGCGAATCTTACTTCCCTGGCGTTGTAGTAGAATAGATTGAAGCTACGATGGTGAATCTTGTTTCCCCAGCATTGCAATTAAAAAGATTGAAGCCGCAACGTCGAATCTTACTCCCCTGGCGGTGTAGTGGAACAGATTGAAGCTACGACGACAAATCTTGTTTCCCCAACATTGCAATTAAAAAGATTGAAGCCGCAATGGCAAATCTTACTTCCTTGGTGGTATAGTGGAACAGATTGAAGCTACGACGGCGAATCTTGTTTCCCCAACATTGCAATTAAAAAGATTGAAGCCACAATGTCGAATCTTACTTCCTTGGTGGTATAGTGGAACAGATTGATGCTACGACGGTGAATCTTGTTTCCCCGACATTCTAGTTAAACAGATTGAAGATGGCGAATCTTATCTCCCTGAAGTTGCAGTGGAGCAGATTAAAGCTAATAATCCTATCTCCCTGAAGTTGCAGTGGAGTGGATTAAAGTGATAGATCTTATCTCTCTGAAGTTGTAGAGAGCAGATCGCATCTAGTCTTATCTCCTTGAAGTTGCAGGGGAGCAGACTGAGTACGCAAGTCTTATCCTCCTTAAGTTGCAGTGGGGCAGACTGAAGATGGAAAATCTTATCTCCTTGAAGCTGCAGTGGACCAGATTAAAGCTAATAATCCTATCTCCCTGAAGTTGCAGTGGAGCGGATTAAAACAGATCTTATCTCTCTAAAGTTGCAAAGAGCAAATCGCATTTAGTCTTATCTCCCTAAATTTGTAGTGGAGTGGATTAGAATGATGGATCTTATCTTTCTGAAATTACAGTAGAGCAGATCGCATCAAATTTATCTTTAAGTTGCAGCGGATCAAGTTGAAGCTATAAGTCTTATCTCCTTGAAATGACAGTGGAGTAGATTAAAGTTAGAAAATTTTGAGAAACTACAACGTACAAATCCAATCTCCATGACATTGCAGTGGAGTAGATTGAAGCACTAGTTCCTATACCTCTGAAGATGCAGTAGGAAGGAATGAGGCTACTTGAAGAAGAAGAGTACTAAGGCCCAGCACGACCGGAAAAAATTGGGCATTTTTAAGGTCTTTGCTATATTCTTGTTATACAATAACGAGCAAAGAGGGCAGCTGTAAATGCTTGAATTTTCCCGGGTCTAAAAGGCCCGAATTACAAACAGGCTTATATGGCCTAATTAATAAGACAAAATAGTCAGCCCAAAATACATGGCCCAATAATGGCCCAATTACACATGAGGCCCAAAAAAGATTCAGGAAACCCTAGGGTGTCTAGGGTAAGCATCTGCGCCGCCTCACACGAGCCGAAATCTTTACCTGCACAGCAAACAAAATATGACAAGAGAATCAAAGATTCGCAAATCAAATAAAAACATATTTGTTTCTTCTTTATATTGTTTCATTAGGGCTATAAAAAAGCCATGAAGATACTGTAAAAAGGGGGGAATATCAATAAAAAAAGGTTATTATTTTCACAGCAAAACTGAGAGTTCAATACGGAGAGAAAAATCGATCAAAAAAGGTTGATACTTACAATTTTTATTTATTTCTTCTACTGTTATATTTATTATTTTTTACAAACGAATAAAATGAAGTAAAAGAGGAAAGAAACAACCTTTAGTGGTGCCCAGATCACCATGAACGGTCGAGGTAGTCGCCTCCGAGGATAGACGGTCGAAAACCGAAAGGTTTCTCGAGATTTAGGTTTTTTTGGCAGTATTTTGAAGGATTTGAACCCAGATTTGGGCTTAGGGGGTCTAAAAGGCCAAGTAGGAGATTTTTCCCTTTTTCAACATCCGCAGACGGTAGTGCCGTCACCGAAGATCGGCAGCCGGCGCGGTGGCCGATGACCGAAAGATGCCCGGGCCCCTAGCCGGACGAACTGGGGGGAGCTTTTTTTTAAAGGATTTGTTTTTTTTAAATAGCTTAATATGATTTTTTTTTACAATTTGGTTTATTTTATTTTTAAAATTCGCCTCGTTACTTTATTTTTGTTTTCAATTTGGTCCGATTTGAACGGTGCCGTTTAGAGGAGAAGGGAAAATTTCCTTTCCAACCCCTCTGCATTATTGGCTGTTCAATATGGTCCTTTAGATCTCACTTATTTACGAATTTGCCCCAAATTTTTTATCTACAGTTCAATTTAGTCTTTTTTTATTTTTATTTTTTTAAAATTAATTAATTTCAATAATGTAATTATTATTATTTTATATATATATGTAATTATTTTTTTATAATTTATATATATGTATATATTTATTTTTATATATGTACATGTAAATATATTTATATATTTTTTCTAATGAATATTTTTATATTTATATATATGTATATATCTATGTTTTTTTATTTTCGAAAATGCTTAAATACATACTTATATTTTTGACACATATTTTATAATTTATATATATTTATATATGTTTTTCTTTATTTTCATAAATGCATTATGACTTTTGTTTATATAAATTTTATAATCCAAAATTTTATATGTAAATCATATGTTTTTTTTATTCTTCATAATTTCAATGTATATATTATGTACCTTTTATTCTTTATATTTTTTGTTTATTTAATTCATTTTTTTATTGATTTATGTTTTCATTTATATTTTAAAAGAATGTTTTTTTTATTTTGTTCATTTATTTGATACTTTGCATGTCATTGTTTATTTTTTCCTTATTTATGTTTATATTATTTCTATACTATGGTTGTATATATTATTGTTATTTGTTAAAGTGACATTTATACATACATCCAATGAAACATTATATCGTTTTTTACTCGAATTTTTAAAATAGAAAATTTCGAAAATAAAGGCAATACTCGAATTTAGACTCTTCGAAAAAGATTGAGCCCTAACATATTGGGTTCCAATTTTCTTCGTTGAATTTAATTATCGAGAATGTTTTTTTAAAAAACAAACAAAATAAAAAGCTTGTCATTAGGAATTCAATATGTTGTGTCCTAATACATTGGATGTGACGTGTTGATTTCTCGAGATAAAGATTTTTTTTCTAAAAATTAATAAAGGAAATATTCAATGTTTGAGATTTTGAGAAATTGTGCCCTAATGTATTGGGCTGCGATTTCTTTATAAATTTTAAACAATTGGATATTCTTTTAAATTTTATAACACAAGTCTTTTGGGACAAACTCGTTTTTTAAATAAATAAAATATCGTGCCCTAACGCATGGGGCGTGACATTTTTCTCTTTTCGAAATGAGAAAGTCTTAACAAATAACTTAATTTGACTAAGGATCGTATATATCAACTCTCGACATTAAGACACTAATTAATCAACTTGATACCAATTTTTGGGCGTTACAAGAGTGCTAATCCTTCATCGTACGTAACTGACTCCCAAACCCGTTTTTCTAAAACTCGTAGACCAAAGTCGTTTGTTTAGGTGTTCCAATCACACCTTAATAAAAGATTGGTGGCGACTCCAATTTTCATCGACAACTAATTTTTGTTTTTTTTTTTCAAAATAAGAATGGTTTCGACATTACTCTTAGGCATTTGATGCCATGACTCGTAGTTGATAGGCAACATATTGGCATTTCGTGCTATAATGGCCAAATGTTCTGCTAAAAGTCGAGCTTCTGATCCAACAGGCTGACCAAGATTGTTTCTAGATACTTTGACACGCTCGATAGGATTTAACTCGTATAAATCTTTAAGTAGCATACGTCCTCGACCTCTGCGCATCCCACCACTTTCAATTGAAAAATGGTATATTATAATATAATAATTTGAAAAAGAAATCAATAATAAAAGTCAACAAGCATGTAAATTAAATTGAACATTACTTTGAATTTCTGCAGGTTCGTCAGGTGTATTCGGAACATTCGAAGATCCAATAGCAGTCTGTTGTTCACTATTTGTTTCATCCGAATTTGGAGTATTTTGAACAATACTTAGATATCGCGATCTTCTTCTAGGCATTTTATCTACTATACACATAAAATAGTTGAAATTTTAGTAACTAATTACAACAATAATAGTACATATAAAATAGTTGAAATATTTAACAAGACCAAGATTTAAATTATGATAATATTTATGTATTATGTAAGTTATGTAAGTTATGTGAGTTATGTAAGTTATGTAAGTTATGTGAGTTATGTGAGTTATGTAAGTTATGATATGATATATATAAGTTATGTAAGTTATGTGACTTATGTGAGTTATGTGAGTTATGTAAGTTACGATATGATATATATAAGTTATTAAGTTATGTATGTTATGTGAGTTATGTAAGTTATTATATGAATATATAAGTTATTAAGTTAAGATCCAAAGTTTTTTTTTAATTCTTTAAAGTTATGTAAATTTTGTAAGTTATGTAAGTTTTGATATGATATATATATTTATGTAAGTTAGGTAAATTATGCAAGTAATGCAAGTAATGTAAGTTGTGTAAGTTATGATATATATTTTATAAGTTTTAAAAATATTTAAAAATATTAAATATTAAAATCAAACATTATTAATATAAAAAAAGAATAGTAATTTGAGTTTTATATTAAAATAAATTTAAATAATGATTAAAATTATTATATTGATAAAAAAATATTTATAAGTTTTAAAAACATTTAAAAATATTAAATATTAAAATCAAACATTATTAATATAAAAAATTAATTAGTATTAAATATATAATTTTAGTCAAAAAGATAATATTTAATTATATAATAAATTAATATTTTTTAATCAAAATATTAAAAAATCATGTTAGTATTTAAATAGTAAAATTACAAGTTCAAATAGTGATGGTCATATTGCGTGTCTATGTGAAGGTAAACAAGACAGGATAACCTCGACGGCATAATTTTGAAACATCTAAATAAATAAATAAAATAGTTGTTCTATATCTATTGGAAATTGGAAGATTGAAGCAAAAAATGGTTAACGTGATGGGGCATTAACAGAAGGGCAATAAAAAATAAAATAAAGAGGCCCTCAACCCTATATTGTCTTAAGTAGCATATTTAAATACATAAGGTACATCAAATAGAAGTCATAATAATCCACGAAATTATTAGAGAAGATGAAATAAGTGTTATAATAAAGTAAACCATTTCTATATGTTGCTTTTTTTTTGGCAGATAAAGAAAATTAAAAACAAAGAAAGAAATGAAGCAGAACTGTCTTACTTGAGACAATGTGAATTGATGGTAGAAAATTGGATTGCAAATCTAAAGTAAGTAAAATGATCCAATATTTGGAATAAAAATCAGCGATTAAATTTATAACTTTACGCATAATACAAAACTAATAGCAAAATAAAACTTCAAACAAATTTAACTACTATCATTTGGTCGAGACTAAAGTTTTAAATTTTGGAAATTATTGGAGCTAAAATTGACCAATTCAAAGAATACATAAACTAAAATTGATCAAATTAAGTACAAGAGTACTGGCAAAATATTTATAAAATTACAAATATGTTATAAAATCTTATCAAATTAAAATTATTGTTTAAAAATATGATTATAAATTTAACAACAATATTTTAGTAGACATATTAACAAGGGAGAGTAAAATTTTACCTAAACAATATCTTTGATGTTGCAGGAACTTCAGCTGGATAAATTCATCACACACACTGTGCTCTTCTCAGAGATCAACAAGGTATTTGAGTTGATGCAGGCAGGTGAGGGACTGAGATGTGTTATTCGCATGGATGAATAAGGAATGGCTGGCTTGGATTGTTTTGCAAAGAGTGATCAAGGAAATAAATAATGTATGCCATACATGGTTTTGCTGTTTTTAATGGTAAATTTTTTCCTATATTCATGTCTCTCATTCTTCTTTCTTATTGCCCTGGGTTCAACTTGTTGACCCTTACAGGCTTCTTTATTATAAGTTTCATATGTCTGGATAAATATCATATTCGACAAATGCCAATGTTACTCACTTTCATAAAAAAAATAATGTTGCACTGAAATAGAGAAAAAAAGAAGAAGGTTACAACATATATGCTACTTTTTGGCATAATTTCCAAGGGCACTTCATCTACTAGCAATATATTTCTCAAAATCTTATTGAATGCGGATATCATTGGCGGTCAAGATAGGAAGGGACTTTACTTGAGAATTGATATGATAACTTAGAAATTTTTAACTTCGGAAGGTTTAATGCAAATAATGCTTCTAAAATTGAAAATTTTCAATGAAAAAATCAACCCAACCCATCCCTGAATTCGATTTCTTTTAAAAAAATAAACAAAATAGGATAACATTTACTTTTTCTTGTTCCCTTAATAGATAACATTTACTCGATTTAAAAGTAAATTATTGTCATCAAGGAACATGTAATTTTAGGGCTAACAATAATCACAAACAAACGGAAAAAACTTACACGCCAATGCGGCAGAGGAGTGTGAAGGCAATGCGGCAGAGGAGGGTCGACAGCGATGAAACAGAAGAGACAATCGACGGCGATGCAACAGAAGGTCGGTGAAAATCAGAGGGATTTCGAGATTTTGATTTAGGGTTTTTGATTTGGGGGGAAAATCAAGGGATTTGGGGATGCCAATTTTTTTAAGGGGAAAAATAAGGGATTCAGGGTTTAGGGATATAATTAAGGGATTTTGGGGTTATGGTTTAGGGGAAAGAGAAGGGATAGAATACAGGGAGCAAAACGGTGCCGTTTTGTTTAAAGTAAAATGATTTTTTACTGCATTTTTTTAAAAAAATGCCGCTATTGCTTACCTTTTGCGGCGTTTTTCTCATAAACGCCGCTAATGCCTTTGATACTAATAAATATTCAAAGTTAAGATTAAATCCAATTTTCTTCTTTGTTTATATATTTGAAAGGTTTAATTATTTCTTAAATTCCTTTAAATTAAGTTTGTTTTTTTTTCAAACAATATATTTAATTTGTAAAATTTTATTATTGTGTTCGAAAATAATTTTAAAAAATGAAACCAAACTTCTTAAGAAGGATTTGTATCCACGAGTTAAATTTTTTGTGCAGCTGATAGAATTTATCCAAATTGATAATTTTGATAAAATTTAACTTCTCAAATTCTTTTTTGATATTATGTCTACAACTACTCATAATTCCTCCCCAACTCATAAGCATGAGGATAATGCATTTCAACACACTCAAACACATGTTCTCTTATCTTGATAACAATGCTCACACTAATTGAGCTAAGACTCAATCTGCTTAACTTCCCAAATTCAAAATTACCAAGAGGTGGATTTTTGTATATGGAAATAAACCCTAAACCCTAAAACTCTAAACCTTAAACCCTAAAACTCCAAAACTCTAAACCTTAAATACTAAAACCTTAAAACTCTAAATTCTAAAACCCAAAATAAATTAATTTTTTATCATTTTATCAAAAAATCTAACCCTTAAACGCTAATAGCCTAACCACGAAAACCATGAACAGTACTAAGACCCTAACTATAAAATAATAAACCCCAAACTACAAACTCTAAACCTAAACCCTAAACTTAAAACTCTAATCTCAAAATAATAAAAATTATATCATAACCCCTAAACCATAGGCATTAAACTATAAATATTAAACCCTAAACCCTAAAATAAAATGATTTTCTCAACAACAAACGACGTCGTTTTCTCAAATTTTTTGCAGCGTTTTGCGAAAAGTGCCGCTAATGTTGATCTATAGCGGCATTTTTCAAATAGCACTGCTAATGCTCGATCTATTACGGGGTTTTGCAAAAAGCACTGCTAATGCTTGATCTATAGTGGCATTTTTCAAATAGCGCCGCTAATGCTTGATCTACTGCGACGTTTGTTAAAAAGCGCCGCTAATGCCACTAAAGCTCAACAACAAAGGACGTCGTTTTACTCAACTTTATTGTGGCGTTTTCCAAAAAGTGCCGCTAATGCTCGATCTATAGCAACGTTTTTCAAAAAACGCTGCTAATGCTCAATCTATAGCAGCGTTTTTTAAAAAGCATCGCTAATGCTTGACCTTTTGTGGTGTTTTTTAAAAAGCGCCGCTAATGCCACTAAAGCTCAACATGTTTTGCTCAACTTTTATGTCGTGTTTTTCGAAAAGCGCCACTAATGCTCGATCTATAGTGGCATTTTTCTAGGAGTGCTGCTAATGCTTAACCTATAGCGGTACTTTTCAAAAAGCGTCGCTAATGCTCGACCTATAGCTACGTTTTTCAAAAAGCGCCGCTAATGCTTGACCTTTTGCGGCATTTTTGTCATAAACACCGCTATAGCTCTAACCTTTTGCGGCGTTTTCATACTAGCGTCACTAATGTACAACTTTTGCGGCATTTTTTGTTCAAGCGCTGCTATAAACGCTGTTAAAAACCTGTTTTGCTGTAGTGGTGCTTAAATATTTGTGTGTTACGTATGTTTATATTTAAGTCGTGTGTCTAAGTTTTATCTTTAGGTTTGGTTTTAGTTATCATGAATTATTCGTATGTGTCATCTTGCTTATTTTGTAAGTCTAGTTTTAAACCTATGGTTGCCATGCTCTTAAAGTGTTATATGTTTGATTTCTTTGTGTCATGAGTGTTATGTTGAAATGTGCTTGATTGAATTTATCTAATCTCTATTTATATTTTTTTTAGGACCATTCGGCTGGCCCCATAAAGTCTATCATGAATCTCCATTCAAGACCGAATTCATGCATAGTTTTCATTCATTGAACCTTCTAATTCATGCCATTATGATGATTCATATGACCGTTCACATGTAGAGGCCACATGCATTGATTCATGCACTTGAACTTTTGGCCAAATATAATTATTTTTATAGTTTACCTAAAATATAATTATTATAGTAGTGATTATAATAATTAATATCTTTTTAGAATTTGAAATGATGCATTTATTAATTACAATTTATATTATCAATCGAAACATATAATTATATAATTATATATTATTAATCAAATACTTCTAAAAAATTAAAATTTTTGTAATTATAAAAAATATAATTACTTAATAATAATTAAGCATTTATCCAATTAATCTATATTGTTTAAATATATCCTAAAATTTTATGTCTCGTTTGATAATATAAATTGTAATCAATAAATGCATGATTTTAAATTCTAAAAAGATATTAATTATTATAAAAATTGTTGGTGATGTAAAATGACATGTCCCACTTTAGTTGATGAAAGATTTATAAGAGAGTTCGTTGCCTCTTATTCTCGTAGGCATAGCCGCTTGCCAGTCTGTCTTGACACATATCTACGACATGTATTATGCTTGTTTCTTTTTGAATAATTTTTTTTGCTGTTTTTCTTTTAAAAAAATATTTTTTGTTTTTTCTTTTAACAATTTTTTAGTTTTTAAGCTATTAAAATTTTGAAAAAGTCAGAATGTCCTATAAATTAGTCAGATATTTTTCTCATTTCATATAACAATACACAACAACAACCTATCTTTTCTCCCATAGCTCACTTGTTTCTTTTTAATATATTTTCTGATCAGTTTTTTTCAGCTCTATTTTCCGGTTATTTTTCTATTTCTTTGGGAAAAGCAACACCAATTTTGTTCCATATTCTTTATTCGGATGTACGAATATTGAAGTATTATGTTAACATTGGGGGGGGCGACATCCATTATACGATTACATTGATCAGGGTGAATTTGCTTCTAAGGTAGTGGTTCTTTCACAATACAATTATTATTTCCTTTATTTACACACAATTTATTTATTCAATTAGTGCTAACGATTTTGTTTAGCCGTAGTATATTTCCTACAAAAGTTACTAATACTTGAGAAAACTTTTTTTGATAAAATAACAAAACCTAATATCAAACCATCATATAGTCAACCCTCTCTATAATAGTTTAATTTGTTTATCAAGATTTTGCCTAATAGAGAGATGATTATTAACACAAATAACAACATTTGAATGTTACAAAGATATAATTGTTGTAAACTTATTTTTTTTCGTTTTATAGAAAATAAAACTATATTTAAATTAAAACTTTCAATTATATTTATGATTTGTTAATAAATTATATCAATCTATTTAAACACCAACATAAAATTTTTTTAAAAATATTTAAAGAAGGGGTAAACTACCAAAATAGTCACTTTTGTTTGTCTCAGGTTACATTTTAGTCACTTTTGTTTGAAATGTTACGTTATAGTCACTTATGTTATCGTATTGTAACATTTTAGTTACTGAGCCATTAATTGTTGTTAATGGTGTAATGGTAAGCTGAGATAGCACGTTAAATCATCATTTCAAACGAAAATTTTAGCTTAAATTCTACAATTGGTCCCTATATTTTTTATTTTAAGCAATTTAATTATTTTCTTTTATGTTCTTTTAGCTTTCCTTTTTTTTCTTTATTTTCCATTCTCTTTTACTTCTCCCTTTGTTTTCCTCCCTTCTTCATTTCTTTTATCGTAGTTTTTCTACGTTTTCCATTTGTTAAAACTAGCCCACAAGCTCGCCTCACTCGAAAAAAATAAATTGTTCAAAAAAATAAAAGTATAGGGACTAGTTTTATCAAATCGAAAACATAGAAAAACTACATTAAAAGAAATGAAAAAGGTAGGAAAACAGAGGGAGAAGCAGAAGAGAATGGAAAAAAAGAAAAAAAATGGAAAGTTAAAAGAACATAAAAGAAAAAAATTAAATTGCTCAAAACGAAAAAAATATGGGGATCGATTGTATAAATTAACCTAAATTTTTTATTTGAATGATGATTCAATGTGCCACGTTAGTTTACCGTTACACCGTTAAGGACAATTAATGACTCAGTGACTAAAATGTTACAATGTGATAACGTAAGTGACTAAAATGTAAGGTTTCAAACATAAGTGACTAAAATGTAACCTGAGGTAAACAGAAGTGACTATTTTAATAGTTTACTCTTAAAGAAATTTTGATACAATGTTTAATTCTACCTATAACCCCTTGCAACCCATAATTTGAAGAAAAAACATGTTTAAGCACATTTGAACATATGTTCTACTAATTGTTATAAAAGCAATAATGCCAACTAGGTTAAGGCTCAACCTACATTTAAAAATGTTTTTAATGGTAACATGTTTGCTAGATTTTGTTCTCTTGGTGCCAATATAATGCTTATATTGACAAAGAATCCAATCCATGTATTGAGTAAGAGGGAACTCAACATCTTTCTCTTATACGCAATCGAAGAGTTTAATAGTTGAATTTTTAATTAATATATTTAATTGAGGGAACTCAACATCTTTCTCTTATACGCAATCGAAGAGTTTAATAGTTGAATTTTTAATTAATATATTTAATTCTATTTTTAAAGATTATTTTTATTTAATAAAATACAATTAATAGTTTTTTACGTGAAATTAAAATATTTTATTAAAATAATATCTTAACTAAGATAATTTTTATTTAATAAAATAAAATTAATAGACTTGCTTATATGGAATAGTTATGACTTAAAATTTGAGACAATAGATTGTTATAAAGAACTAATTTAATAAAAAGCGTACTTCATAATTAAGTATGGCTATTGTTGTTTACGTGAAAAGCCATTATAGAGGTTCAAAAGAAAACTTTAAAAATCAATTTTACTAAAAGCATTGTTATTATAACGAAATGTTGTTATAGAGAGTGGTTGTTATAGGGAGTCTTGACTATATATAATATGATAGTCCAAAAAAGTATTCAATAATATGATTACTAATAAAATTAACAAGAAAAATAATCATTCTGATTAATTTTATCTAATTACTCTAACATTCTATATTTGTTGAGTTTCTCTCCGCAACATTAAACATCTATATATTGTTATAATCAATTGATCATTGATCAAGTATAAATAACTAATAATAAATCATATGTAATTTTTTAAATTTAGTATCAATAATTTATAATGAATACTATGTAATTTAGTTAATTATTTAGTAGGTCAAAATGTATAGGAAATTTTCTCTCATTAATAAAAAAATTTAAATGATTTAAACGAGATTAGTAAAATAACATATAATTATATTGTAAAATATATATCCTAAAATCAAAATACTATTATTATTGTATAAAAATGACTTTTTAAACTTAAATTATGTGGGACATGTTTGGCAAGCTATAGGCTAATTGGATTTCAGTGTAATATATTTTAATTATCGGTGTAATTATTTCAATTCCCACTCTTCCCTTAAGAATTGAAGATTGTAATCTAAGTACTCTTATTACACCCAATTTAGTGAGAATCACTAATTTAAATGGTTACACAAATATGCTACATGTGTGAAATTACAAGCAATTGTACTCAAACCCAATTACTCGGTGGCTTTTCATATGCGCGTATATCGTAATTTTCTATGCCATGTTCGGTAATATAAATTATAACTACATAATCAAATAAAATTAAATTTTAAAAATATTAATATTATAAAAATTATCAATAATACTTGAGAAAAAAATTTTCTAAACAAATAACAAATTTTAAAATCAAATCATTGTATGTAAAATGTTAGTCCAAGAAAATATTTGATGATGCAATTACTATTAACAAGAAAAATAAACACCTTAATTTTATCTAATTGCTCTAACATTACATATTTGTTTCGTTGTTTCTTCTCTTACATTAAATAAAAACTCATTGTCATCATTGATTGGTTATTGGCTAAGTATACATAATTAATAATAAATACTATGTAATTTAGTTAAAATTAGTATAATTAATTTATAAAAAATACTATTTAATTTAGTTAATTATTTGGTAAGTTAAATGTATGGCAAGTTATTTGAATAATTGGATTTAAGTGTATTGGATGTTTGGAAATCCATAGGATAATTTGATTTTAGCATAATTAATTGTAATGATCTGCGTAATTACTCCAATTTTCACCCTCCCTTTAAGAATTGACCTAATTACATTTCATTAAGTGGGACCCATTAATTACAGTGATTACCAAAATATGCCACCTACGTTGTAACATCCCAAAATATGGGGAGTTAATTGTAAAAAATGGCTAAGTGAATGATTAGGCTTGATGGTTAAGTGCTTAGTATACTCTTTAAAGGTCTTTGGTTCAAGCCACACTTCTCCCAAATCTTTTCTTTATTGTTTCAATAACCTATGATCAAAATCATACTTAATATATATTAAATGGAATAAAAAATGCCCAAGTGCGGGTAACAACTCAATTGGTTAAGCATCCTCTATCCCCTTGCTTGCCCAAGTTCAAGTCATAACCTTCCCTTTACACATTCTTTTAATTTCGAAAAAAAGGGGAAATTATCATGCATCCCCCTAGAATTTCCAAACTCTAAGTATTTAATCCAATCTCAACTAACTAGACATGGATTTTAATTTCTTTCCAACCCTAAATAGGAATTTTCTCGTCTTTATATTCTTATTTTTCTCTTATTTTCCTATTTATTTTATCAAAAATTTACATCTTTTTGGGTAAGAGTTATTTTACAATCCCGAATCAAAATTAAAGTCCGTTAACCCATTTTTTATCGATTGCCGAATTATTGTCGATAATCTCTGAATTTTCATTGAAAGTTTGATAGGTATTATTGTTTTAACTAGTAGAACTCGTAAATTCTGCAACAACGCAAAATCTCGTTAATCTTTCTATTTAAATTTTATTTATCATGATTTTTTCCAAAATATTCTATTAACCCTGATTAATCTTGAAATCCGTCAATGATTCATGTGTAAATCCTGTTTTAAGGACCTATTGTAGGTGAATCAGACTAGAATTAAGCATAAAGATCATCGATCAGACTTCTAGTGAAAGGTGTGTATTCATTTACAAGTAAATAGGGCAAATTGTGCCTCGGAATAGGGCTACATGATCCCTCACATGGCCATGCTCCTAAAAAACCCTAGGTTTTTCGATTCTCACACGACCTAGGACCCTCTACACGGCTTGCCACATGGTCATGTCTCTCCTGTAGGTTGATTTTGCGATTTTCACACGGCCTAAGTCTATTACATGACCCAACCACATAGTTGTGTACCCCCTCCATGTAACACCCCAATTCTAGCGAGTTTAAAGTTTTACCGCATAACAATAAAAAGCTTGTTTGGCGTAGTATAATTCACCTAAATGATTATTTAACGTATACGTGTGGATGAATAGTAACTGCCACGAGAGTAAGTAAGAATTTTATTTCTTGATCTTCTGCCATATATTAAGGAGAAGTCAGTGTTAAGTGGTTAAGAGTATGTAACAGCTCGCCCAGTTGAGTCCTAGTATCCAATTACTGTTTAATGAGATAATAGCCTGGTGGAGAGATGATTTTGAAATGAGTGCTCGCCAAAGGTGTAGTATGCCATGTTATTAGAGTAACAATGTTAGTTGCCTTGTGACTATAGTAATTAGGACCCCTTTGGTTAGGATAACCAAATATTGTCCATATTGGGTTCTTATTTATATTTTCTTTTACAGTTGTATACCATTAATGAAGATATTTTGAAAGGGTGTGACATGTGTCAAGTTTCTATGGGAACATGGGTCTTATCTGTAAATAAATATTAATTAAATGGGCTAGAGAGAGTGAAGTTTTATCTTATTCTTTCCTTTGAAAATGATGTTGTGGCTTTCTTTGGAAGCCATTTTAGGCTTTCTACCCTTGAGCCAAAAATAAAAGATTGGATATAAAGTAGAAGATTACTTCGTATTCCGGTGAGTATTTCGGTTTTGTAGGTGGAATCTTGAAGAGTAAGTTTGTTACTTTTGGTTGAACAATAAGATTAAAGAAAATAAAAAAGGGTTTTGTACGAGGTTGTTAATGTTTGA
This sequence comes from Gossypium hirsutum, assembly GCF_007990345.1. Lineage (NCBI taxonomy): Eukaryota > Viridiplantae > Streptophyta > Magnoliopsida > Malvales > Malvaceae > Gossypium > Gossypium hirsutum. The sequence goes on from NC_053442.1 coordinate 28,845,978, forward strand.
GAAAAATGATTAAATGCACGTGAATGGGTTTTGATGATTTTTATATGTTCCTTGGGTAGTGATTGCAAGTCAAATGGTTAGATCTATTGTACCAACTGCTTTAGGTGAGGATTAAGTGAGTTTTTACATTGACCCTTGCATATATATTATGTTCATACTGAAATATCTATATGAGATTGATCAAATTATGAATAAAAAATTATGGATTGTATAGAAACAACACTTATGCGACTATTGAGATAAAGTTATGTTAGAATTGATAATGTACTTGAGTGATTGAACTTGATGGTATGTGTGTTGGATATGAGACATGGTGATTCTAAATTTTTGAAGGAATGAGTATTGAGTTAAAGAATAAGTAGTTTGGTCAAATGTGAGTTCTCTTATATAGGTTCCTATGAATATTTCAAATAAGTTATTTATGATCTAAGTTCCAGAAATAATGAATGAGTGCATAGATGATTGTTGAGGATAGTAATAACATTTGATAAGGAATCTAATGAGTCTAAGTATGTGATGAATTTTGCATGAGCGCTGTGAAATTTAATCATGACTATGTATGTGTTCATTTAGAATGTATATTATGACATGTGACATTGTTGATATGGTTGAAATATGTATTGAAGTATAGTTTGGCTAAAGAGATGAGTTAGTCATCTTGGATGTGAATTTTTACTCTGATTCTTACATGTGAATTATGGGTATAGATGATTAAATAATGATAAAACTTGAGTACTGATTAAACAAGTAAAACATAAAATAATTGTGCAAGAGTAAAGTTATTATATGTAGAATTTGATGAATGAAAAGTAGAATGACGAGTATTCAAGTAAGGTCTAATAAAAAAGGGTATAAATTAGACTTATAGTTTGATGAAAGGTTAGATGGGCCTGAGTACATGGGTATTTGTGATTATGAATTCTATCTATGTTTGTATGAATGTTTGTTGAGTACAAAATGTGTTTTTGACAGAGAATCTAATAATTTCAGGTATGCACCAATTGTTGTTTTAGTACTAAAACATTGAAGTGTGATTGTAATAGTATGTCTGGAATGTATGATGTGAGATGTTTGCTATGTTGATTGTTTGTTAGTAACCTAAGATGATTGTGCTAGTTTGTTCAGTGCATGAAGTGAATCTGGTTAGACACTAAGCTTTAACATTTGTTCCGGACTCGAAGATACATGTGACATAGATTTAGTTGGACTGGTAATTTGTTGTTGTTTTAAAGGTTTAGTCTAGATTGATAACCTTACATGTATGGTACCCTCTAAAAAGGAATTATGAATGAAGATTACCTAATGGGGTTCTCTGCGTGTCCCAGGACAATGATAGGAAAACCTAACAAAATGTGAATTTAGACAAATCCATATCATAAACACATATGAAAAGGAATGCCTTTGTGGCAATATATGAAAAGAAATGCCTTTGTGGCAATATGTGGAAAAAATGCCTTTGTGGCAAACTCTAAAAGGAATGAGTTTGTCACAGACTCTGAAAGGAATGCCTTTGTGGAAAACTCTAAAAGGAATTCCTTGACGGTATACTCTTTATGATGGCTAATGTGGTGGGTTTTCTGTGGCTCTTATGGCCTGTTTTACCAAGACTTTTTGGTAAAATGTGCTTATCCACCTTTATGGTAAGTTCTGGAATTGTGATAATTCTATATTAATTATTGATAAGAGAAGGTTATGATATGTCCAAGGTCATGGGTTAAATAAGATCCAAGATATAATTTGAATAAGCCCTAAACGGAGACTTCTTGGAAGAAATATGTATATGTATGCTAAGAAAGGTACCCGCTATGGTAATCTGCCAGTGTTGGATATGAATGTGTTCGTCTGTGATATGTAATGGTTGAATAGATTTATTGAGAATATCTCGTATTTGGGTTGTACAAAGACTTCTACTAAACTTGTATGAAATCTAGGTTTTGGTTATCCTGAGTATTTGGGGTTTTGAAATAAAATGATGTGAAATTTATCTGAATGATTTATGTAGTACATTATCAGTATGGGTTGTATGGTATTGAACCAAGATATGATTTGAATCAATAGTTTGACAGTATCATTTTTGTGTAAGTATTCGCCAACATGTATGAGTACCCGCTCGTAGTAAATGTTAGTGATCAACTGTTTGAAATAGAAATATGAGGTAAGACATGGATTGTTGGAAATGTTTTCTGAGGGTATGTTCCCTTAAGAAAGTATTAAGTGACAAGAGGTCTATGAACTGATATAAGGGATTCCTCAGTTTATTAAATACGAAAGACTAAGTATGACAAGGGTATGATGATTCTTATATATATAAGATTGATAAAATGTAATGGTATCAACTTAAGTAAATGTTGCAAAGTAATAGGGGACTCATAGCAATTCATAAGATTTGCAAAGTATCTATTAAAGGTATGGTTATAGAGATCACTAAGTACACTTGTACTTACAAGGTTTGTTGTTTTATTTCGGGTTTGAGAAAAGTCTATGCTCGAAGGGACAACACTAGGAGTTCGCCAAACTAGTGGCGAAGTGGGCTATTATGCATACAATAGAATTTTTGTGTAGTTTTGGAATACACCCTTTTTAAGTCTACTTTGTTAAACTTTTTATGGAAAGAATTTATATCTAAATTCATAGGTTGAACTATTTTAAGGTATTAAAGGATTTATATCTAAATTCATAGGGTAAACTATTGTAAGGTATTAATCTTCATTCTTATTTATTAAGCATTCAGACGGGAAGATCATGGAAAATGTTTTAAAGAAATAAGAAATTGTAAATTAATTTTTGCTTTATGGTTAAGTTTTATATGGTAGTACCTCAAATCCAAATTTGGTAAATCTGGTCAGGTTTAGGGCATTACACTCCACACAGTCTAGGGTAGCCCACATGGTCTGATCACACGACAGTGTGTCCCTTATTTTTCAAATTTTACAATTTTGCCCCTATTTTTCAAATTTTATAGTTTACCTCTATTTTTTAGATTTTATAGTTTTTCCCCTATTTTTCAGATTTTATAATTTTCTCCCTTGCTTCACAAGTTTTACAGTTTTGACCTAGAATTTTATGTTTTGACTAGTATAGTCCCTAATTGGTTCCCAAACTATTTTTAGTGTTTTATTTTATTCAATTAAGTCCCTAACAAAATAAATAATGTTAGAATCCATGATCCGATTGATTGAACTATTAATAGTTTGCATATGTATGATATATATTCAGTTTAGTCCCTGTATATGTCTAGAATTGTCCTTAAAGTGTTTATTTGCTTAATTTAGTCTTCGATATTGTGTTATTTTGGAAGTTATGATATAATGACTAAAGTGTTATGGGTATATCATTTATGAAATGTATAATTCATGCTACGGACGTTGTGAAATAGATAATCTATTAGTATAAATATTGACACCACCCTATTGAAATACCTATTAAAGCATATTAATTGCTAGTGATTAATCGAATACATGTTAAGCATAAGTACTACTAGTGTTGATTTATTCTATTACAAATGTGTCATATTGCATTGCATGAGGTGGGATGATATGTACAAAGGAAGAGTGACTGTTTAATCTGCAAATAGTGTGGTTCGATTATGAATCAAGTGGTAGTTTGTGTAATCTGCAAATATATTTTGCACTCACAACAAGTAGTAGTAACTGCACATATGCAGTTCAATCATGAACCAAGTGGCAATTTGTTTAATTTGAAAATATGTTGTGCACCCACAACAAGTGGCAGTAACTGCAACTTAATGGTGGTTTATCGACAACCCGGAGAAATAAGGTTGGATCAGTTCTGGGGAACTCATAGTGTGGTGTGTAGCAGAGGGGTAAGATTTTTTCTGTTAAAGAGAAACTATATGACATTTATAAAACATGTGCATAAAAACTGGAGTTTTTATGATGACATATTGATACTGGTGCATAAATTGTTGAGTGAACTGAAATACCGTTATTCTAAAATTGTTATTATGAATTCTGAGATACTATTGATGGTTAAACTGAAAAATGATACTCTGATTTGCTAGTTATCCACAATGATTCTATGCGTCATTATTTAATATGACTTATCGACTGCTTGCACTGGTTTTGGTTGTGATGGAACTCACACTGAGCTTCATAGCTCACTCCCTTTTTAATTTCTATCTTTTCAGATAGCCCACCAGGTTAGGACTCGAACACAACATTCGGAGGGACTCGACTCAGATCTATTTTTATATATAAATGTTTTAGAATTTTTTATTTGATAATTCATTATTTAGAGATTGTATGGATTTATTTTTGAACTATGACATGTGACTTAGGTTTTGGTTTGATTTAGCATACATGATATTTAACTTAACTTAAAATATGGTTTTTAATTTATTAAACATGAAATATAGTTTTAATAAAACTAAGTTAAAAATCACTTTCCCACTGGTAGATTGTAATTAAGAATTGTGAGTAATAAATAAATGAAAAATTAACTAAGTTTTCAATAATTGTTTCCGCCACAAGAATAAGATTAAAAATAATTGGATTTTGTTAAATCGCTAGTTTTTCTAAAAGTAGGCTAAATTTTCTTCTAAGATAAACGAATGTTTTAAAACAATTGATTTATAAACTCTGATTGTACTGGGCCATCTAGGTAGCCGATGTAATCTCTCAAATTCGGGTCTAACGTCTAGTTCGATTTGGAGATGTTACATTTGGTGGTATCAGAGCCAGGTTCATAAAACTCGAACTGTGGAAATATTTGAATGAGTCCGCATGCATGCATGCACTAGAAAAGGGTATTTTGGGAAAAACCATGCTACAAACTTTTGAAAATTAGATTTTTTGCAGGAAATTAAATCCGAGACCCCGATGCTAGTCCTACTTTAATTACGTATACTTTTGGAAACTTTAGATAAACTGTGTTTATTAAATTAGAAAATACTCAGGAAATAGCTAATACTTGAATCCTTTTGTTTGAAACCTGTAGATATCCTTTAGATATTAGATTTTCGTGAGGTCATTAGGAATACCTAAGGTAGTCATGGTAGGGCTAGACTACGTAGGGTTGCACTCGTCGAGCTACTCACTATTCAGGGAGAAAACCCAATTCTTGAGGAGGAGTATGTGGAGACTTCTGTCACCAATGGTGTCAGAGGTTACAAGAATGGAGATGACATAGTGTCACCGGCGATGTTGAGGGTTTTGCAAAGGGTTGCGGAAGCCCAAATTGGATCAGGAAGTTGTGGATTTGTTATGGAAAAGCTCTAATCGAATGAGGTTGAAACATTCAAAGGTGTTGCTGGAACAACTCCTACTGTGGTGGAATATTGGATGGAGTAGACGGAAAGGATTTTGAAGGACCTAGACTGTACCTCAGAGCAAAAGTTGAATAGCATTGTGTCCCTGTTAAGGGAAGAAGCTTATCGTTGGTAGCAATATGTTGTAAGGGCTATGAAGGGTGAACGAATAAATTGAGAATATTTCCAAGAGGCCTTTTAAAAGAAATACGTGGGCACTAGGTATGTGAAGGCCCGTAAACACAAATTCATTGAATTAAAGCAATGAGACAAGATAGTTTTAAAATATGAGGCTTAATTCTTGAGGCTCAACCGCTATGCCCTAGGAATAGTTGCCACAGAACAAGATAAGTGTGTGAGGTTCAAAAATAGGTTGCGATACGACTTCAAAATACAGGTTGCTCCACACCAAGAATGGGTGTTTGAGACCCTAGTGGAGAAACCAAAATTGTGGAAGAGATCAAATAATTGGAATGGGAAAATCGGGGGAAGAGTAAGGCCCCTGTTAAGAGAGATTCTGGTTCTACTGACTCAAATTCTCATCCTATAAAACAAACTACAAAGGGTAGACCACAACAAGAGGTTGTTGTAACTAATTCGAGGGGTTAGACTCCTAGTTATGCGTATTGTGAAAAATACCACATAAGTAAGTGTTGGAAGAAATTGAGTGCTTGTTTCTACTGACTCAAATTCTCATCCTATAAAACAAACTAGAAAGGGTAGACCGCAATAAGAGGTTGTTGTAACTAATTCAAGGCGTTAGACTCCTAGTTATGCGTATTGAGAAAAATACCACATAGGTAAGTGTTGGAAGAAATTGAGTGCTTGCTTAAAGTGTGGTTCAACAGAACATATGACTAAGGATTGCCCGCATAGGATAGAGTTGACGCAAGTACCACCCAAAACCAAAATTGGAGAACAAGAAAATTACCTCTGAGCGGTCGAGGTCAAAATAAGACCACGAATAATGTTGCAACAAGTGTGAACCAAATTGAGGCTAGATAGCTCGCCCTTGTTTATGTTGTTAGAGGTTGAGAGAATAGAGATGCAGCTGATGACATCACAAGTATTTTACCCTAGCAAACATAGGGGCCACCTATCTATATGTATATGTAATGTGTCTATTAAAATGGGAATTTGGGGTAGTTGAAACCGTTAGTGAAGTTACCAAAAGACAATCCGTGATAGTGAATAGGATTTTCAAGAAAAGTCGTAGGAAGTTTAGGGAGAAGAATTATACATAGAAATCAGAGTAGCACAACGAAAGTGTGGTGGCGAATTGCATACCAGTAAGGGAAATTTCAGGGACGAAAATTTTTTAAGGAGGGGAGAACTATAACACCCCAAAATATGGGGGTTGAATTGTAAAGAATGAGCTAGTAAATGATTAAGCTTGATGGTTAAGTGTTTAGTGAATTCCCTAGAAGTTTTAAGATCAAGCCACAGTTCTCCCAAATATTTTCTTTATTATTTCAACAACCTATGATCAAAACCATACTTGAATGTATATTAAATGAAGTAGAAAATAACCAAGTGTGAGCAACAGCCCAATGGGTTAAGAATTTTCTACCCCTTTGTTTTCCCAAGTTAAAGTCACGCCATTCCCCTCCATATTTTCTTAATTTTGGTGGAAAAGGGTAAATTACCATGCAGCCATTAGGATTTCCAAACTCTAAGTATTTACTCTAACCTCTCCTAACAAGAAATGGAGTTTAATTTCATTTCAACCTTAAATAGGGTTTTTCCTCTCTTCTCTTTATTTTCTTCTTTTCCCTTTATTTTTTTGTTTCTTTTATCAAAATTTTAGATCTTTCCGTTTGAGAGTTATTTTACAATCTCGAATAAAAAAAATTGTTAACCTATTTTTATACCGATTGTCGAATTATCAATAATAATCTCCGTATTTTCATCAAAAGTTTGGTAAGTGTTTTCATTTCAACTAGTAGAACTTGTAAGTTCTGAAACAATGTAAGATCTTATTAATCTTTCAATTTAAATTTGATCTATCATGTTTTTTTCCAAAATTGTCCATTAACCTTGATTAATCTTGAAATTAATCATTGATGCATGTGTAAATCGCGTTTAAAGAACCTATTGTAGGTGAATCAAACCAGAATTGAGCGTAAGGATCATTTATCAGACCTCCGGTAAAAGGTGTGTGTTGTTTTACAAGAGAATCGGGGTAAATCGTACCTTGGAATAGGGCCACATGGGAGTGTGGGCCACACGGCCCCTCACACGACCTTGTTCCCCTAAAAACCTAGGGTTTTTGACTTTCACAAGGCTTAGGACCCTCAACATGGCTTGACATACGGTCGTGTCTCCCCTTGTAGGTTGATTTCGAATATTCATATATGTTTCTTCTTGAGTGGTGATGAGGTGATGGCTCAGAGATGAAAATATATAAGTGATGTATCGGAGACAGTTGGTTAAGAAAACGATATAGTTTCGGGGTAAGGTATAGTAATGGATGCGTGGAAAGGAATAGAACTTGAGATAGTATTCACCAAAGACAAACTCGAAGGTTAAAGATGATAAGACTGTTTATATAGACTATCAGTTACATTGTCCAAATATGACTCATGTAAATAATGCTTTGTTCACTAAGTTCTGTTGAACTTATCTATGTGTTATGTTGCAGGTGAGATGATGTGGGTCTGCGCCAGGAGGGATGATGCCAAGACTATGCTAAGCGTATCAAGTTATTATGCATATAGAGTGAGTTTAGTGGCGTGTCGAAAGACTTAAGTGTTACTTAGAGATCCATACTTTGGGATATCTATAATTGATTAGGATTTCAATTTCGATATTATTGTAATTTATTTACCATGTGTTGTTGTATATACTTATGTATTTTATTTTGAAATTTTGCAATTAAGTAAGATGTAATTACCTATAAATTGTATAAGTAGATTAAACTCTTGTTTGTATTCATGTGGTAATACTCAAGATCTTGATTCGATTAATCGGATCGTGTTGAGGGTGTGACACCTCTCAGCCTTTACTACCTAACTAATCAACCGGTTCATGCTTACGTCTTGGCCTCACTTTCCTGAGTTGGATAAACACACGATTTACTTGGCATCCTCGTCTCTCGATCTGTTTACCTATCTCACTTCATAGGTTCATCAATAATAGGGTTTAAGAACACATGTATTTACACCAATTAATCTTATTGGAAAAACCCTAACTCTTTCGTTAATCACTCCCACATCTGATAAATTAATCTCTCTAAAGATCTAGCCACTCATCATCCTAAAAACCATCTTTCCAATGATTAGATTAATCATTTAAAAACAAAAAATAATATAAAAGAGAAAAGATAGAAATTTTCCATATTTTATCCTGGAGTGCTCAGAATAGCAGAATCTTTTGACAGTACTTGAGATCTTTATGTTTGTAAACAAATAATAAAACAAGAATACTGAAATATTAAGATTACAAAGACTGGGATTCAAATCGAATTCAAGTCGAAGAATAAGAAATAAAAATGTTTGACAAAATAAACTAAAACCTAAACTAACTTAAATCTATTAAAATAAACCCTAAAACTAATGTGGAAAAAGGCTTCCAAAGCTTTCCACAACTTAACTATTTATAGGAGATTTTAACAGCCCTAATTAGGGTAAACACCATTCTTAATCACATAAAAAGATGCATTGTTCGGACGAAAACACCTTTGCCTATTTTTGGTCTCACATGACATCTGTGTCGCGACATGATTGCCTTTCGGTGTACTAACGTTGGAAGTGGGAATAGTGCAACTAAAGATAGATATTAAGGTGGTGTCCGCAAGTATATGGGTTAGGTTGTAATATATTTTTTGTACAACAATGTACAGGAAGTACTCCAATGATCGTACCCAAAGGAAGCTTGATTAAACTAATATTAACTCCTATGTTAATAGGTCTAAGTAGTACTTTAACCAAATTATATTACAACTAATCATAAAAGATAGGAAAATAAGAATAGCATAAATAAACTAAAGTATTAGGAAGACAAATTATGGATTTCTTAGATTCTAAAGGCAGAAGACTAATTTACTTCAATGTTCATAGTTAAATCCTATCTTGGGTTCTATTCAATCAGCTAGTCATTAACCTAGTATGGCCTCTCAGCCTTCCACTAACCTAATGAGTCGGCAAGCACTACTTATCTTTCAATGTCACAGGTTAGACGGGGTCAGGTAAAGGTTTTCACGGTAGAGTATACCGATTTCAGGTTCATGTCTACCAGAATGACTTCCTAGGGTTATCAAGCCTAGGGTTTAAGTTCTTCCTTTCCTAACCAACTGATCTGCTAAGAAACCCTAAATAGTTATAAACTAATCACACATCCACTCATTAATCTTCCTAAGGGTTTAGTTGCTCATGGATCTAACAATCACCATCATTGAATTTAATTGAAACATGAATATTGAAAAATAAAATAGAAAGAAATAAAAAGATCCTGGATATTAAAATTGAAGTGCAATCCTTGACAGTGTTTAAATGATTCAATTTTTGAATCCACTGCAGAACAAAACAAGAATGAAATATAAAAAATAAAGTAAAACCTAAAACTAAGAATAGAAATGTAAATTGAAGGGAAAGAAGTCCCCTAAGCAGTTCTAAGTAATGGTATTTATAACCTCCAGGTTAGTAGCCTTCTTTTCACCTAACTTGGCTGACTAAACATCATTAAGTTGTGTTGTACGGACGAAAACACCCTTGCTTCATTAAGTGGTCATGTCACGCCAGTATCGCGACACCCTAAAGCCTATGTCATGACACTCATGGCAAATTGCTTCTTTGGGTGTGTCTTCAAGGTTGTGTCGCGACACCCTATGGTTTGTGTGGCGACATCCTAGCCAGATTGCTCATTGTGTATTTTGCTTGCTATGTTGCAACATCCTAGCTTTGTATTGCAACACCGGGAGCAGTCACTATCTTTTGCCCTAAAGTGATGTCCTGCACACTCACCTAACATGTCAGTCTACCTTTAGGCCTAATTTGGCCCAATAGGTCAAATAAACACCTAAATTACTCATTTTATTTCCTAAGCACTAAAGATAGAAACTAAGTAAAAACACTACTAAATTTCTCTCCAACAAGCTCATTAAGTACATAAAGAGGTTTAGGGCTTGTTTAGTAGTGCTTCAAGAAGCACTTTTGGAAGAAAATCTGTGCTAAATAAGTTGCTTTTGGATGAAATTTTTGACTTTTGAAAAACACTTTTGAAAAGGAGAAGATAAAATTTTTAGCTTTTCATCTCCCAAAAACACTTTTGGTGCTTAATTACTTTTTCACCCATCCAACAACATTGTACTTTCCCTTTTTTTCTTGGTGCTTAATTACAAATGTGTTAAAATCATTAATTAAATATTTAATAAAAATGTGTTATTATATAATTACAAATATTTAATGGTTATATTTAAATATTTAAAATATAGTTTATATATTCTAATTAAATTTTATAAATAATTAATATTTATTACTTAAAAATACTTAAAATTTATATTTCATATATTAAAATATTAACAACAAGTTATAATAAATTATTTTTATATTCTTACTAAAATATAATAATATTAACTAATTTGAACATTATTTAAATGCATATTTGTTACTTGATAATACCATGTCTAAAATGAAAATTTTATTTCTCAAAAGCACTTTTTGACAACAATGCTACACATTCAAATCTTAAACCAAACTTTTCAAAAGTACTTCTCAAAAGCAGTTTTCTACAACACTTTTTAAAATCACTTTTTAAAAGCATTGCTAAACTAGCCCTTAATCTGCTATAATGAAGTGCAACAGATCATGACACACAACTTCAAATATGATTTTTCTTAATAGCTCAGCTGTGTTGCGACTCCAAAAGCTTGCGTTACGATTCGAATTCCATTCCTTATGCTCTTAGGCCTAAAATTATGTGTCCTACACACTCAAGCAGCTCATTAAAACCACCTTAAGGATGGTGTTGCCCCAATTAGGTCAACTAAATCAAAATGTTATGTATAATCATGTAACTCTAGCGCAATATGCAATTAACTCTCGATTTTTAATGTTAGACAGATTAGTTCAATAAATTACAATGTAAACAGACTAAATAGTGCTAGGTATAGGATTCCATCAAAACCTATACACAAATATTCAATTATGCTACAGGTATTCTAAGTGGTAAACATTTTCAAAACTCATATTAATTTTCATCCATGCAGTGTATACCTAGGTCACATAGGACTTTTCAGTTTTCCATATTATATTGTTCCCAATATTACCAAGTGTCCTAATTAAGCTCACCACCTTATACCCACTTCTCCTTCCTTCATTTTCTCTCCAATTCTCGAGGCACAATGAAGTATTCTTGAATACAGTCATCTTAGTGAGCTTTTTGTGCAAACATGAGTAATTTTATTTTTATATTTTCTTTCTTTTTCTTTTCACTCGTTTTTCTTCTATACATTTGAGATTTTCTAGCTTGGCTTTTTGGCCTTCAAACAATTTTCTTTTGATTGATTTTTCTATTCAAGCATAAGTTTGTAAGAATCTTATACTCACTATACCACCTCATTCTTTAGGGTCACTCTAATTTTTCTTTATTTTGAAACCTTCAGTTTGTATCTACCTAACCCTAAATATCAATGGTCTGACGCCTATGTTTCTGTAGAGACCAAAAGAAAAAGGATCAAGAAATTATATTTTTGGCTCAATGTTTCATTTATGAGTCATCAAGAAAATGGATTTAGGCTCAAAATAAGGTACTAAGGAATGCATGTATCAAGTCAACTTTTTAGCTCTAATTGTTTACCAAACAATGCATTAGGTCATCACTAGGTATTTCAATACATGGATTTGGTTAACTGAATTTATCAATTTTTACAACCTAAAATTCAATTAACATGTATGTTATTTGTTTACTCATTTATCACATGGTATACTTATCATATTTTATCCTATTCACAGTGTAATAACTTGAACTAATTAGTCTAAAATTAAATAATCTAGAAATAATTGTTATCAAACTACATTTATCGGTTATTCACACAATTCTATTTACATGCTTCTAACCAATCACTTTTATTTCTACAAGCTCGAGCACAAACAAAACAACATAAAGAATTTTATTCTAAAAATTTCCTAAAAATTAGCAAGAAAATCAAGGACGAAGTTAAAAATTCCTAAAATTTTTTGTCACCTCATACTTTATTAAGCACATTGTCCCTAATGTGCACAAAGAAAATAGAGGAACAAAGTTACTTGATTAGTGTGATAGTTCTGCTCGCAGTGTTGTGTAGCTCGTCCTTCCTGGTTTAGCTCCAAAAATGTTGAGCTTAAAAAATATGGTGTTTCTACACATAAATTAGCTAATAGAATAATAATGCAAAAATAAACAAAGTCTAAGAAAACCAAAAAATAGAAATCATCCAAAAAATAAAAATCACAAGTTTGGAGTAAAAATTAAAAATTAAAAATTAAAATGGTCCAATTTTATTTGGATTCAGGATTTAGCTCATTATCCATCATTTTCTTCATCGTGATCTTCTTCCTTTTGTAGGTCCTCTTCAGCATTTTATTACTTCTATGTACTACTTGGGCTGGGTCTTACTCCATATTTGATTGATAGGAACTGTGGCATCTTTAAATCATATCTTCAGGCATAGTCCTCGTAAATCAGTCCTCCTTCTTGCATCCATTGGATAATCAATTCAGATTTAGTGAGTATGTCATCTCCTTGCTTTTGTTTTAAATCCGACTTTCTTTTTCATTTTTGAATTTCTAGCAATTTTCTTGCACCAAAATCCTATATTGGATTCTTTGTTAGCTTTAACAATAATTTTGATCTACCCTTGGGTACTTTTGCTTGTTTCCATAAAGATGTCACCAGATGTGGGAGAAATAACCCTACTTTCTTCTCTTGAACTCAGTGAATCATGCTTCAATTGATCCATGTACCAATTCAGGTTCTTTCTTTCTACAAAATAACATAAAGCATTGTTGCTAGAAAAGCATTAATGTGAGTGATATTTAGTTCAGGAAAAATTTGAGTATTGATAAACTGTTACAACATATTTTTTCAGAGTTAATCTAATTCTTGAAAAGGATATTGGAAACTCTGTCTCAAATTGTCGTTTCCATTCTCCTTTACCAGTAGCCAAGTAATCTATTATGATATCCATATCTATATTCTGAAAAAACTTTGAAAGCAAATTTTTATTATAAATTAGTCATATAGAATGGGACGTCATAATATCTACTAATTTCCTAATGTGATAGTAATATTTCTATGCCCCTAACTATGACATGTCACCATGGTTCGCCCTATGATTGCCTTGATTCTGTTTCTTCCAATGATGCATAAAATTCTTGCACTATAGGAACATTAGTTGCTTCCATTGGGATTGTGTAGAATTTTTCCCACCTATGATATTGAATCACCCCACATATTTAACTACTCAAAGTCTTTGGGGATTCGAATCTCTGCTTTTGAAGAGGTGTTTTCTTTTGAATTTCAAATAAGTGTGATTAGATTTCTATCATTCAAAGGATTGTAAAATTATCCCAAATGGATTCACAGTTAGAGGTTGCACTTTTTTGTACTTCGGCCATTACACTTCTTTTTCCGCAAATGCCCAAAATAAAATTCAAGCAAATGAAAAAAAAAGATTTGGAATGTCTAACCTTTGTTTCCACTCTGGTTGTTGGGTTTACGAGCTCGTTGCGATACTCTTGTGGCATTAGGGTAAACGCTTTCATACAAGAAGAAAATCTAAAGAATAATTTCACTAAGCTTAACATGGATTTGACTCGGTGGCTACGACCTAAATTTTTATTCTGGACAGTGTTAAAAAGGGTTTTTGTAGGATTCTAAAACGGCCTTCATGTGCATTTAACACAAAAATCTTAGAAGATCACATATAGACGAGAGAAAAGGGAAGTTGCAGGAAAAGTTATCATGTTGCGACACGACTAGAAATTTTTTGTCTTTCTCTTCAAAGTTCAATGTCGCAATAGAAGGGGTGCTATGTCGCGACACAGTGGTTCCTATGTCGCAACACATACTGGGTAGTCAAAATTTTTGGTTGTTTTGCACTCTTTGGATCATGCCTAGCCATTTCAAGATCTTTTTAAGGGCACTCTAACTCCTAAATTGCCTAAATCCTAATTTAATCATACTAAAACTAATATGTGCAACATAACACAAAATTATACATAATTTACACCATTTCCTTATCACTTTGATGTTGTTATTAGGTATGGCTACCTGATTCGTCTAGTGTGTAGCTCTAATCCTTTTCTAATTTTTGTTATTCACCCTAGATATATTTTACCACTCTACACGCCAGGTCTTGTTTCTCGACTAATGCTTCAAAAGAGCCTCCAAAATAATGTTTTATTCTTTGACCATTCACGAGAAATATTTCCTTGTATTAATTCATTAACTTTACAGCACCATACGGTAACACCCTAGTGATTATATATGGTCCTATCCATCCTGAACGCAATTTTCCTGGGAACAATTTTAGTCTAGAATTAAAAACAATACCTATTGTCCTGGTAAAAAAGTTCTCTTTTTAATCATGACATCATGAATTTGTCTGCTCCTTTCTTTGTAAAGTTTTGCATTTTCGTATGCAAGGAACTTGAACTCCAACTCATTTAATTGGAAGAATTACATTTCTTTTTCCAAGTAAGGATCAAGGTTTAGTTCTTTAATTACTTAATATTCCTCTTTTCTAGCTCGGATGGTAAATGAATTTTTTTTCCATAGATTAACTTGTAGGGTGACATTCCCAATGGCATTTTATATGTAGTTTGGTATGCCCACAATGCATCATCTAGTCGTGTACTCCAATCTCTTCTGGTACAGTTCAGAGTCTTTTCAAATATCTTCTTGACTTCTCAATTTGAGACCGCTACTTGACTGATAGCTTGTGGGTGGTAAACCGTTGTAATCCTTATTGGAAAAAATCTAGCTTGAAAACGATTTTCTTGCATAGCGAAAAATTGAAATTTTGAAAATCGACCTAGTATGTGATATTTATAGAAATAAACCTTGAAGTAAAATCATACTTGTGTTTTCGAATAAGTGGATCGTTGCCGTTTTCTAGCTTTAAACCAAACAATCTTATCTACTGTTCTTGTACCATGAACTACTTTGAGTGTGGACTCGAACGAATTGAATCGAAACATAGAACTAGAAAAAGTTTTCTTTTATCTTTGGGGTAAAAATGAAAGTTCTCTCTTTTTTAATAGAAACCGATTGGATTGTTATTCTTGAAAAATATATTTAATAGTTGGGAATAAATTCTCTCTATTTTTTCGAAAGAGTAACAAAACCGGTTGAATTGTTATTCTTGAAAAATATATTTAATAGTTTTCTCTTTATTTTTCGGCAGAGTAACAACCTCCCCAATTTATGTAAATAGCTCTACCAGTGCCATCTATTTATAAGGAGAGAGTGTAGAACTCTTGTTGAATTGTAGATGTTTATTTCAATTAGAAAAACAACTTCCTAGTCCAACTAGGAGAGGGAGAGGGACTAATAAGGTGTGCTTCCCCTCATATGTATTATGATGGGGATTTGGGCCTCTCATTGTATTAGGCCCAATTATATGTGTTTTCTGGACTTTTCACTCAGCACTTTATAATTTAATCCAACCCAATACATATTTTTATATTTTTCAAAATTAAATAAATTTTCCAATTAAATAATTTTCTCATTCCAGTTTTACCCCTGATAAAATTTTAACAATTTTACCCTTAGTAAAATTTCTAAGAAAATATATTCAATATTTGACAACTCAACTTTTTCACTATGACCGAATGATTTATTTTCATTTTTGGGCATTTAAATTACTCAAAAACATAAACTTGTTCTTCCAATTATTTCTGAGTACTCCACATATATTTGCAAATGGATTATCTCTCAATTTCATTTCCATTTCCATTTATATAGCACCTCATACCCGATCCGATTGTCGAACCCGAGTTATGAAATGCCACGTTAGCCAGCTAAGTGACTCTTCTTTAACATCCAACCTAACCTCCATCACACCACAATTTTCAAACATAAAATATGCTTAAGACATTAAGTGTGCAGCGGAATATCATGTAAGTACTTACATAGAAATTTTTAAACGAACTTCCATTCAATACAGGTCGCATGCAATACAGGGTTTGCATTCTAATTAGGGCTCGCATACATAAAATGTAAGGCTTCTCCTGCAAAATAGGTAGGGGTTCGCATACATAAATTAGTAAGGCTTCGTATAAAGGGCTTGTCTACCAATCGCAAAAGGGTTCATATAACTATTCTTCTAAGGTTCTCTTAAGAGATCTCATTAGGATCACATAATTATTTCGTTAAGAGTTTGCATTACACAAAGGTTCAAAGTTTACCTAGATAGGGTTGGCCTTGCCAACAGGCTCCACAAGCATAATAATTTCTTTTAACTGGGTAGGGTGCATGAACTAACCATACACATCCAGATTCCACGAACTCGGTCCGTAGTGTTTTCTCCTATTATGCAAAATCAAAATTCTTTAAGGGTTCGCCTGAAATAGTTCGCTAATTGTAGGGTTCACACCTTTTCACTTCACAGTAACTTTGATAAATTATTTATAAGTTAGTCAATTTGATTCTTTTTCTGGTGGACACTGTGTTTAGCAATTAAATTACATAAATATGAACTTATAAATTAAGAAACATAAAATCATACTTATTTTATATTCATGTACTTGAAATTTAGATGATTATAAAGTAAATAGGTTTACAAATAAAAACACAAGGGAAGACATAAGAAAACATAAAATATCTAAGTCCTAGGATTACTAGCAAAGTCATCAGAAAGATATCTCTAAGCCTAAGTAGAATGTAACACCCCTAACTCATATCCGCCGCTGAAACAGGGTTATGGAGCATTACCAGAGTTTTCAAATCAAACGAACATAATTTCAAACGAATACTAATCATGTTAATGATCATGTTAAAACCAATCCAATTCATACATATTGTCCCTTATACGAGCCCTCGAGGCCCTAAAAACACGTTAGAAACTAGTCAGGACTAAATCAGGAACTTAGATAATTATTCAGAAAATAGTGAAAATTATCTACACTGCAGGGGTCACACGGCCATATGGGCATTCGAAATAAGGACACACTGCCGTGTCCCAGCCCGCGTATGTTCCCGTGTAAATCATTGACTTGGGTCACACGACCAAGCCACACACACCTGTGTGCCAGGCGGTGTACCCTTCGAAGTAACCTCACACGCCTGTGTGCTAGTTCGTGTAACAGCCTAACTTGAATCCTTTGAAAACACACGCCCATGTCTCTACTCGTGTGGACAAAAATAGACTATTTTACAAGCCATTTTTCTCACCCATTTTGGTATGTACCTACACCCAAAATTTCATATATATACAAGCTATATCAAGGCACCAGAATAATGAAAAATCAAGCTATATACATATGATATATTAACATACAACCAATATGCCCATAGACACCTCAAATGTCAACATATAAACATGTAACCATGTACTCAATTTGGCCAAATAACATTCACTCTCTTTTAAACTAAATTTACTTCAACATATGCCATTTAAATTACCTAACAACCAAACACCAAAAAGGTACCATTTGTATCATTCCACTACTATCACCAATAAACTTATATGCCATTGAAAACAAAGATACCAAATCCACATTTAAAACATACCACATTACCTTTATAACATGCATTTTCAAACTAGTCTTTCATCTTTTTTTATTCAAACAGCTAACCAAATGCAAATGCTAGCACAACAACTTAAATTCATCAACATTAAACCATTCATAAGTGATTGCATTCATACCAATTTATCAAGTCAAAAGATACATATGTACAACCTAGAGAACAAAGTGTCCAAACACACAACTTAACAATTCAGTTTTATACCAAAATGAACTAGACACATATACGTATATACTTATAGCCCCATATACATGCCAAAATCCCAAAAAAGTTCAAAAGCTACTAAAGATGATGAATAGTGTGAGCCAAAGTTTTGATCTGTCCCCTGTGAGCAAAAGTAATCTACAAAATGACACACAAACACATATAAGCTTACAAATCTTAGTAAGTACATAGCGATTTAATTAACTTAACATTAAATTCATGAACTTTCATTTTAGTTAATTAATGTTACCGAAATGTAATCATGGCACAAAAGTACGATCAGGGGTACTGAAGTACAACAAGGACATGTAAGTGTGATCAGGGGTACCAAAGTACAATAGGGGCACGTAAGTGCGATCAGAGGTGTAATTATATAATAATTAACTACTTGATTATAAAATTACAAATACATAAGTAACTCAAATGATATAATTTAATTACTATGAACTTACATCGACACTATTGCGAAGGAGTACGATTGGCTAATCCATGACTTTCACATTCCCTCGATTTAAATCCAGTTGAGGTTTATCTTGATCTAATTAAATAAATTCAACAAATTTATAACTATTCTATTCAATTCAATCCAAATTCACATTTTTGCAAAATTATACTTTGCCCCAAATATTTTGATTTTTTTCAATTTAGTCCTTAAGCTCGTAAAATGAAATTCATGCAACTGCATCCCTACCCAAGCCTAGCCAAATTTCACACAATCTCCTAGCAACCCACACATTTCCTTATTTCACAAGTTACACCATAAGTATTTCACATTTTATAATTCAATCCCTAATTGAAAAATTCATCAAAAATCACTTAACAAAAATTGTTTATCCAACAACAAGGATTCATTTTCTACCATCAAACTTCATAAAAAATGAATTCCATCATGGAAAAACTTTAATCTTTTAATAATTTTGCAAATTAGTCATTGGGCTAGCTAGATTAAGCTACAACGACTTCAAAAACATAAAAATCATTAAAAACGGGACGAAAACAACCTTACATGAACAAGGTAACCTAGCCGAACCTTCCAAGTACCAAAAATGATGTTTTTCTTTCAATAATTCGGTGGGCGAACAGAACTATACCATCTTTTCCTATATTTTATTTTAAGTTATTTATTAAATTACAAGTTTAATCTTACTAATTAATCATTTAAAACTCATATAAAATGTCCATAAAAGTCCACTATCTTTAATAATGTTCTATTTACCATTTAGGTCATCTTACTTTTTAACTCTATAGCTATTTAATACTTTTAGCTATTAGAACTCTACTTTTGCACCTTTTTTATTTAGTCCTTTTTATCAAATTAAGCATATAAATGGTAAAATTTCTTAATGAAAGTTTTATACAATACTACTAACGTGCTGTAGACAATAAAATAATAATAAAATAAATATTTCCACATCAGATTTTTGGTCCCGAAACCACTGTTCTAATTTTACTAAGAACAGGTTGTTACACAAAATGTCCCACATGCCTTTAAACCAGGGTTTGCTTTTATCACCTGAACAATAATTATGCTTTCTAGATCACCCGCCTCATTGTTGCTCACCATGCGATCTAGTTATCTGTAGTTAATAAAAATGAGTGTGTGAGTTCTTGCAAACTCAATGAATATACGACATAGAATAACCACAAAGAAAACATAAAACATAAGTTAAACAAAACTTTAGCAAAGTCATAGAACTTTTGAATAGGGTTTGCCATACTTACGCGAAGTCTAGTTTGCAAATTCTTACTATTAGATAGCGTAAAACAGTAAAGCGTTATTTCATAAAACATGAACTTATTTTCCTGTTAGATAAGCAGATCTCCTTATAATGCCTCAGAATGACTCAATGAGTCTAACATGTTCCATAAGTGTAGCATAAAGCTAAACTCTCCTACATATTAACATGTCTTAGTGAATAGAGTTTAGCTCAACATTGCCTTATCTCTCCAACCTATCCCAAGGCCTTTCACCCAAATCATAGAACATAAAGGTGAGTACTCACAATCCTATGGCATGTCATTATATCCAATGGTTTTAGAAAAACATATTTTTCAAAACATGTACTTTAAATGTAGAGCTCACACATTATGAGGAGCTCGCAAAACACTTATTCATATTGAGCTTGCATTATAGAGTTCCTATATCACTGTTCATAAAAACGCATGCTTAATCTTAAAAAAAATATAGTTTTAAAGAGGGCTTACTCTCGAAATTTAGGTTAAAACCCTAAGCTTTTGGTTAACATTATGATTCGCACATACAAGTGGCGATCCCTGAACACTCGCAAATTTGTTGGAAACTTTAGACAAGTTTTATCTTTCCTTTGTCCTTGGTTGTAGATGGTTATTTCAATTTTACAGTTTTACAAACATACAAAATGCACTAACAGACAAACACATGAAAACTCATACATGATCATAGGTTCGCACAGGTCAATCTTTTGGCGAACCTAGTTTCCTTTATTTTCTAACCTTTCATAATTACTTCTAAACATAACAGAGAAACATAGTCTTCCCTTATATCTTAAGAGCTAAGTGTTGAGTTCTTAAAACTTGATAACAGAGTAATCGATGATGATTTTGAGCCAACTTTGTTGCATAATAGAATATGAAATTTCTAATGGAAAGGGCTTAATTTATAGGCACTAAGTGTTGTAATGTTCCTAGAATACCATAATCGCAGTAGAAGTAGGAAATAAGTTACGTGCATGGATGGTGTTTTAATATAAGTTGACTTCCTAACTTTGGTATAATTAACCTTCATATACTCTTACTTTTGACTCTCGACCCAAAATCAGTATAGTACTTCACCACGCCCACTAGCGATCCTAATATAGTAAACCCACTGACGAACACCAACTCGCCAGTCTTGTTGGCGTATACCATCTCGTTAGACTTGCTGGTGTATACTAGCTCGCCAAGCATTTTGGTAAACACCAGCTCGCCAAGTCTTCTGGTGAACACCAGCTTGATAATCCTAGTGGTGAACTCTAGCTCACCAATCCTAGTGGTGTTCTCCTGCTCATCAGGCTCAAATTTCTAAGTCCTATTCTCGGATGTTACAATTTCCATTTATTAAGAAACCGACTTTCATTTCCAAATGATTCCATTTCTCCATTTTGGAGAAAACCATAATCATTTTTGAATGTTTTCCATTTATATATTTTTATTCATTCGGTTCATTTTGATTCAAACACATAATTCCTTTTTGGTTTCACCGAGCTAGCAGAGGGACCGATTAGACATATGTAATTAGGGCTCAAATGATTTATAATTAAGTTTCAGCTTTTCACCTATTAATTATAAACTCATTTAGTCATGAAGTCTTTCCAATATGGTATCGTGACTAAGCTCTCCCTAACGACATACCATTACGAGAGCATAAACTCAGTGCTCGTCCAATGACGTTGTCATAACTATGTTACCCTCATAGGATATCCTTGATCTCTTGGGGATAATATCCTCCTTACCAATATGATACTATTTTATCTGATGATAACCATTACATATTCCTTCATGAAAAGTCAATCACTATCAAATAGTGATCAAGTCATTCATCACAAAGACGAACAACCCATGGCCACGTTTACTTTTCATTAACCATGTAATGCTTATAAGAGGATATCATTTACCCATGTCTTGAGCTATGAATTTGAATTTTATGAATGACGCTACATACTATAGAAGTCATACACCCAATGCACCAGCTTTTAGTACCTTATCTATTCGAACTCAAGCATTTACTTATATCAAACTGTACAAGTCACGTATACATAGTTCGACATCCACTCATGATTAGGTATGTCACACTATGAACATCACAAGCAAATACAACCATAAATGAATTTAGGATCTATTATACTTGGGCCTAATTTGATGTACTGTTAGTCCAGTTAGTCACATTTATGTCTCTATTTTCTGCGAGTCATCCACTCCGATTCCCAAGACAAGGTATCTCCCCAATTGGACTTAATAGATGACA
This sequence comes from Gossypium hirsutum, assembly GCF_007990345.1. NCBI lineage: Eukaryota > Viridiplantae > Streptophyta > Magnoliopsida > Malvales > Malvaceae > Gossypium > Gossypium hirsutum. The sequence goes on from NC_053442.1 coordinate 28,868,156, forward strand.
TATTAGTCTTTCAATTAGTTTTCTCATTTTCGATTACATTAAGGACATGTTTAGGTTCGTCTACTAATACAAGTTGTCTTTCCATATTACGATCTGACCATGTAATACCAGATTGCATTTGTTAAACATTAGACAACCAATGAGCAACAATTCATTTTTCTTTGTGGGCAAAAACCATGTGAGGACAATATACAAAGTGTTAATGTAATTTGTGAATAATTTTATTAATCAATCTATTCAAAAAAGTTACAAGTATACTTAGATGAAAATACTACACTTAGGGCATCATATCCAACAGTTTCCCACTTGTACTAGTGAAGTAAATGAGTCATGTTTCAAATTCCTATGCCTTCCATATGTTTCCCAAAGAACTCTCTATCTATTAGAGTATTGTCTAAACAAATCCCTAGGGTTTGTCCTCAGATGCAATTTTTTATTACATCCACTATTCCGTCAAACACTCCAGTATCCTTTAATGTTTTTTTTCCTTATGTGGTATCTTTTAGGTTTAGTTATATCCACACTTTTATAATGCCATAGCTTTTCCATACCTCATATTTGGCCATCCATAGTGAAGTTAATAGTGTAACCTTGCTTGACATTTATTCACATTATGGATCTGCCATTTAGGACAGAAGCATAACTCGATGTTAATTTCCTCGAATCTCAAGATGTTTGGAAGTTAGAATTAGTATATACGATAGGAGTAGGACCTCCTTTAGAATACAAAAGAATATAATCCATCATTCTCCATAAAATACTTGAGTATATGCTTAAATTCATATCAGTGTCTTGGTCTTGGATTAAACCTGATATCAACTTACCAACCCCATTGAAAAATAGATATCTGGATGTGTACGTAACATAGAATACATGAGGCTTCCTATTGCCGAAGCATAAGAAACCTTTCTCATGTTCTCTCTTTCTTCCGCAGTTTTAGGACAGTCCTCTAAATCGAGATGAAATCCCAATATGTAGAGGGTTGATTTCTCTTCTTTGAATCAATCATTGCATAATCCTCCAATATATTGTCTATGTACGAAGCTTGAGACAGTTCTATCACTTTGTTCTTTCGATCCCTTAGGATTCAACTACCTAGAAATAAATTAGATTCTCTCAAGTCCTCTATACTAAATTGTTTGGTTAGCCACAACTTAACTGATGACAATTTCCCTGTAGTGTTTCCAATGAGTAGAATGTCATCAACATATAGAATGATAAAGACAACATTTTCATCCACTAAATGTATATAAACACAAGGTTCATCTACGTTTTCCTCAAATCCAAAAATCTTGATTGCTAGATCAGATATTTGTTTCCAGAAGTGGGATGCTTGCTTAAGTCCATATATGGATCTAACCAGTTTGTAAACTTTATGCTCATTTTCTTTAGCTATATATTCAGTGGGTTGCATCATGTAGATGCTTTCTTCAAGATAGTCGTTCAAAAATGCTGCCTTGACATCCATTTTCCAGATCTCGTATACACCAATTATCATATCCGTATTATACTTAATATTTTATATTTAATTAACTGAAGGACCCTTCTAATTATTACAATGATTCTCTTGCCCCATAATACTTTTGTAACATAATATACCTTTAGAATCCACCTCTAACAATCTATAACTTAACTCATGCTCTTCTTTCAAACAATTTATTACTGACATTGTCTTAGGTGGACACATACATATGGCGGAAACCTACACATTTTTTCATGCCATTGGTTCTCACTTAGACATACCCTGATTCATTTATGTTCATATACCCATACTGATAATTCACTGTGAATAACATCTAGATGGACTTCATATTATGCTATATCAGAATCTTATAACTCAATTTAGCATTAACTCAGATTCAAAATAAATTTTGAAGAAGATACGATACCCTTTACTTTTCATACTTAGCAGAATACATCATATCGATTATCAGATAGAGTACGCCACTAAGGTGATCCTTTCATAATTTTCCACAAAAGCTTTTCTTTTATGGCATGTTTACGATATGGATTTTCCTAAACTCATGTTATGTGAGGTTTGCCCATCATCGTCCTGGGGCACGCAGGGAAACCTATTGGGTAATAACCATATTTTGGTTCCTTTCAAAGAGATTCATGGCCATGGACTTTCCATTTTAGAGTTCGTGTTTAAAGTCCCGATGGACCCCTTTTGACAACTCCGTGAAGAACAGACACAAACCCTTCGGGTTCTGGCGTCTTAGACTCACTTTGTGAACCCTTCATGAACTTACTATATACATTCCAAGCATACATACATAACCATACTTTAGCGTCACATTATTTATACACCATTCATCATATACTTGAACCTATCAATTTCTATATCAGATACACATACTATTCTTGGAAAACTCATTATTCAAACCAAATTATATAACCAAATATCACACATATATACACCATGAAACATACTTCCATAATAATCTTGAGATATGACCGAATACACACAAGCATTAACATCATATAACCAACATAACCATCATGATCAAACCATTTTCGCATGGCTATACACATATAATTTTCAAACCAAATATATCAAAACTAGCCTATACATGCCACATAACCAAAACTCAAAGCATTTATTTACCAAAGTGAAAACTAGATAGTGTGATGTGGTCTCCTATGACTTCCAATCCGAGCAAGTCTCTGAAACTCTATAAACATAGGAAAAATACAAAAAGTAAGCTTTGAAAGCTTAGTAAGCCATAAGCAAATAATTCATCACAGTAACATATATAATTCAATTCGAATAGACTAAATTTAGTTAATCTCATACACATATACAACCACTTTTCTCATATAATCCATATTGTCACATTACACAACTTCACTTACCTTATTTATCAATGAACATATAAACCATGCTTTAAAAAATTCAACCATTTCAATCTCATTTATCAATTCAAAATTCAAATTAACTACCATACATGAAAGTCATATCACACATGCTTTAGAATTCCACTGTTCGAACCATACATACTCTTCATTCAAATATATCACATTCGGTCATACAAAACACATAACTAACAATTCAAAACATGCTTATTTAACTCTTTCACATATATATAACATATTTAATAATTTAACCTTATCAATAACATTTATCTAATCATCTTTCAACCCAAACTAGCATACCTCAAAACCATGTTTCATGTTTCATAAATCCTATGTTCGAAACATAGGACCACAATTTCATGGTATTCGAACTCTTGAATATAATTAAGCTTATTTCATTACAATTTTATATAATGAGCATATGTATCACAACGTTCATTTATATACATTCATTTCATTCATTGTCATGTATTTCATATATCGTCATTTGAAACATACTCACCTTTCATTCTTGCATATCATATACACTTCATACGTACTTGAATCGGATATACTTTCACATAGTCATTCATTTCTCAATATTTCTCATTGAACCATTTAGAATCAATAAGGATACTTGGATAGCTCGGAAGCTCTTACAATGCCAACGTCCCATACGTGGTCTTACATGTAATCAAATATCGATGCCACTGTCCCAGACAGGGTCTTACACAAATTTGTATACAATGCTGATGTCCCAAACATGGTCTTACACGTAAATCTCAAATCGAAGCCAACGTCCCAGACGTGGTCTTACACGATAACTCATATCGAAATCCTATGTCATGACAAATGTATCCTATACTATTCCTATGGTTCGTATAGGGCTTTCGAACGTCATAATTCGATCAATTCAAGCTCGTGACTAGTTCTCCAATGCTTAATTCATTTCGGCATATACACATATACTTATTATAATCCAGTTAAGAAAATATAACACACATACTTTCAAATTTAACAACATTTATTTACTTATAAACTTACCTCGTATGGACACGAACGAACCAGACGGCTATTCGAAAATTTTTTATTTTTCCCCGATCCAAATCCAATTTTTTTTCTTGATCTATTTCAATACAAATTTGACTTGCTTAATCATATATTTATTCAAATTTATTCAAAAACACAAATGGGAAAATCATATTTTAGCCCCTAACGATTTAGTCCCTATTTCAAAATAACTCAAAATATTCAAAATTTCAACATACTCTAGTAGGGCCGAATTTACCTTAGGTCCCTAGCAGCCTAATTCTATCATTTATTTCACATTTTAGTCACATAATTTCAATATTTCACAATTTAGTCCAAAATTGACATTTTTATCAAAAATTCATTAACAAAACTTACATATCTAACAAAAATGATTTATTTTCCATCATTAACTATCAAAATAATCATGCACTCAACAATGAAAGCATTCAAATACTTTAACATTTTTGAAATTGGAGATACGGGCTAGCTAGATTAAGCTGTAACGATCTCAAAAACGTAGAAATCATTAAAAGTGAAGCTAAAACCATACCTATTTGGGAAATAAGAGCTTGGTCGAATGTTAAAGACAAAAATGGCTTCTTTTCTCCTTGAATTTTCGGTGAAGATGAGTAGTGGAAGATGATAATGCATTTTGTTTTATTTAATTTAACATATAATTTCCATTTTACTTATTTAACCTTTAATAACATTAATAAATACACCAAATGCCACTCCAATATCATCCAATAACTCATAAATGGGCTATTTGCCACATAAGGACCTTCAATTTTAAGTTCTATAGCTATTTAACACCTTTAACTAATATAACTCAACTTTTACGCTTTACGCGATTTAGTCCTTTTATCAAAATTAAGCATTTAAACGGTAAAATTTTCATACAAAATTTTCACACATATAAATTAACATGCTGTAGACACCAAAAATAATATTAAAATATTTTTGACTCAGATTTATGGTCTCAAAACCACTATTCTGTCTAGGGTCTAAACCGGGCTGTTACAACAGATCTCTTTGTATGAATAGTGCATATGCAAGAGTTAGCGTAGAGACTCATCTGACAACCATGAACAAAAACTTGATCTCCAGATTCAAACATTCATTAAGACTTCAACAACCACTACTTATAAGACAAAAAAATCATTAAAACTCATTCATATAACTTTTACCATCATCTAAATCTCAGATAACCTCCTTGCAAAGCTTTACTTCTTCATCTTACTATTCACACATAACACAAACTTACTCTTTCAAAAGTCAACATGCAAAACTATGATACTTACCTAGGATATGAAACAAATTTCTTCACGAACTAGATCCTTAGTTTCAGCTTAGCAAGAGAGATATATTCCCAACTCCAACACAAATCAACCATACCATTTTGAATGGAAGAAAGAAGAAAAACCCTCTTATTTCCAAACCCAAATCAATATATGTATATTTAAAACCCATGTTCTTATAGTGGAACTTGACAAGTGTCACAATCTTTCCAAGCTGCCTTATAAATGGTTTACAACTGTCGAGAAACGTACACAAGAATCTAACATTTTTATATACATGTAGTTTATCCTTTCATATCATTTCTAACCACCTCGTTAGAATGTAACTAGCACCATAATTAAACAAACTTTGCACACAATACCTTTGGCAATAACCCAAGATTCTCAAAAAGCCTTAATATTCTCACCTATCTCTTCTTCTTAACGATCAAACATGCTGGGAACAATCCTTACAATATTCTAACGTCTACTACATGCTCGATCTATATGCGAAAAGTATCAATTGGGCAGATAGTACTACACCCATCATATTACTTTTGATTAACTCGCCAAATTCAGAACCCACCATACTAGGTGTTACAATTAACCTACAGGAGGGACATGACCATGTGGTAGGTAGTGTGGAAGGTTCTTGGCTGTGTGAGATTCGAACTAGCTTAGGGTTTGCAAGGTGCATGGTCGTGTGGTCCACACGCCCATGTGGCCCTAAGCCTACACACGATTTATCTCGATTCACTTGTAAAAGAACACACACCTTTCATTAGGAGCCCGATCGACGTTCCTCACGATCAAATATGATCCGATGTACCCAAAACATGCCCTTCAAACGATATTTATACACGAGTTAATGATTGATTTCAAGATTCATCAAGATTATTGAAAGATCTGATAAGAACCGAAAAGATTGAGTAATTGGATTGAAAGATTAACGTGGACCGATGCTATTACGGAATTTACGAGTTCTACTAATTGAAACGAATGTACATACCGAACTTGGATAATAAGAAACGGATGTTATCAATGGCGAAATCAACAATCAGTAGGAAAAGCAATTTGAACGATGATTGATTTTGATTCGGAAAACAAAAATAATTTTAGCAATGGAAAGAAAATATGATGCAAAGAAGAGGATGGAAAAGAAAAAAAAGGGAAGAAATAGAGAAAAGGAAGCAAAATTCTCATTGGAATGGAAAAGAAAGCAAAATCCAAGTGTAATTGGGAAAAAAAGGGACTAAGTACCTAAGGTTTTCAAACCCTAGGGGTGGCATGGTAATTTACCCTTGCTATTGAAAAATAAAATGGTTTTTTGGGAATGAAGTTGCTTGAACTCAAGTCAATTAAGAGGATCTAACATGCTAACCATTAGGCCTAAGGTTTATTTCTTATTAAGTTTTACTCCTATCAATTTATATTTTAGTGTAGCTTTTATCTTAGGTTGCTAAAAATAAAAGGAAAAGAAATGGGAGAGAAGTAGCTTAAACTTAGGACCTTTAAGAGAGCACTAATTACTTAACCATCAAGCCTAATTCATTTTTTAATTAATTATTTCAATTAACCCCATATATTTTGGGGCATGACACGGCTCCCTATTTAATGTCTAGAGTAAGCTTCCTTCATTCATCATTGTGCACATGCTTTTTTTTGTACCAAAGTTCTTTAGAATGGTAAAACACTTGGCAATAATTTTTAAGATATTGATCTAGAGATAAATAATTTGTCTTGAGATAGTAAAAAATATTCGGAATAAATAAAATTATTATTTAATTGAAATAACACTATTTTTTTATTATTCAAATAATTTGATAAAAAAAAACTTACCCAAACTTAATAAGTGAAAATATTTACTGATTATAAATTTCGATTGATTGAATTATAAAACAATTTTTATCAGTTATATCCTTCCAAGAGACAATAATCTCACGTACAAGTTTTAGTAAATGCGATTTAAAAAATTTTAAAATTTTAAAAATTTAAAATTTAAAATTTTTTAATTTTATAAATTTTCTAATTTTAATAATTTTAATAATTTTTTGTATTTTTTATTTATTTTTAAAAAATATTTCCGGATGATGATGATTGTGACTTCATTATACTACAATGGCAGCATGTGTGGTTGGATTTTCTAATGCATGACAAGAGGAAAAATTTAAGCACGTCCACTTGTAAAAATTTAGATAATCTATATTGGATTTTTTTTTTTCAATTTCGGAGGTTTTGGCTTTAATATATGTGAGCACTAAAAAACCTAACTTGCAAATTAAATGCTTGAAGGTAGTTGTTTGTTGATGTATTAGATTGGGTTGATCGTACTTGATTTAAAGTGATTGATTGAATCTATATTTTCACAACTAAATTTGATGACATTAAAATATAATATTAAAATAACATATCATTTATAAATGTAGTTGGTTGTTGATGTATTAGATTGGGTTGATGGTATTTGATTTAAAGTGATTGATTGAGTCAATATTTCCACAACTAAATGTGACAACATTAAAATATAATATTGAAATAACATATCATTTATACATGTAGTTGTTTGTTGATGTCTTAGATTAGGTTGACCAACTTTAATTTAAAATGATTGATTGAGTCCAGGCTTCTACAAACAAATGTGATAACGTTAAAAGGTAATTAAAATATAATACTAAAATAACAAATCATTTTTACAGTAATACATTTGTAGTTGTTTAAAGTGATTGATTGTGTCCAGGCTTCCACAAACAAATATGATAACGCTAATAACTATGATGAACCCAGTCGATCACTTTAAATCAAATCTGATTAACCCAGTTTAATAGATCAGCAAACAACTACCTCCTTGTAGTAAATACGTCAAGCATTTAATTTGGAAGTTAGGTGTTTTAGTGAAAACCTCCAAAATTGAAAGAAATCAAATATAGATATCTAAAGTTTTTACAAGTGGACGTTGTAATGGGCCATTTTTTACTCGGCCCAACAAAAAAAAACAACTCAAGAAATAAAAATAAAAAAATAAAAAGTCTAAAGTTCAAATTACATCAAGCCCAAATGAAAAGAGGCTCAATAGCCCAAAACACTTAAACATTTTCAGAATAGCTAGAAACCCTAGGGTTTCTAGCGCCGCTCCTCTCGCGCCGCCCGAGGCACCTCATCCTGAGGCCTGATGCACCCTTTTTGCCGCCGTTTCACCAAAGTAGCAAAAGGTCCACCTTTCTCTCATCCGTTGACCAAGCGCCAAACCTGCAAAAAGGATGAAAGGACAGAAACCATACGCAGAAACAAATAGCAAAGAGACAAAGGCAGCACAACAGAAATAGTCGAAACAGTGAAAAATACATAGAAAACCCAAAAATCTAATGTATTATTCGGCTATAAAAGCCTTAACCAATGTATTTTTTGGACACACAAGAGTAATAAAAAAAATAAAAAATCCAGAAAGTGATTTTTTTCTTTTCTTTTATTTTTTACGAATTTATTTTATAAGAAAAAACATAAAATAAAAATAAAAAAGGGGTTGAAAACCTACATGGTTCTTCACGTTTTGCCACCATGAGTGGCCGAGGACCGTCATCTTTGATGAAAGATGACCTTTTTCGTATGAAGTGGTTTTCGAAACCCAGAAAATCGAAAGGTTCTCTAGGGATTTATGCTATTTTGACGATTTATAAAAAAAACCCAGATATAGATTTGGGAGCGTCAAAAGGATAAAATGAGTTATTTTTTGCAATTTTTGATCACCGAGAACAGCGGAGCCCGTCGCCGGCGACCGGTGGCCATCGTGGGCCTCACCGGACCTAATGGCCAAACATGGGAGGGTCGAGAGAGAAAAAAAGAAGGGCTGAGAGCTTTTTTTTGAAAACGGATGAAAAATGAAATTTTTTTCTTAATTTTTGATTTTATAGCCCTATAAAACGACACCGTTTTTGGCTTAAGTTTCAGACGTCAAAACAGTGTCGTTTCAAAGCGGAGCCCGACGACCCGACCCAAATCGCGTAGGATCTGCATGTTTTTAACCTAAGGGGTCTATTTATGCTTTCGGTCCTTCTGTTTTTTAATGGCATTTCAATCCAGTCCTATTTCATTTTTTTCTCTTTTAATTTTTACCACAAAGTTTTGATTTTATTTCATTTTCGTCCCTTAGGGAACGGTGCATTTAGAGGGCCTAGGAATAATTTTCCAGTTGGTCCCCCTCTTTTGCGCGCATTTTATTTGGGTCCTTGATTATGTTTTCTTATTTAATTTATTTGTATTATTATGATTTATACCTTTAATTCAGTTTAAATTTCAATTTAGCCCTTCATTCAATTAATTACGTCCTTTTATGTTTGTTGATATGATCCGCCTCGGTGTTGTGAGTTGAGTCGTCTTAATTTCCCGATCGTCGACGAGGAAGTTTCGTTCGGTTTTGAAAATGGATGAATTTTGGTTAAGTATGGAATTGTATGTTGGAATAAGTTCAAGGTGACTAAAAGATAGATGGATTTTTGATGGAATAACTTTGGATGGGCTTGGTTTAACAAAGAAGTAGGATAGAAAAAGTAAGTGATGGAGATGAATAACAGAACTTAAACATCAAGAAAGATTCAATACTATAACTAGTATCGCCCCAAATCTTATATGGTTTAAGGTGACAGTTGGGAATAGGTTGATGGACCTCAACTCGTTACTTAGCAAAGTAGGAACCGAAGGTATATTTAGATGGATGAGCGCCACACTAGGGTTGGTGATAAGTTCAGAAACAAGTTCAGGATGACGCCACTAGGTCGCTAGATAAGTCACTCGAGACTCGTACGAAATTGGAGAGGAAGTTAACCTCACAGAAACAAAGTTTCATGAAACAAATTGGCAAAAAGTTTAGCAAAAGTCCTTTTACAAAGGTTGATTTCATCTATTTATAGTGCTAAAATAGGCTAGCCGAATGGTCAGAAACATTCAACTTAATGTGTCATTTAAAAACTGAAATAAAACTCAAGTCTTTTCACATTCTTAAGCCAAATAACTCCATTCTTGAATTCACTTCAATTCAGCTGAATGAATGACTTTAATTGCTTGAAAAAATGACTCTTGAGTTATCTCTTGGCCAGCCGAATAGACACCAACTTATTAACCAGCTTCTTAATGGTATTTGAATGCTTGAATTAACCTTTGAAATAGCAAAAATGGGCTGGTAGTTGAAAAGGTTGCTGCCAAAATTAAATTGATGATATAATGCTCCTTAAAACCTCCTTAAATGATGTATAAACCTCTTTTGTAACATCTCCTTCTTTTGTATTCAAATAGCAATTGAAAGATCACTTCAATTAAGTTGTAACAACTTTGAATTGTAACGGTTATGACTTGAAAAGGCTCCTGCAATAAAGACATTAAAATGAGCTTATTAAACACATGTAAGCACTTATTAAACATAACACACATTAATACTTAACCTAAGTAAATGAACTAAAACATATGCATCAATTATTCCAGCAACTAGTTAATTAAAGAAGCATAATTAAATGAACTTAACTCATGCACCAATAAATAATCCTAGTAACTAGATTAATTAAGAGCAACACTTATTAAATAAAGTTCAACAAAAACACTTATTAATTAAACTAAGATGAGTTGAATAACTGTCTAGCAACTCATTTATTAAACTAAGATGCTTAAATGCATGGTTTGAAATGCAAACTAAATGAACAAATGAGATGCAGACTTAAACTAACATGGGAGTTACATAATGCAAGACTTAATTTAATGATGCAGACTTAAACTAACATGGGAGTTACATAATGCATGTCATTATTTATGATGCATACTTAACTAGCATGGAAGTTACATAATGCATAACTTTATTAAATGCAGAACACACAAAATGTAAGTCTAAAATTAAAAATATGCAAACTTATTAATTTAAATAAAACTATATTGAATTAAAAAAAAATTCCTTAAAAACATTGGCCCAATAATCAATCAGGCCTAAGAGATGTTTCATCTTGCACTTGGGCCCTTCAAGTTTAGGCCAACCCCAATGTCGTCGAGATGTACCGAAACATGATGCGACCAGGTTCGCATCATTTGTTTCATGTATTTATTTATTATTCTTTTACCTTTTAAATATTTAAATTCGATTTTATTTTTATTTGTTTATCTATTTATTCTTTTACTTTTTAAATACTTAAATTTAATATTATTTGTTTTCTCTATTTATTTATTATTTTTTTTTGAAATACTTAAATTGGATACTACTTATACTTCCTTTCCATTAAGCACCTTTCATTTTTATTTTTTATTTTGAGTTACTTTATTTATTTTGTTCTTAATGCCATGAATTAATATTCTTATTATTGCTATATTCACATTATTATTACCATAGTATTTATCCACTTATTTGTTAGTTATCATTCTAATATAAATGTTCTATCCACATGGCCATCGTATATTACTTCGCTGTCATTATATCATACATTAAGTTTAAGCATTCATCCATATTTATATCATGTCCGAATAAGTAAAATGCATATCGTTTTAAGTATTACGCTCATTTTTTGCACGATGCATAAAAAAGTAAAATTTTTAAACCGAGGCAAATGTTCATTATTTTGGAATTAGAAAACTTGTGTTCCTAACTTATGGAATATGACTTCCTTCTAAAACCGAGATAGTCGAATATTTACTTTAAAATAAAAAAAATGAGATTTAAGTAACGATCAAGTGACGTTTATTCTCTTTTTCAAGGATTTGAGACATTGTGTCCTAACTTATGGGACACAATCCTTTCTTCTTGATTAACCTAAAATAATCCGTTTTTATGAAAATTAGTTTAATTTAGTAATGCCTTAATACAAAAAGGGATCATGTTTTAAACACCCTTCAAATTTTCAATTCTCGATACTAAGACATCAAATAATCAACTAGGTACCAATTTTGGCCTCACGAGGGTGCTAATCCTTCTTTGTGTGTAACTGACTCCCAAACCTATTTCCTAAATTTCGTATACCAAAAATCATTGTTTTAGTAAATCAAACCTTTTATTAAAACGATCAAATTACGAGGTGACCTGATCACACATCATAAAAAGGATTTGTGGTAACTCCATTTTTATTTTCAAAATATAAGTCGATTTCAAAAAGATTTCGACAGACGTGCTTAAAATTTTACCTCTTTGTCATGCATTAAAATTTTGGGATTTTAATCACGAGAGTTGAGTGAGATGGTAAGGGTATTTCTTACCTTAAATAGTGATCAATGGTTTGATTCTTGCATTGGGTATGGAGCAACTTTAAAACTGATGGCCAATATCTATCTTCTTAATATGTCTACAAGATGCGAATGATTAGTTATTGAGTTTGCTCTGATAGATACCTTGATATATCAAAAAATGTGTTTTAACAAATAAAAATATTTATATATTATGTATAAATGAATTGTTACGGAAACAATTAAAATTATATATACTGATTATAAAAAGAGAAGAAAAGAAAAGGGAATGATATAACTTTTAAATAAAAGTAGAATAATTAAAATTAAAATTAAATGATTCACCCAATCACGTCATTGAAATTATAAAAGAAAAAAACAGTTAAATGGTTCACCCAAAAATTTTGACGAGAATTTTACGATTCTCCCAAATAGAATTAGATTAACTCCCAAACCCTTATAACCCTAACCTCAAAATTTGAGAATATACCTAGCATCAATCTTTTTTTTCTTTCTTCAACTACAACTCTGAAAATTTTTGAAAGCTTAATGGTGACTCATATTTTATTCCAAATTTGAGTAAGTACTTAATATTCTTCCATTTGTCTTTCTTTTTTTTTATGTTGTTGTTTACATATTCCTTTACTTTCAACAAGCGACTCTTTTTCTATTTCGAAATTGGTTAAGTACTTAAGAAATTTGTTTGGTTATATTTTTACAATATCAAAGTAAAGAAAGCTGTTAAGCTTAATGGATAATGGAGAATGGAGAATGTAGAATGGAGAAAGATATAAATGGTGAAGGCAGAGGTAAAGTTTTTTTTTTTCATTTCTTTTGCTTAATGGTAGTGGTCCCTTGTGTGTGTATATACATATAGGGCCAATAAAGTTGTTGAATTGGATATTCATTATTTGAAATGAAAAGCATCATGAAATTGTCTTTAGTGGTCCCATATATATTTGCTTTATTTATTATAATTGAATTTGAATATCAGATAAGTTTTGACATTATACTTTGTATGGATTTTGAAGACGAGGACAACAATTTTCACAAGAAAGTTTAGTTAAAGTTTCATCATGGAGGAATTTTGTCCGTAGTCCAAGCATGTCATTTCTTAATGGAAAGGTGAAAATTGTTAAGCATTGCGATGTTGGAGTTTACTCTCTATGGTACACCAATTACAATATGGGTTGAACCAAGTTAAAAGTTTGTATTTCTTAGAACTCAATTTGAGTGCAGATAATGGTTTGAAGTTGTATTTTGATGATAATAGTATTATTAAATGGGAAATCATCTGAAAGAGTTTGGTGAAATATCAATATATGTCGATCATAAAGATGACATTTTAAGCGAAGCTAGTGGAGTTGATTTGCCTAAAGCTTTTTATGAGGGTGGTACTAATGATGATGAAGAGGACACTAGTCCTAATGACGATGCAAATGACGATGATGAGTGTGGCAATGAAGGAGAGGATCAGTTGGCCCATGGTCGGCGAAATTTGTAGCAATACATGACAGACATAGGAAGTTTGAGGTTGAGGATTCAGAGAGGCATTGACGGTAACTGATATAATAACACCGATGGTACAAGGGATTCAACAACTCATGTTCCAATATGGCATACCTAAGGGGGGCTGGCAGTGCCCTGGGCCCTTCAAATGAAAAATTATTTATTTATTCCCTTTAGAGATTTTAAAATTTTAAATTAGTAAAGGTAAAATTGTATTTTGACCCCCCTAAAAATGATAAAATTTTAATTTAATCCTTTAAAAATTATAAAGATTTAGGCTATTATAAATTACAATTTAATTTCGGCTCCCCTAAAAAGATTTTCTAGCTTTGCATCTGGAACTTCCAAATTGTAGGAACCTAGAACAAGGTGGTGCAGGGCCTACGAAAACACATGTTCTAGACCCTTATTTAAACGACTTATCAGATACTGATTACATTGACTCGAATGATGCTGGTAGCTATATATATCAACAAGTGACGACTCTGATGCAGATGATGCACAAAGAGTGAGGTCAATGAGTTTTGGCTATAATGATAGTGAAGGGTTATTTTTGGGGTAAAGCTTTTAAGGATGCTGCCGATTTCAAGAATGCTCTCAGTGAATATTCTTTAAATAAGAAATTTGCATATTGCTATAAGCAGAATGATAAATTAAGAGTAAGAGCAAAATGCGCTGCAAACAGGTGCATGTGGGAGATATTAGCATCCAAGCATGGTAATGATAACTCATTTCGAGTGAAGATTCGTTTCAAATCATTAATGTTCACCTACGAGAAAAAAAAGAGATTGATGACCAAGGTTATCGCTTTGAGGTTAAGCGATGACATTGCAAAGATGCCTTTCATGAGAGGCAGACATGTACGAGCTTTAATAAGACAAAGCTAGGTGTCACAGTCAATATTCAAAAGGCCCGGAGGGAAAAAATGGGTGTGATGAAGAAGATATAATAGAGTTACGTAAAGGAGTATGGCTGATTGAGATAATATTGTGATGATATTTGTGTGACATATTGTTAAAAGGTGGCTTTCATGCAGACCATTATGTTCGAGCCATGTAAGTTGCAGCTAAAGAACATGCTGCTGTTTTTTGTTGTTTAATTGATGTTTTGCTACTTTGTTACATGTGAACTAAGTATGTAATGAATTTGATGTAATTTGGTGCTAATGGATTTGATAAATCAACTTAACCAAGTGTGCAAGCAATGTTTTATAAGTTTCAAGACTTTGTTAGTGCAGTTAGGTGTGTTTAGGTTACAGTTTTTTTGTTTTTCAGACAAGTTTTTTACTTGTTATATGTAATGAAATGTTTTGAGTAATGATAGATGAATCTTTTAGCAAAAATATTTTCTTTTTTTGGTTCTTGTTAAGCAATTTGTTCTTGTTATTTCAAGCCCTATTTCCTTGTTTGTTCAATAAGTCATTGTAGCTTCAAGCTCAAGACTCTGCTTTGATTCTTTAATTTGTTTCTTAAGTCCTATAATTGGTATCGAGAGCCAAATTTTTAGAGGACCTTTCTCTTTTCTACTCTAAAAAACAACGTGTCTTCATCGGGTTTCTCTCCAGCACCACCACTAGTGTTCAATGGTGAAGGCTACCATATTTGGATAGTGAAAATGAAGACGAACCTGCAAGCAGTTGACCTATGGGAGGTTGTTAATGCTAATCTTGAACCACCACCCTTGAGAGCTAACCACACGGTAGCTCAAATCAGGCAACACTCTGAAGATAGAGCCAAGAGGTACAAGGCAATGCCCTACCTCCAAAATAGTGTGTCAGACTTAATTTTCACAAGGATCATGGCCTGTGAGACTCCAAAGCAGGCTTAGGACAAGCTTAAAGAAGAGTTTCGAGACACTGAATAAACAAGACAGCAACAACTCATCAACTTAAGAAGGGGCTTTTAAAGTTTGAAGATGAAGGAATCAGAGATAGTTAAGCAATATTCAGACAGGATTATGGCTATTGTGAACAACATAAGGCTGCTTGGGGACCAATTAAGTGAAAGAAGAATAGTGGAGAAGGTTATTTCAACCTTACCTGAAAGATATGAAGCCAAAATTTCTTCCCTAGAAGACTCAAGAGATTTGTCAAGCATCTCTTTGACTGACATGATTAATGCTCTTTATGCTCAGGAACAAATGAGAGCTAGGTAACAAGATGAGCATCATGAAGGTACATTTTAAGCCAAGATCAGACCAAGCTCGAGCTCTTCTGGCTACAAATGGAAGAAAACTTGGTCAGAAAAGCCTAAAAGAGATGGAGCAAGAATAAGATATCCACATTGCTCTCATTGTAAAAGGATTAGCCATCTAGAAGCAAATTGCTGATATAGACTTGATGTACAATGCAAGGTTTGTAAGCAGTTAGGCCATGTTGAAAAGGTTTGCAAAAATAAAGGCAAAAAAAACAACACCAAGCTTAGCAGTTTAAAACAGAAGCTCAAGTGTCAGAAGAGAGCAATGTTCAGAAAAAGCAAGTATTTGCTCTTTCTTGTTCGGCAATCAGAAGAAATAGCACAAAAGGTTGGTTAATTGACAGTGGTTGCACCAACCACATGACACTTGATGCTGCTATCTTCAAGAACATAGACGGAAACTTCTAATCGAGAGAAAAAGTGGGCAATGGTCAATACATCAAAGCAAAAGGGAAGGGAGATGTGCTGATTAACACTCCTTCAAGTACTAAATTTGTTTCCAATGTTTTGTTAGTACCTGAAATTCATAGAATTTTGCTAAGTATTGTTCAGTTACTTGAAAATGGATATTCTGTTGTGTTTAAACGCAAAGAGTGCCTGATCAGTGATGCAAGTGAATCCAAGCTCATGTTAGTAGCCATGACTAACAGAAGCTTTGTTGTTGATTGGAATAAAAGGTCTGTTAGTGCCTACACAACTGTTTTAGATGAGTCCAAATTGTGGCATAGAAGGTTGGGACATGTTAAGTACAGGTCACTATT
Source organism: Gossypium hirsutum (assembly GCF_007990345.1). NCBI lineage: Eukaryota > Viridiplantae > Streptophyta > Magnoliopsida > Malvales > Malvaceae > Gossypium > Gossypium hirsutum. The sequence goes on from NC_053442.1 coordinate 28,884,947, forward strand.
TCAGTTGTCCAAAGAAGAGTTGGTTGAAAAATTCACAAAAGTAGTTGAACAATAGAGTGTTTGTGAAGTGTGTCAGCTAGGTTGCCATTTCCTACAAACAAAGCCTGGAGGGCCTTTGAAAGGTTATAGCTAGTCCATACGGATGAGTGTGGCCCTATGAAGACTCAATATTTGAATGGCAGTAGGTACTTCATTCTCTTCATTGATGACTACTCAAGATTCTACTGGGTTTATTTTCTCAAGCTCAAGTCAGAAGTAGCCTCAGTGTTATGGAAGTTCAAGCCAGCAGCTAAGATTCAATCAGGTTGCAAGCTTTGGACAATAAGGTCAGATAATGGGACAGAGTACACGTCTGATGTGTTTTAGAGATTCTGTGAGGAATTAGGGATTGAACACCAGCTCACCAACACCTACCCACCTCAGCAAAATAGTGTCACTGAGAGAAAGAATCGAACCCTGATGGATATGGTTAGATGCCTGATGTTTGAAAGGAGTTTGCCTAGAGCTGTCGAAGCCCTAAAAATAGCTTTGAGGCAATTTGAGATTAATTTGAAACAAAACAAATAGTTTAGGAAAAAGTTACAAAAATTTGAAACAGGGGTAACACGGCATTGTGGCCAGGCCCTGTGGCATAGCCCCAAGACGTGTAACTTTTGAATAAGGGACAGACGGTTGTGTCTCAGCCCGTGTCCTCACACATGTAACTTGCTGAGTAGGGTCACACGGTCATGTCACACGCCCGCATGCCAGGCCGTGTGAACCCAACATTCACCTGAAATCAAGCCATGTAGTAACCTAACCATGCATAAACATTCAATCCAATTATCCACACTTTCAAGGGACCTAAACACCATTCAAACTTGCATAAACATACCATTTCAAGAATCCTAAATTACCTAACCGATAGGCCATTAAACAACACCACAAGTATACTAAAACATAACATGTCAAAACTAGTCAACATTACCTTATTTCAAGCATTCTAACCTAATACAATTACTTACAAAAACATGCTACAAATTGATCAATATCAAACCATTCTAAACATACCATAAAGAGCCTTAATTACAAGCATTAGCAAGTGACTGAAAATGAAAAAGTTTGATAAACATTAAAATGCACCAACCAAATATAATCTTCAAGTCATAAACATATGAAATCACCATTATAAAACCTCTTATACATGTTAATATCGCCATTTCCATACATAATAACCTAGTTCAAATATAAAATAAAACATGTCACAAGTAGCCAGTTTTCAAACCATCATCAACATGCCAAAAGAACCTTATAAACAAACACTTTAAAGTAACCAAAACAACATAACTTGTTAAGGAATCAAAGTGTCGCAACCAACATAACTTTCCAAAACTTATACAAGCCAAAACACCATTAACACATACACCAAAATATCATTACAAATTGTCCTATACTTTTCATTATCAACCTTAGTAAAATTAATAAAAAATTACTAAATTGTCTACTGGATAGTGTGATAGGTCTCTAACAAGCTTCCAACCGATCGAGCTTTTGAAAATCTATAAAACAAAGGAAAACAACTAAGTAAGAAACGAGTGCTTAGTAAGCTCGTATAAACCTTAAACATAACTTACCACTTCTATAATACAATTCATAAACTAAGTATAATCTGTAATCAATGCCATAAGCTTAGTGTGAGCCTATAAAACACCATCAAACTCACAAGTTAGTATACTTGTTCATGATATATATGAAATCAACCATAAGATATGCAGTTTACCTGTATAAACATAATATTTTACATCATCATTGTTACCCTAATGTCATGATTCATTGCATTTGCATACTTACTATTTCCTTTTCCTTTTCTTACCTATTGTACCATCTAGAAATACATCGGATACTCGGGAAAGCTCACACGAAGTGTGCCTTTATAGTCGTAACCTTTTCTTTACACCAATGCTCACACAAGCTGTGAAATGGGCCTGCTCACACGAGCTATGGGTCAGAATGTAAGCTACACGATGCTGCTCACATGAGCTGTGGAGAATTCGCAACAAATGCAGCATTTCATGAAACATGAAATCCCTAATAGACAATGCCAATTTAAAATTTATTTTAATACTATATTTGACTCATAAATATTAAATAATAACATTTATGAAGTTACTCATCGGATTTGTGACCCCAAAACCACTATTTTCGACACCACTAAAAAACAGGCTGTTATAACTCCCCCCTTACGAAAATTTCATCCTCGAAATTTCTCACCTAGTAATAGCTATTCAGACCAAGTTATTCTTCCTCAACCTTAAAGGTAGTCCATATATAAAATCCATCAACTCAATCCCAATCTGAACTCATACCAGATCGTAATATTACAAACAGTACGTGATGCTCTCTCTTGACTTATAGACATGAGAGATATCCCAGAATAAACTCTAAAGTTTCACTTTCTAATCCTAAGTACCAGAAACTTTGCCTCAAACCATTATACATTTTTGTTGCTATTTGATTTAAATCAAATAGACAATGCCATGAACCTCGAATAAGATGTCCTATGCAATCTCAGAGTTGTTCAGTGGATCAATTATAATATTTTTCTCTGCATTTAAAATATTCTCTAATGAATTAACAGTTTAACCTTCGACTGCATAATACTCAGCCCATCATAATCAAGATCGTTCAAAGAAAACATTACTATAAACAATATATATTCTTCTGACTGAGGCTGAAGTAGATACCCGACTTGACTAAATGAATTTGAGGCTTTACTGTAGTAGCTTCATCATTAGCAGTACAACTACCGAGAAATTCCTAATAAATCATGTGTTGAAACATAACCGAAAAACCTAGATCATCATATTCCAGATATGTTAGTTAATTCATAGAGTTTAGCTAAAATTCGTAATTTTCATAATAGATTCTAAATGATGTTTCTGACACATCTACATCTGTAACTTTCAATTGATAAACATTCCAGTTATTCTGACCCAACTAACTTGTTGTCGCTCTTTCTGGCTAGAGTACCAAGGTTCTACATTCCGTTCATGAAAAACTTCAAACAATACCATTTAAATACAAGTATGATAGCTGCTACTATCAAGACGAATTTAACCCTTAATAATGAATCTCTCATTCTGACTGTCCGTCTGCTTGCCTATGACTTCGTGAAATTAATTCTCGAATCTAGAGATAAATTAAAAAATTCAACCTGCTCTTCAAATGAATAATCCTTTCTGACTAAAACAAATGAGTCGATTTTATCAAACTAATAGTAACAATTCAAATCAATTCTTTCTTCTTGTCGTCAAAATAATCTAGACATAAAATCTATCATAATTCCATCATAATACCAATAAAAAGTCACAACCCACTGTATTAGTTCATACAAAAATATGACATACGGTTTTTGACTTGTTGACATAATTCGAGATCATCTAAGTAATGAGAATAATATGCGATGCTATGCTTGATCTTCCACTGTTTGCACTTTTACTACTATTTATCCCTTCTTGAAAGCTAAAATTTGAATATATAATAAGATTATTCCCATTATTAAAATTAAAGCATTGAACTATACTGGAACCATACCATCAGATGAATTAAAAGTATTATTTTTCTCCTTACACAAATACCTTCCCTCAAACGGACCACAGTGCTCTAATAAGACAAACGTTACAACCCTATAGATAAAACAATACCTCAAATACCAAGAATTCACCCCAAAGCAAAAGAGAAAAACCCAATATGGTTCCAGCAAAAACAAATATAGCAACATGACCTCTAGAAAGCTGAGACCTGTATCAACATGCTCTCATGATCCAACCAAGAATTATAACAATAACAAATGTAATAGTCCGTAGCCAATGTGTATCCTTTGCAGATGGACCATATATGATAGAGTAGACAATAAGAATAATAAGAAAGCCAAGATAAAGAAGTCCAAGATGTAAATCCCTACTAAACTCCCAAGAGTATAACCCATTTCTATACTATCAGAATATGCAAATTTATGAGCCTTCAGGACACACTCGTCTACCTCCAAGCCATTTCTATTGAAGACCATGTGGCATAGTAAGAACATATTAATAGCTTAAAGAAATTGATGGTACCCCAAAGAAAAAATCCAGAAAGAGAATATCACTTAGACGCACTGGAACCAGCTATGACATAAACAATATAAATTTCATATGCATAAAGCATAACAACAACTAGTAGAAGTAGAAAAATAACAACACATGAGTTTTTCCATCGAGTCCTCTACCAAAACATAATTGAATAGAATGCCACAAAAAATAGAGCAATGCTGATCATTAATCAACCAAATTAACAATACCTCTACCTATCATTATGATTAGCCAGCATCCTCACACGATAAGAACCACATCTAGAGATAAAACAACCATATATGCCATTAAAGATAAAAGAGCAAATAGAATACCTGATGAGATGATTGAAAGATACTCAACCATAATGGCTGCATTTAGATTTATTTACATTTCGAGCTCTACCCCACCGACTACTAAAGTCATTGGTGATCTCACATTATTCTGTTTCACTAAAGTAATCAATTCAGAAGAAATCCCAGTTAACCCGTTCTTTAGATACCATACCATTTATAGTCGACTACCAGTGAATAACTTTTTCTTTTAATAGTGATGTTGCACATCCCAAATAGTCTTCAGAAAGATCTAATATCTCATCTATAACTCTCTGTATATGCTATCCAACTCTCGACTCTGACCACATTATTACTCATTCAACCACTGAACTCTTTAGCTCCACACTTGTGAGCTTTCAGAATAGAAACACTATAAACATTTTGTGATATAGAATTTTGAAAATGAGGTGGTGGAGGTTGTAATGCCAAAAATTTTAATTCTCACGTATACACATCAAACATAACATTCATTATTAACATAAACACTATGAACCTCTACTTTAACCTTTATAAATTTTTGCTCATCATTAGAAACCTTTTAATTAGATACTTGAGTATGGCTTTAAGCATCATCAGATTTAGCTCGATTGGAAGACATCTTTTATCTATACGAAAACATATTTCAATTTGAATCAGGAGTTATCACACTATCACAGGTTATATATTGACATGTATTTCTCGACTGCATACATGTTACGTTTAGTCCGAGAACTGACTAAATGATAGGTCTAATACCACTAAATGTAACACCCCTAACTTGTCTCCGTCGCCGAATTAAGGTTATAAAGCATTACCGTACAATCGTAAACATTTAACATCATATTATTTAAAAAATTAAAACATGTCATAATCCATTCAGTCACATGCATTCTGTCCATAAATCATGCTCTCGAGGCCCTAAAAATAGCTTTAAGTAAATTTGGGACTAATTTGAAACAAAAAAAAATTAGGAAAAAGTTACAAAAATTTGAAACAGGGGTCACACGGCCATATGACATAGCTCTAGGCCGTGTAGCTTTCGAATAAGGGACATACGATTGTGTCCTAGCCTGTGTCCTCACCCGTGTAACTCACTGAGTTGGGTCACACGGCTATGTCACACGCCCGTGTGCCAAGCTGTGTAACTCATTGACTTAGAACCTTATGAAATCTCAAATGACAAACAGCCGTGTGAACCCAACATTCACCTGAAATCAAGCCATACATAAACATTCAATCTAATTGTGCACATGTTCATAGGACATAAACACCATTCAAACCTGCAAAAACATACCATTTCAAGCATCCTAAATTACCTAACCAATATGCCATTCAAAGGAACGACAAGTATACCAAAACATAACATGCCAAAACAAGTCAACATTACCTTATTTCAAGAATTATAACCTAGTTCAATTACTTACCAAAACATACCACAAATTAGTCATTATCAAACCATTCAAAACATACCATAAAGAGCCTTAATTTCAAGCATTATCAAGTGACCAAAAATGACAAAGTTGGATAAACATTAAAATGCACAAACCAAACATAATCTTCAAGTCATAAACATATCAAAGCACCATTATAAAACCTCCTATACATTTTAATATTGCCATTTCCATATATAATGACCTAGTTCAAATATGAACTAAAACATGTCACAAGTAACCATTTTTCAAACCATCATCAATATGCCAAGATAACTTTATAAATAAGCACTTTAAAGTAACCAAAACAACTTAACTTGGTAAAGCATCAAAGTGTACCAACCAACATAGCTTTCTAAAACTTATACAAGCCAAAACACGATTAAACCAAAATACCATTACAAATCACCATAACTTGCCATTATAAACCTTAGCCAAATTACTCAAAAACTATCTAATTGTCTACTAGATAGTGTGATAGATCTCCAACGAGCTTCCAACCGATCAAGCTTCTGAAAATGTATAAAACAAAGGAAAACAACTAAGTAAGAAATGGGTGCTTAGTAAGCTCGTATAAACATTAAACATAACTTACCACTTCTATAATACAATTCATAAACTAAGTATAAACCAAAATCAATGTCATAAGCTTAGTGTGAGCCTATACAACACCACCAAACTCGCAAGTTAGTATACTTGTTCATGATATATGTGAAACCAACCTTAAGATATGTGGTTACTATGTATAAACATAATATTTTACATCATCAATGTTACCATAATGTCATGATTCATTGCATTTTCATACTTACCATTTCCTTTACCTTTTCTTACTCGTTGAACCATCTAGAATTACATCGAATACTCGGGAAAGCTCAAATGAAGTGTGCCTTTACATAGAACCGTAACCTTTCCTCTACATCAATACTCAAACGAGTTGTGAAATGGGTCTACTCACATGAGCTGTGGGTGAGAAAGTAAGTTGGACGATGCTGATTACACGAGCTATGGGGACTCCGCAACAAATACAGGACCTCAGCCATCGGTAGGATATTCAAGGCTAGCACTAAAAATATGAAATCCTTGATGACATGTAATTTTTATCCTAAGAATTCCTAAGGTTCAACCAGGACTTAATAGCCAGCAATTCATCATAGCATTGGTACATTTGTAAATTAATTCATTTACATTAAAACGACATATTAAACATTCAATTTAGATAACATTAAAATTATTACAGTTCATACGAACTTACCTGTACCGAAACGATGCCCTAACGTGATCTAATGACTAATTCGCTATTTTGGTTTTCCCGCTATTAGTGTCTGTTTAAGTCATTTCTTGATATAGAAAAATATTTTTTTATTCAATTAATCCCATTCCAGCATTTGAAATAATTAATTTAGCTTATAACCCATAATAATGAAAATTTACAAAATTACCCTTTTGTAATTTAGTCCCTTAATTCGAAACTTGCAATTTCATCATTTTTAATTAAAATTCCTGCTAACTAATTTATACCTAATCTAATAACAACCCATATTTATCCACAATTTACAATATTTTCCTTGAATTTTACCATTTTCATAAATAAGTCCTTAAACTTGAAAATCACCAAAAATTACTTAACAAAATACTTATATTTAACAACAAAGATTAATAATCTATCATAATATTTCAAGAACATTGAAATTTCATCCATGGTAAAATTCTAAACATTTAAAAATTTAAGAAATTGACCCCCAGGTTAGCTAGGTTAAGATAATATGAGCCTAAAAGTATAAAAATCATGAAAAATGAGATCAAAACACATACCATGTATCAAAAATCAGCTTGGCTGAATGTTAAATCAACAAAGGCTTCCTTCATATTTGTTTGTTTTGGTTGGGAAAAAGAGAAGAAAAAAGATGGCTTTTGGTTTATTTATTTTATTTGAAAAATTACCTTTTTACCCTTAAGATTTTAATTTAAAAATTAACAAAGCATGTCCATAATTTTCCACTATCAATATGCATGGTATATTTACCATTTAAGTCCATTAATTCACTTTTTCATAGCCATTTGATCCATTAAATTAATAGAAATCAACTTTTGCAACTTTTACAATTTAGTCCTTTTTAATTAATTAACTACCTAAACTTTAAAATTTCTTAACCAAATTTTAATACGACCTTAATAACATTCAATAAATATTTAATAAAATATTTACAGTTTGGTTTATAGAAATGAGGTCCTGATACCTCATTTTCTAAAACCACTTGACTTTAAGGTCATACCACTTGAACCTAATTATTCGTTCAAATAGCATAAATTGCTAATTCAAAATTTATTTTAATACTATATTTGACTCGTAAATATTAAATAATAACATTTACAAAATTACTCTTTGAATTTGTAGCCCCAAAACCACTATTTATGACACTACTAAAAAATAGGCTATTACATATATGTTGAATAGCCAGATGGTTTTAAAGTTGCTGGTGAAGAAACGAAGGTGTACAAGCTGAGAAAAGCCTTGTATGGCTTAAAGCAGACACCGAGGGCCTAGTATGATAGAATTGACATCTACCTGTCATGCTTGGGGTTCGAAAGAAGCATTAGTGAACCAACACTGTATGTGAAAAAGGAAGGGTGTTGTGAAAAAGGAAGGTGGTGAAACACTACTCATTGTCTCCTTATATGTGGATGACTTGTTAGTGACTGGTCAGAACGATGCTATGCTGACAAATTTCAAAGGAAAAATGGAGAGTATGTTTGAGATGTTTGATTTGGGTGAAATGTCTTACTTTTTTAGGATGGAAGTATCTTAGACTCAGTAAGGGATCTTCATAAGCCAAAAGGAATTTGCTTTGAAATTTTTGAATAGGTTATCCATGATTTGGGTGAAATGTCTTACTTTTTTGGGATGGAAGTATCTCAGACTCAGTAACTAGTAATCTAGTTGCTATTGGAGAAAAGCTCACTAGCCAAGGTGATTCCGAGAGGTAAATGACCCAATGGGATGTCTACTCTACTTAACAAACACTAGGCCTGACATAATTTTTGAGTCAGTCTCCTATCCAGGTTTATGCAATGCTACAATGTGAACCATTTTCAAGCTGCAAAGAGAGTTCAGAGGTATATCAAAGGAACTCTAAGCTTTAGAGTTATGTTCACCAAGGTTGACATCATGACGCTCATTGGTTTTGTAGATAGTGATTGGGTAGAATCAATTGATGATATGGAAAGTACTTCAGGGTATCTATTTACCCTTGAATCTACTATTTTTTGTTGGAGTTCAAAGAAACAATCCATTGTTGCTCAATCAATAGCTGAAGTTGAATATGTTGTAGCTGCAGTAGCTGTTAATCAAGCAATTTGGTTAAGAAAACTCATGCCAGATATGAACTTATACCAAAGAGAAGAAACAAAGATCAAAAGTGACAATTAATTTGCTATTGCAATAGCAACGAATCCAATATGTTTCATGGCAAAACAAAGCATTTTAAGATTAAGTTTAATTTTGTTAGAGAAGTGGAGCAATCTCAAGAAATCAAACTGGTTCATTGTATTTCTAAAGATCAGTTGGCTGACATCTTGACAAAGCCTCTTGGTGTATCAAGGTTCGAGATTTTGAGAGCAAGATTGGGAGTTTGGGGCATGGAAGCCAAGGAGGAGTGTCAAAAGGTGGCTTTCATACAAACCATTCTGTTAGAGCCATGAAAGTTGCAGCTGAAGAACATGCTACTATTTTTTGTTGTTTAATTGATATTTTGCTACTTAGTTACATTTGAACTAAGTAGGTAATGTATTTGATGTAATTAGTGCTATGAATTTGATAAATCTACTTAACCAAGTGTGGAAGCAATGCTTTATAAATTTCAAGACTTTATTAGTAGAGTTAGGTGTGTTTAGGTAACACTTTTTTTTTGTTTTTCAGACAAGTTGTTTACGTGTTATATGTAATGAAATGTTTTCAGTAATGATAGATGAATCTTTCAGAAAAATTCTTTTCTTGTTTTGGTTCTTGTTAAGCAATTTGTTCTTGTTATTTCAAGCCTGATTTCCTTGTTTGTTCAGCAAGTCATTGTAGCTTCAAGCTCAAGACTCTCCTGTGATTCCTTAATTTGTTTCTTAATTCCTACACATATCTTGGAAGTACAATTAAGCTGGAAGTTGATAGGGCTACCATTGATTCAACACCTATTGTCCATATGATGTATATATGTTTCAAGGCTCCAAAAGGATAATTTCAGACAAGGATACAAGCCCATTTCTGGATTGGATGAGTGTTATTTGAAAGGTTACGCTAAGGGACAGTTGCTAGTGGCTGTAGGCAGAGATGGAAAAAACCAAATTTACCCTTGGGCAGTGATTATGGGCGAGGAGAATGCTGAAAATTGGAAATGGTTTTCAGAACTATTGATGGAAGATCATGAAATTATAGAAAGGACTGGATGGACAGTGATGAGTGACATGTAAAAGGTACTTTGATTTATAAATTAATCTTCTATATTTGTTTATATGTACATATATATAGTCTAACACGTGTTCTTATAGGGTCTTACCAAGGCTATTAATGAACTTCTTGATCCAGTTATGAAAACGGTTTATTGTTATAGCGGAAGTTAAAATAATTTTCAAAACTTTTCTAGTTTTTTATATTTATAATAATAAATATTCTACCGAAAAGTACTTGTATTTTTTCTACACTAGATCCAAAACGTTCTTGACTTTCAATTGAATGACCTCTTCTATCCTTTTACCTAAAATTGTGTCGAGTGTAGGCTCGAACAACAAGAACCAGGCATAAAACAAAAGATGATTTATTTCTTTCAGTAGGAAAGGATTCTCTCAATAGAAACAGGTCGAAATTATTATTCCCAAAAAATATAACTTATTTCAAGAAAGTAAATTTCTGATACTTTCTGTCAGAATAATAATATATAAAACTTATATTTTTAGGTTAACCGATGACATCTATTTATAGGAAAAGATAGGAGAATCCTAGTTGAATAAGAATAACGCAAATAATATTTATTTAATAGAAAGAAAACTCTCTTAAACTAACTAGAAGGGTGGGCACATACCCTAGATAAAAATGGGGCTCACATGTAAAATGAGGGGTATCAGACCTCTCATGTATTAATCCAACATTTTATAATTTAAACCAACCCAATATATATTCACTTTTTTCAAAATAAATATTAATTAATTAACTAAATTAATTAATTTTTTAATTAAATAATTCTCTTAATCCAAATCTAATTCTATTAAAGTCGTGACGACTTTACTATAAAAGAATTTATGAGAAAGATATTCATAATGATTAATTAATTTAATTTAATTTTTGAACTTCAATTATTTAATTATAATTAATTAAATAATAATTCGAGAATCTTAAATTAATTCCCAAGTCATTTCTTTGCTTAGTGAGAAAATGCATTCACAAGTAACTATCTCATTTCTCTAACTTCATTATTTCTACTCAATTATGTTAATTCGGTTCAATATGCAATTCATTAATGGTTTCAACGAGCTAATGGAGGGACCAACTAAACATATGTAATTAGGGGTCAAATAATTTATAATTAAGTTTAAGTTTTTCACCTATTAAATATAAACTTATTTAGTTGCGAAGTCATTCCATTATAGTATTGTGACTGAGCTCTCCCTAATTACATATCATTACGAAAGCTATTTAATCAGTGCTTATCTAATGACCTTGTCATCAGTTGCGTGCGGACCAAGATCGAGTTGCCAAGTCACGAGAAACTCCTACGAAAACCCTAAACAATTAGATCTGAAACGAAACAGAAAATTAAAAGATTAGATTTTTGAATTTTCAGATCTGAAATAAAATCCCCAAAACAGTAAAGAATCAAATAGAGAATAGAAATAAGTGTTAATAAGGAATCTTGAAACCCTAGAAGAGATTGCGATTCTGCCCAATTAAACACCCAGATAGTTTTCCCCAAATTTCGGCAATCTAATTTCTCCCAAAAAGAGTGGATGAATCGGCAAGAACCCTAGAAATTGGGGATTTTTGGGCTAATTCCTTAAGATAGAAAAAGGCTGAAAACACAATAAGAACAGAAAATAAATTAGATAAAGATTCGGCACAAGCAGAAATAAAGAAAGAATTGACAGTAAGAAATTAAAAGATAAGTCCTAAGAAGCCTTGAAATCCCGAAAGATCTCACAACTCCCTTCAAACGGCTCTAATCTCCCCTCCAAAGAATATCAATGGCAAGAAGAAGGTTGAAGATGGCTCCCACAATCAAAAAGATTGTTAAAACAACTTCTAAAGAAAACTCAAGAGAAAATCCTTGAAGAACTCAAAGAGAATTTTCACTCAAATCAAATCTGAAATTTTCAATGTAATTGTAATGTAATGTAGGGTGGCTGGCCAAGCCATATAAATAGGCCTTTCAAATGTTTTCCTAATTTAATTAGAACACTAAAACTAAAACTAAAAAAAAACTCCTAATTATTTTAATATGGAAATTCGGCCAAGGGTCTTTTATTTGGGACTCTTGGACTGAATATAAAAATTTAAACTAAGTAAAATAAATAAATAAATAAATAAAAATAAAACTTTACAACTTGGGCCACTTTGACAATTTGGCCTGATTTTCAACTAAGTATGGGTGGATTTCTTGATTGGGCTTGGAATCTTCTTATTGGGCCTTGCCCTCAAGAATTTGGGCTTTTGTGACTCGTATCATTCCCCCCTTCCTCAAAAAGATTCGTCCTCGAATCTAAAAAATCAAATGAACTCGACTTTCCTCTATCGAACGGGACTAATGGCAATTGAGTCCACTGAGAAGAATAGCCATGAGATAGTAAATAGCAACGGAAATAAGCTTGTAGTCCAATCATAAGCATAATAGAACAGGTATAACGCATGTGAATGGACAGATTCAGATTGCCATGCAAACAATCTAATTTACTCACCACTGCCTCGTCAAATATTTGAAACAAAGATGGACATGTTTTAAGGCATTCAATCGTCTCACATTGTTCCCACAAACCATGAATAAATTGCGAGTAATAAATCAAATGGTAAACATAATCGTCACAAGTAGGTATTTGAAAAGATTCACATGGTTCACAGAGTTGCATAATCATGCCATGCATTAATCGACGGTCTATAGATTCACTCACACATGCATTATCAAAAACAAGAATCTTTTTATCAACTATCAAAACAGATAGATCATCAATAAATAAAATAGGACAGTCAAGCACGTTTCGATCTAAGTGTTCATCAACACGATCTTTATCACTATCCGAGGAGTACAAAAGTGTTTCAAAGGTTTCAAGCATCTTACCTCGATAAGCAGAAGAATAAGGGTCGATTTTACCTTTTTCATTTAAAACAAACCTTCGCTCATCGGGGGCATAGTGTAGTCGAATCTTCGTTGTTGAGTTAACGTTTGTCAAATGGAACTCAAACTTCATGTACAACCACATAAACTGTTTAAGGCACGAATATAAATTGAAAACAAATTTGGAAAATTTCGTTACCTTATTCTCCAAAACAGATTTGGACAAATTCAAGGATTTTACACAAGGTAAATCAAGAGAATAACAAAACACGCTTCTTTTCGTAATGACTTTATCAACCACAATCGAAGAGTAACAATTAATCGGATCAAAATGAGGGGATCTTTTAAGAACTAAGTCACCAAAAGTTTTATCAATAATTTTCAAATCTGCACTGGACTCGGTTTCTAAAATTTCCTTACCTCGCTTACTTTCGGGATCATGTAGTGTGATTTCATCTTTGCTTAAGTTGATCGTATGAAAGCGTCTTTCATTTGAGAGGTATTGAAGTTGAAAGTTATCTTTCGATCTTTCGGGAACCTGAAAAGTAGCAACACAAGAAAAATTCATATCTTGGTTAGTGGAAACATTCCTCACTACCCTTTCCACGTCTTTTTCTTTTGTTTCTTTTTCTAATTCATTTTCTCTTCTTTCTTCAATTTCTTTTTCACTCTCAATCTCTTTTTTCTCTTTTTCATTCTCTTTTTCTTTTTCCTCACTTGTTTTAACAGAATTTTTCATTTTGATTTGGTCCTCATGGACTTGTTCCAGAGTGAGCGGCACTAAGGTGAGTTTCTTTCCTTGATGCTTGAAAGAATACCTATTGGTACGACCATCGTGAGTGACTTTTCGATCCAGTTGCCACGGTTCTCCTAGCAACAAATGGCAGGCTTGAATAGGCATTACGTCGCACACAACTTCGTCTTGATACTTACCGATAGAAAAGGCGATGCGCACTTGTTGAGTGACCCTAAATTGGCCTTCGTTGCTAAGCCCTTGTAGTTGATAAGGTTGTGGATGCTTGGTAGTGGTTAAGCAAAGCTTTTCCACCATCGTCGTGCTGGCTATGTTCGAGCAACTTTCACCATCAATAATAACTCTACAAAGCTTACCTTGTACGTGGCAGCGAGTATGAAAGAGATGTTCTCGTTGCTGCTCGCTCTTTGGTTTTGCCAAAGATGATTGTCCATGATCATGACAATCATCATCCATTCTAGGGACACGTTGAGGGTTGCACCTATGGGGCTGGTTATCCCTATCTTCCTTAATTGGATCTCGATATTGATGTTTTTGATTCAATCGTACCTCATTCAAAGTAGTATTCAATGCTTGAAGTGTAGCATTTATTTGTGTGATTGCAGCAGTATGTCTGTCTAACTGTTGTTGGACTTTCATAAGTGCATCATTATTATCACCTTTAGACATCTTCAAAACCTGTAAAAAATAAACACTCAACACTCAAAAATAAAAGTTAGCAAACCTCACCATTAATCACTCAAAAAGAAAAATCAAATTCTCAATGAGGTCGAATTCAATCTTGTGAGTTCTTTATCAGAGTTTATATCAACCAATTAGAGAGTGTGAACCAAACTACCAAAGAATCCTAATTTGCACTAGGATGCCAAAAACTGACGAGACACCAATTGATTCGTGTTGCACCGAGGAAGAATTGGGCACACGTTTGAATCCTACTAACACAAAAAACAAGAAGGTGTTAGATATTGTAAAGGGAGAATAAAAAGCAAACAAATGAAAACCTACAGCTAAGAATCAATAAAAATTGTTGAAAACAGAAAACCCGAAAAACTGCGAAGTAACTTGACAACTTCGTTCGAGGTGTTCCCGATCTCAAAAAATCACAAAATTAAATCTGGAATGTCTTCAAATATTGAATTTTTGATCTGGAAAATTTGGGCACCAAATTCAACCCGCTGAATATTTTTTTAATTTTTTATTGGATTTTGTCTTTTTTCAATTTTTTGACATTTTAGACTTATTTTTTTGCGGGAAATATTTATGTATATTCAATAACAGTGCCAAAAATATGTATGTAAAATTTCAGATCAATCAGAAAACGTTTACCCACTCAAATGAATTTTTTTCGAAAATTTTTCTGGGTAAAACTGCTGTTTGTAATTTAAAAAATAGAGATCAGTTTAGAAATCAACCAAGAACACCCAAAACGCCCAAAATCTGATACCAAATGATACGGGGTTGCGCGCGGACCAAGATCGAGTTGCCAAGTCACGAGAAACTCCTACGAAAACCCTAAACAATTAGATCTGAAACGAAACAGAAAATTAAAAGATTAGATTTTTGAATTTTCAGATCTGAAATAAAATCCCCAAAACAGTAAAGAATCAAATAGAGAATAGAAATAAGTGTTAATAAGGAATCTTGAGACCCTAGAAGAGATTGCGATTCTGCCCAATTGAACACCCAGATAGTTTTCCCCAAATTTCGGCAATCTAATTTCTCCCAAAAAGAGTATGGATGAATCGGCAAGAACCCTAGAAATTGGGGATTTTTGGGCTAATTCCTTAAGATAGAAAAAGGCTGAAAACACAATAAGAACAGAAAATAAATTAGATAAAGATTCGGCAGAAGCAGAAATAAAGAAAGAATTGACAGTAAGAAATTAAAAGATAAGTCCTAAGAAGCCTTGAAATCCCGAAAGATCTCACAACTCCCTTCAAACGGCTCTAATCTCCCCTCCAAAGAATATCAATGGCAAGAAGAAGGTTGAAGATGGCTCCCACAATCAAAAAGATTGTTAAAACAACTTCTAAAGAAAACTCAAGAGAAAATCCTTGAAGAACTCAAAGAGAATTTTCACTCAAATCAAATCTGAAATTTTCAATGTAATTGTAATGTAATGTAGGGTGGCTGGCCAAGCCATATAAATAGGCCTTTCAAATGTTTTCCTAATTTAATTAGAACACTAAAACTAAAACTAAAAAAAAACTCCTAATTATTTTAATATGGAAATTCGGCCAAGGGTCTTTTATTTGGGACTCTTGGACTGAATATAAAAATTTAAAATAAGTAAAATAAATAAATAAATAAATAAAAATAAAACTTTACAACTTGGGCCACTTTGACAATTTGGCCTGATTTTTAACTAAGTATGGGTGGATTTCTTGATTGGGCTTGGAATCTTCTTATTGGGCCTTGCCCTCAAGAATTTGGGCTTTTGTGACTCGTATCAGTGTTACTCTTATAGGATATCCTTAATCTCTTTAAAATAACTTCGTTCTCCCAATATGATCTGATTTTATCTCATGGTATCCATTACTTATTCCTTCAAGAAAAATCAATTACTATCAAATAGTGATTAAGTAATTTGTTACAAAGACAAACGACCTGTAACCACGTTTTCTTTTCATTTATCATGTAATGTCAAGGAGAGGATATCATTTACCCATTAGTTGAACTATGAATTCCACTCTTGTGAATGATGTTACATAGTGAAGAAGTTGTATACCCAACACACCAGCTTTTGGTTTCTTATTTATTTGAACTCAAGATTTTACTTACATCAAAGTATACGAGTCATGCATACATGGTCCATCATCCGCTAAAGAATAAGGTATGCTACAGTATGAATGTCACAACTGAGTAAATCTATAAAAGAATCTAGAATCTATTCTACTTAGGTCATTTCTGATGTACTGCCAGTCCATTTAGTCACATATATGTCTTTATGTTCTAGAAGTCATCCACTTTGATGCTCAAGGCAAAACATCTCCCAATTGGACTTGATAGATGACATATAAGTTTATCAATCGGTTTGCTCAATTTCTATTAAACTAAGGATATGTTTAGGTTCATCTACTAATACAAGTTGTCTTTCCTTATTACTATCCAACCACGTAATGCCGTTTAATATTAGTTAAACATTAGATAACTAGTGAATCAATATTTGCATCAATTTTGCTTTGCATGAAAAAACATTGAGGACAATATATAAAGGGTATTAATTTAATTAATAGATATTTTATTAAACAAATTTGTTCAAAAAATGCAGGTGTATATAGAGGAAAATACTACACATAGGGCACCAGATCCAATAGTTTCCCACTTACCCTAGTGAAGTAGATGAGTCATGTTTCACATTCCTATACCCTCTATATGTTTCTTAGAACACCTAGCTAGTAAAGTATTGATAAACAAATCTGTAGGGTTTTTGCTCATATGCTATCTTTGATTACTTCAACTATTTCGTCAATCACTACCGTCTCTCTTATGAAGCTTTCTACCAATGTGTTTTTTTTCTTTTTGTGGATTCTAATTTCCTTGGTGTTAGCTATTGCCGCACTATTATCACAATACAGTGTGATAGCTTTCTTCATACCAAGAACGACTTCAAGATCCGTAAGGAACTTTCAAAGTCATGTTGCTTCTTTTGTTGCCTCAGCAGCCACATCTTTGATTCTATAGTGGAGTAAACAATATAGTTCTGCTTGACACTTTTCACACTATAAACTCACCGCCTAGGACAAAGACATAGCCTAATGTTGATTTTCTTAAATTTCGACACGTTTGAAAGTCATAATCGGTATAGTCGATAGGAGTAAGATCTCCTTCAGAATACAAAAACAAATAATCCTTCTTTCTTTATAAATACTTAAATATATGCTTAACTATTTTCTAGTATCTTAAACCGAAATTCCGATGATATCGACTCACCAACATTACTACGAAACATAAGGATACTAATCTTAATAAAATAAACATTAAATAAAGGATACTAATATTATAAAATACAGATTAAATTAGGGATGTTTAAGCCGACCATAAAATTCGATCACTGGGGAGGTCCATTAATAATAATTCTAAGAATCCAGACTTAGAGTTTTGTAATTAATGATTGTATATTGTATCTTTTATTTGTTTTCTTCTTTTCCCTTTTGTAATTTACGTAAGTGAATGTGACAATTTTAAGCTGTTGAATATATTATTGGATGTGGAAGTTCTGTTAATTTAAATCATGTCTGAGAATAGTGAATATGAATCTGACATAAAGTTATTTAATACATCAAAATTTATATATAAATATGACAAAGTCAGCACACCAAAACAGGCTTTTAGCGGCATTTTTTTAGGCCAAGCGACGCTAAGCGCCGCAAAAAATGCCGCTCTTGACAACGTCTCTAATGTTTGCGGCATTTTTAGAAATAAACGCCGCTTATCCCACAAACGCCGCAATAGATCATGATTTTTAGCGGCGCTTTTCCCACAAACGCCGCTATAGGTCATGACTTTTAGTAGCGTTTTTCCCACTAACGCCGCTATAGATCATCACTTTTAGCGACGCTTTTTTGTACAAACACCGCTATAGAACAGACCTTTAGCGAGGCTTTTCACACAAACGCCGCTAAAAACATATCTTTAAAAAAAATTAAATAAAATTTATTTCTATGATAAATATTATATTATGTTTTAAGGATAAATAAAAAATATTATTTAAATTAAATTTTTACGAAAATTTTAACTTTAAAACTAAATATAAAAATTAATGAATTTCAATTTAGAATTTAAAATAATAAATTAATAACACAATTAAAATCCAAAAGTTAGAACTCTTAAGTAAAAATAAAAATTTAGAATCAAAACTAAAATAAATAATACATATGCAATGTAATAAAACATACAATGCATTTTCTTAATCAAGTAAATCTTGGTAATAAAAGATATAATACATTGACTTAATCAAGGAAATCTTGTAATGAACTCAAAGCAATGAGCCTTAGAGAAAAACTTTTAAGCATGGCTTTGAATTTGAACTGCAGATTTGGTGCCTACATGCTCTGCATGAAAATAAGAGTAACTTAAACTGTTCAAACCATAGTGAACATGGCAAAGATAAGTAAATCAGTTCAACTCATTGTGCACTTACCTTCTATTTGGCGTCAACCACGACCATACAACCTTAAAGCTTCAATCAACCCGACCCACCAAATTGAATATAAAGTCAAGATTCAAGCAAAAAAGGAAATCTTATTCTGAAAAAAAGGAAGAAAATGATTGAGGAACTTTAAAGACCCGAGTCCTGATCAATCAAATGCTGAGCTAAAAATTTGATAATTGAATCAAACCAAAGTCCAAAGAAACTCTAGTAAACTAATCATAATAGTCATTGCATTAGCGGTGCTTTATCAAAAACGCCGCTAAAACCCACAACATTAGCGGCACTACTCCAAAAACGCCACTAAAGCCCCTGATAGGTCACCAAACGACGCCATTGGGTTTGGTTTTTTGCGGCTTTTTTAATGCTTTTTTACCGTAAAGCGCCGCTAATGCTCAATTTTTACCAGAGTTTTTTGTCCAAACGCCGCTAAAAGTGCCGCTAAAATCCTATTTTGGTGTAGTGAGTATTAAATATGCAATTTGCAACTTGCATTACGGATTTTGGCCCCTGCTCTCCTGTTGGGCTCGAACTTCAAGAGTTCTGGCCTTTATATTTCTATCTTTTTAGATATTTTGTAGATTTTTTTATAAAGAAATAAAATAATCTAAATTCTTTCATATATAAATATTATGCATATCAAAATAATTATTTTAGAATTTTTAGAACAATATGAATTTTATAAGTTTAAGAAATACTTAATGCGAGATTGAAATTGACCATTAGGTTTGATGAAGAACACGAAAAATATTAGATAATTTGATTTCTCTCTCTTGAGTTTTCTCTTAGTTACACAAATCCAAAGTGATGATGATTATAATTTCTTTTTTGTATTTTGTTTTATGTAACCCTTGTAAATAGAGGGTGTATCAATTTATAATGATAAACTTAATGAATAGAATTTAACTTCTATACAAAATAAAACTCTTATCCACTTTAAATCGGGTCACATTATTTTAGACTTAATTGGGCCCAGATAATTAGGCCCACTTAACCCAATGCAATAAAACATAAACTTTAATAGAATAAACGTTGGGAATGCATAAAAATAACACACATCATAATTACCATATTATAGTGAATTGTAAATGTGAGTTATGGTGGTTCTATATAGCTTAAGTCACATACTTCCTTTCATATACTACAACATTGCAACTCAATATGATAGGTCTTTAGGTAACTATAAAGATTTTCCTGTTTAACTAATTTTAAAAAATGATGTGTACACAATCATAATAAACAGTAAATACATCCATTTTCTTTTAGAAACACCATAACTGAGCTCAGAGTGTCATAATGTCATAAAATTTCTTTCATCAATACAACCAAAACTCATTCTATGTACATGTTTTTTAAATGTCTTTGGTTGTAAGCCTTTAGTTAACAAATATGCAACCATAAGATCAGTTCTAATATGCTCTATAGACACTCTTTGTTTTTGGACTTCCTCCTTAATGACAAAATATTTTAGTTCCATACGTTTTGCACCTTTTGGAACATTTGTCATTTTTGGAGAAAAATACTATTGCGAATTATCATAATGAATTTTCATTGGCTTGGTAATGGTATCAACTACCCCAAGTCCCGAAATAGAGTTCTGCAACCATAATACATGAATAGTGGCTTCTAAACATGCCACAAATTTTGCTTCCATCATAGCATGTAATTATTTCAACAATTAAAAATAAATAGTTAAAAGTGGACTTTCAACTGTCAAGATATCCAGCAAAATTTAAATCCGAGTATCCAATCACTTCTAATTGATTGGATCTCCTTTATGTGAGCATGTAATTATTTGTTCCTTATAGTTTCCATAAAAATTTACATGCGGCTTTCAAATGATCAATTCTAGGATTACTTTTATATCTGCCAAGTATCCCAACTACAAAGCTAATGTTGGGTCTTGTATACATCTCAACATACATTCAATTGCCCACAACGATAGCGTAAGGAATTGATTCATTCCCTTTCATTCTAGATCATTAATTGGATACTGCATGAGACTAAATTTTTCCTCTTTACGTATAAGAACAATTCCTGCTAAATAATTATGCATATTAAATCTCTCTAGTACTCTTTCGATATTTCTTTTCTGAGACAATCCTAACAATCCTTGTAATCTGTCACGAAATATTTCAATTCCTATCACATGCAATGCTTTTCCCATATCCTTCATTTCAAAGTTATTCAAGAGAAAAGTTTCCATCTCACGCAATAACCTAAAATAATTTGCAATAGGCAAAATATCGTCAGCATATAGAATTAAGAAAATAAACTTGCTCCCACTAATCTTTTGGTATATACAACGATCAATGATGTTTTTTTTTGAAAACCAAAGGACTTTATGGTATCATTAAACTTGATGTACCATTGTCTTGAAGCTTGTTTAAGTCCATATATTGGCTTCTTAAGTTTACACACCATATGACATTTTCCTTCAATTATAAAACCATTAGATTGGTCCATATAAACTTCGTACTCAAGATCTCTATTTAGAAAGGTTGTATTCACATCCATTTGGTGCAACTCTAAATCATAATGAGATATCAATTCCATAATATTTCTTAAGGAGTCTTTCTTAGAGGCCAGTGGGACAGTCTCTTTATAATCAATAGTATCCTTCCAAGTGTAACCTTTGGTAAGTATAGCTTTATATCATTCAATATTACCATTTGAGTTACGTTTGGTTTTAAAAACTCATTTACATCCAACTCATCTCAAACCTTTTGGAAATTCGACAATGTCTCAAACTTTATTTTGTTCTATATATTTTATTTCATATTTCATGACATTTAATCATTTATCTAGTAACACCCTATACCCGGCCCGATCGTTGAGCCCGAATATCAGGATGTCACACCACTGTCATACATCACATACAATTCAAATGGTCTTAAAATAATAATTAAACATTCATAGAGACCATTTAGCAAAATTTACAACATAAGTACATAGGTATCGATATTTCCTTCATCTAGTATCGATACCGAATAAAAAATCGATACCAAAACAACATTTTGTTTCTCTCCCAAATTTAAAATTCTAGAAATTATCGGTTCCTTTCAAAAAGTATCAGTAATTTTACCCCGAATATCGGTACTCGTTATATACTATTGATACCAATTTACGATTCTGACTTCCTATACATTTCAAAATCACAGAGGGATATGGATACCTCTGCTTCATACCAGAAAAATACAACATACATAAGCACATAGCTCATTCCAACTTGTACCAACTCATTATGCTACTATTACATCATCAAATAATCGTCAAAACGACCATAATAATAGTTTCAATCACCGTAATTAAGTCCAAGAAATGATCAACATATCACAATTCAAATCTTTAAATCCTAAGAACAAATAAGCTATAGAAACATTCAAAATATCATGGGAAATAACAACAAGAAGCCTACCACATTGTCTTCATTTCCCAAAAACATTAACAACTAAATAAACACCTATAAATTAATTAAAAAAATAATCACATCGATCACACTGAGACACTACTAATCTGTAATGGTTCAACTACCATCAAACAAGTCCTAATGCATTAACGCCAATCATATAACATATTCACAATGTTACCAACTTTAATGTCATATTACACTCACTCATGCATTATTTACTAGTTCATTTACATGGTAATCACATTCACTTTTAAACATATATCAAATTACACATATAATCACATAGCATTTAAGCATATATCATAATACTCATAAACATATTTATTGATAATTTGACACTTGAGCTATAAAATGTAAAAGTGGACTCTATCACCACTCATCGGATACACGGATTTCCAACACACCAAATGACTCATAGAGTCAAACATATCCTAAAAAGTGAAGCATTTAGCTAACACTCTCCATCACATCAAACATGTTCCGTTGAATGGATCTTAGCTCACATTCCCTTATCTCTTCAACATGTCCCAAGGCCTCAATGTCCAAATAAAATAACACATACAGGTGAGTACTTAGAATCCTATGACATGCCAACTATATCTAATGGTCTCAAAGATCACAAGGCCAAAATATCTGTTATTAATACACACATATTACTGATTGTCCACTACACTTATTCCCTATAAATATCACATTATAACACAACATTATCACTGTCATCTAGCATGCATAACATGCTTACATTTACACTTTCTCATTGGTATTGATGAATACATATCACATAATATAACATCTCATCTCGATTCACAATTTTACCATCAACAAGCACACATTAAATTAAGAATACGAGAAAGCTTACACTCAGAATTTACATTAGAGGTTTAGGCTACTTCTAAATTCCAAATTAACGCAATGAATCGTGTCCACAAGCAATTATTTCAAATGCTTAACAATTACGCTTTCGTTGAATCACCGAAAGCTCAAACTAGCCTTTCCTTAACTCGTAGAAGGTCCTAATGAATCCGAAGCTTCAACACAATAAGTCACACAACAAATACAATCAACAACTAGCTATGGACTCACCTCAAGCAACCAAAATACAAGCCTAAGCTTAATTCTCATATAACTAAAACCTTCGACATATTAAACCTAAAACTCAAATATCTCGATCTATACTTAATTTTTTTCCCTAAAACTATTTCCTTTCATCTAATTATTCACCTACAACAGATTCTCAACCTTTAAACTATGCAAAACTACCCAATTCATGGTATGAAAAATTTTGACATGTTTATGGTGATTTTCATGAAAACTCATTAAAACCTTAGAAATCCTTAACAAAAATTTAAAATAAGTATAGAAACCTTCTAATCATGTTAAAAAAAGTTGAAAAACACTTTGAAACATGTTTTTACCAAAAATCTTGAAATCTACCATTAATGACTCAATTTTTAGCTTTTATTTAAAACATACAATTTAATGGTTAAAATTCCATTTAAAAGACCATATATTATTTAAAACTAATTAGGGATTGAATCGTTACCTTAGTTGATGAAAAACTGAGCATTTGATCGAAAATCCAAAAAACTCACAAGCTTAACAATGGAGGAATCTATAGTGCTTTTGGGTTCTTTTCGTAGACTTTATGGAGGTTTAATGATTTGGAAACTGATAGGAACCAAAGTAATTTAGGTTTGGCAAAGAAAATTGAAGACAGGAACAAAATTATGGAGAAGAACTAACGTGAAAATAAAACTATAAATGGGGGGTTTTAGGTTGAATTTTAAAATTTGGTCTAATTGCCTCTTAAAAACTCTAAGTTTTGACTCTATTAAAAATTAGTCCCATTTTCAAAATTAAAGGTATTTAAAACTCATTTTCAAAAATTGATTTAATTTTCTAAAAAAACATAGTCAAAAACATCTATGGTGTACCAAGTCATAGAATTCTGAGCTCTCTAAAGCTAAAGTCCTTAAAAATCCTAAGCCCTATTTTGGGGCGTTACACATTCGACTATTCACTATTTAGGCTTGTGAAAATGAAACTAGATTTTTATTGATTCCATTATCAAAATTTGACTATTGCAAATAAACCACATAATCATCAAGAGTGCCTGGTTTTCTCTCTCTTTGAGATTTTCCTAATGGTATAATTTGTATTTAATTTTTAGCATGCCTTTGTGAGTTAGTGTCTTTTAGGGGTGTTTCATCTATTGTTCAATATTATTAGGACATTGATTAATGGTTGGAGCAACACTTGTGGTAGTTGTGGGTGAAAGAACATTTATAAGTGTAGAAAAAATGAGTATTTTTGTGAAGTTTAAAGGTTGGGAATTTTTCATAGATGAATATGTAGATGAATGGAGTTCGTTTCATGCGAAAAGATTAAGCATAAACTGAGTTATTTGAATTTTAAGTTTGTTGTGATAAAGGTTCTAGTTAGAAAAATATATATCTTAGGCTTGTGTTTGTGACTGTTTGAGGTGAGCTATTGATTTATTTTTGATTAAATATAAGTATGGTTTTTCTTGTTGAAGTGTCAGTGTCGATAGGACCTTCAACAAGTAGAGATAAAGGCAAAGGGAAGCTTGTCTAACCTTTCAGTTTTTCGATAAAAGCAAATATTTTGTTGAGTGTTTTGGAATAGCTGCTCGTAAGTGATTCATTGTGTATTTTAGAATTTAGAGGTAGCCTTAACACTTTCTCTAAATTTTGAGTGTAAGTATTCTTTTACCTATGATAAATATGTTTGTGAATTGTGATAAAGAGAATTATGATATGATGAAATATGAACATGTTGTACTGACTGTTGTGATAGTAAATATGAGGGTATGTTATTCATGCCATGTGACAGTGTGTATAATGTGCTAATGATATGATTATGCGATGAATATGTGCGGATAATCAGTAAGTAATAATTGATGACATTATGGATATTTTGGCCTTGTGACTTGATTAAACTATTCGATATAGTTGGCATGCCATAGGATTGTGAGTACTCACTTATTTGTGTTGTGATATATGGGGCACTGAGGCTTAGGGATAAGGGAGTGTGAGCCAAGCTCCATTTACTAGGATATGTATGTGTGGTGTGTTGGAGAGCGTTAGCTCTATGCTTTGCTTATGGGATATGTTTGACTCTACAAGTCTATGTGTGATCTGTTGGGGATCCGTGTATCCGATGAGTGGTGATAGAGTCCACTTTATCTTTCTTAAACTCAAGAGCCAAATTATCATACACTGTGACTAAATGTGATTAAATGTAATTATATGTGCTTATATGTGATTCATATGTGTTGAAATATTGATATATGTATGCCTAAAAAATTGTATAAATAAGGTGTAAAAGAATTCATGGAATATGACTAAATATGTGGATTTTGACACTTAGTTAATGGCATTTTTGGAATATGTTGTATGTTGTTTGGTTAATGCGTGACGACTTGTTTATGTAGTGGTTGTTCTAGGGATTCACTGAGTTTGTTAAGCTCACCCACTCCATTTTATCCTTTGCAGAGTAGTTGTGTTCTCGGTGTGAGCAGTGTTGTCATCGAGGGATTGATCCAAGTCATTCTTTATTCATTATAGTAGGTGTTTTGCTTATTCTAGTTCTAGGGAATAAAAAGAAAATGTGGTAGAAATTTATATCAATTTTGTTATGACGTACTGGGGATTATTTGTATATTGCGTATGTTTGGAAGCTTGTGAACTTGGACATGGTGTTTGGTTTATTGCTTAGACATTTTGATGCTTATATGACTAGGTGAATGAAGCATAATGTTTAAGGATTAAGTTTGAATGATTTAAATGCTCTAATATGCTGAATTTTTGTAACTTGAAGCAGAGGTATCGATATTAAGGCTTTTAAAATGATACATTTGTATTTTCAAAAGTGTACGGAGTCAGAATATTAATTTGGTATTGATACCTTGGCACCTTGCAGAAGGTACCGATATTTTTTTGATGTTTTGAAATTCGGCGAGAAATAGATTTCTAGTTTGGTATTGATTTTCAAGGTGGTATTGATACAACTTAAAGGAAATATCGATACCATAAAGGTAGTCGATACCTACGTAACATTTTTGGGAAAATTTGATAAGTGGTCCTAATGCATTATTAATTCCCATGTTATGCTATTTTATGAATTCTTGGTATGGTTTATAATTCATCATAAATCTACATTGTCATTAATAAAAAAAAAGATCCATGAGAAATAACATGTCATTTTAGATGAACAAGTAGTGAGACGGTGGTGTGGCATCTCGATATTCGACTTGGCATCGAAGCTAGATATGGAGTGTTACATCAAAGGTCAAGTAAATCAAACCAAGATTTGATCAAAGCCAATATATGAGGAAAAATATTTTCTAGGAAACGAGGAATAATACATGCATAGAATGACTGAAATGCATTAAAGTCAATTCAACTAAGGTGTCAATTTTCAAGCTGAAAATATTAGTCAACTTACATCAAGTTTTTGGATGGATCTAGGGAATTCTAGATTAATATGCTTGAATATCTTTTGAATATCTATCTCTTAGCTTCGAAACGCAATTTGAATCACTCGATTTCAAGTTTGGAAACTCAAGTTATGGCTATTTTAGTGAAGACTGCGCGAGCAGAATTTTTGGACGGGATTATTACAGAAATTACGAGTTTCGGGCATCTAATTCGAGTTTAAATTATATTAGGTTCGGTTTTTATGTTTAATTTTTATTATATATGAGCCCAATATTGTATTTATCAGTTCTTATTATATTATTAATTTATTATTCCTAATTGTTTAATAATTATTAAGTATTTTAAGTTATTTAGGAGTTTTATGTTAATAAGAAAGTTTAGTTTAAAACTCTTTTTGTCTAGGTTAATTAGAGTTCTAGTATACTTAAGAGTTGTATTTAGATTTATTTAGCTAGCCTATATAAAGACTTTTACATTGTACACAAAGGGATCAATTAATTGTTATTCAACTTCTCTTTTGAGTTAATAAATTCTCTTTAAGTTTTTCTTTTCAAGAATTTTTCTTGAATTTTCTTTTAAAAGAATTTTAACAATTTTTTCAAATTGTTGGGATTATTTTCAAACATTTTCTTGCCAAGTTTTCTTTCTTGGAGGGAAAATTAGAGCCACTTGAAGGGGGTTGTGAGTTCTTCTTGTTTCCAAAGCTCCTTAGGACTTCTACACTCCACATTCTATGTAACACCCCTAACCCATATCCATCACTGGAATAGGGTTATAGAACATTACCATAATTTACAAATCAAATACAATTATTTCGTCTCATTTAACATCCATGTTAGAAATCAATCATGTTCAATCATTTTGTCCCTTAAATGAGCCCTCGAGGCCCAAAATATGCATTGGACACAAGTTGGGACTAAACCGAGTACTCAGAGAATTTTTCACAAAATCTTAAAAATTTTCCTAGGTGCACGGGACACACGCCCGAGTGGTCAGGCCGTGTGGGCATTCGAAATAGGGCACACAGCCATATCCTAGCCCATTTTCATACTCGTGTAACTCTCTGAATTGGGTCACACGGCCAAGTCACTGCCCGTGTGTCAGGCTGTGTGATCAATTCTGAGCATTCTATTTTGAAATTTTAAAGATGCAGGGGACACATGGCCAAGTCACATGCCCATGTGCTAGGCCGTGTGTCACACACGACTGAGACAATGCCCGTGTCTCTGCCCGTGTGGACAAAATAAGGCCATATCCAAGCCTTATTTCTCACCCAAACTTGTATTTCACCTACATTGACACTTAAACACATTCTCAATCCAATATAAAACGTTTAAATCAAGCCGAAACCAAGTCTTATGCTTATCATATCATCTTATATAATCAAGTATCCATGCTTAACAATTTGATCACTTACATATATATAGTCATATTCGCACCAACTATACCAACTCAAGCCATGTTACAATTTTCCTATTAGTTAACCATTAATAAATTATATCAAAACACATATCAACCACGATTAGGCCATATATTTATATATATATCAAAATGTATCAAACATAAGTCATTCAAATGGCTAATCACAACAAAACATTTACATGCCATCAATAGCCAAATTAACCTATACATGCTATTATACCAAAGTTGATTTAATAAATATGTCGAAAAAGAGAGATTGATAGTGTGATGTGGCTCCGACCAGCTTCCAACCTTAACGAGCTTTTGGGTTACTATAAAACAGAGGAAGTAAAACAAAATAAGCATTTAATGCTTAGTAAGTTCGTATAACAGGAAATTAACTTACCATTTAATTCACATTTAAGGTAAGCTAACTAAACATGCTCAAACCAATTTGGCCAATTGACTAAACACATATCCTCATCAAGCATGCTAGTCATGTAATTTACATGAATATCAAGAAACCTATATGAGCTCATCAATAATCAATTTTCATATACTTATACTTTTCACATCAAGTATTCATGAAACATGTACAAATCATATTCTTGTATTTCAAGTATATACTCATAACAATTCATCTCAAATTCATATTATTCCATGTCAAAACTTTGCCCGTTGAATCATTTAAAATACGATGGATACATAGGTAGTACACTCGAAATGTACAAAACTGTAATTTTTCAATTCATATTTGGGAATGCTCATACGAGCACATAAATAGGAAGCTCTCTCTTGAGCCATATAATGGGAAGCTCATGTAAGCCATTTAACGGGAAGCTTATCCGGGCTGTATAACGGGAAGATCCTAAAAGCCAAGAACGGGACGCTAATAAAAGTTGCGGTGTCTCTACAACACATGCAGGATCACAACCAATCGGGAGGCTCCGAAGAGCTATTAATGAGAAGCTCACAAGAACCATATAACGGGAAGCTCAAAAGGGCTAATAACGAGACACTCTTTCGAGCTATGGTGTGTCTGTAACATATGCAGGACCACAACCAATTCGGGAATCTTGTATTCATCAAATTTCATTTGTTCAAACGGGACGTAACATTTATCGGGCATTGTCGGATATGTGACTCGATTCATGTGCATGACAATTATACAATTCACAATCACAACATTCGATTCAAACATATAAATATACCATTTAGTTACACGAACTTACCTCGATAATTGTTCGTGTATACAAAAGTTACTAATTCGACACTTTCTCTTTTCCTCGATCCAATTTCGTATTTGGACTACTCGGATCTATTTGAGTAAACTTAACCCAATTTAATACAATTCATATTCAATTCAATCCAATTCACATTTAGTCCATGTATACTTTTATTTAATTATGATTTAGTCCCTAGGCTTGGAAAACGAAATTCATGCAATTTAATCCTTATTCCAAGTCTAGTCAATTTTTACATATAACATTTACAGCCCATGTATTTCACAAAATTTCAATTTTCCCATGAATTTTCCATCTTTACAATTTAGTCCCTAAATCATAATGTCATCAAAATTCACTATACAAAAGTTGTTTATCTATCAACAACCTTTCATTTTCTACCATAACATTCACAATTCATCTATATTCATCCATGGAAAAACCCTAGTACCTTGATAACTTTACAAATTAATCCCCGAATAGTTATATTAAGCTATTACGATCTCGGAAACATGAAAATTACTAAAAACAGGACAAGCATGCTTACCCAATTAAGCCAAATAAGCTTGCTTGAGTTCTCTTCTCTTAGCTAGGGTTTTCATTTATTTTATTATTTATCATCTTTTATCTTTTACTTTTCAATTTCATCCTTTTCTTTAATTAATTTTCCATGGATGAAGCATCATACTTACTTACTAACTCCTCTTAATGGTCTAATTGCTATATAAGGACCTCTAATTTTGAATTCCATAGCTATTTGATGCTTTTAGCTACTAGAACTCAACTTTTACATTTTATGCAATTTGGTCCTTTCCATTTAATTAGACATGTAATCGGTAAAATTTCTTAACGAAATTTTTATATGATATTCTTATCATACTGTAGAACATAAATTATATTAAAATAAATTTTCTTTTGGACTTGGATTTTTCGTCCCAAAACCATTGTTCTGATTTCATTGAAAACGGGCTGTTATATTCTATCTTTTTCATCTATCTTCTTTATTGTTCTATTTTATTGATCTTAGTTATTTATTTTAACTGTTTCATTTTTTTATCTGGCTTGGACTCATTTGTGTTTCTTGTTGTGTCCAAATCCAAGTTTCTTTTCGAACCTCTAGAGCCTTAAGTCAAATTCGCAACTTGGACAAACTTGGCGATATCTTCCACACTAATCTGCATTTGTCTCTATTATTTGGTATCAGATTCTTGGGCATTTTAGGTGTTCTTATAAACTGGTTTCTAGCACATAGCCTCAAACAATTCTTTTCAGCCAAAAAGTTTTTGATAAAAAATATTTTTAATGGGTAAATGTTTTTCAAACGATCTAAAATTTTACATGTTGATTCTTGGCACTATTTTAGAATATTAAAAAAATATTTCCCATAAAGAAAAGTGATTGAAAAAGTGAAAAAAATAGATAAATAAAGAAAAATTAAAAATATTATGTGGGTTGAATTTTGTGCTGAAACTTTCTGCAATCTGAACAGGTTGTCAAAACTCTTCTAAAAGAAAACTTATGAGAAATTCTTGAAAAGAAAAACTCAAAGAGTATTTATTAACTCAAAAGAGAAGTTGGATAATAATGAATTGATTGTTCTGTTTACAATGAATTGAGTATTTTGGGTCCACACGCCTGTGTGGTCCACATGGCTCAAATAGCCCAAACCATGTGTCTCACATAGTCCGTCACACGGCCCTATGTCATACACGGGCGTGTTCTGTTGACTGCGTAGTTTTTTAGCTTTCTCCTTTCGCTGTTTTTCATCTTTTTCGTTACGCACCTGGTCGATTTCTGATGCGGATCTAAAGATGAGCACTCCAATACTTATAATGACCATTCCAATGAATTAATTAATTGATGACCACCAAAAATCGAACACTAAAACGTAATCCAACAACACCACTTAAACCACAACTCAAAGAATTTGACCTTCATAACAACAAACACAGTTACTCGCCCTCAAGAAAGTAACCCACGGTAACTAAATCGTTGGATGAACACCACCTGACTCACGGTTCTCCCCTAATTGAGCATTAAAATGAATAACACAATCAATGAATCTTTCCATTACAAAGAATAATGAAAACCCCCAACTTACCCAACAACCATAAAAAAAAAGAATAAAGCTTCACCTACCCTAGTTACTTACCCAACAACCATAAAAAGAGACGTAAGAGGAAGAACCAACAAAACTAAAACTAAAAAAAAATAAAAGAACATGGAAATATGGGAAGCAGACTTTTGGGAAATAAAATTAAAATTAAAATTAAACAATAATATTTTAATTTAAAACAAACACCAAATCCTAAATAACCTCCCACCTGATAACTCATCAACTTATCTAGAATTTTAATCCAATTCCAACACACCAACTTGGACAGCACACTAAAACTAACAAACAAAAATAAATTCAATTTTTTACTCATGCCAAGACTCGAACACAAAAGCAAAGGGTAAACCAACACATTACCACTGAACTAACAAACTCATTCTAACATAAATTGACCGAAAATAATACTTAAGTCAAAAGAACAGAGATAGACTTAGGAATAAAATAATAGAATTTCCAAAAAGTGAGATTCGAACCCATGATCTCCAATACAGAATTAAAGACCCTTAACCATAAAGACAAACATTTACTTATGATAAAAATTAAAAAATCAAATATTCAAATTTTTGGGGCATTACACGATTAATCGTTTGAATTGACACAAAGATATGGTCAAGAAATTATTGAGTTTTAGTTGGTAAGTATCTGTATTAGTTAGTAAGTTACTGAGTTGCCGTGAAATTATTCGTAACAATATGAACACGATTTTAATAATTCTAAGTTAAAAAATAAAATTAATCTAACACATTTATGTCATATTGGTTAAGCTCATTTTTAGAAATCATGCATTGAAATTTTTACTTTTTTATTTTCTTAGTTAAATTTTAGTTTTTATAACACCTATTCAAATCAACATATTTTTCCTCCACGAAATTGTTAAATTTTAAATTTCATAAATATTGTCTTGCACAGTCCCTTTGGGCACAATAAGTCGACAATACTTGTCACTTTATTACTTGTTGTGATTGTGTACACTTGTAATCTCCGTCGTTCCAAGTTTTTGACGCCATTGTCGGGGACTGTATTTTGTTATTATTTGTGAAGATAATTATTTTGCAATTTGGTTTAAATTTATTTATTTTTCTATTTTCAGGTGTTTATATATCTCGTAGAACAAAATCAAAACCAAGGAGCTTTTTACAACACTTATAATGTGGTCCTTGTTGCTGATGGCAGAGACCGCCCCATTTGTCAATATGTTGTGCCTTTATTCAATGGATTCAATTCGACAATTATGAGGCCAAAGATTGAGGCTCCTCAGTTTGAATTAAAGTCGAATATATTCCAGATGTTGCAAATGATGTGCCAATTTAGTGGAAAGCCAACCGAAGATCCACATTTGCACCTTCATTTCTTTATGGAAGTAAGCAATTCATTCAAGGTAGCCAAAGTAACTGAAGACAATTTGAGGTTAAATTTATTCTCATTCTCGCTGAAAGAAAGAGCACGAGCATGGTTGAATTCCTTACCACCTCATTCAGTATCAACATGGCAAGAATTGGTTGAACGATTCTTGATGAAGTATTTTCCACCGAGTAGAAATTCCAAGTTTAGAAATAAAATACCATATTATAACAACTTGAATACGAATCTCTCTATGATGCATGGGATTGATTCAAGGACTTGTTGCGAAAATGTACAGATCATGGAATTCCTCACTGTATTCAGTTGGAGACTTTTTACAATGGTCTCAACGCACATATAAAAATGGCAGTAGACGCTTCAGCCAATGGATCTCTTCTTGCAAAATTATACAATGAAGTATATGAGATCCTTGAAAGGATCTCTAGCAACAATTATCAGTGGCGGGCTACTTAAGTATCCACAGGAAGAAGAGTGGCTGGAGTTCATGAAGATGATCTAGTTACATTTTTGGCAGCCTTAAGAACTTTTCTACTAAGGATTTTAATGCTAATTTGTCAGGTCAACAACCAAGCCAGTTTGAAATTATCTCTTGTATTAATTGCAGAGATGTTCATATGTGTGAAGACTGCCCATTTAACCCAGAATCCATCTATTACAAGGACAAACAGAACCATAATTGAAGTGGGCCAGGATCGAAATCAACTTACTACAACCCTTCATTACGAAATCATCCCAATTTCTCTCGGTGTGATCAAGGGATTGGTCTAGGTAGTTCCTATATACCTTCACATTCAAATTATTTTCTAGGTTTTTCAAAAATAGATGTAGAAACCTCAGCCAGCCTATTCTTCAAGCAGTTTAGAGAACCTATTGAAAGCATATATGGCCAAAAATGATGCAACTCTAAGGAATCTGGAGAACTAGATAGAACAGTTAGCCAACGAGCTCACAAGTAGACCTCAAGAAGCTTTCCCAGGTAAGACTATACATCCGAAGGGTACATGTAAATAACCATGTGAAATTGTTACTATGAGAAGTGGAAAAATGTTGAAACCAAGGACTATTGAAATTGAAGACGAGCCTATGGTAGCAAAGAATTAGTAGGAAGTTCAATCAAATGTTGAAGTTCCCATAATGCTTAAGTCTGCTCCTGTGACTTCTACCGAAAACCAAGCACAATAGAATCATTCTAAAGGTTCAACGCCCATGGCAAACACAAGGACATCTGTACCTTAAAAAAGTGGTTCGGTTAAGGTTAAAACTCCATCACCTCCTTATTTACAGAGACTCCAGAAGTATCAACAAGAGGTACAATTTCAAAAATTTAAGATATTATTAAACAATTACATATCAACATCCCCATTGTGGAAGCTATGGAGAAAATGCCAAATTATGCCAAGTTCACAAAGGACTTAATAGCCATGAGAGCACAAGATGATGAATTAATAGACATGGTGCAACACCACTTACTTGTCTCCGTCATCAGATTAGAGTTACGGAGCATTACCAAGCAATCTTCAATCATTTTTCTATATAACATTAATATAAATACATGACATTCAAAACATATCTATCATAGACATTTCGTCCCTAAATCGAGCCTTCGAGGCCCTAAAAATAGCTTTGGGGCAATCCAAGACTAGTTTGAAAGAAAATAGAAGTTTTAAGAAAAAGTTTTTAAAATTGGAAAAGAGGGGTCATGCGATTGTGTGACTTCACCTCAGACCGTGTAACATTCAAACAAGGGACACACGGTTGTGTCTTACCACATGTCCTCACCCATGTACCACACTGAGATACCCTACACACCCGTGTGCCAGGCTATGTGCTAGGCTGTGTAACTCTCTGAGTTCCCACATATGCCAGTGTGCTAGGCCGTGTGTGTGACACGACCGTGTGATAGCCCGCGTGCACCAAATTAGACCTAAAATGATGCTCTTTTTAAGACCAAACCACACCTATTCCATCACTCCAATTATACACACATTCAATAGACCTAAGCACTACCACAACATACCTCAATATACCAAATCAACTAATCTATATCATCCAACCAATATGCTATTCAAAGGCACTACATTATATACTAAACAATTGTTCACAAATATGTGTAAAGGACCTCCTTTATAAGACATTAAGTAATTAAGGATTGTTCCATGATCAAATCCACTTCAAGCAACAACTAACCATCAATGTTTATTTATGAAATATAAACATACTTGCTTCATCCATACAAAATATACCTTAGACAAAACACACATATCATTCATAAACTACATATTTACCTATATATACATGCCACTACCCTAAGAGGCACAAAAGCTACCAACTTGGATGGATAGTGTGAGCCGATTGGTTGGTCCTTCCAAAATGTCAGAAACAGTTATCTACAAAACAATCTACAAAAATCGGTAAGCTTACATAGCTTAGTAAGGACATAGTATAACACTTAATCTAAGTATAACTATACTCAATGCACGTATTATATAATTCAGGATTACTAAAGTACAAACAGGGCACGTATGTACATTCAGGGGTACCGAAGTACAAACAGGGGCACGTATGTGCATTCATTCAATAATTATCTATAAACACTTAATTAAAGAACTATAATATAAGAATACAAGTATAAATTCATTTATGTCTTAAAACACCATGAACTTACCTACTATTAAATGTTGATCCACACATAGGCACTAATTTTTTATTTTTCCTTTTCTTTAGTTATTATCTTTTTTATCCAAATTTTGATCTATATAATAATTACAATATATTAATCTCATACACATTTCACATTCCATTCAATGCATTTGACCCTTAAATTTTCATTAATTACACATTTTCCCTAAACTTTTATAGCTTTTGCAATTTAGTTCTCTAACCCGAAATTCATCAAAGTAACCATTTTCTAGGAACCAAATTACAACCAAATATTCTAGGCCCTTTAACAGTCCCTATTATAAATCAAATTTTGTCTTCAGTTTTTTGAATCAAATCAATCCCTGTCATTTTGGATTTGCTCAGTTTAGACCAATACAATGGCATTTTACATTTTCTTCCGTATAAATCTTCAAATGGTGTCATTTTAATACTAGATTGATAATTGTTATTATAAGTGAACTCAGCTAAAGGTAGATATTTTTCCCAGCTACCCTCGAACTCAAGAATACAACATCATAGCATGTCTTCTAAAATTTGAATTACTCGTTTTGATTGTCCATCCGTTTGAGGATGAAACGCTATATTGAAATTGAGTTTAGTGCCCAAAGCCTCGTGTAGTTTACTCTAAAATCTCGATGTAAATCGTGGATCACAATCAGAAATAATAGATGTTGGAACTCCGTGCAACCTCACAATCTCTCAGACATATAATTCCGCTAGCCTCCCCAGTGAGTAATCTATTCTAACTGGAATAAAATGGGCCGACTTACTCAATCTATCAACAATCACCTAAATCAAATCTTTCTTTTTTGGAGTTACAGGCAAACCAGATATGAAATTTATCTTGACTCATTGCCACTTCTAATCAAGAATCATAGCACGTTGTAATAATCCCGACGGCACCTAATGCTCTTGTTTTACCTGCTGACAAATCAAACATTTACAAACTCACAAATCTCACGTTTCATACCCGGCCACCAGTACATCTGTTTCAAATCACAATACATCTTTGTGCTACCCGGATGAATGGAATATGTACTACTGTGAGCCTCTGATAGAACACACGTTTTCAAATTTAAATGATTCAAAACACAAATTCTGTTACGTTAATGCAATGTGCCATCATCACCAATACTGTATTCAGTATTCAAATTATCTCGAACCAAGTTTCGTTTCATTATCAACTTCGAATCGTGATTTTGCAACTCCCAAATTTGTTGTAGAAACAATGGTTTAGTTCTCAATTCCGTCAATACAGAACCATTGGCATTCAAAGCTAAATGAGCATTCAATGCTCAAAGTACAAGCAATGATGACTTTCTGCTGAGTGCATCCACAACCACATTAGCATTTCCTGGATGATAACTAATAACCAAATCATAATCTTTCAGTAGCTCTAACCAACGTCACTATCTCAGATTTAGTTCCTTCTGGGTCATTAAATATTTAAAGCTTTTGTGATTAGTGTACATGTGACATTTCTTGCCGTATAAATAATGCCTCCATATCTTCAAAGTGAAGGCAATTACGACCAACTCAAGATCATGAGTAGGATAATTCTTCCCATGTGGCTTTAACTACTGAGAAGCATAAGCTACTACTTTCCTTGACTGCATTAACACACAACCTAAACCATTGAGAGACGCATCACTGTAGACAACGTATACCTTCCCAGACTCAATTTGAGTCAATATTGGACCTTCTATTAACTTGTTTTTAACTGATCAAAACTCTATTGACATTTATCAAACCAAACAAATTCGATGTTTTTCTGTACTAACCTGGTCATAGGTGAAGCAATGATTGAGAAGTTTTTAACGAATCGCTAATAATATCCAGCTAATCCCAATAAACTTCGAATGTCAGAAACATTTTTCTGAATTTTCCAATCAACAATCATGGATACTTTATTTGGATCAACCCTCATTCCATTAGTAGCTATAACATTTCCCAGAAAATCTACTTCTCGTAACCATAATTTACATATACTGAATTTCGTATACAATTGTTTTTCACGCAAAGTTTGCATCACAACTCTTAAATATTCAGTATGATCTGGCTCATTCAATGAATAAATCAGTATGTCATCAATGAATACCGCAACAAATCGATCTAAATATGGCTAAAATACCCAATTCATCAAGTCCATGAATGCCATAGGAGCATTAGTCAAACCAAATGGCATCACCAGAAACTCATAGTGACCATATCTTGTTCTGAATGCAATTTTTGGTACATCTTGTTCATTACTCGCAGCTGATAATATCTGGATCTTAAATCGATCTTTAAAAACACTGTAACTCCTTTTAATTGTTCGAAAAAATTATTAATGCGAGGTAACAAGTATTTATTCTTAATGGTGGCTCTATTCAACTGTCGATAATTTATACATAGTCTCATTGACCCATCTTTCTTCTTCACGAACAAAACTAGAGCACCCCAAGTAACACACTCGGTCAAATAAATCCGCGACCTAACAACTCTTGCAACTGTCCTTTTAACTCTTTCGATTCTATACGGGCTATCATGTACGATCTTATCGAAATTAGAGCTATTCCAGCTACAAGTTTGATCACAAATTCTACTTCTCGAGTTTGTGGCAACTCGGGCAGTTCTTCAAGAAAAACATCAGCATACTCCTTGACTATCGGCACTTGCTCAATTTTTTATTCAACCACTTTCAAATCAAGATTGTAGGCTAAATAAGCTTCACATCCCTTTTTAATCAATTTTAGAGATGATAGTGTTGAAACTACATTTGTAATACAATCAACCCCATCTGCCCTAATACAAATAAATTCATCATCCGAACGCTTCAAACTAACTTGCTTCCTTCGAAAACTTACTATTGCATCATGCTCAGACAACCAATCCATTCTTAGAATGATATCAAAATCATTAAAAGGTAACAACATCAAACTAGCGGGAAAATCATAACCCCTAACTTTCAGTGGACAAAATTTACATATCTGATTAACTAAAACACACTGACCTAGTGGATTCATTACTTTGACAGTATATTCTGTGAATCCAACAAGCAAATTCTTTTTGTCTACTAATGTAATGCATATATACGAGTAAGTTGATCCAGGATCAATCAAAGCATATACATTAATATCATAGAAAGAAAAAGTACCCACAATTACATCTGGGGCAGTAGCTTCTTCACGAGCTCTGATTGCATAAGCTCTAGCTAGTGTTGTCACTTCAGATCATTCAATCATCTCGCTAGAAGTAGTGTTTCTAGCGTTTCCAGATCATCTACCTCTTTGTGAGGTTACTTTAGGCTTATTTGTTTGATTACCAAAACCATTTTGCCATTTTGGAAAATCACAAAGGAAATTATAAGTAGATCCACAACGGAAACAAGCTCTCGACTTTGATCGACACTCACCAAAATGCATTTTGTTGCAATCATCACAACCAGGGATGGTTTTCTCACCATTTCTTACACTTCCCACACTAGCCACTGGAGAAGTAACAGACTTAAAATTGCTTTGCCTCGGTTTATCTCTACCTATGAAAGAAATCCCAATTAATGGAATCACTTAATGTCATCGTGCTCAAAGTGTCCCATCGTAAATACGCTTCATCTTTTAACAACAACACAACACATCTCAAACAATCTTTAGGAGTGCACATCAATTCAGCGATGACTCTCTTCGTATTCATTAACCAGTACTCTACTTTTGCAGGAACACCATCAACCTTGCCTCTAAACTCTTCCGCTCCACATTTCCAGATTTTATCTACAAATACTCGAGTAACTGTCACAGGTACAGGATTTTGAGGTCCCAGGGGTGCTAGAGGAGGCACAATAGGGGGTGGAGGTCGCAGAGTTACAAGATTTACTTGCTTGAATTCATTAAACCATTGGTTCATCATTTCGAGAAACACATTTTTCATTTCATCACCAACAGACTGTGGAATCGTCGCACTATTACTTACTTCAGGGTTCGAAGCTTGAAAATTACTTTCAGCTTCATTAACTACAGCCCAGTTCGACTCAACTGGCATCTTGAATCTATAAGAAAATACAATATTAAAGTGGATAAAAAGCATCACACTATCAAAGGGTATATGTGGCTTGTATATACTAAACTCTACTCCTCTATGTTAGTCCTAGAACCAATTAAATCGTAGCTTTGATACCACTAAATGTAACACATCTAACCCGTCTCCGTCGCTAGATTAGGGTTACAGAGCATTGCCAAACAATCTCCAATCATTTGTCTATATAACATAAAAATAAATACATGACATTCAAAACATATCTATCATAAGCATTTCGTCCCTAAATTGAGCCTTCGAGGCCCTAAAAATAGCTTTAGGGTAATTCAGGACTAATTTAAAACAAAACAGAAGTTTGAAGAAAAAGCTAAAAAAATTGGAAAATAGGGGTCACACGGCCGTATAGCCAGGCCGCGTGACATCACCCTAGACCGTGTAACATTCGAACAAGGGGCACACGACCATGCTTCAGCCCGTGTCCTCACCCGTGTAACTTACTAAGATACCCCACACGCCCGTGTTCTAGGCCGAGTGCTAGGCCGTGTAACTCACTGACTTGAAACACTAAGAACTTCACAAATGACACATGACCGTGTCGTGACAGCCCATGTCCCAGGCTATGTGCACCAAATTTGACCCAAAATCAAGCTCTTTTTAAAACCAAACCCCACTTATTCCACCAATCCAATTATACACACATTCAATAGACCTAGGAACTACCACAACATACCTCAATATACCAAATCAACTAATCTACATCATCCAACCAATATGCCATTCAAAGGTACCACATTATATACTAAGCAATTGATCACAAATATGCTTAAAAGACCTCCTTTACAAGACATTAAGTTAAGCATTGTTCCATGATCAAATACACTTCAATCAATAACTAACCATCAATGTTTATCTGTGAAATATAAGCATACTTGCTTCATCCATACAATATATACATTAGACAAAACACACATCTCATTCATAAACTACATATTTATCTATATATACATGTCACTACCTTAAGAGATAAAAAAGCTACAAACTTAGATGGATAGTGTGAGTCGGTTGATTGATCTTGCCAACATGCCAGCAACGGTTATCTACAAAATAATCCACAAAAATCGGTAAGCTTACATAGCTTAGTAAGGACATAGTATAACATTTAATCTAAGTATAACTATACTCAATACACGTATTATTTAATTCAGGATTACCAAAGTACAAACAGGGCACGTATATGCATTCAGGGATACTTAAGTACAAATAAGGGCATGTATGTACCAAAGTACAATCAAGAGCACGTATGTGCATTCAAGGGTACCAAAGTACAATTAGGGGCACGTATGTGCATTCAGGGGTATGGAAGTATAAACAGGGGCATGTATGTGCATTCAAGGATACCGAAGTACAATCAGGAGCACGTGTGTGCATTCAAGGGTACTGAAGTACAATCAGAGGCACGTATGTGCATTTAGGGGTATCGAAGTACAATCAGAGGCATGTATGTGCATCCAAGGGTACCGAAGTACAAACAAGGGCACGTATGTGCATTTAGGTGTATCGAAGTACAAATATGGGAATGTATGTGCATTCATTCAATAATTATCCATAAACATTTAATTAAAGAACTATAATATAAGAATACAAGTAAAAATTCATTTACGTATTAAAACACAATGAACTTACCTACTTTTAAATGTCGATCAACACGTAGGGACTAATCCACTATTTTCTCTTTTCCTCGGTTATTGTCTTTTTTATCCAAGTTTTGATCTATATAATAATTAAATACAAGATATTAATCTCATACACATTTCACATTTCATTCAATGCATTTAGACCTTAAATTTTTATAATTACACATTTTCCCTAAACTTTTACAGCTTTTGCAATTTAGTCCTCTAACCCGAAATTTATCAAATTGACCATTTTCTAGGAACCAAATTGCAACTGAATATTCTAGGCTTTTTAACAGTCCCTATTATACATCAAATTCATTATCAAACCTTGAAATTTTGACATTTTAACAATTCAATTATCAAATCAAAATCTAACAAAAATCACTTCACAAAACAACCAAATACTACAATCAAAGCTTCAAACACATAGTCATCATAAAAAAAACATTCAAGATTCATCAATGGCAACTTCTTAATTTTTTAAAAGATTAAAAAACGAAGGTACGAGCTAGCTGGACCTAGTTGGAACGATCTCAAAAACATAAAAATCATAAGAAATGGTTGGAAATTACTTACATGCAAGCCAAGAACATATCCGAACTTCAAGCTTGATAAAAATGGTGTTTTAACACCCTACTTTTCTACGGTTCTTCCTTTTGGAAGATGATAGCATTGTTATTTTATTTTTACTGAAGTTCTATTTAACAAATTACAACTTTGTCCTTTAAATTATCATGCATTTTAATGAATTCAAAGTACAAAGCCGTCCATCTTCTTTTACTATGGTCTAATTACCATATGAGTCCTCCCTCATTTAATAATTAAACTATTTGATTATCTTAATGCTATAATTAACAAGTTTTGCACCTTTTACAATTTAGTCTTTTTTTCATTAATTAATTATTTAAACGTTAAAATTTCTTAACCAAATTTTAATACGACACTTATGACCCTGTAAATATTCTATAAATTGTATTTACAAGCTGGCATGATAGAAATTTATGGTCCTGAAACCACTGTTCCGTCATCATTGAAAAGTAGGTTGTTGGACATGGAGGACATAACTTTATGCTTTTTTTACTTCATCGAATCAATTGGTCTGATTTTTTATTTATCGGGGAGAAACAAGCAAATCGAAATAGAGGAAAGGGCCTGAATTAGGCAAGTAAAGAGGGAGGATGGAGAAGCCCAAAAGAGCAACCCAAACCATCCCATATAGCTGACCCAATCAACTTGTTTTAGCTAAATTTCACACTTGCAAAAAAGCCCTTGAACTCCTCCTAAATGCCATTCAAACCCTTCCCC
Organism: Gossypium hirsutum; assembly: GCF_007990345.1. NCBI lineage: Eukaryota > Viridiplantae > Streptophyta > Magnoliopsida > Malvales > Malvaceae > Gossypium > Gossypium hirsutum. The sequence continues at coordinate 28,927,622 of NC_053442.1, forward strand.
TTTTTAGTCATAAGCTTAAAATAGCAAATTTGAGTCAACCATTCCTTCCACCTAGCATGGTAGGCCATGGGAAAGGGGATTAGCTGCTATTTTTAGCTAATTTTAGCTTCATCTCCCACTATAAAAATCCCCCTTCACTCATTCATTTTTCATCCCTCACTTCACACATCTCTCACACACACATTTTCTCTCTTTTTCCCTTTACGTTGCCTTTCACTTATTTTCTTCCCTTATCGATTTCCCCTCTGGAAAAAGAGTTTGCATGCCTCTTGCAGTAGAAGCAATTAAATTTTCATGAAATCCTAGGATCAACAAAATGAGCAGAGAAGAGAGGAGTGCACTAGTCTAGCTTCGAAAAACCACGGAGATTTGTTTTTCTAGTTCCCTTCTCTTAATCTTTGTTTTTAGTTGTTTTATCATGAACATGAATATTTGTGTTGTTGTTCTTCAATTAATTAGAATGATTTAAATTCCTTTTGTGTTAGATTAATTGCATTCTATCCGCTTAAGATTATTAAAAATGTATTTGTGTTGTTATTATGTCTCAGTAAATTGCTCAATTAAATAAAATCATGCTTATGTTATGTTTACATTTTAATGGTAAGGTAACAATTTTATTAATTATTTAAATGGATTGAAATTTTAATTAATGAACACAATATTTAATTGGTGCATGTTTAATCTTCTAAGGTAGCTGGGGGTTAAATTAGCGACGATATTAAACAATACATTAGTCTTGCATAACTTGCAAGATTATTGCAATTAAATTTTTTCAATATAGAGATATATTGTTACCTCACTTAATCTTTTCCTTACTTATTAAAATTTGATTAATCATTTGAATTTACATAGAGATATGATCAAGAGATTATTGAGTTTTAGTAGGTAAGTATGTGCATTAGTTAGCAAGTTACTGAGTTGCCATGAAATTATTCGTAACAACATGAACACGATATTAATAATTCTAAGTCAAAGAATAAAATTAATCCACCACATTTATGTCAAATTGATTAAACTCATTTTAAGAAATCATGCATTGGAATTTTTACTTTTTATTTTCTTAGTTAATCACTTAGTTAATTTTTTGTTTTTATAACACCTATTCAAATCAACATATTTTTCCTCCACTGAATTGTTGAATTTTACATTTCATAAATATTCACTTGCACAATCCCCGTGGGTATGATAACTCGACAATACTTATCACTTTATTACTTGTCGTAATTGTGTACACTTGCACATTTCCATCGTTCCACATTTCATATTGTTTTTCCACTTGAGAACTCTCTAATTTTACCACAAATGGATTTTCACTCATCAAATTTGGACCATCAAGTAGACTTTTATGACTCAAGGTCTCTTTTCTCTTGGTCTTTTCACATGATTCTTCCTCACTTCCCATATCCCCCTCACAAGTTTTATGAATATTCAATTCAGTACAATACATCTCAGTAGGAGAACATGACATTTCTATCTCATCTAACTCAATAGATTTGAGGAAAAAATTTCACTATCTTATTTTTCTAGTTCACAAAGTTCGCCATCACAAATCTCTTTTCCACTAGAGTAAGAATCAACAAAAGGTATAAAGTCATACTTACTTTATTCTCTAGTTGGATATTTAATTGGACATTGGAAACCCATATGATCTTTTGAACTACACCAATAACATTGCACAAAAGGTGATAGCTCAATCGTATTCACTCAATTGGATATTTAATTGGACATTAGAAACCCTCCTGATCTTTTGAACTACACCAATAAAATTTTACGATAGGTGAAAGATCAATTGTACTCCTCCTTTCATTTGGCCATCTCCCCTTGAACTGACAAACTAATTTATGATCACCTTTTCCATCACAATAAGTCTCTTGATAATTCATCCTATGAAATTCTAGAATTGAGAACTTTGATTTAGCTAAAAAATGTTTCCCACATTCATTATTAACCAAAGTCTCATCATTTGCACGAGAGAGACATCGAGCATTATTTGAAGAAAGACGAGGTCGATAAACCTTATCTCCCTAATTACAATTTTGACACTCAATTTTAGTACTTAGATGTTCCAAATTTTTACTGATTGTGTCTAGAAGAGTGTCACATTACTGATCTTGAGCATTTTGAACCTCTTCATCCCTTTGCAACTTCTCAATCATAGTATCATGAATCATTATGAAAGCTTGAAAAGAACACAACACTTAAGAAAAGAAAACTTAAGGAAACCTCACTACTATGCACTTAGAAATAAAAATCAAATTCTCAATGAGGTAAGAATTAATCTTGTGAGTCTTTTAAAAGTGTTTATATCAATTAATCAGAATGTATTAGAATTAAACTAGCAAAGAAAATCTAGTAGCACTAGGAATCCAAAATCAGCTAGACACCAAAGAATTGTGTTGCATGGAGGAAGGAATGTGCAGCGTGATTTAACCTACTAAAACAAGAAATAATAAAGTGTGAGAATGCGTAAAGGAAAAATAACAAGCAAAAAAAATGAAAACCTAAGGCTAAGAGTCACTAAAAATCCTTGAAACTCGAAAACTTGAAAATTGTGAAGCAACTTGACAAAATTTGTTCGACGTGTTCTTAATTTCCAAATATAACATAATTTAAAATGGAGTTTCCTCAAATAATGTACATCTGATATGAAAAGTTTCGGCAAAAAAATCAACCCACTGATTTTTTAAATTTTTTTTCTTTTTTTCGTATTTTTCTATTCTTTCACTTTTTTGATCACTTTTTTTGTGTGAAATTTTTTAAATATTCTAAAATAGTTCCAAGATACACTATGTAAAATTTTAAATCATTAGAAAATGTTTAACCCCTAAAAAATTTCCCTAAAATTTTCTAGGTAAAAAAAATATTTTGAGGTTGTTTGCTAGAAATTAGTTTTATAAGAAAACAAAGAAAACCTAAAATGCCCAAATCCGATACCAAATGATATGGATAAGTGTGGAAGAATGTCGAGAAGGATCGTAAAGTTTTTCAAGTCGCATATTTGACTTAGGGCTCTAGACGTTTGAAAAGAAACTTGGATTTTGACACAACCTAAAACAAAATCGAATTCAAGTCAGATAAAACAATTAAAATAAATAACTAAGATAAATAAAATAAAATAATAAATCAAATATTAGAATAATAAAGAAGAAAATAAAGAAGATAGATGGAAAAGATAGAACGTGGCGTGTAAAAGTCCTGAGGAGCCTTGGAAACAAGAAGAATCCACAACCCCCTTTAAGCGGCTCTAATTTTCCCTCCAAGAAAGAAAACTTAACAAGAAAAAGTTTGAACTACAATCTAAAAAGATTGTTAAAACTATTCTAAAAGAAAACTCAAAAAAATTTCTTGAAAAAAGAAAAACTCAAAGAGAATTTATTAACTCAAAAGAGAAGATTAATAATAATGAATTGATTATGAGGTGTACAATGCAAAGGCCTTTATATAGGCTAAATAAATAAATCTAAATAAAACTCTTAAGTATACTAGAACTCTAATTAACCTAAACAAGAAGTAGTTTTAAACTAAACTTTCTTGTTAACATAAAACTCCTAAATAACTTAAAATACTTCATAATTATTAAAAATTTAGAATAAAATAATAATAGCTAATAAATACATTATTGGGCTTATATATAATAAAAATTAAGCCTAAAAATTGAACCCAATATGATTTAAACTCGAAATTAAAAGCCCAAAACTCGTAATTCCCATCATAATCTCGTTTATAAATTTTGGTCACGTAGTCTTCTCTAAGACAGTCATAACTTGGGTTCCAGAACTTGAAATCGAGTGATTCAAAGTGTGTTTCGAAGCTAAGAGATAGATATTTGAATACTATGCAGACATCTTAATTCATAAATGACTGGATCCCACACAAATATTTGTTGCATGTTGACTAATCTTTTGAGCTTTAAAATTGACAGCTTGAACAAACTTTACGATCCTCTTCCACACTCATTTGCACTCATTTTTATTATTTGGTATTAGATTTTTGGACATTTTAGGTGTTATTTGTGTTCTTATAAACTGATTTCCAGCAAATAGCCTCAAAACAATTTTTTTTCCCAGAAAGTTTTCGACAAAAAATATTTTTCAATTGGTAAACATTTTTCAAACAAAATGAAATTGTACATATTGATTATTGACACTATTTTAGAATATCAAAAAATATTTCTCATAAAAAAGTGATCGAAAAAGTGAAAAAATAGAAAAATAAAGAAACATTAAAAAATATTCTGTGGGTTGAATTTTGTGTCAAAACTTTTCAGATCAGATCTACATTATTTTAGTAGGCTCCAATTTAAATTTCATGATTTTTGGAAATTGGGAACATCTCAGACAAAGTTTGTCAAGTTGCTTCGCAATTTTTCGGGTTTTAGGGATTCTCTTAGCCTTAGATTTTCATTTTTTTATTGTTCCTTTACACATTCTAACATTTTATTGTTTCTTGTGTTACTAGGTTAAAGCATGCTACACATTCCTTCCCTCTTGCAACATAATTCTTTGGTGTCTAGCCAATTTTGGACTCCTAGTGCTACTAGGTTTACTTTGCTAGTTTGATTCTAATACATTCTGATTAATTGATATAAACACTTTTAAAAGACTCGCAAGATTAATTTTTACCTCATTGAGAATTTGATTTTTATCTCTGAGTGCATAACAGTGTTGTTTGCTTAATTTTTCTTTTCTTGAGTGTTGTGTTCTTTTCAAGCTTTCATAATGATTCGCGATACTATGATCGAAAAGTTGCAATGGGATCCAAAGGTTCGAGATGCTCGATATCAATAATGGGATACTATTCTAGACGGGATCAACAAAAATGTAGAACATCTAAATACCAAAATTAAGCATTGGAATTGTAATTGGGGAGATAAGGTTGACCAATCTCGTCTTCGTGGAAGTAATGTTAGATGTGGACCTCACACCAATGATGAGACTTTTGCCAATAATGATCGTGGATAGCTTTATTTGGCTACACCAAAGTTCTTAATTCCACAATTTTGTGGAAAGAATGATCCCAAAGCATATTGTGAGTAGGAATAAAAAATTGAACTTATGTTCTATTACTATAAATGCCTGGGAGAGGAAAAAGTCCCATTGGTGACCTTTGAATTTTTGGATTATGCATTGAGTTGGTGGATTCAACTTCGAACTAATTGTCAAATAAACTATGAAAGAGAAATTGAAACATGGATAAGTCGAATCAAGTGATGCAAAAGTGTTTCATTCCTTCTCATTATTGCAGAGAGCTCAAAACGAAACATCGACGTCGTGTTCAAGTTAACCGATCAGTTAATGAGTACTTCAAGAAGAGATGGCCAAATGAAAGAAGGAGTACAACTGATCTCTTATCTATTGTGAAATATTACTGGTGTAGTTCAAAAGATCATGAGAGTTTCCAATGTCCAATTAAATATCCAACTAGAGAATAAAGTAAGTATGACTTTCTACCTTGTAACAACCCAATTTTCAAGGGTGTCAAAAACAGTGGTTCGAGACAACTAAATCTGATGAGTGAATTCAAAAATTTTATTATTTAGTATTTATGAGTTAAATGTGATTTTAGGAAGACTTTTGAAATAGTGATTTGTGTTTTAGAAGAAAGTATTAAGTTATGTGGTTTTTGGAAACGAGGTATCGAGACCTCGATTTTATAAACCAAGTCAAAAATATTTTTATAAATATTTACAGAGTGTCATTAAGTTAGTATTAAAGTTTCGTTAGAAAATTTTAACATTTTGATAGTTAATTAAGTAAAAAGAACTAAATTGAAAAAGGTGCAAAACTTGCTAATTAAAGAAATAGTGATTAAATAGCTTAAGTGGTAAATAAGGGAGGACCAAAAAGGCAATTAGACACCTATTAGAAGGCTTGGGTGGCATAAGCAGAGAAAAATCTTGAAATTAGGTGATTTAGGGACAAAATGGTCATTTGGGAAATTAAGGTTAAAATTAAAACAAAGACCAAATTGAATTTCTAGACATTTCTTCATCAATCTTCAGCCAAAAACAGCCATAGGAGAGCTCTTAAAGCTGGTTTTTCATATTTTTACTTCATGTGAGTTCAATTCTTGCTCTTTTCTTGAAATTTTTGTATTTTTAAGACTTTTACAATTAGGTTAAACTATCTATTTCATTAGTTTTTGATTTTATGAGTAATTTTGAAAGTTACCATTGATGAGTGCTGAATGTTTGTGATGAATTAACATGGATTTAGAGCTTTAATTTTGTTATATGATGATTTTATCAAGTGATTTCAATAGAAATTGATTTTAGGACTAAATTATGGAAAGATTAAATATTAGGGTTTGATACTAAAATTTTTTTTATCAAAGGTTGTATGATATTTTAGAATATTTAGATAAATTGTCAATTGAGAAAAATTAGTTCATTTGATAGGCTAATTGGAAAGGAACTAAATTGTAAAAACTGTAAAAGTTGAGGTAATTGTGTAATTTTGAAAGTTGAGGGGTATTAATTGTGAAGTGAAGTGAAACTGAAATATATGCTAATGAATGAATAATTTTACATTATAGATCAAGAACCAGTAGACAAACGTGAAAAAGGGAAAATAGCTGAATAATCTCTGAACTACTACAAATTCCACAATTTACCCAGGTAAGTTCGTATGGTTAAACTTTAATATTATATATTAAATTGATGAATGGTATATTGTATTTATTCATGTCATTTGTTGAAAATAAAATTAATTTTAAAGTTATGAAATTGAATTGAATGTTCGAAACGAATGGAACGAGGGATTGATTACAGTCGTTAAGTGTAAAGGAGGAATTGACGGCAAATTACCCAAGTAAACCGAGGTTTAGCATTTGTTGCGAACTTTCTTGTTTACTTTCTATTTAGCTCTCATAAGCTTCAGTTAACTCATATGAGTTTTAGTTTAACCCTATTGGGTTTCCGTTTAGCTCTTTTGAGCTTCAGTTTAACTCTTATAGGTTTCCGTTCAGCTCTTATGAGTCTCTATTCAACCCTTAAGTGTTTTCATTAGCACTTATGTGCTTATGTGCAGCCTTTGGGCTTCTGTATATGATGTACTCATATCCGTAAGTCGTTCTCAGATTCGGTAAGGTTGGTCAGTGACATATGAAATTAGTATATGAGGACTTAAAGTTATTGATGGTTTTGATGTGAATTAAGTGAATTCATAAATTGAAGTTGTGGTTGGCAGGAAATGTAATTTGAATGATTTATTTACTTGATTTGATTATAGTATGTTCAACGTTCGGTAAGATTTATGTTTAAAACCAACGAACTTACTAAGCTTCATTAAGCTTACTTGTGTTTCCTTAATGTCTTTGTAAATTAATGTGAGGTCGGGAAATCGGATCAACACATCAAGCCACACTATCCAACTTGTTCTGGTAGTTTTTGCAATGTATATTTTGGTTTATATGACATGTATAGGGTGATAATGGTTTGAGTAAATATTAAGAGTTATATTTTATTTACAATTCAACCCAACTTATATGAGTAAGGATAAATCATGTATGAATCATGTTTGAAATGTTTAGATGATCGATAATTAATAGGTCTATTGAGCCATGGTTGCATATACACCTAAGTGTAAGTTGTTAATTTGGTAAGTTAAGATATTTAATTATACGTGATGAGGTGTTAGTTCTAAGAACTTGGTATTGGCTTGAATTGAGGGTCTTGTATGATTTGTAAGTGTAAAATTTGTTATGCATAGGTTAATACCAAGATTGCGTAAGAAAAGTGGCCTTAAAATGGCCTATTTTCGTCCACATGGGCAGAGACACGGGTGTGTGTTTCAGCCGTGTGTGACACACAGCCTGGCACATGGGCATATGGTATGGTCATGTGTCCCCTGCACCTTGAAATTTCGAAACAGAATGCCCGGGTTTTTGCACACGGTCTAGCACACAGGCATGTGATTTGGCCGCGTGACCCCTACAACCTACACAAGGCCTATCACACGGGTGTGTGGTTGGCCGTGTGACCCAAGTTAGAGAGTTACACGGGTATGGATACAGGCTGGGACACAAGCGTGTTTCCGACCGTGTGAACCACATGGTCATGTATCCCCTGTACCTAGGAAAATTTTTGGAATTTTGTGAAAATTTCTTTGAGTTTCCAATTTAGTCCCGATTTGTTTCTAGCACATAAATTGGGCCTCGAGGGTCCATTTAAGGGACTATTTGATTGAATATGATTGGTTTCAGATATAAATAGTAAATGAAATGATTAACTGTATTTGTTCCATAAACTCTAGTAATGCTCCGTAACCCTATTCCGACGACGGATATGAGTTAGGGGTGTTACAGACCTTTTGTTGGCTCTTACTCTAGTGGGAAAGAGATTTGTGATGATGAAATTTGTGAATCGAAAAAAACATGATAGTGAGAATTTTTTCCTCGAATCTATGGAGTTAGATGATATGGAAACGTCATGTTCTCCTACTGAGATGTATTGTACTGAATTGAATATTCATAATGCTTGTGAGGGGGATATGGAAAGTGAGGAAGAATCATATGAAAAGACTGAGAGAAAAGAGACCTTTAGTGATAAAAGAGACGTTTAGTGATAAAAGTTCACTTGAGAGTTCTCAAGTGGAAAAACAAAAGAAAAAGCAAGAAAATACCCATGCAAAAGTGAAGAATGATTATGTTTTAACTAACTTTAACTCAAATTTGTTCAGTGGTATTTTTTTGTTACATGATTTCAAGGATCCATTGACGAACTCCCAATTATATTACTCTACCATCAATAGACGATTTTACTTATGGGAAAGAGCTAAAGATTCAAGGATGAATCTTCTTGAGGAATAGGGGAATGATACGAGTCTCAAGGCCCAATTTCAGGCCCATGGATGTGATGGGTTTACACTACCTCAAGGCCCAACAACAAGGTCAAAGGTCAAGCAAATCAAACAAAGATTTGATCAAAGCCAATATATGAGGACGAATATTTTTGAGAAAACGAGGAATAATACATGCATGGAATGGGTGAAATGTATTAAGTTCAATTCAACCAAGTTGTCAATTTTTAAGCTAAAAATATTAGCCAGCTTGCGACAAATTTTTTGATGGGATCCAGACATTTTTGGACTAAAATATCTTCATAGAGTTCGAAGATCTATTCTTAGCTTCAAAATTCACTTTGAATCACTTGAATCACTCTATTTTGATTTCGGAAACTAAAGTTATGATCATTTTAGTGAAGATTACATTAGTAGAATTTTTTGACGGGATTATTACGAAAATTACAAGTTTCGAGCTTTTCATTCGAGTTTAAATCATATTGGGTTTGAGTTTTAGGCTTACTTTTTATTATATATGATCCCAATATTTTATTTATCAACTTTTTTATTTTATTACTTTTTATTCCAAATTTTTTATAATTATTAAGTATGTTAAGTTATTTAGGAGTTTTATATCAATAAGAAAGTTTAGATTAAAACTACTTCTTACAGGTTAATTAGAGTTTTAGTATACTTAAGGGTTTTATTTAAATTTATTTAGCAAGCCTATATAAAGGCTTTTACATTTTACATAAAGAGACCAATTGATTATTATTCAACTTCTCTTTTGAGTTAATAAAATCTCTTTAAGTTTTTCTTTTCAAGAATTTTTCTTTAGTTTTCTTTTACAAGAGTGTTAACAATCTTTCCAGATTGTGGAGATCATCTTCAAACTTTTTCTTACCAAGTTTTCTTTCTTGGAAGGGAAATTAGAGCCGCTTGAAGGGTGTTATGGATTCTTCTTGTTTCCAAGGCTCCTTAGGACTTCTACACGCCACGTTCTATCTTTTTCATCTATCTTTTTTATTGTTCTATTTTATTTATCTTAGTTATTTTTTTAATTGTTTCCTTTATTTTTTTATCTGACTTGGATTCTTTTGCATTTCAGGTTGTGTCAAAATCCAAGTTTTTTTTTCGAACGCCTAGAGCCCTAAGTCAAATCCACGACTTGGACAAACTTTACGATCCTTTTCCGCTATCACTATAACTCAAAAGGATATTTTGAAATTGTTTTACTAAAAACCTTATTTAATAAATATACAACTATTTTAAGTGCATGCATCCACAATGATATAGGTAAGAAGGAGCTAGTTATCATCCTCCTAACCATATCCAATAAAGTCTGATTACGCCTTTCTACAATATCATTTTTGAGGTATGTCTGGTATGGTATACTGTGCACATATGCCACAACTTTTGAGGAATTTAGAAAACCTTATTTAATAAATATACAACTATTTTAAGTGCATGCATCCACAATGATATAGGTAATAAGGAGCTAGTTATCATCCTCCTAACCATATCCAATAAAGTCTGATTACGCCTTTCTGCAATATCATTTTTTGAGGTATGTCTGGTATGGTATACTGTGCACATATGCCACAACTTTTGAGGAATTTAGAAAATGGACCTGGACATTGTCCTGGTTTAGTAAATTTTCCGTAAAATTCACCACCTCTATCAGATCTTACTATTTTCACTTTTCTATCTAATTGTCTTTTAACCTCATTAATGTATATCTTAAAGGAATTTTCTAATTGAGATTTTTCATCAATCAAATAGATATAACAATACCATAAAAAATCATCAATAAAGATGATAAAATACTTTTCTCCTATAAAAGATGGGACATAAAATAATTTCACATATATCAGTGTGTATTATCTTAAAGGGTTGGGTACTTCTTGTGGAGTGTGTATTATCTTAAAGGGTTGGGTACTTCTTGTGGAGTTTGTCTTAGTTTGTTTGGTTTTCTTTCCTTTAACACAATCCACACATACACCAAGATAAATAAAATTTAGATTCGATAGAATCTCATTCTTCATTAATCATTTTAACCATTTTTTAGATACACGACCCAAACGTTTATGCCATAAGTAAGTAGAATTTTCATTCAGCATACTACGCTTAATTACAACATTGATAGGCTCAATAAGTAAGGATTCTGAAAAGACATTATTAAGTTTCAGTTTATATAAACCATCAATAAGGTTTGCTGAACCTAAAACAATATTGTTCTTAAATAAACTGAAACAACTATGCCCAAACTTAACATTAAAGCAAAAACATAAAGTTTTGAGATAGATAAAAGGTTCCTAGAAACTAAAGGTGCAGAAAAAGTTTGAAATAGTATCCAAAACCTAACAATATGTCTCTATGCCTTCAATCTGATCCTTCATAAGGTTTCTCATGTATAGGAAATATTGAGTTGAGTTTGTGATTTGGATAAAAAGGAATCCTTGCATCATGTTGGATACATACGTAGTAGCACCAGAATCAAACCAGTATTATTAGAAACTTCAATTAAGTTTGATTCAAAACATACAGAAACATAAAATTTATCTTTCTTTTCGAACCAAGCTTTACGTTTTTGATAATCTTTTTGATAGTGTCCTACTTTGTTACAAAAGTGACACTTATCTGCCATTCATTCCTTTTTCTCACCATTAGAAACATTGATAGGTGAGTTTTTCTTCTTTTTAAACAACTTGTTTTTTGCCTTTTTAGTTTTTTCCCCTCTCCTTGACCCACAAGGTTGATGGAATTACTTTCTTAACTCTTTAATCTTGCTTCCTCTTGAATGAGCTTACTAGCCAATTCATTAGCATCTCACTTATCTTTTATAGTGTTTTAGTTCATTTGAAATGACCTATAATTTGAAGGTAGTAAGTTCAATATGAACTTCACTAAAAAGGAATTATTCACCATCATACCCAAGGTCCTTAGCCTTGCAACAATATTAGTTATCTTGATGATATATTCTTACATTCCCCTCGGTCCATTATACTTCATGATCGTGAATTGTGTCATTAAGAAACATAAAATATTCTTTCATACTTTTAGCTTGTGGAATTGAGATCTTAATGTTGTTGGCAGTAGTCATTTGCAAAAACATAAAACTCAACCTGTTTGATCGTTGCCATTGTATATGGTATAACATCTCTTCCTTACTGCTTGAATCAATAATAATAGTGGGTTTATCTTCTAATTGTGCCAAGTCAAGATTCAAACACCTAACTGAAACTTGACTTGTTCACTCCATTCAAAGAAGTTTAACCTATTAAATAAAGTAACAGATGAAGCTTGCGAATGAAGAGAAATAGCTACAAAATAATAAATAAAAGCAAAGCAATACATAAATGCTCAAATATTGAATTCAGATATGCAAACAATTCAAGTATATCCTAGTTCTCATTTGTGTAGATACTATAATATATTTATCATAAATAAATGTTAATAACTTTAATAGACAAATAAATCATTTTCATCAAATATACACGTTGTCTTTAGACATTAAAATATATATCGAATAAAAATATTAATTTTTATTCTTATAATTTAATTAATTTTAAATTTAACAAATTATATATTAAAATTTTTAACTTTAAAAAGCAAAAACTTTTAATACGCCTATAAAATACACCGGGCATAATCTGATGATATGCATAGTATAATAATTATGAAACAATAATATATACTGTTTGTAGTTTCAATAAGTAAATGGACAATAATGTATTTGATTTGCGAAATCCTGATTCCATCCATTAAAAGAATTACAAAACAAAATAATTAAACTTCAATTCATCCCTATTTTAATCTAACAAACAAGAAACGTAAAAATAAAGTAATCTCATCAAATAAACAACAAATATTAATAACTTTCAACGGCTTCATGCTTATACGACATTAATAATGAAAGAAGGAAAAAAGGTTTTCACTTTGCTTATGGAAACAAACTTAAATTCATGACTATATTACCTTCGATTGGACTCAACCATGAGAACTTTGCATATTCAGCAATTAGGATAATAAAACTATTTTGATTAATGAAACATCATATATTTTTTAACCAATCTTTTAGATTTAAATATTATGTAAAATTGTATAAACAATTATTTTAGAATTTTTAGAATAATATTATTTTCATAAGTTTAAGAAATATCTGACGAGGAATTGGAGTTGACCATTAAACTTGACCAAGAACATGAAGAACACTAGATAAGTTGATTTCTCTCTCTTGACTTCTCTCTTAATTACACAAATCCCAAGCGATGGCGGCTATAATTTTTTTTATTTTTTTTAATGATCAACTTTTAATCCAGTACGTCCATCAAGTAACCGAATGTAAAAATAAAATTTAACTTCTATTCAAAGTAAAACTCTTATCCGCTTAAATTAAATAACATTATTTAACTTAATTGAGTCCACCTAATTAAGCTAAAATCTTACCATCAATACATGCTTTTCTCTTCTCTACCATTTACGGTAAAAACACAGGTTCAAAGCTTGCTTTGCCTTTGAAGTATTCAAAAATTAATTAACATTTACTTTTAATTTTAGCAATCCTATTATCATAGAAATACGTAGTAATATTGAAATAATGATTAAAAATATAAAATTATTTAATTTTAATACGTTTGCAAAAGTAAAAATAAAAATAATTTTTATTTATTAAATAATAATCTAGATCAATCTTGAAATATCTTATATCAAATTTGATTTAATTTAATAATAAAAGGATCCACTTATTCAAATATAAAATTACAATATTACATTTTTTCATAATTTTTTATAGAATTAATATTTTAACCACTATACTGTTGAGTTTATCTATATATGTCATATCTATTTCGTTCAAGAATGAAAATTAATTATTATAAATGTTTTTTGTCAATTGGATTATATATATGGATAAGAGTTAAATGTGGTCGTCAAGATTAGGTCAAGAGTACGCAGTCATCAAAAACGCAAAAGATATGACAAAGATTGAAGAAATACAAGCACAAAAGTCTCTTCTTCAAGAACTGAGTGCGATACTTTAAGCCACAAAATGCACAATGTCAGTTGCAAGTGCAATTGGTATTAGTTTTTATGCAGCAACAACAAGCTCAACCTCCACCATCATATGTTAACTTTTACCGATATTTTGTTAATGATATACATTTAATTTTTCTTTGTTACTAATTAATTGTTAAACTATGTTTATATTTTTGCTTACATGAATTTTGTACTGTGTGAATTGTTGAAAATCAATATCTTTTTCTTGCTTAATTGTGTATGTGAAAATATTTTATGAATTGAAAAAATATGATAACAAAAATAGCAATAAAATTATTTCTACAGTCATATAGCAACGTTTCAAGGAGGAATGTTGTTAAATTCAAACAAATTAGCGGCGTTTTAGGCACATAAGCACTGCTATAATATAACCCTTTACTGACATTTAGCAAACAAAATGTCACAAAATATGGACAATTAGCGGCAGCTTCCCTGCGCTACTAAATGATAACCGATACCGAAAGTATTTTATGCAGATTCCGTAGTGCTCAACTAGAAAAACATCGCTAAAAATTATATACAATGTTACTTGTGAAACACTGTTAAATATGTATAAAACATCGCTAATTTAGCAACACTTCTTGACATAAACGTTGCGAGTTTTTCTGATTTTTCGCAGAGTTTTTCGTTATGTCGTTATCTATTTTGCGGCATTTAGAAATGTCTCTAAAGGTGAAAAAAAATGCCTCTATAAATAGAATTTCTTATAGTGGCAAGCAACAACATGGTACCAGAAGTGCAACTGATCCTGACAACATTAATCAAAGCTAGCAGTTGAATGAGGATATGTTCATGGAGAAAATGCAACAATTAAGGAAAGAAATGTATAAGTATAAGAAATCAAAATCATTTGGCTAACTAAGAAAATATAAAAAATGCCACTATAAACAGAATTTCTTGTAGTGGCAAGCAACATGGTACCAGAAGTGCAACTGATCTTGACAACATTAATCAAAGCTAGTTGTTGAATAAGGATATATTCATAAAGAAAATGAAATAGTTAAGGAAAGAAATATAAAAGTATAAGAAACCAAAATCATTTGGCTAACTAATAAAATATTTAAAAAATGCCACTATAAACAAAATTTCTTGTAGTGGCAAGCAACAACATAGTACCAAAACTGCAATTGATCCTGACAACATTAATCAAAGCTAACAATTGAATGAGGATATATCCATGGAGAAAATGCAACAATTAAGTAAAGAAATGTAAAAGTATAAGAAATCAACATCATTCGACTAACTAATAAAATATACCAAGAAGCCTTTAGCTGTTGAGATATTTCCCCACCAAGATCATTTGGCCTATGATACCAATCATATAAGTCATTTGGGTACTTCAAACGAAGTATAGTGTAGAGCATTTTTGAAACACCCTTTACTCGACCCAATCGTCAGGTCTAGGTACCAAGTGTTATAATTAATCCGAGTTACTTAACAACAATTCTAACTTGATTTATTTACAACTTAAATAAGAGCCAAAATCTTTTCATTTTTATCACATAATTTTTTCTCTAATTTCATTAATTATCATCAGGTTTCGAAATTTAACTACAAATAAACTTTCTGTAATTACTAAGGTTCTTATAATCAATTTTCCTTATTGAGCATGTATAAGTATATATATACATATTAGCATCTTGGAATTTAAAATTATAATAAAAGTTCACTTATTTTCACCCCGAGTTGTAGCCTCTAAGGGTGCCCCTCTGTATGCATGATACAGCTATGACACCATTCATGTGAACTTGGCGGTGTCTGGCTTGGTCCCTCCACACGATCCTCGAGTCATCTCTTGACATTACATTCAAGGTAAAATACATGTAAGTTCAAAAAAAAACTTAGTGGAAATCTATACAAAAGTGTTCGCAAGTGACTTTGAAGTTCAAGAAATAACTAATGCACATAATTAAACTCTCTGTATATCATAAGAGATCATGTAGTTTGATTGGAATAGACAAGGCCCATATGTTATTCCTGAATGAATCGTTGGCGAACACGTCAACTGATTTAGGTGAAACTATCCTCTTTCTGACACCCCATTTGAAACTTAACATTGTCTGGCTTCATCTTAAGAATTTTATTTACTTTGTTGGTTTGACTCAGCAAAAGATAATCATGTAGGCAAGTATGTGGATTGGCGAACTAGCTTTGGTAGACTTGCAGATATCTCTCCACAATGGCAGATTCTTATCCTAACCTCTTCAATCCACATTGGACTCAATACCGCATTATTATGTTACTTCGACATTACCTTCTTAAAACTTGTTTGTGCATAAGCCCTTCTAAAGGAAATCTAGTTTACTTACATACTCATATGTGTCTTTCAAAATACAAGTTTTGGTGGATAGTTTAAGTTCCACTCTTTCTCGCAAAACCATACTTGTAATATATTCCCACTGGACTTGCCCCCTATCTGATAGTGCAAAGGACATTTCCTCAACCAGATAGTCCTAATGGACTCCTCAACCACCATTAGTTCCCAGCGGACTACCCCTCGCTAAATCAAATTTGACGGCTTCCTTTTTTATAAGTTAGTCCCTAATAGGCTACTTAACGTTAAATATTCCCAACGGAAATTCTTTTACTCTGGTATTCCCTAACGGACATTCCACCTGAGATAATTATTGGCCGACTTTTTTCTTAAGATAGCTCTTGGCAGACTTTCCACTTTTCTGGCGACCTTTTTATCAAGAACCACATAGAATTTAAAACCTGAAGAACCGTTTTGTTACCTCATAGCCAATGATGGTTTATATGTCATCTCTAGCAGACTCTTAATGGCAAATACTTAATTACAAATACTTTGAAGGAAATACCTCCTCCTTTCACATATGCTCGCATTTAAGACGTTTCTACTAGTTCCTCTTACTTTCGCAGTTTGGGAGATCCTCTTATTAGCACCCTTGTCAGCATTCTCAAACACACCATGATCATCAAGTTAGACTGTTCGTAGCGTGAGTCATACAATGACTTCCCTTTTTATGCATTGACAAGCTTCCTGGTTCACTATCTTAGGGGATTCCATTTTTTCAATAAGGTGTATGTGTTCACCGCTCGATCATGCCATGGATAAACATGGACTTTTGACTCCTAAAAGCCAATAAACCCCTTTCGAGGAGTCACTTTGTATAGCCTGTATACCGTTTAACAGTTTCACTCTGAAGAGCCTGTATAACATTTACATGGTGTCAGTTTTACAATGTCACTCCAAAGAGCCTGCTTACCATTTACAAATGTTGCTTCAAAGAGCCAGTAGATAACCATTCTATGATGCTACTAGACTTCCTCGAATCCTCTTTCAATTCTCACATTCCTCCATTTAGCCGATTTTCCTATCTACAACTACCCTGCCAAGGTAACTCCCTCCTTACTTCGCATTTTATAAACATACATATAACGCATAACGTTACATACACTATTATAAAAAAGAGTACGACACATGTCAATACATTGTTACATAGTTCTAACATATAGAGCATACTAGCAAACCTTCATGTATCCACTCAGCCTTATACATGCATGACTTATTCATCATAATCATATACAACCATAGAACTTAGAGCAAATAGTCACACAGAACATACACCAACACAACAACCAATAGACACCCAAAGCTAGAGTACAAAAACTCACTGCCTATCCTCGTCCTCGCCAGCTTAGTGTTTCCAAATGCCAGAGTCTCCTTCATCCTGGCAGCTAAGCATGACAACCCATATACCAATTAAATCGAGGGTATTTGAACTGAAAAACCTAGAATTCAGTATCATACAGAAGCTTCTTAAAGATTTCAGAAATCCTTACTTCTCTTTCTCTTACCTATGAATACAAAAAGACAAAAAGGCTTACCAGTTCACTAGATCTCTACTTCTTAGTCTCAAACCTCATTATTTCTTCCTCTAACAGAGCTTTCCTCAACTGTCTCTTCTTCAGAGCATTTGTAGAATATGATACAAAAAAGAAGAAAAACAAACAAAAATAAGGAAAATTTTGTCTCCAAAATAATCCTCCTCAAACCTATATGTATCCCTTTTTCACACGATCACCACAGTCCCAAATAACATCCACCACTAATCATTTTGTCTCCCATTGAGGAACCAGCCAGTTGCAACTTAACTGAACCAACATTGAGACCCAACTAGTTGCTATTCAACCATTAAAATTTCCATATTTTACTGTAGAGTCTGTCGAACTTACTATCTCTTTCAATTAGCTCTCAACTTTTCCTAAATTTTCGGACCTTAATGAAATCTAGTTGTGACAACTTTTTATGTTCTTGAAAGATTCGACATAGGCTTTATGACATCCTATGCCCAATCTGGTTGTTAAATCTAAATATGAGACGTCACATTACGTTGTTGGAGCAACTTAGACAAATTTGACATTAATAGTCAATTATTTAATCTTATAAACCTATCCTAATTCAAACTATTTTTAAAATTACAAGTGAATTTAAGCATAATAGATGTCTAACCATTTCATTCATTATGTCTCAACATTAATTGGGGTCTCCAATTCTACAATTATTCAATTGTAAGCCTCGAGACATTAAATGTTATGTCTTGAGATATGCTTCTCCAATTCTATACCTTTATCTTCGATGTCTCCCTATTGGGAGACATAAACACTCGTGCCTTAAGACATGTTCATTTGGTCTTTAGACACTACCCAAAATACATGAAATGGGCATTGTATTCTTTATGTCTTGAGAAAATAGCCTCATTGTCTTAAGACCAAAAGGCGATTTCACCTAGTATGCACATTTTATCGCATTCAAATTAAT
This sequence comes from Gossypium hirsutum, assembly GCF_007990345.1. Lineage (NCBI taxonomy): Eukaryota > Viridiplantae > Streptophyta > Magnoliopsida > Malvales > Malvaceae > Gossypium > Gossypium hirsutum. Next base: position 28,946,243 of record NC_053442.1, read on the forward strand.
TTCGATATAAGCCAACCTTAGGCCAACATTATACAAAAATATTAACAGTAACTCGTAATTCACTCAACTAATTTAGGTACATGTCTTTACTACTTGCAAAACATACAGCAACTTTTCAGAGATATAGTTGAGCTAAAATGTGAGATCTAGATGTTGTTGACACTTCTAGATCAATCTAAAACCTAATTGCCAGCTTGGTAAGGAAACAAACAATGTGCATGCTAAACAAAAGAGCTCAGTGGTGTTTACATAATCTAAAAATGATGTATAAGTAAATCAACCAAGTACATTATATATGAATTCATTTATAACAAGTCTTTATGAATAAACATTATCTCCTAGCTCACTACTTAGTGATTCCTTATGAAATCATTGTTTGGTTTAAGGCCCGTATATCAACAAACCAATAGTCCTTCAAGGCTTGATATTACTAAATCTATTATCACACTTGAATTTTAGTCTTAGTATCAATGTTGTCTCAATCTCATTTTCAAACATAGAACGCTTTCATATCAAGTTCATATCTCATTTTCATAACCAAGTATTTCGACTCGTTTTATAGCATTATCGACCCTTAGAGCTCGTGTTACGCAATTCACATGATCTTTCACATGCTATCTTACATCTCATTTACATTAAGGTTCAATAATCAAATAAAGCATAAGCTAATCAAATAATTCAATTTCAATAATTATATTATAAACATACACCCTTTATAAATATATATCACGTTCATTTTATTAACTCACATTTATCTTATTATTACGCCTCCAATTAACTTACCCAAACTCAAGGACTGAGACACGGAATAAACCACCTTCACACCAATATAAAATGCACCTAGTGCTCATTGGTACATTCAAAATAATATGCGCCCAGTGCTCATCAGTAGAAACTGAAGCCATGTATGCCCAACACTCATCAGAATGTCTAAAGTAATATGCGTCCAACGCTCATCGATATAAACCGAAGCAATGTGTGCCTAGCACTCATTGGGACGTTCAAAGTATCCCTATATAACGAATCATATGGCATGCCAATGATACCAGTAATTCTATCGAATACCATTAATAGGGCATAATTTAATATTAAATTTCATCCAAACATATTATGATCCAATGACATATATGTACCATAATTTGACATCCCAATCTCAATGCACAAATACATATTTTGACACATCACAATCAAAATTGAATAGTTGAACTCGTACATACTTGGCTTTACATTTGATATTGATTTTATTTTCTTAAACCAACTATATAATAAAGCATATACTGAAATCAAATTGTGAGAGCACAAACTGGATTTGTTGTTCGTTGTCCATTTTCCTCTTTCCATTCTCCCAAGACATCCCGAAACCGTTTTCAACCTCGTTCAATTCACCAAGTATCAGAACATTATAAAATTCTCAACTTATCATATATATACATTCAAATTAAACTCATTTTACACATTTTTCAATTAGGTCCCTTATTTCACTAATATCTGAATCTTCTGTATTTTACAGTTTACCCAATCAAACCTAAATCTGGCTTTACAAATATAGCAGAAGGACCTCTTACAACCATTATTTATTATCAACCCTCAATGGTTCTAGTCTTTACAAATAAGTCCTTATCAACCCATAACTAATCAAATCATTTAAACTTAGTTCAAGTTTAATCCAATCCTTCATATCACAATTCTAACATAATTTTTCTTTAAACTATCCAAAATCAAACATACATGAATTTTAAGCTCTTAACATAAAATTTCTAAAGTTTTGCAACTATAAAAACATAATTGAAAAGTCATTATTTCACCAATTTAATATTTAGGCTTATGATAACTTTTATGTTTACTTAATAATTCAACCAAAAATTGTTGAAAGAAACTCACTAATTTTGTTACCAAGGTATGACCATGGAAGCAAGTTTCAAGCTTCTTTTCTTTCTCTATTTCTTCTTAGTTGAATGAAAGAGAAAGGGTAAGAAAAAAATGAATTTTCTCTTTAATCCCATTACTATACCGATATACTTTATTATTTTATTGTTATTATTCATTTACTTTTATTTAATAACCAACACCTCATGATATAATGCCTTTATGGTGTTTAACATCCCAAATTAGGTCTATCCAGTTACATGATCTCAATTATGGTATAATTTCATTTTAGACCCTTGGCTTAATCAAACATAAACACCTTGATCAAAGCCTTATCAAATATTATTCTTTGGCTAACCTTATAATTTAGTCCCTATACTATATTTACTAATTGATCAAATTTAATACCAATTAATATTGTGACTCTATATCTCGGATTCAACACAAAACTATTCAATCATAAGTTTTAGCTAATTCGATCTTATAAATTCAATCATAAGATCAAACTTTTTGACCTTGTTGAAATTCGAGCAGTTAAAATTCTCCCCTCCTTTAAGAAATTTCGTCCTCAAAATTTTTCTTGGAAAGAGGGAAGGGTATAAGATCGTTTTAACTCTCCTAGCCATTTGGGGTGTCAAACACACAATTTCTATCTATTAGATACCAATTTCTAACCAATAAATTATGTTTCTAGTAAGTTCTAGCATTCTCTCACTTTTGTAAGTATCACATATCTCCATTGATTACAATTTATCATATTCATTCTCGTGTATGACGTTACCAGTCATGCTCTGTTTACATAAGACTATTTATATAAATTTCATATTTAATATTTCAATCAATATAAGCTTGAACAACAGCTTCTACATCCTCATTTTAGCTCAGACTCAACACTTTCTATAGCATGTACCAATATATTTAATGTAATACTCAGTCTAGTCTAAGAATCGGTTAAACTTGTAGCTCTGATATCATTAAATGTGACAACCCACACCCTACTTGGCTATTGGATCTAAATGCGAGATGGCACATTACATTGCTAGAACAACTCAAACTAATTTAACATTAAAAATAGATTATTTAAACTTACAAATGTTTGAAAAATCCAGTTTGAAAGCAGTTTTCTTGCACAACGAAAAATTAAAATTTTGAAAACTGACCCGGTTTGTGATATTTATACCAATAAACCTTGAACTAAAATCGTACTTATGTTTTCAGATAAGCGGATCCTTGAAATTTTTCGACTTTCAACCAAACGATCTTTATTCTCATACCACGAACTGCATCGAGTGTGGGCTCGAACCAACCAAATCAAAACACAGAACTAGCAAAAGTTTTCTTTACTTTTACGGTGAAAACAAAAATTCTCTCTCCAAAATAAAAACCAGCAAAATTGTTATTCCAAAAATATATATAATAGTTGAGAATAAATTCTCTCTATTTTTTGGCACTGTAACAATATCTTCAATTTGTGTAAATAGTTCTACCGTGTAAGAGTATGCCCAAAGATCAATCATGAGATGGTTGTAATAACATACTTAATTTACCATGTTTATTAATATAAGGCATTGCCATTATTATTTTAGTTTTCTTTCTGTGTGTATAAATAAACTTTTTATAATAATGTCCTGAGAATAATATGATTATTCTTAAAATATCCTTAGTCAAGTATTATTGTTGACTAGGACAACAATAATGCATTAAGACTAACATGTAGTTGATTGATGATAAAAGGTTGTTAATTGATATGGCGTGTCAAAATCAATGCATGAATATGTGTGTTAGAGAACAACATATTAGACTGACCCGCTATGAGTATGTTTCTTGGATTATTATGTAATTGTCACAACATTACTCATAGTGATTAATATGTATATGATCCTCAGACTTGAGATCATCATTATCCCAACATCGTGAGTTGTATATTTTGATACAGTCAAATGTACACCGTAACTGGTTGTTCTATAAAGGCTAAAGGCTGATGTTGTATATACCACAACCAATGTAGAGGGATATGGTTGATCAATATAGGATAAGTTCCTCCTACATAATGGGAGCAATATTTTAGGCTACTTGATTGAGTGAGACTAGAAATGCATGGCCATGCTCAAATAAGTTGATAGAAGATGTCATACTTATTTATATATCATAGTCTACTCAAGATATCAAGGAACATGGGATTGACTATGCAAGTGTGACTATTCCAGGACTTGTGTCCATTCCAGAGATAAAGGACTTAAGAATTAATGCATGAAAGGTTAATCACAAAAAGGTTATGTCGAATCATGTCTTCTTGTAACTTAGGTAACAATGATGCATTGCTAGATGCCATTCATTGTTTGTAACATTAGAATCGTTCTAGCATTATTGCTAACGTTACAAGAACCTACAAGGTCACACCTTATGGTTGAAAAAACAGAATAAAACATAGTTGGTATTGTGTTTGGTTGTCACATGAATTAAATTAATTATAGAATTAATTTTGATTGGGCAATCAAATATCAAAATTATATGTACAAGGATGTTGTAAACATAATGAGAAAATATTTCTATTAATATATGAATTTGGTTCGTATATAAATTTAAATAAATATAGTTTACCGAAATCCTTTTTATAATTAATGTAATTATAATTTTCGGTTAAAAACATTATTATATTTATTTAATTTTAATTATGATTATTATGTTTGGATAAAAATTTTATGAATTATGATTCATTATATATATACCAATTATAAAAGGGTGAGATAGAGAGAGTTTAAAAAAAACCCTAAAACCTTTGCGTGTGAGGTCTAGCAGCCATGAAGCAAAGAATTCTCCAAAAATAGTTTTGGAGATTTCTTTCGTTCATTGTCAAACTAGGTGGATTACGTAGAGGTCGGAATCATAAAAGGTTGCGGCTTGGTTCGATAGTAGATCAGAATTCTCATTACCGAGGCGTCACTGTCTACTCAGATTAAAGTTTCAGTAATTTCGAAACCATTATTTCACCTCGATTCGTTCCTCGCACATGGATCCATGGGTTGGTTCACCGAAATTTTTTTTATTAATTTTTGCTGCGCCATGGGGTACCAACATTCAACATACCTGTGCCATCTATTTATAGGGAGAGAATATAGAATCTTTGTTGAATTGTACAGATTTATTTCAAATAGAAAAACAACTTCCTAGTCCAACTAGGAGAGAGAGAGGGCTTAAGAGGGTGTACTTCCCCTTCATATGTATTATAATGAGGATTCGAGTCTCACATTGTATTGGACCCAAATTATGTGATTTATAGACTTTTAACCCAACACTTTATAATTTAATCCAACACAGTACATATTTTTTCTATTTCTTAAAATAAACATTAATTTTCCAATTAAATAATTTTATCATCCCAATTTTACCACGGTAAATTTATGATGATTTTACCCCTGATTAAATTTCTAAGAAAATATATTCAATGTTTATCAACTCAACTTGTTCACTATGACTGAGTGGTTTATTTCCATTTTCGGGCTTTAAAACTGCTCAAAAAAATAAATTAATTCCTCCGATCATTTCTGAGTAATCCATATATATTTGCAAATGGATCATTTCTCATTTTCATTTCCATTTCCATTTTTAAGAAACTCACATTCATTTCCAAAATGATTTCATTTCATCATTTCGAAGAAAACCATAGTCATTTTTATAAATGTTTCTTATTTCTCTATTTCTATTCATTTTTCTTATTTTGATTCAATATGCAATTCATTTCTGATTTCAATGAGCTAGTGGAGGAATCGATTGGACATATGTAATTAGGGCTCAAATAATTTATAATTAAGTTCTAGCTTTTTGCCTATTAATTATAAACTCATTCAGTCATGAAGTCATTCCACTATAGTATCATGATTGAGCTCTCCCTAACAACATACCATTACGTAAACAACTTTTCAATGCTTGTCCAGTGTAACACCCCAAACCCGTAACCATCGCCGGAATAGGTTAAGAGTCATTACCAAACTTTCAACTCAGTTTAGATCGGCAATTCATCAAACATTTAACAAATATCATTTCATTTTAGTAACTATCAATCATTCATATTCATAACATGCTTAAATCGAGCATGCAAAGCTTAATTTATACGATTGGGACTGAATCGATAACATATAAAAGTTTTGAGAAAACTTAGAAAAATTTTCAAATAAGGGTCACACGCCCGTGTACTCAGGCCGTGTGGCATGAAATCGGCTTGGTTTAACCCACTTTTCATACTCCAAAACACTCGTACCTCAACTATTCATATAGTACCAAATTCACATACAATATGAGCAACTATAAACAACCATTTCAATGCACATATATGTCATTTCAAAACCAATCATTTACATACTCAAATCAATACCATTTGTGCATTTAAACACATATCAAACTAATATGATTCAACCTCATACCTATTCTAATATCAAATAACATTCAAGCATTTTCCAATTCACCAACTCATCACATACCAATATTATCCTATGCATCAAATCCTTCATAAGCAAACTTGCCAAAACATATCATCTTATACACACTTGACCATTGTAACAAATAAGCCAAATCTCATGGCTTAAGAACATCAAAACACATAACTATACAATAAGCTAAAGTAACCAACAACATATTCCCATAAACTAGCCTATAAATGCCATATTTACACAACTTCCATGAGTTCAAAAGTACCGAGAAATCGACTGGATAGTGTGATGCTTATCTCCGACGTCGTCCGAATCGAGCTAGCTAATGAACCTCTATAATATATAAAGAAATAAACTAAGTAAGCATTAAAGCTTAGTAAGTTGATATGTAAACAATAAGCAATCTGTTAACATGCTTTTACCTATCCTCACAACATGTTCTCAAGATAATACAATCAAAATTGCAAATAGTTCCACTATTTACTCATGTTCACATCAAGTTGTCTACTCGAGTCATAGTTACTAAATTATTTATATCTTGCGCTGCAGAACTCAAAATTAAGATCTGCTTGATTTTCCCAAAATTACACTCATATATTTCCTTACCATAAAATTTTTAAAATTTTTGGTTCAACCAATAAGTACGGTTAATTCTTAAAATTTGTCCCAGTTCTGTTGTCTAATAGTTCTGACCCTTCTTCTCTAAAAATTAATCATCTCTTAGTATGAGTTTCAGATGATATTCCATTTGTTTCTCTTGAAAATAGACTCATTAAGAATTTTAGTCATATAAATTCTAACCAATTATTCTTTTTACACAATTTTTTAATGACTTTCCAAATTCAGAATAGGGGATTCCGAAATTATTTTGACCTTATCTCACAAAAATCAAATATCTCATAATACGAGAGTTTGTTGCTTACATCGTTTCTTCTATGTGAAGCTAGACTTAATAAGCTTTAATTTCATGTCTTATTCAACCTCTAATGCGATTCCAACAAGTTTTAGTGATTTTTCAAAGTTATATGATTGTTCCTCTCCAAAACTGTTTTATTGCAAATTTTACTCTTTCATTATTTCGTTCATACATTTCATAAAATTTTGTTTCCAGTTCCATACGTCCTCATAACACACATCATATTTCATCTATACAATTTACATAGATCATATTTCATTTCATTCTCAATCATATAATCGGTAACAGTATAATGTCCGTTGAACCTAATGAAACATCGAAGGATACTCGGGTGATACACATTATGTGCATTAATCGGTAATCCGTCAATTCAATATCACTTTCGCTCTTTCGAGCCATGATCGGTAAGCTCATTCCGAGCTGAAGAACGGTAAGCTCTATCGAGCTGAAACGGTAAGCTCATAAGAGCTGATATATCGATAAGCTCATACAAGCTGTGGTGAGTCCGCAACAAATGCAAGAGCTCGACCAAAACGGTAACCCTAGTGACATGTCACTCGTATCCTACGATTTTCTATAGTTCAAACGAGGCTCAGTATTACTCAATACATTTCAAATTAAGAAATTCAATATCGTTTATTTCAACCATACAATTCACATATATATATACATATTCATTTCATACAATTGCAATTAAATGAAAGTTCGATTCTAATTATACGAAGTTACCTCAGTTGCTCAGATAGAAATTATCAACTATTCGTCCACTTTTCCTTTTCCCCGATCTAATCCTAATCTCAACTTATCTTGATCTATATATTATCAAAATTAGCTTATTTAATCAACTATTTATTCAATTTAATCTAAAACAAACATTAGGGCTATTTTAAACATTTTCTCCTAAACTTTCACATTTTTACAATTTAGTCCTTATCACATAAAATTGCAAATTCATGCAATTTAGTACAAACCCATGCTTAACCGAATTTAATACATGTTACTAGCAGCCCATATTTTCAATTTATTCACACTTCTAATCACCATATTTCACATTTTATCAATTTAATCCCTTTTTGACATTTTTGTCAAAAATCGCTTTACAAAACTTGTATATCTAACATTAAACCTTCATAATCTATCATTAAAAACTTAAACAACCAAGCATTCAACAATGGCATCATTTGAAATCTATAACAGTTTTAAAAATAAAGGTACGAGCTAGCTAGAATAGAATACGAAGCAACGATCTCAAAAAACATAAAAATCAATAAAAACGGGACAAAAATACATACCATGCACAAGGATTTAAGTTGGCTGAACCTAGCTTCTTCAATGGATTCTTTTTCTAATGAAAATCAGTTGAAGAAAGGTAAAAGATGATACTTTTTCTTTTATTTTATTTAATTTTAACCATTATTTACTTATTTACTAAAATACCCTTTAAAAACATTTAATATTTCAATAATGTCAAGCCATGTTCATGCACTAACACCATTAATGGTCTATTTACCATATAAGGACTCATAATTTAAAGTTCTATAGTTATTTAATACCTTTAGCTATTAGAACTTAACTTTTACACTTTACGCGATTTAGTCTTTTTTATCAAATTGAAAATGTAAACGGTAAAATTTCTTTACGAAACTTTCACCTAATAATTTTATCATGCTGTAAACTTTAATATAATAATAAAATTAATATTTTAACTTCATATTTTCGGTCCCAAAGCCACTGTTCTGATTTAGCTAAAACCAGGCTGTTACAACTCTCCCCCTTAGGGATTTTCATTCCCGAAAATCTTACCAGTGAATAGGTTCGGATATTGCTCTCTCATAGCATCCTCGGTTTGCCAAGTAGATTCTTCGACCCCGTGTCGATGCCATAAGACTTTCAGTAAAGAAATTTTCTTATTTCTTGTTCTTTGACTTCGCGAGCTAATATTCTGATCGGTTCATCGTTATATGTCATATCAGGCTGTATTTCAATCTCAGAAGGAGAAATCACATGCGAGGGATCGGATCGGTATCATCGAAGCATTAATACATGAAAAACGTTGTGAATTTTCTCTAACTCATTTGGTAGAGATAATCGAATGTCACTAGACCTACTCTCTCGATGATCTCATACGGCCCGATGAATCGGACTCAACTTGCCCTTACGACCGAATCTAAGTATTTTCTTCCATGGAGAGACTTTCAAAAACACTTTATCCCCAATCTGAAACTCAATATCTTTCCGTTTCAAGTCTGCATATGATTTCTGACGATCTGACGCTACTTTCAGACTATCACGAATCATTTTCACTTTTTGTTCAGACTCTTTGAATCAACCCCGTGAATCTTATTCTCACTAAGTTTAGTCCACTACAAAAGTGTTCGGCATTTGCAACCATATAAAGCTTCGTACGGTGCCATTTTTATACTCAATTGATAGCTGTTATTATACGCAAATTCAATCAATGGCAGGTATCACTCCCACGTACCTTAAACTCAAGAATGCAACATCTCAAAATATCCTCGAGTATCTGAATAATCCACTCGGATTGACCATTTGTCTGCGGATGAAAAGCAGTACTAAATTGCAGCTTTATACCCAATGCATCTTGCAATTTCTTCTAAAAACGCGATGTGAATCTCAGATCTCTATCTGAAACAATGGATATAGGTACTCCGTGCAATCTCACAACCTGAGAGATATATAGCTCAGCTAACTTATCAAGTGAATAATCTGTGCGTACCGGAATGAAATGAGCCGACTTAGTCAGTCTATCGACAACTACCCAGATCGCATCTTTCTTACTCGGTGACAGAGGCAAACCCCGATACAAAATCTATCGTGATTTTGTCCCATTTCCACTCGGGAATCATAATCAACTGCAGTAACCCAGACGGTACCTGATGCTCAACTTTGACTTGCTAACAGATTAAGCATTTCAAAACAAATTCTGAAATATTACATTTCATGCCATGCCACCAATAAAATTGTTTCAAATCATTATACATTTTCGTGCTTCCTGGATAATAGAGAGACGACTACTATGTGCGTCATTCAAAATCATCTGAATCAATTTTAAATTTCTCGGAACATATAATTGACCTCTAAATCTTAAACAGTCATCGGAATCAACTTGAAACTCTGAATCAGAGTTTGAATCACATTGAGCTCATTTTGCTAATATTTCATTATCAATATTTTGAGCTTTACAAATCTGCTGCAAAAACAACGGTCTCGCTTTCAACTCAGCTACAACCGAGCCATCATCAGATAGAGTCAACTAAGTATTCATTACACGTAGAGCAAACAAAGATTTCAAGCTTAATGCATCAGCAACAACATTTGCTTTTCCCGGATGATAATCAATTACTAACTCATAATCTTTTAGCAACTCTAACCATCTTCGTTGTCACAAATTCAAATCTCTCTAAGTCATTAGATATTTCAAACTCTTGTGATCAGAATATACATGACATTTCTCACCGAATAGATAATGGTTCCAAATCTTCAATGCAAACACAATGGCTACTAACTCTAAATCATGTGTCGGATAATTCTTTTCATACGGCTTCAACTGTATTGAGGCATAAGTTATGACTTTCCTTCTTGCATCAAAACACAACCCAGGCCATTCAACAAAGCATCACTATAGATCACAGATTCTTTACTCGATTCAGGCTGTACTAACACTGGAGCTTCAGTTAATAGGGCTTTTAACTAATCGAAACTTTTCTGGTACTTCTCGGACTATTCAAATTTTACAATTTTCTGAAGCAATCTCGTCAACGGAGTCGCAATTATTGAAAATCTTTTCACAAATTGTCTATAATAGCCTACCAGTCCCAGAAAGCTACGAACTTCGGATACATTTCTCAGAGGTTTGCAATCCATTATTGTAGAAATTTTGCTCGGATCAACTCTTATACTCAATGCTGACACTATATGTCCCAGAAAACCAACTTCTCGTAACTAGAATTCACATTTACTGAACTTTGCAAATAAATGTTTATCTCACAGGATCTGCAACACGATTCTCAAATGTTCGACATGCTCAGATTTATCTCGTGAGTAAATTAATATGTCATCAATAAATACGACAACAAATTAGTCTAAGTACGATTTAAAAATTCAGTTCATCAAGTCCATAAAGACTACAGGAGCATTCGTCAGTCCGAAAGGCATAACTAGAAATTCATAATGACCGTACCTCGTTTGAAAAGCGGTCTTTGGCACATTGCATTCTTTTACTCGTAACTGATAGTAACCAGATCTCAAGTCTATTTTTGAGAACATAGTAGTCCCTTTCAACTGATCAAACAAACCGTCTATTCTGGATAGAGGATACTTATTCTTGATTGTCATTTTATTAAGCTATCTATAATCAATGCACATTTTTATAGTTCCATCTTTCTTTTTCACAAATAATAACGGAGCACCCCAGGGAGAGAAACTCGATCGTGCAAACCCTCTATCAATAAACTCTTGCAACTGAAATTTCAATTCTTTTAACTCGGTCAGAGCCATTCTATATGGAGCTATTGATATCGAAGTAGTTCCCAGCACTAGTTCAATACCAAATTCAACTTCTCGAATCGGTGGTAATCCCGATAGCTCTTCGGGAAATACATCTAGATACTCACACACAACTGGTACAGATTCAATCTTCTTTTTAGTCACTTTTGTATCAAGAACATAAGCAAAGTAAGTTTCATAGCCTTTTCTCACATAACTCTGAGCTTTCATCGACGAAATCACAGCCGGCAACCGATTCAGATCATCTGACTCAATTCGGATAATCTCATTATTCTGACATCACAAATTGATTGTCTTTTTCTTGTAGTTCACAATCACATTATGCAACTTCAACCAATCCATACCCAGTATCACATCAAACTCATGAAATGGTAGAAGCATTAAATCAGCCAGAAAATAGTAACCTTGAGTCATCAAAGGACACTTCTTACAAATTTTATCAACTAGAACAGACTTACCTAAGGGGTTCGATACTTTAATTACAAATTCTGTAGACTCAACATGTAAACTTTTTGTAAACACTAAGTTCATGCATATGTAAGAATGGGTTGATCTAGGACCTATCAATGCAACTGTATCAGTGTTGTAAAGAGAAAAAGTACTGGTAATCACATCTGAAGAGGACGCCTCCTCTCGTGCACGGATAACATAAGCTCGAGTAGGCACTTGTGCCTCAAATCTCGCAACTGAATCTCTCGTAACACCTCGATTTCCACTCATATTTCCCCTGTTTCAGGCTGGTCATCCTCTAGTAGTCGTATTACTCATTTTCACTGGTTGATCTCTTTCAGCTGTAGGTTTTTCTGGACAGTCCCGGAGATAGTGATCCAACGATCCACATCTAAAACACGCTCCTCTCATCACACTACATTCACCGTAATGGCGCCTACTACAATGCTTACACTCAGGTCCAACATTTCTAACACTGCACACACATGCAATCGATGTCATCTGAGGTTTAGAGTTATATTGTCTGACCTCTCTATCTCTGATCGAAATCCCCACAGATACTCTCTAAATTTCTTTGATACGGACTGATGAGACTTTCCTGCAAATCTTTTTCTAACATCTCTGGCTTCAGAATCAGTTTTTCTTTTCTCTTTACCAAACTCTTCAGCTTTACAGGCTCATTCAACCAGGACAACGAACTCTTTCAACTCAATAATCTCGACTAGCAATTGGATATCTTTATTCAATCCATCCTCGAATCTTTTACACATTATGACCTCAGTAGAAATACATTCACGAGTGTATTTGTTGAGTCGTACAAATTCTCACTCATACTCAGTTACTATCATTCGGCCTTGTTTCAATTCAATGAATTCCTTTTGTTTCTGATCGATGAACCATTGGCTGATATATTTCTTTCTGAACTCAAATTGGAAGAATTCCCAAGTAACTATTTCTCACGGAACAATAGATATTAGTGTATTCAAACACTGGTACGTTGTAACTCTAAACAGAGATATAACACACTTCAAACATTTGGTAAGTGTACAGGAAAGTTCATCAAAAATCCTGATCATGTTTTCAAGCCAGAACTCAGCTCTCTCAGCATCGTCACTGACTGTAGCTCGAAATTCTTCAACCCCATATTTTCTTATCTTATCAACGGGAGGTTTATTCAATCGCAACAGGTCTGTACCTTAAGGCATTACAGAGATCGAGTGAGGAGCAGGCGGGGAAGGAGGTTGTTAAACTGTCGGGTTTGCTCGAACAAATTCAATGAACCATTCATTTAACACTTGGAAGAAAGCTTGTTTAGCTTCCCCTCCCTGACTTCCCGTAACAGAACTAGATTCAAAAGGCACAGTCTTTTGAACAGGAGTTGGCGCATTACTTACAACGTCGTCAGCTACGGCTCGATTTGGATCCATTTACTACATAAAACGTAATTCAGAAGTTGTCAAGAGATATCACACTATCGCAGTTTATATATGTCATGTACAGCTAGACTCCTATATTCTACGGTAGTCCTAGAATCGACAAAACTGTAGCTCTGATACCAAATAAATGTAACACCCCTAACCCATAACCGTCGCGTGAATAAGTTAAGAGGCATTACCGAACTTTCAACTCAGTTCAAATCGGTAATTCATCAAACATTTAACAAATATATTTCATATCAGTAACTAGCAATCATTCATATTCGTAACATGCTTACATCGAGCATACAAAGTTTAATTCATTCGTTTGGGACTGAATCGATAACATATAAAAGTTTTGAGAAAACTTAGAAAAATTTTCAAATAAGGGTCACACGCTCGTGTTCTCAAGCTGTGTGGCATGAAATAGGCTTGGTTTAAGCCACTTTTCATACTCCAATACACATGTACCTAAACCATTCATATAGTACCAAATTCACATACAATATGAGCAACTATAAACAACCATTTCAATGCACATATATGCCATTTGAAAACCAATCATTTACTTACACAAATCAATACCATTTGTGCATTTAAACACATATCAAACTAATATGATTCAACCTCATACTTATTCTAATATCAAATAACATTCAAGCATTTTCCAATTCACCAACTCATCACATACCAATATTATCATATGCATCAAATCCTTCATAAGCAAACTTGCCAAAACATATCATCTTATACACACTTGACCATTATAACGACTAAGCCAAATCTCATGGCTTAAGAACATCAAAACACATAACTATACAATAAGCTAAAGTAACCAAAAACATATTCACATAAACGAGCCTATACTTGTCATATTTACACAACTTCTATGAGTTCAAAAATACCAAGAAATTGACTGGATAGTGTGATGCTTATCTCCGACATCGTCCGAATCGAGCTAACTAACGAACCTCTATAAAACACGAAGAAATAAACTGAGTAAGCATTAAAGCTTAGTAAGTTGATATGTAAATAATAAGCAATCTTTAACATGCTTTTACCAATCCTCACAACATGTTCTCAAGAGAATACAATCAAAATTGCAAATAGTTACGCTATTTACTCATGTTCACATCAAGTTGTGTACTCGAGTCATAGTCACTAAACTATTTATATCTTGCGCTACGGAACTTCAAATTCCACTTAACTTTCCCGAAACTAGATTCAAAGATCTTCTTACCATAAAATTTTTAGAATTTTTGGTTTAGCCAATAAGTACAGTTAATTCTTCAAAGTCATCCCTGTTATGTTGTCTGACAGTTCCGACCCTTTTTCTCTAAAAATTAATTATCTCTTAGTACGGGATTCAAATGATATTATTATTTCTTTCTCTTAAAAATAGACTCATTAAGAATTTTAGTCATATAAATTCTAACCCATTATTCTTTTTATACAATTTTTAATGATTTTCTAAAGTCAGAATAGGGGATTCCAAAATCATTCTGACCTTATCTCACAAAAATTCAAATATCTCATAATACGAGATTCTTTTGCTTACATCGTTTCTTCTATGTTAAACTAGACTCGATAAGCTTTAATTTCATGTCTTATTCAACCTCTAATGCGATTCCAACAAGTTTTAGTGATTTTTCAAAGTTATACGACTGCTCTTGTCCAAAACTATTTTATTGCAAATTTTACTCTTTCATGATTTCTTTCATACATTTCATAAAATTTCGTTTCCAGTTCCATACGTCCTCATAACACATATCATATTTCATCTATGCAATTTACATAGATCATATTCCATTTCATTCTCAATCATATAATCGGTAACAATATAATGCCCGTTGAACCTAATAAAACATCGAAGGATACTCGGGTGATACACACTATGTGCATTAATCGGTAATCCATCAATTCATTATCATTTTTGCTCTTTCGAGCAATGATCGTTAAGCTCATTCCGAGCTGAAGAACAGTAAGCTCTATCGAGCTAAATCGGTAAGCTCATAAGAGTTGATATATTGGTAAGCTCATACGAGCTATGGTGAGTCCGCAACAAATGCAAGAGTTCGACCAAAACGGTAACCCTAGTGACATGTCACTCGTATCCTTCGATTTTCTATAGTTCAAACGGGGCTGAGTATTACTCAATACATTTCAAATTAAGCAATTCAATATCGTTTATTTCAACCATAGAATTCACATATATATACATATTCATTTCATACAATTTAAATTAAATGAAAGTTCGATTCTAATTATATGAACTTACCTCGAGTTGCTCGGATAGAAATTATCGACTATTCGTCCACTTTTTCTTTTCCCCGATCTAATTCCAATCTTGACTTATCATGATTTATATATTATTAAAATCAGCTTATTTAATCAACTATTTATTCAATCTATTCCAAAACAAACTTTAGGGCTATTTTACACATTTGCTGGTAAATTTTCACATTTTTACAATTTAGTCCTTATCACATAAATTTTCAAATTCATGTAATTTAGTACAAACCCATGCTTAACCGAATTTAATACATGTTACTAGAAGCCCATATTTTCAATTTATTCACACTTTTAACCACCACATTTCACATTTTATCAATTAATCCCTTTTTGACATTTTTGTCAAAAATCACTTTACAAAACTTGTATATCTAACATTAAACCTTCATGGTCTATCATTAAACACTTAAACAACCAAGCGTTCAATAATGGCATCATTTGAAATCTATAACAGTTTTAAAAATGAAGGTACGGGCTACCTAGAACATGAAGCAACGATCTCAAAAACATAAAAATCAATAAAAATGGGACAAAAATACATACCATGCACAAGGATTTAAGTTGGCCGAACCTAGCTTCTTCAATGGCTTCTTTTTCTAATGAAAATTGGTTGAAGAAAGGTAAAATATGATACTTTGTCTTTTATTTTATTTAATTTTAACCATTATTTACTTATTTACTAAAATACCCTTTAAAAACATTTAATATTTCAATAATTCCAAGCCATGTTCATCCACTAACACCATTAATAGTATATTTACCATATAAGGACTCATAATTTAAAGTTCTATAGCTATTTTATACCTTTAGCTATTAGAACTCAACTTTTACACTTTAGGCGATTTAGTCCTTTTTATCAAATTGAGCATGTAAACTGTAAAATTTCTTTACAAAACTTTCACCTAATGATTCTATCATGCTTTAAAATTTAATATAATAATAAAATTAATATTTTAACTTCAAATTTGTGGTCTCAAAACTACTGTTCTGATTTAGCTAAAACCGGGTTGTTACATCCACTGACCTTGTCATAAGTGTGTTACCCTCATAGTATATCCTTGATCTCTTTGGGATAATATCTGTTCTCCCAATGTGATCCTATTTTATCTCATGGTAATCATTACATCTTCATAAAAGGTCAACCACTATCAAATAGTGATCAAGTCATCCATCACAAATACGAATGACCTGCGGCCACGTGTTCTTTTCATCAACCATGTAATGCTTATGAGAGGGTACCATTTAACCATGTCTCAATCTATGAATTCCACTATTGTGAATGATGGTACATGCTGCAGAAGCCGTACACCCAACACACCAGTTTTTGGTTCCTTATCTATTTGAACTTAGGCTTTTACTTACATTAAAGTGTACGAGTCATGCATACATAATCTGCCATCTAGTCAGGATTTAGATATGTCAAACTATGAATGTCACAAGCGAATAGGTCGATAAACAGATTCAAGATCTATTCTACTTGGGTCCAATCCGATGTACTGTCAGTCCAGTCAGTCCAGTCAGTCACATCTATGTCTCTATCTTCTGGGAGTCATCCGTTCCGATGCTCAAGATAAGGCATCTCCCCAATTGGACTTGATAAACGACATATTAGTCTTTCAATCGATTTGTTCATTTCTAATTAGACTAAGGACATGTTTAGGTTCGTCTACTAATACAAGTTGTCTTTTCATATTACAATCTGACCACGTAATACCGCTTAGTATTAGTTAAACTTTAGACAACCAATGAGCAACATTTACTTCCATTTTTCTTTACGTGCAAAAATATGTAAGGACAATATGCAAAGTATTAATGTAATTTATGAATAATTTTATTAATTAATCTGTTTGAAAAAATTACAAGTGTACTTAGACGAAAAGACTACACTTAAGGCACCAAATCCAATAATCAACTTATCCTAATTCAAGCTATTTTGAAAATTACAAATGTATTCAACCATAATAGATGTCTAACCATTTCGTACAATGTGTCCTGACATTAATCGAGGTTAGATACAGAGTCAGGATTTGATTGCATACAAAATATTAATGGATAACACCAAATTTAATAAGCAAGCTCTATAAAAGCAATAATGCACAAAGGCTAAACAAGTAATAGATCACCATTTCAAATATTTTTTTTACCATTAATAATATTAAATATCTTTAAAAAATCATCGAAGTATGAACAACAACTATGTGCATCAGGTTTAAAGCAATATCTCATAAAGTTGAATTTGAAGATAATAATAACAAAATAATAGTTACGAAATTATAATTCCAACTTGAAAGATCTCAACATTAATTTATACTAAAATAAATTGATTAAACAAGATAAAAGAGAATTGTATACCACAAGTAAAGATCTGAAAATGTCTCCCCCGAACTCTTTACAGCCTCCCCGAACATCATTTTTGGAGAGATTGTTAGAAAGAGTCAGATCTTAGAAGGATATGCATATTGCTAATATATGAAACAAAAAGAAAAAGAAAACTTTTGTGCATACCATTGGGAAATAAAAATCAAGTATTTGTGATGACTGATATTGAAGTTGAACGATGACTGATCAAGAGATGCAACAAATTCTTTAGTTGAAGATGAAATTAAGTTGAATCCAAGTTGAATCGGTCTTGACTTCTCACTTTCTTGTTTTTGGCTGAGAGAGAAAGTAAAGTAAAAAAGGAAAGAGATTTACACAAATTTAAAAAAATCAAAATGCAGTGTACCAAAAAAATATAGGAAAAAGAAAGAGTACTTTAATTTCAATTTTTAGTCATAAAGAAATAAAGTGTATGACAACTAAGGCTTTTTTAAATTATATTTTTAGTTTTTCTTTCATTACTTTTAAGTTTTATATTATTGTTTGTTTCAATTGAGTAAAGCATTCAGAGCACACTGCCCATAATTTGTTTTTTCAAATTATCAATAGTGATTGCAAATATAATATACATATTTTGTAGATTAATGAGTTGAAATTCAAATATAAAAATACAGAGAGATATTATTTTAATATTTTTATAAGAAAATACCATTAATAAATAAAAGAGCCAATAAACGAGCTTTTAAACAAACTTGTTCGTAAACATAAACAAACCAAACACACCTCTATTCGTGTTCGTTCGTTTATTAAACGAACATAAAAAATTTGTTCATATTCATTTATTTAGCTTAATAAACGAACGTTATACGAATGATGTACAACTTGTATTTTTCCACCTTTGCTATATACAACTACCAAATTTGGTAAAATCTCAAGTTTTATTATACAATATTTCATATTCCTTATTTGAAAATTGTTGACATAAATTTATTTTTCATCTTTTAATTACCCAATCTTTTTACTTCATCTAAATCCTAATTTCGGCAAAACAATGCTACACGTTTTAAAAATGATGAGATGAATTTAATTAGTGCGACAAATGGGTGGATTAAGTGTGTTAATGTAATATTCTTTAAATGTAATATTTTTAATAAATAAATGTAATAAATCAGTGCATAGTATGCAAACTAATTTTATGTAATAATTTTTAAATATTTCATTTCTACCTACAACATTATCCATATCATAAACAAAAATTAGTGAACTATTTTTTATGTTTTTCATAAGTTAAATTTATATTTTTACATTATTTAAAATTTAATTTTGTTCCAAATTAATTATTTAAAATTTTATTTCGAAAATTAAAAAGTATTAGGTATATTATTTTAAAATTAAAAATTAAAAAAAAATTAAAACTTT
The DNA here is from genome assembly GCF_007990345.1 of Gossypium hirsutum. Lineage (NCBI taxonomy): Eukaryota > Viridiplantae > Streptophyta > Magnoliopsida > Malvales > Malvaceae > Gossypium > Gossypium hirsutum. Next base: position 28,965,874 of record NC_053442.1, read on the forward strand.
AGTTCTAAAAATTATTTGAAATTAAAAAAATAAATATTTTTGAGTAAATTTAAACTTTAGTTCTAAAATAAATAAAAAAATTCAAAACTTTCTAAACTTACCTATATAATATATATTTAAATTTTTTAAATAATTAATTATATATACATATTATAACAATTTTATCATTCAAATTTTCTTTCTCATAATAAAGCATAAATCATATTTATATTTTTTAAGTTGTTTATAACTTTCAAATATTATTATATCAATAATTTTAATTAATATGTCATTATTTAAATAATAACAATTTTATAAAGGGTAAACTACAAAAATAGTCACTTTTGTTTGCTTCAAATTACATTTTAGTCACTTATGTTTGACTCAGGTTACATTTTAGTCACTTATATTACCATTTTGTTACGAAGTGGTCACTCTACTATTAAACTTCGTTACCTCCTTAATGGCAGTCCTACATGGTAGTCCAAATGGACTTTAAATGCCAACTTGGATGTTCAGTTGTTGGGATGAAAATAGGTTTTTAATTAATTTAATTTAATTTGGACTATCACGTAAGACATCTAAGTTGGCATTTAAAACCCATTTCTATTGCCATATAGGACCGCCGTTAGGGAGGCTAACAGTAGAGTGACCACTTTGTAACAAAACGATAACGTAAGTAACTAAAACGTAACATTTCAAACATAAGTGACTAAAATATAACCTGAGTCAAACAAAAGTGACTATTTATATAGTTTACCCTTTTTATAAAACACATTACAAAATAGAAAACTAGTAATATATAATTTAATAGGAAAATATTTTACTTATTACGATAAGTTTATAATTTTTTACGTGTAAAAGATTAAAAGTATTTTAAAATTAAATATTTTAGAAGTTAAATTGTTATATATAGTCCTTGATATGATAGATGATGATATATATATATAACCTGTGAGCTTTTAATTGCAACAGATCAGAATTGCGTTTGGTAGCCATTGGCTTTGCTTGATTGGAAGTAACTTCGGCTGGGCGATGGACCTACCTCACTGTCATATTAATTGGAATTTAAAGAGCTGAATTTGATTGAGATCTGTTCCATAAGAGTTCATCCATGTGGGACCCTTGAATTCCATTACAGTTGGGAAAGAAATTATTGCCGAACAACACAAACAAAGAAAGAAAATAAAGATCAACCAAACAACATAACTCCACCGTGTTCAACTGTTTAAAAATATATAATTACACTAATAATGGGAATAACTTTAGCTGCCAGCAGGTTCCACTACTCTCACACACCAATGTTTCTGTATATGCTATAGAAAATCAACAGTGAAATTCCGGTAGCCATCTCAACTCCCACCCATCTCTTCCCTTGTCCTCCATCACTCTTCTCTGCAGCACTTGATGGTCTGCTAGTGGAGTTCCCTACGTTTATGACAAGTTTTATATGAGGAAAAATAAAGAGAAATGATGGAGAAAATAACTGACATCACATACATATATATTTGTCTAAGACCCTTGGAAATAGAGGTCGGACACAAACGGAAACAAAGCTCCCCTATGATTATTTTCTTTGCTGAGTACAATATTTGAAATACTAGATGCTATCAGAAAATTTTAGTAAGGGGATCATGAATATATATATATGTTACCGGTGGCAGCAAGAGTACTGCCATGCCCCTCTATCAGCTTTTGATATCCTTCAAATAACTTTGCTTCCTGGGAATTGGGTGCCAAGTGCAGCAGGGCTTGATTCACAACCAACAATAGAAGGAGATTCAGAATAACAGTTAAAAAATAAAAGGAACATCAAAGGTCTGAATATATATATATATGTTTTACTTACAGATACATTCTGTCATGCTAGCACTGGCTCGACAAGTACTAGGAAGAGTTCCCGCAAGAGTACCGTTGATCTTGAGGCCGAGGCTCGGGTCGTCTTTATCTTTAATCAACACACACAGGCATTTCTTGCTCTTATCCAGCACCTGTTTGAGCCCACTGCAACAATCTATGGTGGGTGTTTTTGCCTCTCCGCCTACGTATGGGAGACATGGAGCAAGCCCGACTAGCTGATTAGAACATTCTGCTTTGTCTTGATTGACATCAGAAAGGGCAAAACCAGGCATCATAAGAAGAAAGATCAATGAGAGTGTCGATGTTTGATGTTTGAACTCCATCATAAGATATTTCCACTGGGAAGAACGAAAAGTAGAGGAGAAAAAGGAACTGCTACGGAGCTTTTTATATATTTATTAACTTTTGGTAAACTACATAAATAGTCCAACAATTTTGGTTAACTATAAAAAGTTAAATTTTTATTACTATCGTTATCAAGTTATAACATTTTGGTTACTTGTCTACCTTAATTAAAAACTGGTGCGCACATTAACTCTAGGGCTAATATCTAATTGACCCCTAAACTAGACCTAAAATATTCAATTTGGTCCTTTTACAACTTTTTTTAATGATAAATCTAAAAAATATCAAAAAAAATTTACAAAATTATTTTTTTAGGTTAAAGGGTCTAAAACCCCTCAGTGAAAAACCATAAATCAATCAAATCCTTATATAAAAGTGAACACAATTAAACCCTCACTGCCTTTAAAATATCAATTGATTTCTTTCATTAATGAAAATCGTCATTAATTAATCGATTTTATCAATAGTAAATTACACTAAAATTTTTAATCCTATAGCCTTCGTTTCAAAAAATTTAAAGATTTCAACATTCAGCCTTCAAAACAGAAATTTCTTTGAGCTCTCTTAGTGGGTTTCAAATATTTCTTTGATTTTGTAAGTTATTTGGGATTTAGTAAGGTGTTTCGATTCATCATTTTATTTTTGTATCATCATTTTGTTTTACAAACCATTTATAATTGATTCATCCTTCAATCTTTAACGGGTATGGAAGTTATGTAAAATCCCAAAAATTTTTATTTAACACTTGGCACTATTTTAGGATTAGATATAGTGAATTTTCAAGAAAATTTGAAAAGAACAGATAGAGAATCTTCATGAAAGTGAAATTGATATTGGCAATGTAAATCAATGAAAGAAATTTAGAAGTGAAAATGTGACAAAAAGAATTAAATTGTAAATTTTAGAAAGTTGGAGGATTAAAATGAAATTTTGAAAAAAAATGAGAAATATGAGTTAGTATTGATTATTTGGCATGAGAATACTTGAAATGTATATTGATGTGATGAAATCACTTTTGAGCTAAATTAGAAAAAAATTAAAAGTATAAGGATGAAATTGTAAATTTTTCATTTTTACTGAAAGAAGAGTAAAATTATAATTTTCACCATACAAGGATCATAATTAAGAGTTAAATGTGAATAATGAGATTTGAATTCTTTAATTGTTTATTGTTGTGAAGAAATGATGGAAAAAAAACAAAAAAAAAAACAAAATGATAATTTTACCATATAAAGGCATTTTAGTTATTTCTAAAATATTTTATAATGAAAATATTTTTTTTGATAATATAATTGATATATAGAATAAATTTGGCCCATCAAATGTTATTAAATTGACCTGATGGAATGTGGACCACCAATTAGGACTTTTGACTTGGACTTGAATCTTCCTTTTTGGTATTTTAAATTGGGAAAAGAAAGAGAGGAAACCCCCGTCAACCCTTCTTCCTTACTCCGGCCGTCCTTTCATCTTCATATGGGAGAAATTGATCTTATTCTTTTTTTCACCATTTTCGCTTAGATAGATTTTGGTATAATAGAAAGTAGTCACTTTTTTGAGAATTTAATTAGTTAGAAAGTGATTTTAACGTTTGGTATGTCAAATTTTATTTACCTTTCTTATAATCTAAATTTCTTTTGGGAGTTACTTTCCTATTTTCCATGAACATGTCAATATGATTCTTATGATAAAAGATGAGAAAGTTACTTTCCTCTATAGATTGGAAAGTTAAAAAAATATATTAAGATAAAATTAACCCTATTTTATTTTGGTTTAGGGTATTAGTCTATTAATTTATTGTCTCATTCCCACTTCCTACTACTTTATTTTCTCTCTTATTTCAACGGATTCCTCGTAAGTTTATCTTTTTTCCTGATTTTATTTTTTTCTCAGCTACAAATTTGATTTAGCACTTGTATTTATATGAAATGCTTATTATTTTTTGTAGAATATGAGTAAAACTGTTTCATTTAAGCAATGTAGGAATTGTGGGTTAATCCTGTAGAGAAATAAGCCCATATTGTAGTAAACATGTAATTGTTTTCTATTTATTTGAATGGTGAATAAATAAATAAAGTTAATTTCACATTTCACTATTATGTCTTTTATATTTTCTGTCTTTTATATTTTGCATGCATAGCGAAATTGTGACAAACAAATATTAGCTTATTGATTGTCTAAAGTTCAAACTGAAGATAAGTGCCATTGTAAAGAGCGCTTACATTGCAAGAAAGAGAACTTACTTCTGTAGATAATCTAAATGAATCCATAATCCCATAAAAATATCAAAGTGAGCATTTGATTCAAATACTGAGAAGCATTATTATGTCGTCTACAATTTCAATTGGGGAGATGACTAGTCTTTGCTATTGGAGCAGTTGATTCAAGAGTAGAGACATAAATGTATTCATTGGTAGAATGATACATTGGACTAGACCTAAGATAATTAATTCTGAATTAGTTTGTGAATTAATTCACTTGTGACGTTCATGGTGTGATTTACCTAAATCCTGAGTTAGTTACTGACCATGCGTATGCAACTCATGTGCTTTGATATAAGTGGAGGCTTATGCTCTAAAGATGATTGAGTCCATACCCAATATGTTGGGTACATGACTTGTGTATGGCATGGCTTTACTAGAAATAATGGAATTTATAACTCAATTAAAGAGTTAATGATATCCTCTCATTGGCATTGTATAGATTCATAAATATGGAATGTGTATGGCATGGCTTTACTAGATAGTTTAATATTATTTTAAAAGTTTAATATTAAATTTAATTTAATACTTATCTTAATAGTATTTTATTAATTTAATATTAAAGTGATTATCTTAATATTAAATTTAATTTAATGTTTATCTTGTAGATAAACATTCTATTATTTTAATAAGATTTAATATTATATTTAATATAATATTTATCTTGATAAATATTATATTAATATAATATTAAAGTAATTAAGTTTAATAATAGTTGAACTCTCTAAACTCTCCCTATATAAAGAGAGCATTATGTCATTATTTACACACACTTGAATTCAAGAGAAAGTTATAGAGAGAAAATTCTCTGAAGAGATTATTGAAGAAAATTTCTAGAAATATTACAACTTGACCCAAAAATTTAGAGAAATTGTAAAATTACCCTACTGGTAATTTTTGTGAAAAATTTTCTAATTCGAAACGAGCTCACACTCGGTAGATGTGAGCTCGAGGATAGTGGAGAAGACTACATGATCAAAGCGCTCATCCTAGACGAATCGAAAAGGTACATTTTTTATTAAGTGTTTATTACTTTAGATATCACAACCAAGACCTTGTTTTGGAAAAATTTTAAAACTCTGGTTTTTTCCTAAATTTATTTTCCATTGCGGTTTCCAAACCCGATTTTCCAACAAGACCGCCTATAGTTATACATTCTTATGATTTAATTTTTTTTAGTTTTGCACAGAGCAATACCTGAAATCAACTCTTTTTTATATTACTATGGATTAGTTTTTAGCTAAAACAAAATGTGATTTCAAGTATTTTTTTTAATTTATTCGCAAAAAATTTTTATATCCATGATTTTATATATACATTATTATATTTAGAAAATATATGCAAGATAAATTTGAAACAATTTTACTTTCAATTAAAATTATAATTAAAAAATAATTTAAAAATTATCAATTAAATTTTATTATTAAGTACAAGGTTGCTAGAATAGTGAGTGAAGTCACGACATCAAGTTATAAAAAGTCTCAATGTCACTTACTATTTGGCCATGGTGCAATGTGAAAAAGACAATTTCGCGACATTAGGGAAGGAAGTCGCAACGTCGAGATACTGAGGTCGCAAGGTAACTTGTTGTATGACCCCAAAACTTACCAAAAGTTTTTGCAAATGGTTACTTAATTGTGCCTAAACAAATTCAACATGATACCTAATTGCATTTAATATACCAAGACATATTCAAATCTACTCAAGATCAAGACATCTTATACAATATAACTAAAACATGATTGAGTAATTTCATAGTAAAAAACATACTTTATGCACTAATTAAGTTTCAAAGTTTACCCTATAAACATTATAGGTCCTAAGATGACTAAAACATTCCAAAAGAACAAAATCATCAAATAAGCCTCATAATGCTTCCTAAACTTAGGTACATACCATTTACAATCTAAATTCAAAATGAACATTACAATCGATTGGTTGAGCTTAGTTGCGGGTCTTTGGATGCTTTTAGAATGTTATGAACTAATCAATGGTCTACTCGTCATGTAACAACTCGTTTTTCAGTGGTGTCGGAAATAATGATTTCGGAATCACAAATTTGACAAGTGAGTTCGTAAATATTATTACTTAATATTTACGAGTCAAATATAGTATTATATTGAATTTTAATTTAATAATTTAACCTATTTGAATGAATAGTTAAGTTCAAGTAGTTTGTCCCTAAAGTCAAATGGTTTTAGAAAATGAGGTATCAAGATCTTATTTTTGTAAATCGAGCCCATAGATATTTTTATTAAATATTTAAGAAGTACTTATATAGGTGTACTGAAATTTAGTCCGAAAATTTTAATAATTTGTTAGTAATTAAAGAAAAAGGACTAAATCGTAAAAATCGTAAAATTTAATCACTATTAATTAATATTGGTTAATTGAGCTAAAAAGTATTTTTGCAAGGCTTGGAATGAAAATTAAGCCATTATAACTTATAATGGACAGTGGTTGAGTAGTTTTAATTGTTTAAGTTAAAAGTTTTTAATTAAAATAAATATTAAAAATAATTAAACATAAAATAACAAAAGAAAACCTTACCATCTTTTTCATTTTCTTCTTCCCCACCGAATAAGCCACCATGGAAGAAGAATTTGAAAGCTTCAAACACCCTTAGCATTCGGCCTTTTGCATGGTATGGAATTTAAACTTGTTTTTAGTTATTTTAATATTTTTGAGATCATTGTAACTTAATCTAGCTAATTTAGGGATTAATTTATGAATCTGTTAAATGTTTTGAATTATGTCATTAGTTATTTTTATGATATTTTTGAATTTTGATGATAGATTTATAAGCTTAATAGTTAAATAGGACAATTTTGTAAAGTGATTTTGGTTAATTTTTAAGTTAAATGACTAAAATTTTAAAATAGTAAAGATACATGAAACTTTTAAGCTTGATTCAACTAGTTTGTACCGGTTCACAGGTCAACTGATTTTTTACCTCTTACAGGATCGATCCGACTAGCGATCTAGTTCGGTTTAGATAACATTTTATTTTGAATTTTTTGTTTATATTTTTATTTTTAGTTTTATTTTTTGAATTTTAAAGTTTTTTTCGTATTTTTATTTTTTAACAAATTATATATTTTTTTTATTTTTTATGTTTTTATTTAAAATAATAAAAAAATTAATTTTTGAATTTTTCAAGTACTTTTGATGGTTAAGGATTGAATTGACAAATAATTGTAAATGTGGAGTGCTAGAAAAGTTATTTTATCTTTGACATTGTTAATTTTAAAGGCAAAATTAAATGGAGGGATCAAGACTTTTAAATAAAAAAATATAGGGACTCAATGTTTCAAAATTAAAGTATTTGGACTAAATTTAAATTTTCAAAATAGTATAGAGACCTTTAACGTATTTAAACCTTTATTTTATTCTTATTGTTGTTGTTAAGCTTATAAACTTAATCAATGGCCATCATTTAATTAGAAAATGCTTAGTAGATTTTAATGGCAAGGATCAACTCTCTCCACTATCTTAATCTTAATGATAGTGTAATTGCTCACAAATCTTTGGTGTAATAGCACACTAAGAACTTGCTTAATCTCCCATCTAGTTTCTTAAAATTTAGTTACGCTGGAATTTATTCGTTATGCATTAATTATTAAATTATTTAACTAGTTACTAAATAATTCTATTATATAGTTCTTTATTCGGCCTTTTTACCAAAAAAAACCATTTTTTTTAAAATTTATCGAAATGGGCCACTTTTTTAATTATTTACCGGAATGGGCCAATTCCGCGAAATCGCTGCCACGTAAGAGCGATGTCAGGGTACGTGACAGATCATCGCGTCCACGTCAGCGCGACCTGCTGACGTGGAAGGAAATCGCGCCCTCAAGGAAGCGATTTCCTTCCACGTCAGCAGGTCGCGCTGACGTGGACGCGATGACACGCGCGCGTGAACAGTGGCCCAACGGTCAAAAATTTGACCGTTGCCCCCCCCAACGGTCACAATTTTTTTACTATAAAACCCCCTACCCCTTATTTTTTCACAAACAAATATTCTCTCAATTTCCTTCCAAAATTCTCTTAAACTCTCAAATTCCTTCCAAAATCCTCTCAATTTCCTTCACAAAATCTCTCAAATCCATATTTAATTTCCTTTTCCATTCAATTTCATTTTTTTAAAGAAAATTTTAAATATTTTTATTTTTTTAAAATAATTTTAAAATTTTTAATACTTTCAACAATGGCCGGATCATTGATTCGTCTTGATAGGAATCACATATTGGTGGAGCAAATGAAAATGGTAAGTATTAAATTTAAATTTTAAATTTTATTTAAGATACTTTTATTTATGTATTTTTAGATAATTATTAATTTATTTTTTGTTATAAAAGTCTAAAGATCGGGTATTGGAATGCAATATTCGGAATATGCATGGTCCTCCATCACCGTTAGTAGAGAACTACCTGCGGGAAGCGGGATTTTGGCACGTGGCGACTGTAGGCCGGGGATGCAAGTTGGAGCCGAAACTGATCAGTGCGTTAATCGAGAGGTGGAGACCCGAGACGCACACATTTCATCTTCCATGTGGAGAGTGCACTATCACTCTGGAAGATGTCCATCTGCATTTGGGATTGTCGGTGGACGGGCACCGAGTCACCGGGTCTGCCCAATCTAGCAATTGGGAGGCGGTGTGCTACGAGCTTTTGGGCGTTGTTCCGGATAAAATGGATGGAGGTAAGGTGGAGATGGGCTGGTTACGTGCCACCTTCCCCGATCTGAATGAAAATTCAACCGAAATTGAAAGAATCCGATATGTTCAATCATACATTCTTCAAATAATTGGAGGCTATCTGATGGCCGACACGTCACGGAGCCGTGTACATCTAAGGTGGCTGCTAAAACTCGTTGATTTTAGAGCAGCCGGTGAATTAAATTAGGGGTCTGCCATCTTGGCAACATTATATCGGGAGTTGTGTGGGGCGACCAAACCGAGGAGAGCAAAAATCGGAGGTTGCCTGTCACTACTGCAATCATGGGCACGGTTTCGCTTTCCATTTCTACGTCCTCGAGTGAACCACCCATATACATTTCCACTCATAACGAGGTAAATTTTATATTACATTTTGAAATTGTTATGTAGATTTTGTAAGAACAAAAGTATGCTAAAAATTTATTTAATTAGGTGGAACCATCCGACAAGTTACCGTGGATTACCATCTGAACTCGAAGATATACGGCTTCTATTGGAGCAACGGTCGGAAGCAGAAGTAAGTATTATTGCAAATAGATATTTCCATACATTCGCTAGTGGATTGATATTTAGTATTTAGTATTTAGTATTATGTATATAAGTAATATTTCTATCATGTTCATGTAGTTTCAATGGACACCATACGAGGATCCGGCAGTCCGGGCAGTAATCCCGAAAGAGTTTTTACAAAATTTGAATGCTTGGCACATGAAAGTGGTGTTGATAAACTATGCAACCATGGAGCTCCACCAGACAGACAGAGTCCTACGTCAGTTTGGATGTAGACAACCGATCCCTGCGGACCCTGAGGTGTTTGACGAGCACCACAAAATCGACCTTCGGCTATTAGGTACGGATTGGACTAGATACTGGTCAGAGTACACAAAAATCTGGGAAAATCGACATGAATATCTACCTACTCGGGAACAAATCATCGTTCCCGAGTTAGCGTGTGTTCCAGAATACATGCCATGGTTTAGGATCCATGGGAAGCCGTATTTACTTACGTCAGAAGAGAGGCAGCGGCAAATACGTGTCGAAAGGGAAAGGCGCGGGCCTCTAAATCCAAGGGGACAAGACTACGAGGGTAGCCCCTCAACGAGGCCCAAACATTCACCCGGTTCATCATCAGCGACCATGCAATCACCGTCCCCAACGAGAGCACCGACGCAGTCACCTGACGCAGCAATTCAACAGATGGTACCCACGCATTCGCCTTTCCATATGATGCCAGGTATGTTTCCTAGCCCTTATATGTACCCTAACCCGTACATGTATCCTTTTCCGAATCCTATGGCAGGTTGGAGCCAAATGCCCGGATCAGCTCCATTTCCTGTAATACCGAGTAGACCACCGATAACTAGGCCAGCGGCGTAGGAGGGGTCGCAAGGGAGCTGTCAGGGAGCTCTCCTTTTTACCAATCGCCAGCAACGCATGGCTTTCAAACTCCGTCGCCGTTCATGATGCAAAAACCTCCACATACACTATTCTTTGAAGGTGGATCATCGTCCCAAGTCCGACTACCAGATGCCGAACCGGAAGAACAACAATCACCACCGGAGGAAGAACAACCGCCGCCGGAAGCTAGAGGAAGGAGGAATCCAGCGCATAACTGTCGACAGCCGCCATGTGGAACCGAATCCCCCGGTCATAGACATTGATTACCATATTAAAATTTATCATTTGATGTAATGAAATACAAGTTTATGACGATGTAATACACAGAGAAATTTTTCCAAGTTCTTTTGATATTATTTGATTCAAAACCCTAACCTAATTTAATTTAATTAAAAACCCAAACCTAATTTAATTTAATTAAAAACCCCAACCCTAATTTAATTTAATTAAAACCCCCAACCCTAATTTGATTTAATTAAAAACCCTAACCCTAATTTAATTTAATTAAAAACCCCAACCCTAATTTAATTTAATTAAAAACCCCAACCCTAATTTGATTTAATTAAAAACCCTAACCCTAATTTAATTTAATTAAAAACCCCAACCCTAATCCATTTTAATTAAAAACCCTAACCCTAGTTTAATTTAATTAAAAACCCTAACCTTAATTTAATTTAATTAAAAACCCTAACCCTAACCCATTTTAATTAAAAACCCTAACCCTGGTTTAATTTAATTAAAAACCCTAACCCTAATTTAATTTAATTAAAAACTCTAACCCTAACCCATTTTAATTAAAAACCCTAACCCTAGTTTAATTTAATTAAAAACCCTAACCCTAGTTTAATTTAATTAAAACCCTAAACCCTAACCTAATTTAATTAAAACCCTAAACCCTAACCTAATTTGATTAAAAACCCTAACCCTAGTTTAATTTAATTAAAACCCTAAACTCTAACCTAATTTAATTAAAAACCCTAACCCTAACCCATTTTAATTAAAAACCCTAACCCTAAACTAATTTAATTAAAAAACCATTTTAATTAACAAAAGTTTTTGGGCATAATAATTTTACACAGTTTTACAAGTTATGTTGGATTTCGTAAAATGTTTCGACTGGTACTAACATTTAAGAAATTGTAGTAATTTGATAATTTTACTAACAATTAATACAATTATCAAATAGTAATTGAATAAAATGTAATTGCATCTAAAATTACATTCAACTATTGCAATTAGGGCATGATCGACTTGTATGGCCTGGGTTCCTACACCATCCGCACAACTTCTGTTGATTGGCTGTTTCTCGGATATCCATATTGTTCCGTATTCTAGTAGAGCAAGGTCGACCCTTTGGCTTGCGACGCAATTCTCTATCCGGTAACAACTTAAAAGGAGCAAGACATACGGGCGGCCACTTACGTTCATCTGGGACCGGTGGGAAAATGTGTCTCCATATGTGGTACATGTTTTCTAATTTGTACACATCGTCTACATAACTCAGTGGATCCAGGAGGAGTTTCTGACAGGCTGCAACAACATGAGTGCATGGATAACGAAGTGCATCGAACTTTCCACAGTCACAAATCCTGTTCCGCAAGTGTACACGATATTACCCGCCAACAACACCTTGGTGCAGTCTGTCAAACTCTGTCACAGGAAACCATAAATTGTCCCGATCGTGGCACACTGCGTGCATGATTTTTTCCCTCGCGTTCGCCTTGTTAATTTCTTGAACTACCTTACTGCACCATACATGCCCACCCTGCATCTGGCCTGCATAAGATACCGCTCGCTTTGGAAATAGCGCCGCCAAATGAAAATATGTCTCTCGCACAACCGCTGTTATTGGTAGATGGTGCGTTCCTTTAAGAACAGAATTTATGCATTCTGCCAGGTTCGATGTCATATGGCCATATCGTAGGCCTCCGTCGTATGCTTGTGCCCACTGTTCGAAACATATGTTGCAAAGGTAGTCCGCCCCTTCTCCGTTTTGGGATCGTAAGATTGCCAACATCTCGTGAAAACGATCTTTATTCATTTCATACCCTACCAATATAAGAACATAGCGAATATTTTATACCACTTCTACCAATAAAACTAATTCAAAATGACAAATGAAATAATACAGTTATATAGTAAATACCCATGTTGGTCACTTGTCGTCGTTCGGTCTTAGATGGATATTGACTGTAGTAGCTCGAAGCAACGTGTCTCAGGCAATATCTATGGTGTGTACGCTGCCACAAGCTTCCCTCTCGATCAAATGCAGCTAGTATACCGGCGCCCCGATCTGAAATAACACAGATATCAGGTTGGGGGCACACATGCCTCCTTAACCTAGAGAGAAAGAAATCTTAGTCATCAGACGACTCCCCCGGTGTTATTGCAAATGCAATTGGAAGAATTCTCCCACCGCCGTCCTGTGCCACTGCAACCAATAGCCGATGACTGTACCTACCGAACATGAAGGTATCGTCAATTTGTACCAACGACTTGCAGTATGAAAATACGTCTTGGCATTGCTTAAAGGTCCAAAATAGGCATTTGAACACTTGGCATCCACGTAGCAATCGATCGTTGTAGTACGCATGTTCCGTTTCAAGGTCTGTGATGGCACCTGGGACGTATCTCTCTAGCACCTGACACCATTGCCATATTTCATTATATGAGGCATCCCACCCACTATGCATCTTCTCCAATGCCTTTTGCTTAGCTATCCAAGCCTTACGGTAAGAGGGCGTGTACCCCATTTGGCTACGAATATTGGCAATTATCACCGGCATTGAAGTCCTAGGATCTGCTTTTATCGTGGGCAGTATCAAGCTAGCCAACATAGCTGAATTCATTTTCGGATGATCTTCTGAAACACCTACAGAGGGAGGGAGTACATTAAATAATGCAACATTGGAAAATAAAAATATTATTCAGACACATTCAATACTGTACCTGCAGCACATGTATGTGGACCTTTGTACTTTTTAATCTCCCACAACCCTGTCCTCTTCCTTAACGAGGTGACGATTTTCCATGAACATGTGCCGTCTTGCTCCGCACACTTCGCCTCAAACTTATCAATTTTTTATTTAACGACGTGGTAATTAACGCCGTTTTTGATGCTATGCTGCTTCAAAGCACCAATAAAACTATCCTTATTGGTAAACTGATTACCAATTTCAAGTTCACCGAGATCTACCCCCGAACTTGTACGATCACGCAACCAGTGTGGTAGATCTGGAAACTCTAACGCATCGTCTGCTGACAGGTCGACATTATGCATGTGGGCTGGAGGTAAGTATGCTCTGAATCGTGGATTTTCTTCATCATCTGCACTCCTATCACTATCTTCACCTTCTATTGGAATAGACTCTGGTTCAGAAAATAATCCCACCTCTGCACCATCCGGCCCGGGCTCTCGAGGTGGATCCACATCGAACTCATCTTCTAACCCACAATCATCTGCAGCGTACGACGTCCCCTTCCCGGTTGATGTCGTAGGTAGTACGTCATCCCTTCTTCTGGGCATTTGATAACATCCCCAATTGGATGTAGATTGCCATCCATTAGAACTTGATGAAGTTCCCCAGCTCGTATTTCCAGCGTCAAACGTCGAGCCACCGACGTACATGTCCCATCCACCGACAGAGTGTCTTGGTGGGGATGTGCATTCGACACCGCTACCGAATATGGGCTGTTCCGTATTTTGTAACCCGCTAACCAAGTGCGGCCACGGGTCGTGTATACATCTCGAACACTGGACGGAAGTACATCAGTTGGCGACGTAAATTGTACATATAACTCAATATAAGTTGCTCCGCTAGCAAGATGAGGCTGCACCATTGCCTCCAAGCTACGAGCACCATTTATATCGAACGAGTCATATGTCACCAGATCAACAGAAGAACAAAATCGATACGTGATTGACAGAACTTTCATTGGCGTTGTTCCGAAGATTTTACGCTTAATTCTTTTACGAAGTTTTGTCAAATCTATGTTTTGGCTAAATGACAGTCGCATCGTATTCTCCGACAAAAAACAACACCATTCTCGGTGTGGTAAACCTCACCATCGTAGTAAATAACAACACTAATACGTTCACTCATTTTGAAACTCTAACTTTCTTAGCCTCTCTAAAATGTTTCTGCTATGACTTATGCATTTTAAGAACATTTTCTACCTAATTTATAGCCTCAGCCCAAACTTCCTACTGTAGCAAAATCGCATCCACGAGGGCGCGATTTGACACTATTTGCTCAGAAACGTCAAAAAAATTATTTCCTACATGACCAACTGTAGCGAAATTGCGTCCACGAGGGCGCGATTTCACAATTTCTTCTCATATAGCATCCTGGTATCACCGATTTTATACTATTTGCTCAAAAAACGTCAAAAAAAATTATTTCTTACATGACCAACTGTACCGAAAGCGCGTCCACGAGGGCACGATTTCATAATTTCTTCTTTGATAGCATACTGGTAGAAGCGATTTTATACTATTTGACCAGAAACGTCAACTCGAAATAATTTTTCCCGGGACCCCTAAACCCTAAAAAGGCTGCACCCTAAACCCTAAAACCCAAAAAACCCAAACGTAAAATCAACGTCAAAATCGCGTCCCCGGAAACGCGCTACGTGACAGATCATCGCGTCCACGTCAGCGCGACCTGCTGACGTGGAACGAAATTGCTTCCTTGAGGGCGCGATTTCCTTCCACGTCAGCAGGTCGCGCTGACGTGGACGCGATGATCTGTCACTTACCCTGACATCGCGTTTACGTGGCAGCGATTTCGCGGAAAATGGCCCATTCCGGTAAATAATTAAAAAAGTGGCCCATTTCGGTAAATTTTTTTTAAAAAAGGGTTTTTTTTTGTAAAAATGCCTCTTTATTCATCTAGTAAATTTTTTGATTAAAATTTTCAAACTAACTCATTTAAGAAATTCAGCCTCAAAATTGAATTTATCAGCACTAACGAAAATCGAGTCATTACCCAAAAAATGTTTTTAATTTTTATCGGCACTTATGGTTAGACAACCAAAAACTTTTTACATGCACTTGCTTAGTCGATGGTCAAAGAACTACGATAAAGTCAATACCATTTTTAGGCAAGAAGGGGTGAGATATGCATGGTAGTAGTAAAGAAACTCACTAAGTTCATTTAAACTTACAAATGTTTTGACCTATGATTACAGGACTTGTTGGATAAGGAACTTGAGGAGGGACCAAGTCAGACCCTATTAGATTAGAGAGCTCTGTTAGTAAAGTGTCATGCACACATGAATGAGGGTATCTTTAGAATATTCACCATAAGGGCGACTATATTGTATTTAGGTAGTCCGGAGTTGAGATAGTGAAACTTTGTTTAAAAATATTGTCTCCATTGTAAGTTTTATAAATAGGTAATACAATTTGATTTTAAAATACTGAGTTATAATCTTGTGCATGAAATCGATTCAGTTGTGATGCCCTATACCCGGATACGACGATTGGGTCGGATAATGGTGTTGCAAAATCGTAACAATTTTCAATTCTAATAAACGAGCTTAACTTATCTACAATCTTATTAAACAAAAATTCTAATTAAAATTTTAAGAAAAATTCTTCTTACCTTGGTGGATGGCTCACAGCTAGACCTGATCATGGGTTGGTCACCCACCTAAACCCAAAGGCCTGCCCGAAAAGTGGGAGGATTTGAGTAAAAATATAGGCCCAAAAAAATGGGCTTAGACAAAAAAATAAGGCTTATTTTCTAAATTGGCAAGGCCTCAAGTAAGATTTTTTTGCTCGGCCCAACTCGAATTTGCCTAAGTTTTTTTCATTGTTGTTTTTTGTTCCTTTGTTGTTGTTTGTTGACATTTTGCTATTATATTGCTACTATTTTGTTGTTATTGTTTGGATATTGTATATCTCTTGTTTTATTATTAATTTTGCTAGTATTTTAGAGGCCGTTATTGGCTTCAATTTGTTGGGAAAAATTTATTTTAATATTTTTAGTATATTTCATATATTATATTTTTTAAATTTATTTTTATATAAAAAAATTTAATATGGGTGGGCCACGCCGAGCTCGAGTTTAACATCTTTTATTTAGATCGGGCTTAGACGAAATTTTAGACCTTTTTTATGGCTGGGCTCGAGCCTAAAATTTTGCATTGGCTCAACTCAACCCGACCAATGATTAGGTCTACTCACGGAGCATAAGAACTTGAGAAATTTTCTTTTCTTCCTTCTTGTCATTTGATGAAGATGAAAATGACCACTAACATGTTCCATCTTTTATTTTATTTTAGGTTTTAATCTGCAAAGGTATTTGTACTCTTTTAAAATTTAAAATTTAGTCTCTATATTTTAATTTGGAGACGTTGAGTCCTTTTACTTTTTTATTTAAAAAACTTAGTCCATTTTTCTAGTTTTCTCATTAAAGTTAATGGTGTCAAAGGTAAAAGAACTTTTTTAGCCCTCAATATTTACATTTTTTTGTCAATTTGGTCCTTACCCTTTACAAGTATATAAAATTTTAAAAAAATTATAAAAAAAACTCTTGAAATTTCAAAAAGTAAAAGTGATTTTTAAAATATAAAAAATTTTATGTTGTTTACACTAGATCAGATCGACCAGTCGAACCGGGAATCGGTTGAGGTATCAGTTCGGCGAGAGATAAAAAGCTGATTGACCCATGAACCGACACAAACTAGTTGGACAAGCTAGATAATCGGTTGAACTGGTTTTGAATTGGTCTGGCCAATTGGTCCCTAAACCAACCGGTCCAATCAATTCAAAACAAATAAATTATTAAAAATAAAATTATTATAAGAATCGGTTCAACTGATTTTTTAGTCTAGTTAAACCAATCCATATTGGTTTGCAAGGCAACCAGTTTTTTACCTCTTACTAGACTAATACCCCAATTGGTTCTTAATTCAATTGTTTCAATTCAATTTAGACAACATTGAATTTTAGAATTTCTTTTATATTTTAAAAAAAATATTTTTATTTTTGAATTTTGAATTTTAAATAGTTTTTTTATATTTTTATATTTTTAAAAAATATATTCCTTTTAAATTTTTTACAAAATTTACATACTTTTAAAGGGTATGGACAAAATTGACAAAAAAAATACTGTAAATGTTGAGGGATAAAAAAGTTTAAAAATTTAAAAAACCGGTAGACTCGTGAACTAGTACGAATTGGTTGAACCAGACTAAAAAATCAATTGAACTTGCAATTGAATCGATTTTTATAATTTTTTTTATTTTTTATTCTTTTAATAATTTATTTGCTTTGAACCAAATTGACCAGTCGTTTTGGGAACAAATTAGTCAAACCAATTCGAAATCGGTTCAATTGATTTTTTAGCTTGATTCAACTAGTTTGTACCGGTTCACAAGCCAACTATTTTATACCTCTCACTAGATCGATCTGACTAGTGATATGGTTCGATTTAGATAACACTTTATTTTGGAATTTTATTTTTATTTTTATTTTTTAATTTTAAAGATTTTTTATTTTTTTCATATTTTTATTTTTAAACAAATTATAATTTTTATTTTTTTTAAAAAAAATATTTTTTTAATTTTTATGTTTTTTATTAAAAATATTAAAAATATTAATTTTTGAATTTTTTAAGTACTTTTGAAGGTTAATGATCGAATTGACAAATAAATGTAAATGTTGAGTGCTAGAAAAGTTATTTTATCTTTGACATTGTTAACTTTAACGACAAAATTAAACGGAGGGGCCAAGATTTTTAAATAAAAAAGTGTAAAGACCCAATGTTTCAAAATTAAAATATTTGGACTAAATTTTAAATTTCAAAAAAGTACCGAGAACTTTAACGTATTTAAACTTTTATTTTATCATTATTGTTGTTGTTAAGCTTAATTAAACTTAATCAATGGCTATCATTTAATTAGAAAATGCTTAGTAGATTTTAATGGTAAGGATCAACTCTCTACACTATCTTAATCTTAATGATAGTTTAATTTCTCACAAATCTTAGGTGTAATAACACACTAAGAACTTGCTTAATCTCCCATCTAGTTTCTTAAATTTTAGTTACCTTGGAATTTAGTTCTTATGCATTAATTACTAAATTATTTAACTAGTTACTAAGAAATTCTATTATATAATTCTCTATTCATCTCGTAAATTATTCAATTAAAATTTTCGAACTAGTTCAATTTAAGAAATTTAGTCTCAAAATCGAATTTACCAACACTAAAGAAAATCAAGTCATTACCCGAAAAATGTTTGTAATTTTTATTAGCACTTGTGGTTACACAGTCGAAGCCTAGCCAACGGTCAAAGAACTACGGTAAAGTCAATATCATTGTTTTTACTTTTATCTGTGCTTATAAATGTTGGTAAAAGTGAAATATTTTGTAGTGAGTAAATAAATTTATTTAAAAATTGATTTTAAAGAAACATCCTTTCGAAGGACCACTACATTATTGGATCTCAATATCCTAGAGGAAGATGGTAATAAACCCAGTAATGAGAAAAAGAAAAGCAAATAAATATAAACTGATCCATGGATTTTCAATTTAGAAAAGCAAATAAAGAATTTAGGAGAAATTTTTTTTTTTAAATAGATGTCGAGGTTTGGATCGGAAAGTTTTAGGAGGGATATCGATTTGTATGGTGGAACTGGTGGTACTAGCTTATCAACCATAGTGGATGAGAGGATGAATATATATGGCTTACAAGAGTGTGAATAGCTTGAGGGTAAGGGTTAGCATTCGACTGAATTGAGTAAAAATTTTTTGATTTAATTGAGTTGAGAGTTCTATTTTATCATTTTAACTCAATTTGAAAATTTTTCAAATCAAGTCGAGTGAAATGAAAATTGATTCAAGTTGAATCGGGTGAAATTATTTGAGTTAAATTAAAAAATTAAACCTGTCAAATTAAAATCTTATTACAGTATAATTAATTCCATGTTAGAGCACATAAATTTGAAATCATATATATTTGAATTTTTAAAAAAAAACCTTTAATATGATAAACTTGAGTAATTAATTAACTTATTTAGGTCCCAAAATTATTATTCCATATCTCTTTTAATTTTTTTAACTTTATATATATTTTAGAATTTTTTTTGAAATTTTATAATTTAAAAAATATATAAATTTTGAAATATTTATAAATATTTTAAATTTTTAAAAATTATTTTGTAATTTTTGTTAAGCAAGAGACTAATTTGTTCATTTTCAAACTTGACAAGGACTAAAAGGGTATTTATACCAATTTTCTATTCGAATTGTAAAATTCAACTCAATTTGAACTTGAAACTTGAATTACTTATTCGAGTTTACTCAAATAACTAGAATAATTCAATTTCATTAACTCGAATTTTTTTTTTCAATTTTTACTCAAAATTAAAAATTGGAGAGTGGGAGACGGGGGAAGTGGTCTTGCGGTAGAAACTAAAAATGATAGGTTAGTAGTGCAATACAGTATTGTTTGGATCAAACCGATTAAGCAACAAGTAAAAAAAATAGCGGAATAAATTGAGAAATTGAAAACACAATTTTAACGTGGAAAAACCCCTCTAAAGAGGATAAAAAATCACGGGCAAAGATAATTTTACTATAATGGAAAAAGAACGAATAGTACAAAAGATGGAGATAAAAACTAAACCCCAAAAACCCGAAAACAAAGAACCCTCAAAACGTAAACACAAAATTCTCTAAATGTGTTATGAGTTCTAATCTCTAATGAGTGTATTTTCTAAGGTTTTAAAAGAACCTATTTATAGGCTAAATTAGTAAGTCAAATAAACTATGCTAATAAATGTTAAATATATTATACTAATAAATACTAAATATTGTAGAAAGAAAATATATTTTGTTTAACTTGACTTGCAAGCAATCTCTTAGAATTTGGGTCACACAACTCTAACAATTTCCACCTTAACACGAATTCTTACACCGCCATCTTTGCCAAAGCCCACCACGGGCCTATCTTGAACTATGCAGGGAACTAACTGAGTCAAATCTGTGCTTAGAAGCTAGAAGACATCTAGCCTTCGACTTGTGCACTGCCAAATCAAAACTAACACGGGTCTGATTTTCACGAAAACAGTGCCCTAACTTTTCAAAACCTACATCCAAAAGAGAATCTCTCTTCAACGAAACGGTCATACATTTTTTCCCTCATATGACCAAATTGCCTCTGCTCCAAAGAGTTGGCTTCGACTCTGTAATGGATGAGGGACGTCCGATTTCACCGGTCACTGTAGATCTTTACAGAATATAAAGATTACCGGTTCTTTTACCTTTTAACAAAATGAGAGCTCGAAAAGATACTTTAATGTTGCTCGACTCGATGTTGATTATGCATCCTTTCAAATCTAAAATATTCAATGAGATGAGATTTTTTCATAAATCCGGTACATACCTGACATCTGAGAGTGTTCTAATTGTCCCATCCTATATCCTAATTTTAACAGTACCAATACCAATTACCTTACTAGATGAATCGTTTCCCATGCGCACAACTCCACCTTCAACCGAACTGTATGTGAAGAACTATTCTCTAATGGGACACATGTGAAAAGAACATCCCGAATCTAAGATCCACTTGGACGTGAGCTTGGAGTTATCGCTCGTTGACACTAACAAGAAATCATCACCGCTTTCGTCGGCCAAATTATCACTAGCTACATCTTCTTCGTTACTCTCAGCAGCTCTTTTATTTCGCAGTTTATAACAATCTGCTTTGACGTGACCTAACTTTTTACAATATCGACACCTTTTGTCTCATTTCTTTGATGCTACCAAAACGGAAGCTTGCCTATCTACCTTGCTATCCAAACCAAACCCATTGTCGAGTTTGTCTCTACTCAAAAAATGGCCATTCACATCTTTGAGCGAGAGTTTGTCTCTACCATAAATCAGGGTCTCCATGAAACACTTGTATGAATGGGGTGAAGGGCACAATAATAGCATAGCCTAATCTTCATCATCAATATGAACCTCAAAGTTTTTTAAATCATTTAAAAGAGTAATGAATTAAATGGTGTGATCTCTAAGAAGCTCACCTTCATTCATGCAAAACATAAATAGACGTTATTTCAACACTAAACGATTAGTCAGAGATTTAGTCGCATAAAGACTTTCTAACATTTTCCACAAGGCAGATGAGGTCTTCTCCATCAATACCTCTTGCAATATCGTATTCGCGAGGCACAACTGGATTGTAGACAAGATATTTTCATCAAGCTCTTCCCATTCTGTTTGATTTAGATTCTCAGGCTTTTTCCCGATAACAACTGTTTTCAAGCCAGCTTGAACTAGAATTGCCATCATCCGAACTTGCCACAGATTGAAATTTGTCTCACCATCGAATTTTTCAATTTCAAACCTTATTGCTACCATATTTAAACGGGCTGATCTATGAAAGTTAAACTAGCTCTCATACAACTTGTTAGGATCGACCCGATTAAGCAAAAAATAAAAAAACAGCGGAATAAATTGAGAAATTGAACACACAAATTTAACATGGAAAAACCCATTCAAAGAGGATAAAAAACCACAGGCAAAGATAATTTTACTATAATAGAAAAAGAACGAAGAGTACAAAAGATGAAGATAAAAACTAAACCCCGAAAAACCCGAAAACAAAGAACCCTCAAAACATAAACACAAAATTCTCTAAATGTGTTATGAGTTCTAATCTCTAATGGGTGTATTTTTTAAGGTTGTAAAAGAACCTATTTATAGGCTAAATTAGTAAGTCAAATAAACTATGCTAATAAATGTTAAATATATTATACTAATAAATACTAAATTTTCTAGAAAGAAAATATATATTTTTTAACTTGACTTGCAAGCAATCTCTTAAAATTTAAGTCACACAATATAAACTAAAAATGAATTTTCTGAGATATGTGCGGTTTTGGCCCTTCAAAAATTGTTACGTATTTAATTTAATCACTATAATTTATTGAATTCAATCCTTGATTCAGCCACAATTTTAGTTTTATTTTATTATTAAATACTAATCTAAAATACTTAATAATATACCTTCGAAGTTAAATAAATGATTGGTTGAGTTATCAATGGTTCTAGATTTTTCTTATTTATATTTGTCGTTTGTGTTAACCTTTCTTATTGATGAAGTGTTTTCAAAGGGCAAGTAAAATAAAATGAGGAAGGGTGGAGAACGAGGAATGGGGTTTGATAAATTTATTGAGAATGAAAAAAAGAAAGTAAAATGTTATCAAAAAAAAAAGTGAAAGTGAAAAAAAAAGTAATTAATAAGATATATTAAACTTTTATTGAAAATGTAAATTTACAGCTTAATTCAGTCAACTTAATTATATAAAAGTATCAATTTTTTTAAAAAAATTACTAGAATAAATATTTTTCGAAAAATTACGAGATTAGGTCAAAATAACGAAAACACTTCTAGCTGGAAGTGCTTTCAGATGATTTGCAGAAAAATGCTTCCAGCTAAAAGTGTTGTTGAGTATGACTCCTATTTTAGTCAAATTTGAAAAATAATCTTTTAGTTAAACTCTATTTATTTGTTTCAATCAAACTCTGATTAGTCTAGATTATTTTATTATTATTTGACGAATTTAGCCTATAAATAGACTCTTTTGCAACCTTAGAAAATACACCCATTAGAGACTAGAACTTATAACACATTTAGAGAATTTTGTGTTTACGTTTTGAGGGTTCTTTGTTTTCGAATTTTCGGGGTTTAGTTTTTATCTCCATCTTTTGTACTATTCGTTCTTTTGCCATTATAGTAAAATTATCTTTACCTGTAGTTTTTTATCCTCTTTGGAGGTGTTTTTCCACGTTAAATTTGTGTGTTCAATTTCTCAATTTATTCCGCTATTTTTTTACTTGTTGCTTAATCGGGTCAATCCCAACAAGTGTTTTCAGCGTATTTGTAGAAAAATGCTTCTAACTGGAAGCACTTTCGCCACATAAGCCGAAAATGCTTCTAGCTTTCCCTCCCCAATGGCTCTCCCCCTCAAACCAACGATAACTTTTTTCTATATAACCCCCTCATTATTTCATTTTTTTTTCAATTTAATCTCAGTTCTCTCACATATTCTTAAATTTCTCTCAATTCCCTCTTAATTTCTCACTCAAATTTTATTTCTCTCTCAACTCTCTCTTTTTATTAAAATTGTCTTAAGGTTTCCGTAAATTATTTTTTCTATTACACTTTGTTTCGTGTTTTCCAAAATTAACAATGACTCAATCTCTAACCCGTTTGGATGAAAAGCACATTTCTGTCAATCAATTGCAAATGGTAATAAATTTTTTTATTTAATGTAATTTAATTTAAATATTTTATTGTTATATTGGAATTTAATATTTTGTATGTTTTTTTATATAAAGGCAGAAGATCGAATTTTGGAGACGTATATTCGTAATCTACCCACTCCTCCATCACCCTTAATCAAATTCTACTTGAGAGATGCAGAATTTTTGCATGTGGCCTTTATGGGTCGGAAGTGTAAATTAGACCCCACACTTGTAAGCGAAAAGGTGGAGACTTGAGACACACACATTTCATCTTCCATGCGGTGAGTGTACTATCACTCTGGAGGACGTGCAGTTACAGCTTGAGTTACCTGTGGATGGGCCGGTAGTGATTGGGTCAGTTCACGCAGTTGATTGGAGAGACGTATGCGAGCAACTTTTGGGGAAGATTTTGGAAACAGTTTATGGAGCCCAGATAGATATGAATTGGTTAAGAAAAACTTTCAGTAGGCTCGATAAGGATTTGGCTGAAGTCCAAAGAGAACAATACACTCGGGTGTATATCCTTATGATTATCGGGGGTCTCCTAATACTCGATAACTCACAAAATCTTTTCCATAAAAGGTGGGTTCTAAAACTCGTCGACTTTAGAAAATAGGTGAACTCAGTTGGAGGTTAGCTGTGTTGGCGACGTTGTAACAGGAGATTTGTCGGGCGACGAAACCATAAAAAATCAAAATTGGTGGTTGCATGCTACTACTACAATCATGGGCGCAGTATTGACTGTCATTTTTACGCTCTCGAGCGGACTACCCTTATACATTCTTACTCGTAACAAGGTAAAATTTATTAGATAATGTATTTACCATAATAAAATTATTTAAATTTTAAATCAAAACCACTAACTGAGTGTCGTGCAAAGGTCCAATATTCTATGTTACCACCAAACCCCGATTGTTCGGTGTTCTACCTACCGCGGTTGAAATCTAGGGCCAAAACAAATTAGTTTTTTCCCATTGATATATTCTAGGATATCATATTGAGAACTTTCTAACAAAGCAGTGAACCCACCACACAACTGTGTCGTTGGACTCTACTTGTTCTTCCATTATGACCTCTCGAACTAGAACATACGTCAACCTCCAAGGGCCTTCGTCTGTCCTTGCAAACTCCGCATATAACTCGAGAAATGGTGATCCACTGTCAATATGCGTCTGCACCATCACCTCCAACCCTCTTGCATCTCTGATATCGAAAGCGTCATAATTGATGGGGTTGACCGAAGCACAAAATCGATATTTAAGTAACGATACTCTCATCTAGTTGGATCTGATAATTTTTCACCTAATTCTTCCACACAATTCTGGAAATTGTATGTTTGGGTTAAAACTCAACCATGTTGTGTTCTTTAATAAAAAAAAGACCCCGTTCTCGGTGTCACGCACTTCACCATCGTAATAAATAATAGCATTAATCTGTCCACTCATTTTCAACGAAATAACCTATTCCACATGTTCGAAACAAAAACATTATGCAGAAAAATAGTGTTGTAATTAAATATGAACAACAAAAATCGATCCTTACTTTATACCAATTGCGTAGTAACTCCAAATTATGCCTTATGTGCGAACTTCTCTTCTTCTGATCTTCTTACAATTTTCTTTGCTCATAAATGTCTAATGCCACTCAATGATGAAATAGATTACTTTTATAGACCTGGGGTGATTGACAATTGATTCAAAAAAATTTCCCAGGCTAGTGGGGAGTTGAAATTACTAGAGAGAAAATGCGGACGTGTTTTCAGCGCAATGTCAGAAAAAAGCACTGAAAGTGCGTCTAGCTAACTCCAGACTTTTTCCCACTCACCCATCAGATATCCCGAGATTCCCAAGATATATTTTCTGAACCTATCTCAATGTTTGAAAATAATGCATTGGAAAAAATAATGCACTAAACCTATCTGAATGTTCGAAAATAATGCATTGTAAATAATGATCAAAACTCAGTTGCATTCAAAAAAATTAAGAAAAATTAAAAGCTAAGATTTAATCAAACCGAGTAGTTCGAGTTTCGGTTATGAATCAAATTGAATTTTACAATTCGAATATACGATTGGTGTAAATATGATACTTCTAAATATGAAATTAAATAATTGTTAACTTTACATCTCAACAAATTATAAAAATATATGTAACTTACAAAATATAAAAAAAATCCTACAAAACCCTAAACCCTAAAATCCACAAAATTCTAAGTGTACTTTAAAAAGCAAAACCTAATCCTAAAAAAAAGAACATAGGGAAAATGCTTCTTTTTCATTATTTCAGCCTAGTCTCGTAAATTTTTTTAAAAAATGGCCTAATTTGGTAATTTAAAAAAAATCAGTATTTTAAAGAAATTCAGTCCATCTGTTCACGTGAGAATTGTTTTGATATTTTTTTTTCTTGATATTTTTGCAAAATGTCTCTTAACTTTTGTCAGTTTTCTAATTTAACCCTGATTTGTTTTAGATTGTAAAACCATAAGGGAATTTAGGAGTTCAATTACACGTTAATTTGAGTTGTGTGAGAACAAATTTAGAATCTCTTGTCTATATTTTGTTCATTTAAATTTCTTAAAAAAAATCCAGATATTTTAATTTGATTATCAAATATAACTATAACTAATAGATGGGTAAAGCGGAAGTTGTATCAATTGATTCATTAACATTTTGTGAGGTTGATGACATCTCTGGAACTTTAGAAGTAAACTCCGATATCATTTTACAGGAAAGGAAGAGGCAGAAACAATTTTCAAAGATGAGTTTCCTTGAACTCTGTTGTATCTGCAATTTTTCCGACTTACTTTCACCAAGTACAGAGGGAATATATAGGCACACTAGTTGACTATTTAGCGAATCGTAGTTAACACACTACACATTGACTAAAATATTATATGACTTTTAGATAGACCTTGAACTGAAATATCTAGAAACCCAACAAGCATGAATCTGGAACAATTCAAATTACAGTCTCCAACAGACACACCTTAGCTAGAGCTCCATTTGTTTGAACTTGTGTAATCCATATGAACCCTTCTACAACTCAATCTAATCTCTCCTTCCGTACCTGTTACTGGACTGATATTTCCCATTTTTAGCATGGAAACCACAAAGCTTTCAAAGAAAGCAATTTGATTGCTGCTGAACCTCTCCACAATTTCAACGGTATCAGCTCCACTAGTAGAAAACAGCTCTTGATCACTTTGGAGCAGTCCTTCTTGAGCTTGAAGGTTAGTGTAGTAGTTACTGTCGAATGTATTAGGTGTTGTAGGATCTAAATTCACCAAAACACTACCATTTCCGCCTTGAGGGCATACTTTGCGTAGCGTCTCTAAGTATGTTGCGTTCAATGTCGGGTCTGCTTTTCCGGTACCATTGAAATTATATAATCGTTCAATGACAATTGTACATTGAGCCCGTCCAAATGTGTGAGCACCTGAAAATATTTTTGCGTAAAATCCCTATTACATATCATACATATATCTTTTAACCATCAAATCCATTATAAGACCTACCTGAAAGTGCAACCAGATCGGTACTGGTATTGAGCCCCACGGCTGCAAACTTGGACTTGAGAATATCAAGAGTTTCAAAGGCAGCTGGAATAGCTAAATTGGCCAGTGTTCGATTTGCTGTTGTGCTATCCCTTCTTCCCAATAGAACTAGCCATGAAGGACCTCCCGCCTGAAGTGATATTGTTCAATATGGAAGATAATTTTATGGTACTCTACCTATCTATGGTAAAAACAAGAAAAGTTTGAAGGAATTGGCTACGATAAGTACCAGATTGACAGCCTCTTGAGCTGCAATAGCAAGAATATCAGCACAGGAAACGATGCCTGGACACTCAAATTCTAGTGCGATCTTCATGGCATCGACAACCTCAAATCCTCTTGCTGAGTTATTATTCGGCGCAGCTTCTTTCTCGCTTTCTATGGTAGCGCTGTTGTCCAATAAAATCGATGCATCACAGCCCTGTAAAAGAATTTGTTTCAGTCCTTATATTCAGAAAAGAAACAAATTGAAAGTAGATATGATGTTCACAACATTTACCAACTATAAAGCTATAACTAAGCTAAATACGTGAAATGGCTGAAAAGGTAAACGGAAGGAAGAGAAAGAGATTTGTTAAAAGGAAAACAAACGTTTTGGTTATTACATTAACAAAGCAGTCATGGAAGTGAAGCCTAAGAAGGCTGGCACCAATCCTGGGATCAGAGAGCAAAGCTTGTTCGATGATTCCTCGAATGATGCTAAATACCGTGGGGCATGTTTCATCATAAAATGATGGACTCAATGTGGTGGCTGGAAAGGATCCTGGTGGGAGCAAAAGGGCGAAGAAAAGGGTTGCTATTATACATCGGAGAGAAGGCATTTCCTCGGTCATTTCCCCTGTAGACCGCTAAATATTTGAGTACCGGGGCCTGCTATTTGAGACTATTTAAAGGGCCAAATTAAGTTCCATATATACCTGATTCATGCAACAGGAGAAAATTAATTTCAAATGGTAATGTTTATACAATGAGCTATTCAATTATTAGCATGTTTCTATTTTGATCATTAAATTACAAATTTTTAATTTCATCATTTAGATATATTTTTACTTAATTGGTATAAATTTATTCACCTAAACCCTTAATTTTAATTAAATTATACTACGTTTGGTAAAAATATTATTTTTCCACCATATTTTAGTATTTGAGCTAGCAATAAATTAATTTCAATCGGTATTTTTTTAGCCACTCACATGACTTATTTTTGGAAAAGAGAATGAAATTTTTTGCTTATTTTGAAGAGATCTTTTTTTTACAACATATTTTACTTATCTTTATAATTTCAAGTTTAAATTTATACTAAGTATATTTTATTTTATGTCTAACTATTGGAATGCATCTGTATTAAATAAAAGTTTGTCATATCATGTTGCTATTTGATTCTCTACATAAGCATAAAATATTAAAAACATGTAAAAACTAAAGTTTGTTGAAAAAATAAATCAATAGAAAATTTCAATAATTTATTTTTTTACACATGTTTAATAATCCAAAATAAAAAAAGAGTCCAATAAAAATCCTTCTATAAACTTATCAATTAATGAAAATATTTTTAATTAATTCTATTTTATTCCATTTTGTTTATTTTAATATTATATTATCATATAAAATTTTTACATTTAAAAATATGATTTGTGTTTAGAATAAGGTGAAATATTTAAAAATTAAGGATAGAATGTAAAATATAATTTTTTATAAATGATTTAATTATATTTCATAATTAATTTTAAGTAATATACTAAACAAATTTTATAACTTAAATTTTTAACACATATTTTTCTCAATTTATCAAACAACAATATAACTCCTAATTCAATTAAAATTAAATATTTAAATGGATAAAATTAATAGATTATGAGTTTATTTGATTATAAAATAAGTAAGATGATTTACTTAAACACTGTGTGGTAGTTTGATAGCTTGAAAACCTTCAACATAATTCGTCTCCTGTTCCATCATTTCTAAATAACTAATCTTTCTTCACATTTCTTTTTCTCTTATCTCAACGTCTTTGTTTCTATTCAAGTTCATCTAGACCCATAATTTTGAACAATAGATCCATCTTTGTTGTCTCTAGCTTTCAAGTTCAGCCAGACCTATGGCTAGCTTTACAGTCGAGATTTCAGATTTCTCTTTATTTTCAAAGTTTGATTTGCAAAACCCTATAAGAAGTAGCCATAATGGCTTCAAGGCTTTCCAAAAGAGTCTATTTACTTTGAAAGACGGTTATATTTGGTTTTTGGTAACTTAGCTTGTCGGTGGGAATATTGCAGTCCTTATCTTATAGGGAATGTGATGCTCAGATAGAAAATGGGCTCCATGGTTCTAAGAATGTAAAAGTTTTCCTTCTTCGTTTCAAACATCTTAGCTTTTCAGCAATGGTGGCAATCAGGTAAAAGGCTAATCCTCACAGAATCCAAAAACGATGTTAATCATTTCTTAGAGATTGCCTAGTTAATTTGATGATTTGAGTTACACGTTACTTACTATATACGGTAATGTTATTCTTTTCCATCATTTTTAGTTTTTGGTTTTACTATCAACTTTTGACTTTTGAAAACATATATTCACCAAATATTTAAATTGTGATTCTGAAAGTATTTTTAAGTGTGGAACAGTACAGATGCTGTTTTCTTTTTTATTTGCTCCAAAATGGTAGTTTATTAATATGTAAATTTTTAGAATGAAAAGGAAAAAAAAAGCATAAAAGCTCCATTTTATAGCAAAAAAAAAAATCATCTATAAAAAAATGGTATCTATGTCTTACTGAAAGTCAATCATACCAAGAAAAACGCATAACTTGAACCTATCACTCTGAAAGAAACGCCCCCCAAAAACAAGTCTCGACCACAAGTCCTATCATTACCTTCCTTGCTTGTAATTTCTTTTTTAATTTTATCATTTTCATTGTATATATAAAATTTTTGGTTACCTAACAGTTGGAGACCATAGTGACATAATACATTTTAGATGACATGAGGTATTATCCAACATATCACACAACATTCCTCGTGTGCTATTACAATTTCGAAACTAAATGATGATAAATTATAATTTTGATAATATAACTTTTTGAGAAGTTTTATTTAAGTTATTAAACTTTTAAAATTCATAATTTACTCGCTAAATTTTATGTTCACAAACTCAGAAAAAGCTAGGTTAAAAAGACGAAGGAAAGAAGCCAACATTAGGAGCTGAAATCCCCTACATAGGTCATAGGGAGGCAAAGGTCCAACAACTGGAGTCACCTCACAAGCCCATAATAGGGGCGTGACACCTGATGCCAAAGGTGCCTTAAATTCCCTTATAGAAGCAAGCACCAATGTTATTTTTATTTATCCATAAGTCACCAAATCATTGGGTTTCTAAGATAAGTCTCTTTATCTATGTGTGTGTGAAAATTTTCATCAGTTTGGTCACCTAGACGACTTGACAAGGCAAAATAACCTCGTACCTCTTCTCTCAAGTCTCTTCAAGAGAAGTTTGAGGAGTTTAAGCTATCCAAGAGATCTATAAGTCACATCCCAGCCTAAACACCTCAAGCCCTAAGGCTTCTTGTCGTGTATTCTTGAAAGGCAATACTTCATATTTAAAGGGAGTTCAATTAGTTAAGGAAAACTATAAGCCTCCAAAGTAACTTCGAGTGTAGGCTTCTCAAGCCCCAAGGCTCCTTGTCGTGTATTCTTGAAAGCCAGTACTTCATATTTAAGGGGAGTTCAAGTAGTTAAGGAAAACTGTAAGCCTCCAAAGTAACTTCGAGTGTAGGCTCCTCAAGCCCTCAAGGCTCTTCATCAACAACCCCTAGGACCAAGTCCCTTAAGTCTCTAAGATCAGTTGGGATTTAGTGCCCTTAGCGCAGTGGTTATGTCTATGTACTTATAATTTTTCAAACAAATTGGTTTAATAAAATTTCATTGTTATTTTTAATATATTTTGTATATTGTCTTCAACGGTTTTTGCATGCAAAGAAAAATGAAAATAAATATTAACTCGTTGATTATCTAACGTTTAACTAATACTAAGTTGTAATATGTGATTAGCTCGTAATGTGAGAAGAAAACTTGTATTAATATATAATCTAAACAAGTCTTTAGTCTAATCGAAAGTAATCAAATTGATTGAAAGGCTAATATGCCATCTATCAAGCAAATTGATTGAAAGGCTAATATACCGTCTATCAAGTCTAGAGGGGAAGATACCTTGTCTTGGGTATTGGAGTGGATGACTTCCAGAAGATAGAGACATAGATAAGACTTTTTGGACTTGTAGTACATTAGAGATGACCTAAGTAGAATAAATCCAAGATTCGTTTATGGATTTATTTACTTGTGACTTTCATAGTGTGACTTACCTTAACTCTGAGTAAGTGACGGATTATGTGTATGTTACTCATATGCTTTGATGTATTGATAGCCTGGGTTTAATTGGTAATAGAGTCGAAAGCTAGTAGATTGAGTATACGACTTTTGCATGACATAAGTGAAATTCATAACCCAATAAAAGGTATATGATATCCTCTTATTGGCATTACATGGTAGATGAAAAGTAACGTGGCTACAGATCATTTGTCCTAAAATGAAATATTTAATTACTATTTGTTAGTAATTGATTTTCATGAAAGAAGATGTAATAGTTACCATGAGATAAAATAGAATCATATCAGGAGAATGAATTCATCCCAAAAAGATTAAGGATGCCTTATGATGATAACACACATTTGATAAGGTCATTGGACAAGCACGTGATAAGTTGCTTTCTTAATGGTATATAATAAGGAGAGCTTAGTCATGATATTTTAGTAGAGTGACAGTCCATAACTAAATAATGTTGTAATTAATAGACAAAGAGTCAAAACTTAATTACAAATTATTTAAGCCCTAATCATATATGTCCAAGATATAACCTTGATGGCTTGCATTAATTGATGATTTGGAAAATTGTTAAACGATGAACTAGAGAAATAGATCACTATCCGTAGTGAATGTATTTTATTACTATTAACAAGAGATGACTCAAGAATTAATTAATTTATTCATATTATTAAATAATTGAAGTTCAAAGTGGAAATTGAATTAATTAAGTCATCATAGTTAAGAACAAGTTAATAAAATTAATTTACTCATAGATTCTAGTACGGTAAAATCGTCATGACTTTAACGAAATAAATAATAATTTTGTGCACAAGAAATACTTATTGGGATGGGAAAAAATATGAGTTGGTTTAACACATATAATCGACTTGATAAATAATGAAGCTCAACTAGGCCCGATTTAATAGGAAGGGCAACAAACCTTAGTCTCAGAGAAGGTGTACCATTTGCTGCCGCACCTCACATGCTCCTCTAGTAGGAGTCAAATTTTCCTATTAAAATATATTATTCGATTAAATCTTGTTCTACTTAAACTATTGTTATTTTCTCTATAAATAGAGACAAAAGGCTAGGTTAAAATACAAACTTCTCTACACCAATATTCTACCAAAAAATAATCAAGTTATTTTCCATATAAATTTTATCTTTTTACAGAGTTCGTCTTTGGTTTCTAACTATTATTAGTTTACTAAAGCTTTCATTGATTTGCGAATAGAGCCGAAACTTTAGCAAATTGAGGTTGAGTATAGAGAAGAAGATCGTGATTTCGAAAGATAGGAACGATAAAGTCTTTCATAGCAAAAAACACATGTATAATCTCGATAAAAGAGTTTATTACTATAAATGTCACAATCGGTCGATTTATAAAAAAAATTAAACTTTTGTTGTCCCTTAAAACACTAATTTCAAACTGATTTTTACAGAAATTGGTGTCAAAATAAGATTGTGCTCTATTTATAGTGTAAATCGGTTTACTGGATTTCTAAAACTTTCTATTTGTTTAATTAAATTTTGGTAAGATGTGACATTATTTGCATATAAGCATGTTTTAGGCTGCATGTATGATTGTATGGATATTTTTATTTTATAAATTTTCTTAAAGTGATTTTGCCAAAAATTGTGGTTCGTAGATTTAAATTGGTTGTATTTTAGGTTAATTTTTGGGTTTTGTAATTAGATTGCAAACTATCATCTCCGCAAGCTTATTTTATTTTAAATTTATTTTTTATAAAATTAGAAAGAAAACTGTGAGCCAAAAATATACTAGGAATTTTGTAATCGGAAGTTTTTCAACGAAACCTGGGAAAGTGTAATGGACGCATAACCTAAGATGATCGAAACAAACAAATGAACAAAATCGAGAAAGCTACGCAGGAGGTCAAGGCATCGTGCCCCAACCGAATGCATGACTGACCTGTTGTCAATCGTAGTGGTAGTTTAAGTACATTACGGCACTTAACGTTCTTGTTTTCTTGGCATTTTAGAATTAATTATCGTATTTTCAGTATTAGTAGGTTATAAACTAAATATTAATAAAATAAGCATTTTCACGCATTTTTTGCTATTTCAATAACCTGTAAGGTCGATTCTGGGCCTCGTGAGTGACTAATGGGATATTTAAATATGTAGTATGCCAATTCAGGTCCAATAATACATGGGATGATGATTGGGTCGCTAGATAAGGAGCCCAATATAACAACAAAACTGCCAAGGCCGGGAAAGCAATCGACGTTGCGACGAGGAGTTTCCTCTCGTCATGACAACGTGATGGAAATAGGAAGGCGTTCACGGTGGTGATGTCGTAACGATGAGTCTTCCCACATCACGACAACGTGATGATGGTAGACCAAAATATGGTTGATTCCTTGGACGACATTTTTGGGATATTTCCTTATTTGGACCCTAGCATTTATTAGAATATTGTATTAATTGGTATCTAAGTGTATCTAGGGTTGAGTGGTCACCAAGTAGCCCATTGCCAATATAAGCAAGCTTAGGGTCACCGGAATTGGTGTGCAGACTTAGACAGGCAATTTTTATAATACCCATTAGCCCATTAAGAAGATATGGAGTATTTCAAACAGCCAAACAATTCACCTAACAGACTGAGGCATTATTAACAGAATCAAAACCTTTGACTTATTTCAAACTTTAAGAAAAGCAGTTATAAGGATTTTCTTTTACGTTAAAATTGTTATTCCTTTCTCACTTGGTATTACACCTTTAAGAAGAAAGCTACAAATCAAGGGAATTTGGAGATCATAAATATAAACAAGGTTAATTACACTTTATAGGACAAAAAAATACATTTGTGAAGTAAAAACAAAAGTTAAACACAAAATGTGTGTAAACGCCCTTCGCCGAACAACCATGCATGATAAAATTAGACAAGTGGTTCACTTGTAGGTGCAACTCTGGCGCAATCCCCCTTTACAGATCTTCTTTTACTACTCAATTGTCTGAGAAAGAAAGGTAATGGAGTAAGTTCATATGAACTTAGTGAGTTCCCAATAGGCACAACATGATTATCAGGTTACCCTTAATCGAATCAAAGATAAAGATATCTTTTGGACTTTGCTCTACAGTAACACTACACTAATTTTCCTGTACAGTTCACTAGCGCACACATCACAATTATAACACGCAAAATCCTCAGTAGACACATGCTAGTAATTCATGCATACTTCTCTCAATCATGTATGTTCATTTATGGTCCAACCTTGTGCCAGCCTCAGACCTATAATTTAGAAATTAGAACCGCATATCAGTCACAATCATATCATTATTCATATTCCTTATCATATTGAACACGTGTTCTCTCGCAAAGTCGGGTCGTGATCTTCCAGTCTGGTTTGCAATAAAGTTGTCCTACTAGAGGCGTTACAAATAAGCTTCTTTCCACATTTCCACATATCACAAATAGTTTGGTACTGGGATAGCACACAATGTGGGTATTAACCGTAACCATGGCCATGTACACACAACACTGACAACACATCGACATATTTTTAGGAAAGACAACTTACCTTACACAACTTCATATCATAGAGTTTCAAAACCCAAAGGAAGTAAAAAAGAACTCACCAGAACCTTCACGATAGAATCTACTCTATTGGTCATTTCCCTTGATCGCTTGGACCTTCTCTAGCTTATTAAGCTAAATAAGAAACAACTATAATTATTAGACCATTTATCTACTATAAATTGATCATGCATATGCTAGAGCAAAGACTTAAATTTCCTTGAAAACATCCTAAAGGTTTCCCAGAAATTACTAGTCAGCTGGTACTTATTAATGCCGTTTGACAAGCTTCTGGAAATTTTCCCCGTCTCTTCTAAAGAATATAAGGTAAAAGAAATTTCTTAAGTACGTAGGAGAGAACACAGAGAGAAAAGAAAAAGTATAACATGCTGGTTATAGACACCCTTTTATAGCACAAACAACAAAAATAAGCTTAGTAGGAAGGCCTGAGACCCCACTATCGACCTTGAATTCAATGACTAAGCTTGCCTAAGAAGATTTGAAATCTAAACCTTACCAAACGTAACTACTACCACTAATCAGAGTGGTAAAACATTGTTTGTACACTTAAGCAACCAACTAAACAGGTCATTCAATTACGAAAACATATCGAGTTGTCATCTACAGTACTCTAGTTTAATTCTAACTACGTATAAAATGAACTCTAACGATGCTCACCTAGCTATCGTTTCTATATAAAGTAATCTTATCGCTCCCTAGAATATCTGGGGTTGGCATATCATCTCATAAAAGAGTCTGCCAAGCCCTAGAGTTCGCCAGCCTTAGAGTTTGCCAAATGGTGATTTCCACCAAGGCGTAACTCATAATGGCATACTGAAGAATTCATGAAACACGCCAACAACACTTAACTTGATAATTCGCCCTATTAATACTTTAGCTTACTCAATTATACGCCAAAAGAAAATTGATATGATCTACGCCGAGCGGGTAGTTACAACTCTCCCCACTTAGGAAATTTTGTCCTCAAAATTTTAACCTGTGAAAATTTGAGGGTATTGTTCGCTCATTAAAATCTCCCCCAGATGGCTTCCTCTATATTGCGATTCCTCCATAACACTTTTACAAGTGGAATTCTTTTATTTCTCAATTCATTCACTTCTCAGGCCAAAATTTAATCTGAATCTTTCTCATAAGATAGGTTAGGCTCTACTTCTAGAGTTTCTACTTAAAGAATATGGTCTGGATTTGATCAATATCTCCTCAGCATGTATAAATGGAACACCTTATGAATCTTTGACAGTTTCGGTGGTAGCACCAATCTATATGCTACTATACCAACTCGTTCCAATATTTTGTATGGTCCTATAAAACGCGAGCTTAGTTTCACTTTTGTCCAAATCTTATTGCCTTCTTCCAAGGAGACAACTTCAAAAATACCTTGTCTCCAACCTCAAATAGAATATCTTTCCTCTTCCTATTAGCGTAAGCTCTCTATTAGTTTTGAGTAGCTTTTAAATGAGTTCGAATAATCATAACCTTTTCTTCTATTTCTCGTACCAAGTCAAGACCGATTATCTTTTTCTCATTGAGTTCCAGCCAAAAGGTGGGAGATCTACACTTTCTGTACAGTGCTTCGAAAGGCAACATTCTTAAACTGGCATGATAATTGTTGTTATATGTGAACTCTGCCAATGGAAGGTATTTTTTCCAGTTGATTCCAAAATCTATTACACAACTTCTGAGCAAATCCTCAAGAACTTGAATCACTTTTTCTGGTTGCCCATCTGTCTGAGGATGGAAGGTGGTATTGAATCATATGCGAACTAACAAATTCTAATAGGTTAGTTAAATTAGTTAATTTAATTAGTTTAATCATTATTTTAATTTGTAGTGACACTACTAATTCGTGAATCGACTAGATTATTAATTATTTTCTATATTTAAATTAATAATAATTTCTCCAATATGCAATCCTTTGGGTATGATCCTCGGAATACTTACCGGTGTCCCGTTGTAACACTTCTATATTAAAATTTGACCCGTACGCTTGTGGTCATAATCAATTTAATTTCTTATATATTTGGTGTGATATTTATACTATAAACGATTACACATTTATAGGCGGTCAAGTTTTTTGCACTATTGCTGTGGATTGCGACGGTGAAATTTTTATTAGATTTGTCACTGTAAAATAATACCAATTGAAAGAAAAATGAGCTAGATAGTGTTCTAATTTTTTTTGTACATAATTAAATATTTTTTATTTTAAAATTTTAATTAATTAATTTTTTTATTTTTTTATTTATTTTCCTTGTTGATTATGAGATTTAATAATGAATGTTGATTTTTATAGGTCGATTTACCAACTATCCAAATTAAGTTGGTTGTACGGAGCTTCGACAAACCAATAGAGTCACGATTACAAAGACGAGCAGCCTGAGTGTTCGAACAAACTCCCACCTAAATCGAGCAAGTATATGTACGAGAAGAATGGATATTCAACGAACCTATGGGATGAAGAAGAAGTATACGAGGAGGGAGTATACGATCAATGGGAGATCATGGAGAACTAAAGATCACTTATGCAAAAACTGCTTTAACGAAGAAACAAAACAATGGAAGAGATACTTGAGTGACCTTAAGGGACATCCGGAGGTACATGAGTGGCGCTGGTTTATATCTCTCGATGGAAGAACAAACGACGGATCAAAGTGTCAAATACTAGCTAAAAGTTCTTCTTTAGGGGTGATACGAATGCCCTGGCTCTGAAAAATGACATCTTTTTTTTTTAAAATTTTGTTTGGTTTTAAATTTTATTTTTCATTGTTTAGTTTTTATTATATTGTAAGTATTTAATTATTTGTGTTATTTTCTTTTCATAGTAGTTACGGAGTTCGTGAGGTGGATTAAGGTGATTAAGCACAAACCAAGGAGTCTGATATGCTCTAAAAAGATGGAACAAAATGAGTTTAGGTTACTTCCAAGTCGTGGCGCGACATGCTATGACGAGCCAACCCAACAAGTCCATCAATGAATCGCGTCCTTGTGCTGAAGGAAAACACGTCATCTCGATGAGCTCTTACGTCTCAACGACCACCATGCGTACATCATGACGAGCCACAATGCCTCAAAATGTGAAAGGGCTAAGCCATAATCTGAAATCGTGACAAGCCATCATCATTAGTAGTGACGAGCTGAGATTCCAAGTCACAACAAAGTTGATCGAAATCGTGATACTACTATAGGGTGTCGCGACATACCTTGCTGAAACGACTTAGGGGAGCACAAAAAGTATCACAACATTGCGACGAGGAGAGAACTCCATTGCGGTGAGTCAACTGCTATGCAACGTTTCAGTGCCTTAACTGTCTAGTCGACCCATGCAATTCTCGCCATTCTTCGCTCTCCACAAACTCAGCGAATATAGTTTTTATTTATTTATTTAAGTTTATATTTTATTTGTAATTATTTTACGTTCACTTAGAGCACACGAATCTCGAGAGTTCCAAGACAACAAGAATTCAACCTATTCAAGGAAGTTTTCTTGTTCGCACTTTAATTCTTTTATATCGGGACAATATTTGTTATAAAGTATGGGGGAAGTACATAAGATTTATTTTTTTTTCAATTTGTGTGTTTTATTATTTTATCTAATTTATTGAAAAAAATTTGTTGTGTTTGTTTTTTGTGTAGGAACCCCATATTTTTTAAGGCACTACAATGTCGAGCTAAAACCGCAAAGAGGATCTAGTCCCACCAATTTCGTTGCACTTATCAAGCTAATCGGCTAATGTCATCTCCTTATTATTTTTGGTGCACATTAGGGACAATGTGTCAAATAAAGTGTAGGGGTGACATAGAAATTTTTTAAAATTTTTTTGTTATTTCGTTTTGTTTTTATATGTTTTTAGTCATTTTTAAATTTTAATTTTTTCTGTTTTTTTGTGCTCGAACTTGTAGAAATATAAGTGATTGGTTAGGAGCATGTAAATAAGACTATGTGCATAAACTGTAAATTGAATTCGATAATAACTAATTCTAGGTTGTCTAATTTTAGACTAGTTAGTTCAATTTATTACACTGTGAATGAGTAAAAGTGTGTTAAACATAACAAATGATAAATAAGTACACAAAAAGCATGTATGTTAATTGAATTGTAGGTTGTAAAAATTGATAAAGTGAGTTAATTGAATCCATGTATTGAAATACTTAGGGATGACCTAAGACATTGTTTGATAAACCATTTTTCGAGCCGAAAAGCTATCTTGTAAAGATTTTCCCTAGTACCTATTTTGAGCCTGAATCCATTTTCTTGATGAATCATGAATGAAAACCTAAGCTTAAAGAATATTTTATTTGATCTTTTATTTCTTGGTCCTTTCACGGATTTAGACGTCCGACCATCGATATTGAGGGATTAGGTAGAGACATCATGATGGCTTCAAAAAGAGAAAAAATGAATGAACTAAGAAATTGTATGGTATAGTCAGTATAAGATTTTTGAGCTTGTAGAAAAAGGAAAAATGTCAAACCGAGAAAATCTTGAAAAAGAAAAAAATAAAAAAATAAAGACAAAGTGAGTTGGAAAAGAAGTACGCTGACATTTGTTCGAAGAAAAAAATTAAGCTCGCATTATTGTACTCATGAATACTTTACTAGGCCTTAATGATGTAGAAATAAGGAAGGTGAGAGAAGTGAATATAAGGTGGTGAGCTAAATGTACACTTGGGGGAGTATTGGGAACAATATAATGTGTCAAACTATTTTCGTGCTGAACCCGTTTTGTCGAGCCTGTTCTTGAATTCTAAACCAACCTAAACCACAGAAGGTTACAAGCCAAAAAGCCTTATTTGACCTAGGCGATACATTGTATGGATGAAAATTAAATTGAAAATTAAAATTTCTTCCTTCCTAGATTCTTTGAACATAAATGTACTTTTATGTATTTGTTTTGATGGATAACTATGTTTAACATTCTTTTATTTGTTTTCCCTGTAATTTATTAAACTAATCTACCTAATTTTAGAAATCATGAATCATTTATCTATTGCACTAGAATTACATATTTAGATACATTATCTTATTTATATGGTTTTGATCCGGTCTTCTGTACAAAGCATGTTTGAGTATTTTGTTTTCCTTGTGTGTTTATTTTTCGTTTAGTTAAGTGTGGAGGTATTTGACCAGCCACCAATCATAGTGGTAGTTTAAGTACATTTTGGCACTTAACGAGTTTGTTTTCTTGGCTTTTATATTTAATTATTACATTTTCAGTATTAGATGGTTAGGAACTAAATATTAATAAAATAAGCATTTTTTATGTTTTTTTGCTATTTCCATGACCCTTAAGGTCGATTTGGGCCTTGTGAGTGATTAATGGGCTATTTAAGTGTGTAGGATGCCAATTCAAGTCCAATAATACATGGAATGATGATTGTG
The DNA here is from genome assembly GCF_007990345.1 of Gossypium hirsutum. Taxonomy (NCBI): domain Eukaryota; kingdom Viridiplantae; phylum Streptophyta; class Magnoliopsida; order Malvales; family Malvaceae; genus Gossypium; species Gossypium hirsutum. Next base: position 29,006,545 of record NC_053442.1, read on the forward strand.
CCGTGAGACAAAGGATCCCAATAGAACAACGAAGCTAACAAGGCTGGGAAAGCACTCGATGCGTGGCGAAGAGTTTCCTCCTGCCACGACGACGCGATAGAAATAGGAAGGCATTCATGGTGACAACGTCGTGACGAGGAGTCTTCCCATGTCACGACGATGGCAGGCCAAAAATATGTTTGATTCCTTGGATGACACTTTTGGGATATTTTTCTTATTTAGACCCTAACATTTATCAGAATATTATATTAATTGGTATCTAAGGTTAAATGGTCACCAAGTAGCTCGTTGCCTATATAAGCAACCCTAGGGTCACCAAAATTGGTGTGTAGACTTAGACAATCAATTTTTCCTATTCAGTTTTCTTTGTATTTTATTTCTATGTTCGCTTAGTCGGAACTTCTCTATTTCGATGTGAAGACAATTGTGAACAGAGACTGCTCCGGCACCGCACTTCAATATATATTCATGAGCTTGCTCCTATCTCTTATTCTTTTATTTATATTTTCATTAACCTTATCAATTAGCATTTGTATGAATAATTGAATAAATTATTGTGCTTATTTCATATCTTGCATGATTCGATTAATAAACTCATTTATTTGTTAAGTGATTATTTATCTGAAATTGGTTATTTATTCAAGAGTGATTAATATATTAGGGAGATGCCCTTAGTAGAATATCGAGATAGGTGAGATCGAAAGGGCATACTGTCGTGTATAACTTGTGTCAAGTGCTATGACTGAGAGGGTATTCATATGCCTAAGAAGAGACTGGAAGGGTGACTTAGGTGGTAATCCTTAGTGAAGATGAGAGTGGAAGGTATTCTTAACTAAGAGTGATGAATAACTCGATCAAGGATAATTAATTATTTAATTAGATAAATAGAGATTTAATTGGTTATAGGCTAAAGGCTTGCATTATTAACACTAGGAATAGGAAATTTCAGTAGGTTAGTTAAGTTAATTAATTTAATTAGTTTAATTAATATTTTAATTTGGAATAGCACTAATAATTCGTGACTTGACTAGATTATTAATTATTTTCTGTAATTAATTTAATAATAATTTCTCCAATATGCAATCCCTTGGGTACAATCTTTGGAATACTTATCGGTGTTTCGTTGTAACACATTTATATTACAATTTGACCCGTACACTTGCAGACACTGCTGATTTTATTTCTTATATTTTTTGTGTGATATTTATACTCTAAACAATAACATGTTTATAGGTGGTCAACAACAGGGCTGGAGAGCCAAGGCATCGCGCCCTAACATAGAGGTCGCACGCGAAAGCGTCAAGGCATCGTGCTCCAGTGTGAGTGTGCAGCACGCACCGAATGTAGCAATATGGGTGCATGGCGTCCTTTGGAAACTTGCTTAGCTAGACGACCGACTAGGCTTAGTAGTAGACTTTTTGGAAGGCAGTAAGGGCCTCGTGCCCTATGTTGGGTGTAGGATCGACAATAACAAATGATTGAACAAAATAGGGCTAGGGTCTCGCTCCCCAACTAGTTTGTATGTGCCAAATAGCACCGATGCATGCAACCAGGAGGTGCACACCTCGCTCTTGAGCCAGTTGCAGTAAGGCCAAGTTGCATAAAGTGACGACCAAAGTCAAAAATAGTGGAATAGCAACAACAATGGAAATTGGCGATGGTAAGCATATGTGGTTTTTAAGGTTTATGTTTTTGTTTTGGGACTTTGACCTAATTCGTTAATTAGTGGCCATATTGTACTTGAGTAAATTTTTTAATTTAAATTTTCATTAATAAGTGGTCATATTGTACTTAAGTAAATTTTTGCAAAGGACTCGACACTAATAAGGGAAGAAGATCGAACTTACTATTCTCTTTAATTTAGAAATTTCCATCTGTACTAACTATTCTCTTTGAGCTTAACACGTTAATTGTTTAAACGCATAGGTGAAAACCTTCTAAGAAGATTGAACTTGTGACTTGGAGGAATCGCATCGTCACTTGAAGATTGGATAGGGTTAAAGTTATGGTATTATACTAGAATATGTTAGTGAAATGGCATGTACGTTTAAGGACATATACCATTTTAAGATTTGTAATTATGGTATCTTATGATTCTATGGGATTTTAAGGGTTTTAGTAAAGCCACAAAAACTAAGAAGCATTTTGTAACACCCTATATCCGGCCCGGTCACTGAGCCTGAATATCAAGATGTCACACCACTGTCTCAAATCATACACAATACAAACGATCTCTTTATTAAAGAAACGTCTTCCATTTTAGCATTTACACGAGTATTAAGTTAAACATACTCCTAATTATCATTCAGGCATGCCACACTTTAATGATCGTATAATAACAGTTGAACTAACGTTAGGTATACTTAACAAAATTTCCAAAAAAAATCACGTAGGTATCGATACTAACACATAGGTATCAATATTTCTCTTACACGGTATTGATACCAATTGAAAAATTGATACCAAAACAACATTTTATTTCTTGTCTAACAATCAAATCCCAAAAAATATCGATACATTTATTAAAGTATCGATTATTTTACCATGAGTATCGATACTCATGATAAGGTTTCGATACTAGATTACAATACTAACTTCTTACACAACGAAATATCACAGAGGTATCGTTTTTAAAACCTGAATATCGATACCTCTACTCCAAACATCAAAAATACAACATAATAAAGCTAATAAGCCATCTTAATCATAAACCATTTAACATGTAACTAACACCTCGTCAAATAAACATCAGAATGACTACAATAACAGTTCAATCATCGAAAACATGTCCGAGTAACCAAGCGATATATAAGAATAGTATCCATAAATCTTAATAATTAATAAGCTATGAAAATAACCAAAATGTCATGGAAACATTTATGAAATAGTTCTACCACATTGCCTTTATTTCCCAAATCATAAACGGATAATAAACACCAATGAATTAACGTAAAAGACTTGTTTGGATCACCCCTTGGAACCACACCGCTCACACCGAATCACTACTAATCTGTAATGGATTAAAAGGAATGGGTAAGCTTAACAAGCTCAGTGAATGCCTAGAACAACTACCATGAAAAAATTTCATCAAGCATTAACGAAACAACCATATAAAACAACCTCAATAGTTCCATCTCTAGTGTCATATTATACTTCACTCATGCATTATTTACTAATTCATTTACATTGTAATCACATTTACTTTTAAGCATATCTCACATTACACATATAATCACATAACATTGAAGCATATATCACAATACTCATAAACATATTTGTAGATAATTTGGCACTTGAGCTATGAAATGTAAAAGTGAGCTCTATCACCACTCATCGGATACACCGATCTCTAACACACCAAAATACTCATAGAGTCGAGCACATCCCAAAAAAGTGAAGCATATAGCTAACACTTTCCATCACATCAAACATGTCTCATTGAATAGAGCTTAGCTCATATTCCCTTATCTCTCCAACATGTCCCAAGGCCTCAACGCCCAAATCACATAAAACATAAAGGTGAATACTCACAATCTTATGACGTGCCAACTATATCCAATGGTCTCAAGATTCATAAGGCCAAAATATTTGTTATTAACACACACATTTACTTACCCTTCACTGCACTTTATCTCTGCATAATCCCATTATAAGCACAATATATTCATCGTCATATGACACGTATATCATGCCCACAATTAAATCTTTCATAATAACCATCATAAGCTTATTACACATATCATAATGTCACATTATAATCCAAAAATTCAAAACATATTTTCACATATAAATTCATGATTATGAGAAAGCTTACACTCAAAATTTATAGTAGGGGTTTAGGCTACTTCTAAATTCTCAATTAACACATTAAATCGTGTCAACAAGCAACTATTCTAAACACTCACCAAATATACTTTCGTCGAAAGCCCAAATTAGCATTTCCTTAACTCGTAGATGGTCTTAATGAATCCAAAGGTTTAACAAAAAAAAATCACACAACAACACATTCAAAAATTAGCTAAGGACTCTAGTAAAGTAATAATAAAAAATAAGCCTAAGCTAAGTTCTCAAGTAACCGAAACCTTCGACATAACAAACTTAAATTCCAAATATCTCAATCTATACTTAATATTTTCATTTAAAACCGATTCTGTTCATCTAATTATTCACCTACGATATATTAGTAACCTTTAAACTACACAAAACTACTCAATTCATGGCACTAAAATTTTCAACATGTTCATGGCAATTTTCACGAAATTCTTTTAAAACCCAAAAAATACTTAACGAAACTTCAAATTAAGTTTAGAATACTTTTAATCTCCTTAAAACTAATTGAAAAACACTTGGAAATCACATTTTTATTCAAAATCCCGAAATCCACCATTAACGACCCAATTTTTTACTTTTATTTGAAACATGCTATTTAACGGCTAAAATCTCAATTTAAAGGATAAAATAACATCAAAAAATAATAATGAATCGAATCGTTACCTTAGTTGATGAAAAACTGAACGTTTGATCGAAAACTCGAAAAATCCACAAGCTTGAGAGATGACAAAATCTATGGTGTTTTGAGTGTTTTTCTTGAAATATTATGGAAGTTTATTGATTGGGTGATTATAGAAATCAAAGGAATGAAGTTTGAGAATCAAAATTGGATGAGAGGAGCTTTGGAATGCAATGGACTACAAAACAATAATATGGAGAAGAGACTAACATGAGTTTTATAAAGATGAAGGGGGGAAATAGGGTGAAAATTAAATTTTGGTTTAATTGCCATTTAAAAACTCATAATTTCAAAATTGAAAGTCTTTTGAACATTATTTTCAAAAATTGTTTTAACTTCCAAAATGTCATAGACAAATACATTTTTGAATACCATGCTAACGAAATTCTGAAGTTCACTAGAGCTAAAATCCCCATTTATCCTCGAAACTTCTAGACTCAATTTTGGGGTGTGACAGGTTTTAGTTAAGCCATAAAAACTAGTGTTCTATCTTAGCCTTGTTCAAAAGATATGGATTGTAAATGTTATACATTTTTTCTTAAAAGGTAACAATTCAAGTGTACTTAATTAAGAAACCTTTGGTTATGGTATACCAAGGTAATAGAAATAAACAATTGGGGACGAACCACTATAAATCAATTGCTGAAACTTTTCTTTCTTTAACTCATTTATTGTAGAAAAATTTGTTGAAATTTTAAAATACCAATTTACCTCACCTCTTGGTATTTTCGGTTCTAACAATTTGTATGTCATTAATGTTAGTTTCCAAATTTATAATTTTAATTGTTGGGTAATGGAGTCCAAAAATTTCAAACAGTAGAGTGGTTAATTGTGCAATTTATTAATAAAAATAACAAAACAAATAATTATATTTTTTTTTAAAAATGGTAATCAAGCTTTTTATTCTTTTGATTTAAAATTATAATAGAGTGTGAGAAATATTGTGTGGTACATTAAAGAATTGGTAATACTATATATTATCTAATATATGGCATAATACTAACACTTATTAAATTGCTAATCTCTAACGGTTTTATTTTATTAATTGTAGTGTTTAAATTAATAAATTTTAATAGTTTGATAACTAAGCTTAAATCTCTCAAATGGTCGAAAGATGTGTAATTTATTAATAATATTTTATAAATTTTATAAAAAAAAGTATTATATGATAAATAACATGATAATAAATTATATATAAATAGTAATAATATTAATAGTAGCTAACAAAATTGTAGACAAATACAATAATGGTACATGATTGATATCAGGAGATCAAATTACTAACTGCATTATAACTTTTATTATATCTAAGTGGAATTATAATTTAAGCTTTGTTATATAATATTTATTACATTATTTTGTTAAGTTGCATGTTTTAAATTTAAAAAATTATTAATATGTTAAGTTATACTTAGAGTGGTACATGGATTGTGTCGGGTCCTAATAAAATTTTAGGTCCGATTGTTAGTTTTGGGTCTAGTCTAACCTGAAAAATGGGCTTAAATATTTGTCAAAGTCTGGCCCAAATAAAAATGCTAAAATTTGGGCCCAATTGACCTGGTCTGTATTAATTTTTTAATTTTATTTTTATGTAAAAAATATAATACACTAAATATACTTAAAATATTAAAATAAACGTTTCTCAACAAATGAAAAATAAATTTAAAAAGTGTTTATAATTAAATAACACTAAGATAAGTGCAACTTAATAGGTAAATACCTCTAAAATAGTAGCAAAATTAACAATAAAACAAGTGTTATACAATATCCAAACATTAACAACAAAATAGTAGCAACATAATAGTGAAATGAATGGTAGCAAAATAGTGGCAAAAAGTGGGAAAATAACAATAAAAACAACAGGGTTTTTTTATTGAAAATATGGGTTGGGTCGGACCCGGGGCTAAAAAAATTACTCGAGGCCTAACCCGTTTTCTATACGAGCCTTGTTTTTTTGTCCAAATCTATTTTTCGGATATATATTTTTGCCCAAACTCTCTTATTTTTTGGGAGGACTCGACTCGGGCAATGTACAACTCTAATTATAATTAATTTTCAACTTATGTGCAACATAACAGTAAATAACAATATTTTATAAGCAATTAATAACATAAATATAAAAGGAGTACTAAATAATTTATAATACAATATAAAACATTATTCATAAAATAATAAATTATATAAAACATAAAAATAATAAATGATAATAAAAAGTAATTGTGAATTTATTACTACAATTCTCAAATTTGTATAACTTAATAACAAAGTAAAAAAATATATTTATATAAATATCATAATATTTTTAATACCAAATTGAAAATATATAATTTAAAAGTTTAACTTACTAAACAAAATTAATTAGTTAATTTTTTGTAAAACATATAATATTTGTATTTTAAATAATTCACGTGTTAATACGTATAGAAAAAAATATAAAATAAAGAATCATTACATATTTATTTAATTGATATTATGCTTTAAAATTTTATTATATTTATTTATATTTTAAAATTAAAATTAAAATTAAAATTAAAATTAAAATTAAAATTAAAATTAATATTGATTTAATATAACCGATTGTTTTAATTATATATTTATAAAAAAAAATTATTAAATAAAATATATTGTGATTTGATGACAATGATTTAAAACTGAACCATTTTAAAAGAAGATATGTGAATAGTAAAATTAAGATACAATGATAAAAATTTTTATTTTCTATAGTAATTAATCGCTTATTATATTGCTAGATTTACATTTGAATCATATTTTATTTTTATTTCATTATTTTATGTATTTTTATTTTGAATTCAAATTTAAAATATTTTTTAAATTCTTTTACTTATAAATATTTGTATGTAAATTATTAAATTAATTTATTATGCTAAAATATAACAATAGTCACATGTGTAGCATGTCACATTAAAATTAGTGATACATATTAGCTTGCATACATATGCGAGGCACAAGTTTAGTTGTATATTAACTAAATTATATTGTAACCTCACTAATTCGGCCTAGATGTTAGGCCCGAATTCAAAAAATTTATATCGGTCGCCGGAATGGCTTAGTAGCGATTGAAGTTTATAAAATAGTCATTTTAAAAAAAATTGTTTATTTTGGTAAAAATCTTTAATCTATTTTCAGAAAAAGTATACAAATTTAACAAAAACCGATTTAGCTTAATTTTCCTACATAATGGTGTCTACTTTTGAAAACTTAATTAATTTTCAGTTTATTTAATACTTCAAATTTTATGATCTAGCAGCAGATAAATTGTTACCTAATCTTAGTTTTAATAGAAGTTATATTTTATGCATATATAATTAAATTCCCTAATTTTAATAACCTAATCAGAATTTAAAGGTCTTGCATGCTGGATAATCCGTAAAAAAAATTTTAAGTCCTATACCACAGTTTAAATAAAACATTACAGTTTCTGAATAATGGAAAATTTCAAATAATAAATCTAAAATATTATAATAGACAAAACCGAGACGAGTCTCTCTGGATGTTGTGTTCACGTCCTAACCTGGTGGGTTATCTGTAAAGATGGAGAATAAATGGGAGTAAGCTATGACGCTCAGTGTCAGTTCAATCACAAGAGGATTATTGCAAATAGTCGATAAGTCATATTAAATAATAACGTATAGTATAATCGCAATCAAATGGAAAAATCAAAGAATCAATTTTTCAAATCAATAGTATCACAAAATTTACAATAGTAATTTCAGAATATCGATTTTTGAGTTCATCTCATCATCACAATATCTCAATGTTCACCACTATGCATATGCTTATGAATGAAATGGAATTTCAATTATCAGAAAAATGTCCTACCCCACCACTACACACCACAGTAGGAGTTCCCTAGAACTCCTCTACTTTTACACCACTTTGTGGATAAACCACTTATCGTTGTGGACGAACCACTTGTTGTGGATAAACCACTAGCAATAAAAAAAAGGGTGGATGAACCACCGGGGTTTTTGATAAAAAGTTTTTGTAGACAAGATATCAGTAGGTTGTGGATACACAACATTTTTGCAGATTAAAGGTGCTGGTACGATGCGGTTAAACCACTCAAATGGTGCACATAAAAGCTACTCCAACGGTGTGGATAAACCAATCAACGACCTTCATATCGTCCCACCCCATGCAATGCAATATGACATGTTTAAAATAGATCAATACAGTAGCATTTAATATGTTTTTAACAGAACATTACAATAGAACCATTATGCTTATAAAAGTTCGATTCGGTGGCAAATATTACGCCTATAACAGATTGATTTAGTAGCAAAAGGCATGCTTATCATGAGTTCAGTTTAACGATAACATAAGTTAGGTTGTATGTACAATCACAAATACATATATGATAGACATATATATTATTCTCAATTCATGCAATTATATATATAACATTAATTCAGCCAATCAAGTCAAGGGTTCTAACATTATTCATATTATCAAGGACTTAATTGAATAGAATAAACATTAAAATAGTTTGAGGATCACTTAAGGACTAAACTGATCAAAACATAAAATTCTAGGTAAAACTATAAAATCTAAAAAATAGGGGCACATGGCCGTGTAATAGATTAAGGTTGTGTGATAACTGCAAAATCAAGGTATAAGGGATACACGGCCATGTGACAGGCCGTGTGGAGGGTCTTAGGCCGTGTAAGAATTGAATATCCTAGGGTTTCAAGGGGACATGGTCGTGTGGTCCACACTACCGTATGGCAGACCGTGTGGTCTTAATCCTAGGCATGGTTTGCCATGATTCGCTTGTAAAAGAACACACACCTTTCACCTGGATCTCGATCAATGTCCCTCTTAATCAAATTTGATCCAATGCACCTAAAATAGATTATTCAAACGAGATTTAAACAAGGATTAATGGTTGATTTCAAGATAAAACAAAATTGTCAAAAGATTCGATGAAAAATTGAGAAAGATTGTTTAATTGACCACAAGATTATCATTAGATAGAGTTTCTATAAAGATTTGAGATCAACCATCGGAATTGAAACATACTTATTGATTCTTGGCAACGATCAAAGAATGTTTCTAATAGAGATTACGGATCCGGTTAAAAAAATGAGTTGAAATTGAGAATAGATTTTGATTCAGGAAACAAAAATAATTCAGTATTGGAATGACAAATTTGATGAAAAGAAAATGGGGAGAAAAAAAAAGAAGAATATAAAGGGAAATGTGGGAGAACTCAAGTTGAAATAGAAAATAAATCAAAATCCTAGGGTAATTAGGAAAAGAAGAATTAAATACTTAGGGTTTTCAAATCTTAAGTGCCTACATGGTAAATTACTCAAATGTAGTTGAAATTTAAAATGAAATGGAGGAGAATGTCGTGACTCAAACATAAGTAAGCAAGGGAAAGGAGTAGATGTTTAACCATTGGACTACTGCCCACTCTTGATAGGTTTTTACTCCAAATAATATTTTTTTAAAGTGATTTTTCATCCTAGTCTGTTAAAAATAAAAATCAAAGAAATAGAAGAAGAGTAGATAGAACCTAGGACTTCTAGGGAGTGCACTAAGCACTTAACCATCAAGTTTAATTATTTTCTTGGTCATTTTGGGGTGTGACAATTTTCCCTTCCTTAAAGAAATTTCGTCCTCAAAATTTTCCTATTGACACAACAATTGCTTTATCACAAAATCCATTATTCCTCCTTTCATACCAACCTCCACGCTTTTGCTGCGCAACTCTGATTCTTATGCAATTCCATATAATAATTCTCCCTAAACTTCCTACGGCCTTACTACGGTAATATTGGTAGTGGTTCTCTCTACTTCGTTATTTAATTTAATCAGACATATTACGAATAACTTATGGATGGGTGGGTCCTATGTCTTTTATATATGATGGTATCAGACACCTCTCTATCCTCATGACCTTTAACGGTATTTGCTGCCCTATTTTAACCTCGACCACTTGGAGGTAACTGACCTGATCTCTAGTTTTAGGTTTGATTTTGAGTCGGAGGTTGCGCTTGCTCGATCTGACGAGGACAATCCTTATACCTAGGCTATATCGATCCACATTTCAAGCAGACACCCAATTTCCTCCAACACTCACCCAAATGATGTTTTCCACAATACGTACAGTTAGGAGTCTTACTCATAGGATTAGTTGTAGCAACCCCTTATCGCGGACTACCGTCCCTGATTCATTTGATGGGACGAGTATTCGAACCAGTGGAATTAGAATCTCTCTTTACCGGGGCCTTACTCTTCTCTCGTTTTTCGTATTCCACTTGTTTGATCTCTTCTATGATTTTAGCTTTTTCCACTAAGGTCTCAAACACCCATTCCTAGTGCGGAGAAACATGTATTTTGAGATCGTATCATAGCCCATTTTCGAACCTTATGCACTTATCCTGCTCCATGGCGACCATTCTTTGGGCATAGTGGCTGAGCCTAAAAAATTCAGCCTCGTATTTTGACACAGTCTTATTTCCTTGTTTTAACTCAATAAATTCGAGTCTGCGGGCTTCCACATACCTAGTACCCATATATTTCTTTTGGAAGGCCTCTTGGAAATATTCATTGGTTATACGTTCAGCCTGCATACCTCTTATCACAGACTGCTGCCAACAATAGGCTTCTTCCCTTAATGACATGGTGCCCCTTAGTTTTTGTTCTGGAGTACAATCTAATCATCTAAAATCCTCTCCGTTGATTCCATCCAATATTCAACCATAGTAAAAGTCGTCCCAGAAACTCCATTAAATGGTTTGACCCCATTCAATTGGAGTCTCTGCACAACGGATCCACGACTCCCCGTTCCAGTTTGGGCTCCAAGAACCCTTTACAACACTCTCAACATTGCTTGTGTCACGACATCATCGTCGTTCTCATAGCCTCTACCACCATTAGGGTAGTATTTTCAACCTACTCCTCCTAAAGAATCGAGTTCTCGCCTTGAACAGTGGGTGACTCTACCCCTATCACGTCTACTTTAGGTGTTTATAGTTAATCTTGCAAAAATTTAAAGTCTAAAGTATATCGCAAGGGAAATTTGTAGATGTTTAACCACTGGGCTGCTGCCCACTCTTAATAGGTTTTTACTCCAAATAATATTTGTTTTTAAGTGATTTTTTATCCTAATTTGATGAAAATAAAAATTGAAGAAATGGAAGAAGAGTGAATAGAACCAAAGACTTCTAAAGAGTGCACTAAGCATTAACCATCAAGCCTAATCATTTTTTAATTATTTATTTCATCCAACCCTATATATTTTGAGGTGAGCCGTATATTAAGTCATTTTATAATTTAATCCTTGCATTTTCTATTTTAGAAATGGTATTTGTAAAACAAATGTTGGTTATTTGTTTAATGACTCTTTTGAATTTATGTTTTTTTAATTCAATATTTAATTAATTGAGTTTTAAGTGATTGTATTAAAAATGTTAAAATGAAAAATATTATTTTATAAAATAATAAAAAAGCTTATAGATTTATAAAGTGAAAAGGAATTACCAATTTTTTTAAAAAAATATTGTATTATGATTTTTTAAAAATATAATTTTTAATACAAATTTTTATAAAATTGTGACAGAAAGTTAATAAATCTATTAAAAAAAGAATTAACATTTTTTAGAAAAAATTTGATATTTTATTAGAATTTCTTAAAAAAATAAGGATTAAAATGAATTTAACAAATTTAATGTTACCATATAAATTCCTTTGATTCTAAAATTATATTATTGTAAATAAATATTAAACATAAGTTATTAACAATGGGATCCAGTTATTATTATAATATTATAATTGTTGATGTGGGTCAAAGGGAATGTAAGGATTATTTTTGGTTAGCAACCGGCTAATTCCCAGGGAAAGGATACAATGCAAGAAAAGATAGCGACTCAAAGGCGGCAGTTAAGACTGTTGAAATCGTAAATTGATTAATAAACAAAAGAAAAGTTGGAAATACGAAACACGTATATTGTCTACATTACAAAGGTGGAGAGAATTTGCCTCCATTTTGTCTGCTTTCATTTGTCAGTCACGAAGCCAAAGCTCTTGCCTTATTGCCCAGTGGTATGTCCCTTCATATCCGCCCTTCCCTTTTGGCTTTTCTTTTCCGTCTGTTCTTTTGCAGTCCCCATCTTTTTTAATAGACAGAAACAACAACTCATACATAACCCCTTGGCTTTTCCTCTCTCAGCATCTCCTGCTTATATATTCCATTCTTTTAACATCCTACGACTCTTCATTATTCTTCATATTTGCTTTCCACCCACTAAGTCTCCTCTACTCGGTTTATACTGTCCATTAGCAGGTTTTGAGTTTCCAGTTTCTGTTGAATTCTGTTTCCAACTTGTTGGATGAGATTGAAAAGTGGATTTTATGAGTGAAAAGTAGGTGTCTGTACTTTTTTTATTTCCTGTTTATGTTTTTCTTTTTAATTGATTGAAAGTAAGTTTGAAGTAGATAGAAAAAAGGGGTTTTCTTTTTCATTATTTTGATGGAAAATACTGTCATTTTATTGTTGAATGTTTACTTTAGTAAGGTAATTTAGGTAGTTTCACCATATTTATCTTTCTGTTTCTCAAAAGGTAGGTCTACAAGACGTTCTGGTCAAGCATTGCTAGAGTAGAGTTTTTCTTTTGGCCCAAATGCAAGCATTTAGTAGTGAAATTTCTATGGAGTTTTCCCTTGAATGGAAAAAATGAATGTATTCTAATCAAATCTCATTCAGATGAAGTAATTTTGTGGCTATTTAGACTACTATTATATGGCCTAAATCAACTCAATTTTCTTTCCAACTTGATGTTATTGGTTGCATGTTGTTGGCCTTCTTTGAATCATCTTGTCTTTTAATGGACACTTGATAGAAGACAATTGATTTCAACGAGTACTATATTTCTGGTCTCCTCAAATTTATCTTTGCAACAGTACTCAGCATACAGTGGGGAACTCTAATAGCATAAAGATATGGCATCATCTTTGGAGGAACTTCTTGCAGAGGAAGGGTTTAGAGGAAGAAAATCAGTCACGAAATCCAGATCATCCAACAGATTAGAATCTTCGAGCAAGACAGATTCTCCATTTAGCTACCGAGTTAAGACTGAGAGAACAAGGTCCGATGAATCTCGGTATAGCTTGAAAGGTGAATTGTCAACAAGTGATAGTACTACACATAGGAGGCCAAGAGATTATCTTGTTAGAAGAGAGAAACTGAATGCTGAATTGAAGAAAGAAAATAAAGGCAGACTTGAAGGAAGAGATTTTGAGATTGTTGAGGAAGAAACTGAGAGAGTAAAGGATGTATTTGCCAAGGTAGGGCGACATAGTTTAGGGAGAAGAGATAAGAGGAATGATAATGCTTCTACTAAACATCTACTTAGCCGAAGAAGCTATAGTGATAAGCAACAAAACAGCCTGAAGCAGCAGGGTGCTGCTTATGACATATCTAATAGAGGATCACAAAATAGAAAAAGCTATAAAGATGGCCAGCCCGAAAAGTGTGATGATTTGGTACCAACAGTTCCTCAACCTGCACTCGATGAAGTTGCTGTTCAAGCTATTGTATCCATCTTAAGTGTCTATATTGAACGCTTTCTCCAAGATGAGGAATTTCAGACTGCCCTTCATCTCAAATGTTTTTCTTCCTTCAACTTTATCAGATTACAAGACTATGACATTGAAGAAAAAGTCATTGTCAACCTTGAACAAGCAATTCAGATTGTAGAAAAAGCTGTTAGAGAGTCTGTAAGTGCAAGGGAATTGAAAAAAGCTTCATTGCAGCTTAGTGTGATAACTGGTTTGAACTCAAATGATCTGAAGGATGGCTTCGTGCATGGGGCTCCTTATGCTATGCTGTCCTCATGCGCTCATCTTTACCTCAGTGTGATATATAAGCTACAAAAGAAAGACAGGATTTCTGCAAGGCATCTTTTGCAAGTGTTTTGTGATTCACCTACTCAGGCACGGATGAATCTGTTGCCTGAACTGTGGGAAGATGTATTTTTTCCACATCTTTCACATCTCAAGGGTTGGTACAATCAAGAAGCTAGTTCTCTATCAGATGCACCAAACAGGGAGAGGAAACTGAAGCTTCTTGAGAAAGTGTACAATGAAATTATGGATTCTAGCACTTACCAAATAGCTGCTTATTACAAGGATTGGCTCTCAGTGGGGGTTGAAGCTCCTCCTTTTCCTTCCATCCATGTTCCATCCATATCAGTTGGAAACATTCAGCATGAGGATTCACTTGCTCATTCTCCAGATCTAGCTAGTCCAACTAGTCCTTGTTCAGCGCAGCCAATGGTGAGTAAAAAGTTATATGATGCTGTATTTGGACGATCCAGTAAACCTGGACTAGAGGAAATCGAAGATAATGAGTCACATTACTATGATACATGTGGGAGAAGCTCAGATGGCTCTACTATTTATGTTAAACAAACATTAATATGCTCTTCAGAGACAGTTAAATATCCATACCAAAATAATGGTGAAGCTTCCTCCAAAAGTCCGCAGGATGATGCATCCTTTCTTGTAAGTAACTTTCAACAAACATCAACCTTCATTTTTTTTTTCTTTGCAAATTCGTGTGGCCCTTTTTTCCTTCCTTTCACTTACAGTTTATTGTTTCTCCTTTTTCACAAAGGTCCAATACACTACATGGTCAAGCCTTGTTCCCTAATACATATATCTTTGCATTTCGTAATGTCCAGGACTATAGTGTATTCTGTTGCATGCTGTATTTGACATGTTTGCAGTGTCCATTATTGATTGAGCAAAAGAGGACAAAGTCAAATATAATAAAAAAAGAAATGTCAGACAATTCTTTTTTAAGCAACCCTTTTCAGAATTTAAATATGCTGCAGGAAGATGGCAGCTCCTCAACAGCTGAGGAAGAATGGAGACTGCCAGGACCAAGTATACTGCAAGTAAAAGAAGCTTATAATACATTGCAGTCAACTGCACAAGATTATGATAAGCTGCATGCACCTGTTCTTTTAACTGCCAATGAACTCATGCTCAAGAGGCTAGCACAACCTGCATTTGAGTTGCAACAAACTAGGATCACATATGATCTTACTCTCTCTGGTCCTCCAAATCTTAGTGAGGATCCGCACCACAATTCTATTGCAAATGTAACTCTTCTATTTTTTTAACCCTGTTCCATTTTTATCTTTAGTATACTTGCTGTGTTTTATTTACTACTAAGCTCTTTTATTTCACTGGAGCAGCCAACTACAGTCAGGCCTACTTTTGAAGGTAAGTTGAGGGGAATACGTTATGAATGCTTTTGCTTTATATTCAAGGTTTTGAATTGATAGCTCATATCGATCTTGTCTTGGTGCAGAGTTGCATGAAACTTACAGACGTTTTCATGAAGAATCCTCATTCTCAAGCATACGCAATGACTTTATTTGCCCTCTGACAGGAAAGTTTTTCGAAGACCCAGTGACCCTGGAGACGGGTCAAACCTTTGAGAGAGTAGCCATCAAGGAGTGGTTTGATCAGGGAAACAGAACTTGTCCAGTAACAGGAAAATTGTTGGAATATCTGTCTGTTCCACTAACCAACATTATTTTGAAACATGTAATCGATAGTTGGAAATTGGAAATTTGTAGGAAAAACTTGGCATTGGCCTTTCTGATAGTTGGTAACTCAAGGGAAAATGGCTTACCAGGGAGAGAGGAAGCAGCTATATTCATGTTAGACCAATTTCTTACTACTTTAAGCAAAGAAGAAAGAACAAGGAATACCAAACACCTAATTTCTCTTGGGGGTTTACCATTTCTTCTTCAAAGGTTTAAAGCTGGAAATGTGGAAGAGAAAATACGTATTGCAGCAGTTCTTTCCTGCTGCATTGAAGCAGATTCAGTTTGCAGATATCACATAGCAAGAGACGTTAACATAAGATGTCTATTTGAGCTGGTTTGCAGCAAGCAAGTTAACTTGAGAACAAATGCGGTATTGTTACTTACAGAACTGATATGCTTGAGCAGGTTTGTGATATTTAATCTATCTATGACAGTTTCGACATGATTGCTTCCTTCCCATTCTGTGCAGCACTGATAGGGTAGATAGGAAAAAAATTGTAATGCAAGTGTTCGATTCAACTCTCACAAAAGTTCCTGCTAATCTTTCCACTCCACTTCACTCTCCTCACGTTGTCAGTGTGTGCATTGTCAAATGAGGAATGAAAGCATGCGTATATATCCTATTCCTAGTGAGGTTGGAGAGATCTAGCAGGAGTTTCAGAAATTCCTGTTCCATTTTCTTACTTAGAACTCAAACTCCCCTTAATCATGTTATGATTTTCTTTCCTAACTAGTATTATTATTACTATTGATGACTTGTCCAATATTTTTTGAAAGATTCTGTCTATCTTGTCATTTTGTTGTGTTTTAACATGTTATAAAATAATTGGAAATAAAAATTATGAAATCTATCAATATTACTTTTAGATAGTGTGAGAAGTGTAGGGAGATTGTCAATAAAGTTCCCCTATTGTGGAAATGACATTAAAGAAAAATATAATAATAACACTTGAGCAAACGTATATAAGAGTGAAAATGTGAGATTTCATTTGATATTTGACTCGGTTGAGCATCACCCGGTTCCAGCTATCACTGATTCCAAGTCTCATCTTCGTCATAACAGGAGGAAATATGTCCCACTACTTCTAAGTGAGTTACAGAGTGAAGAGATAATGAATATTATGCATGCTCTTCATGATCATCTCCTAAATTCTCCTCCTATCCAAAGACCCTTGGTTGCCACCCTTTTCTTGAACATAGATCTGCTGGTAAGCTTCTTGGGTTTAGTAGTAGATTCATATTATAGTTTCTTTTGGAAATGAATGTTGTGATTGTTTCTAGATCTTTTATTCTGTTGTCATTTGTTAATATTGAACAAAGCCTGTTTCAAGACTGAGATTAATGCATACTGCAGGTAGATCCTCGAAAATATGGCTTATACAGACAAGAGGCTGTTGATGCCATTACAGAAGCATTAGATAGCAGCTTGATTGATGGGGAGGTTGGAGAAAAATGTTGCCAAGCACTACTTATGTTGGGTGGACGTTTTTCTTTGTCAGGAAAGTTATTGATAGAGGATTGGATTCTGAAGGTAGCTGGGTTCAATGATGGTCCAGAAGTGAACTCTATTAAAAAGGAAGAGGATTTAGATATTGGTGACAGTATTATATTGGTAAGTTCATTCTCTAGGTTGCGTTCACCATTCTTTTTCCTTTCTTCTATAACAATCATATTAGATATAAGAGCACTGCTCCTCAAGTCCTGATTCATTTTTATTGAGGTTTGCATCCAAGCAGGACGATGAAGAATGTGCCATTGCAGAGTGGTTGAGGAATTTGTCAGCATCACTAGTTGGAAGTGGCAAAGTATCATTTTTAGAGGCAATCTCAAAGTGTTTAGGGTCAGGAAACCGGGATCTGGTGACTGCCTGCCTAACTAGTGTTGCGTGGTTGACCAGGGCACTTCCCTTACAAACTGATGCTGAGTTGCAGCGGACCTTATGCTCACTTATCTCCCACCTGAAACAAAGCCTGGAAAATGGTGCACGACTTCAACATAAGATTCTTGCTTCAATGTCTTTGCTAAACTTGAGTAAAATTTCAGGTTAGCTACTTTTCTCAGAATGAAGTTCATATTATGCTTTAAACTATAAAATGACCTCTCCCCTTATTTTGGCAGAATGCAGGGTCTTGCTAATGACAATTGCAGAAGAGATGGTGGTTCCTTTAAGAAGCCTTGCTGATATAACATGGACAGCAAAGGAGCTACACGGCATAATTTCTGGAGCAGACCTCTAAATGCAGGCATATAATATGTTACTATATAAAATATTCCAGTTTGATAAATACCATATGTTGCTGTAAAGATGTAGAGAAAGTTTTAGTTTTCTAAGTGATTCGTACAATCAACTATTGATAGTATTGTCATCACGACATTGTCAAAAGCAATAGAAAGACTTTCTGGTGATGTCTTTTGTTTTTCTTCTCAACAGTACAATTATGTTTTCGAGCAATACTTGGTCACACTTTTTTACAATTATGTAACTTTTATTAGCTTACCATGTGTTCCGTATAATCTATAATCCATCTATATATATAAAAGCATGAGTTTAAAAAAATATTTTAATTGATGAGTATAATTTTTATTATTAATTATATTACTAAACTAACATTAAAAATAAATTATTAGTATTATTATGCAATAATAATAAAAATAATATAAATTAGTATAATAGTATGTTAATGTGAAATTAATTGATTTGATCATATCTTTTAAAAGTTCTACATAAAAAAACATAATATATTATTAATTATTAAAATTGCAAATATATAAAATCACTTAATATAATTACATAAATTAAAAAAATAAAAATCTAAGTTTTTAATTAAATAAATATAATTTTTATATATAAATTTTTTTTATTTTAAATATCTTAATAACTAATCATGTTAAATCAATTTTTATAAATATAAAAATAATTTTAAATATGATAATTATTATTTTATTAATAATTTCTCTTAAATCTTAAATATAAAACTAATAGATAGGTTTTACGTTCAAAATAAATTATAATTATTTTATTAATATTGTTTTCATTATTAGTATAATAGTTATTATCACTTCATTATACTTTGAATCCATATTAAACTATACTTATTTTTTTAGATTATTTATTACTTAATTAGTGTGATATTTATATACCAATTAAAACTAATATTTAGCACTAAAAATACAAGCATTAGCAAGTCATTTTCATAACATCTAAAGAATTACAGGAAAAAAAATATATTTTAGGGTTATATTTCCATAAAAAAAGTTATGATTTTTGTAGAAGCTCATTTTTATCTAGCCCAAACAAACCAAATCAGAAACCAAAAAATTATAAATTAATAAAAGTCCATTAAAGAAAAGAGGGATCCATTTACAAATATACAAGCCCAAGACCCAAATACTAACCCTAGCCCGATTACCTAAACTACCCAGAAGCCCAAATTATCCAGACCCAAATACTAACCCAATAGCCCAAAACCTAAAAAAAAACTAAACAAAAAACCCTAATTCCTAAACTCCATCAGCGCCGTTGTCTCTATCACGTCAACAAGCACGCCTCTAGTTGTTACCCGCACCCCTCCTTGCCACCACCACCTGCAAAAACAAAGAAACAGTAATAGAGGCAGAGAAGTAGAGAAAAGAAAGACAAAAAAATAACATTTTGTAATATATTATTGTAACAAAAAAAAGAGAATACAAAAAAAAAAACAACGAAGTTCTTAAAAAAGGTACTTTTATCTTTTATTTTCCAAGCAAATATATAAAAAAAATAAACAAAAGGAAGTTTTTACCTATTTGTACCATCACCGAAAACCATCTCTGACTCGAGAAGCCTCAGAACCCCTTAGGGTTCCACTGAGGGCCTCGTCGGAGAGGGTAGAAATCGAAAGGTTTCTTCTTATTTTTCCTCCGATCTTAACCTTTTTGGATGTTTTAACTCTGGATATATTTCCAGGGACTTGAAAGGGTGAAAAGGGCCCTTTTTTATTTTTCGGCCACTGGAGGTGACGGTTGCCGTCGCCGATGACTGCTGGCCTCGACGGAGTAGTGATGGCCTTGGGATCAGAGGGGGAGAGGATGTCTAAGAAAAAAAAGAGGAAGAAAGATTTTTTTTAAACAATGGGAGATATGACTTTTTTCAAAAATATTTGACTTAAATAGGGCACTGGTACGACATCGTTTTGGCCTGGCTTCAGAAGCCCCAAAACGACGTTGTTTTAGGCATGATCCGACAACTTGACCCAGATCCCCTCAAGATCCTTTTGAAAGGTTGGGATATTTGCTACCCAGGTCCCTCCTCTTTTAAGCACTACATAATGTAGTCCTGATGTTTTTCTTCTTTTCAAATTACACCATTTAATTTTAACTTTTTTTCATTTTAGTCCTTAGACTGTCGACCCTTTAGGGAGTGATAGGTGTACTGAGGTTGGGGTTATTTGTCCTTTGGTCCGTGCATTTTTATTGTATTTTAATTTAACCCTTTTATTTTCTATTCTTATTTATTTATACCTTAAGTTTTATCATAGCTTCAATTTAGTCCTCTGTTTATATAATTAAGTCATTGTACTTTTTTTTTAATTTTTAACCTTTAAGTTGCATAATTTACATTTTTGCCCTCAAATTTCCTGATTATTTTATTTTGGTCCTTTATTTTTAAATGTTGATACTATTAATACTATTAGTATTATTTTATTTTGGATATAATTATATTATCATCATACCTTTTTATATTATTTCACTACTATTATCATTATTATATAGTATTATTAATTGAATAACTATTATCATTATTATTTGTTATTGTTATATTCATTATATTATATTTATTTTATTTCATTATTTATGTTGTTATTTTGTTAATGTCATAATTTTGCCATCATCGTATATTGTAAATACTGCTACATACATTCATCCGTTTTTCTGCGCAAACGCATAAGAAATAATTAAAAACGAGGCAATGTTCTTTATTTAGAGATCCGAGAAGTTGTGCCTCTAACTTACGGGGTACAACTTTCTCCTTGAACCAAAATAATCGAACATCCTTTTAAAATTAAAAACATATAAGATAAAGGTAATAATTAATCGATAAGCGTTCTTATTTTCGAGAATTCAAGATCTTGTGCCCCAACTTTCGGGACATGACTTTTCGTCTTGGTCAACCCGAAATAAGAAAGCCTCCTCCTTAAAATTTATTTTAGATGTCATCAAATAACATCATGTAAAAGGGGATTACATTTTAAATTCTCTTCAAATTCTCAATCTTTGACACTAAGACATCAAGTAATCAATTAGGTACTAATTTTGGACGTTATGAGAGTGCGATTCCTTCCTCGTATGTAACCGACTGCTGAACCCATTTCCAAGATTTTGTAGACCGAAAATTATCATTTTGGTAAATCTACCCTTTATTAAAATGATTAAGTTTCGAGGTGGTCCAATCATACCTAATAAAAGGATTGGTGGCGACTCCGTCTTCGTTTTTAAAATAAAAAGTCAATTTCCAAAAAGGTTTCGATAGCTTGGCGACTTCGCTGGGGGCATAAAAGAGTCAAGCCACGAGTTCATTACTTTTTGGTCTTTTTGTCAAAAATTGAGAATTTGGTTTAAATTAGCGATCCTTTTCTTGCATTTCATTGTTCGTGTCTTGTTTTGGTGTTGAAATGTGTGAATGTCATTGTTAATAATCTCGGGTTACATAGTGATTTAGACGTATGGTCTTATTTTTTGTTGAGGTTTAAGAATTCTTCTTTAGAGTTTCACATATTGCATGACATAATCGTTGTCTTTCGCCCTTCTTAAGTGGGAGTGAGAAGTTACTCCTTTGTGAGGTCTTCACCTCCATGTAGGATAGTGGATCACTTTCAGGATACATCCGTACCTATGTCTTCATGAGGTCTTCACCTTCGTGTATCCATATGGAAATGTATTCCCCTAAACTAAACTCAGTCCGTACAAGTCTATAATGGGTGAGGATTGAGGAATCTACCAATCCAGTTACCTTTACTTTAGAACCAAACCGTATGTAATGAAACGTAAGAGCCTGCCCTAGGTAGAACCATGTCAAACCTTTAGCGGTTACCAAAATAGATTACAAAGAAGAAACATTTTAATTGTTATTCTTTGCTTTGTATTCAAGCTTTATACAAAATGTGCTGACTAGTTTCGTTTTGTTTTGGCTGTGGTTGCATTGCATTTTCATCTTAGAGGAAAGGTATTGATTTGTGTTCAATTGCTAAATAGAGAGCTTGTCATGGAAAAGAGGTTTCTTGATAAAGTGGAAGAAAATACGACCGTGCGGATATGGTTAGAGAAAAGGCAACAAGAGGAAAGTGACATCCTGCTGGAGGTGCAGGTCAAAGATAGGGACCATTTTATGAGGGAAGCTTTGGCTTAAGTACGAGAAGTGGCTGCCCACTTGCAAACCCTAGTCGTTCAAAGACTAAAATATGAATTGGAGTTGGATTGGGGCCGAGAGTTACTTGGCTTATTGGGAAAGTTAAAGTTTTGAGTATTAAGGAGAGGCCGTACATGTATCTGCTTTATGTAAAGAAACTTGTTTTCTAGTAAAGTTGTTATAATAGAATTGAACTAGAATCAATGTTTCCATTTATTAGCATTACATTTCATTACATGCATTAAATTTCATGAAAAATCCTCTAATTAACCAAAAATTACGACAGTTACCTTAGAAACTAAAGAGAATCTGTAAACCCAACATCGCTACAATACTCATGGTAAAACTAAGGCCTTAGATTCATTTAGCAGGGGCAATGTCATCATCACTGTATCAAAAGTTGAAGTTGGTGACAGAAGGTTGGTTAGTCACGATAAATGTCAAGGAAGACATCATTGCATCTGTGACTAGTGACGTGCCCTACATAGGGGTAGATGAAGATGCTGTGGAATGCTCCTTCCGATCATTGGAATTCACTAATGCAACTTTTATTGCTAAAGGAAGCAAGATCCCCACACCAAAAGTATCTAAAACCACAAGGATGGGTTTGCAATTGATAGTTGGGAAGGAAGCTTTGTCAGGGAGAGGACTTGGAAAATATCTCCAAGGAAGGGTTAATGCACCAATGTTGATGGATAAACAGGATCGCTTTGGCCTTGTAACACCCCTTACCCGAGACTATTGCCGGATTTGAGCTCGAGGCATTACTTTACTTAACTTAAAAATTCAGGGCATAAAATTTTACCTTTGAAATTAATTTCACTATTCACAACAAAGCTGTCCACCTGCGCAGAAGTTACTAATTTAGATATAACTTGAGCTACGAAATTCGAAATTTAAATTCGTAAATTTTCCCTGAAACTAGACTCATATGTATTCTTACCATAAATTTTTCAGAATTTTTGGTTTAGCCAATTAGTACAGTTTATTAGTTAAAGTCTCCCCTATTTCACCACTCGACTATCCTGACCTCTTGTCACTAAAAATAAGCTTTCTTATTGTATGATTTTCATATGGTGTTCTCACTTGTTTCTACAGAAAATAGACTCAATAAGGAATCTAGAAATATAAAATACAACTCATAACCATTTTTTTAAAATTTTTAATGATTTTCTAAACTCAAAACAGAGGACTCCAAAAATAGTTCAGACCCTATCTCACTAAAATTCACATATCTTAAAATATAAAATTCATTTTTCTACACCATTATTTTTCTATGAAAGTAGACTCAATAAGATTTAATTATATATATCATTCATTTTCAAATTAATTTTATACTATCCTAGGTGATTTTTCAAAGTCACGTCACTGTTGCTGCTTGAAATCTGTTTCTTTGCAAATTTTACTCTTTCATGATTTCTATGCATGATTTATCACCTAAACATTTGTAACATAAAACACCTTCATACTTAGCCATTTTGACAACCATTCATCATCAAATACTTACATATCATTCTTTAGCAAAATCATAAATACAAACATTCAAAATAACTAAGTCCCTATACATGCCATAACCCAAACATGGTTCATCATAAAATACTGAGTTGTTGTCGTTGATAGTGTGGACGATCTCCGATGTCTTTAAGTTCCCAAAAGTAGCTTTACAATACTATAAGAGAAGTAAGCATAAAGCTTAGTAAGTTTACTAGCAAATAAATAACAACATTTAACACAAATAATTAAACTCAAATGTCAAGATCTCTAGTTTACTCTTTATTTAATCTCATTCTCGTTCTCTTACTGGTTTACTTAGTTAACTCATGATCGTAACTTATTCTTATCTTGCTGAAACATTGAGTATCAATTGATAATATAGTAAGTTCTTAACTCTTATAACTCATCTGAGCTTGCCATTTATGCTTTTAAATGAACTTTTATTAACATGATTCGTTTACTAGCCCGTTGAGCCACGTTGGAATAATAAGGATACTTGGGTCTTTTCTGATAATAACATGCCAAAGCCATGTCCCAGACATGGTCTTACATGGGATGTTCTCATATCGGTGCCCATGCCATGTCCCAGACATGGTCTTACAGGGGACCTCTCATCTCGGTGCCAATGCCATGTCCCAGACATGGTCTTACATGTGGCCAACGCTATGTCCCAAACATGGTCTTACATGGGACCTCTTTACCCAAATGTCATGAAATTTGTATCCGATACATTCCTCATGTTTCAACGGGGATTTTTAACACCGATTCTCTGTCATCTCATACTTGAGTCAACATTAAATAAATTCATAAAATAAATGCAAATTGCTGGAAAATAAAAATATTAATAATTATTGAAATATTGTATTTATTTACCGTAAACTTACCTCGGTACAAAATATAGCCAAATTCACCAACTTAGCCTTCAACTTTATTCTTTCCTTTGTCTAACCTTGAGTTTCATTCTTCTTGATCTAAAATAGCAAATTTAACTCATTTAATACTCACATTTATCAAAACAGCCCTCAACTCTAACTTTGGAAAAATTACAATTTTGCCCCTAAACTTTTACATAATTACATTTTTGCCCCAAGGCTCGGAAATTAAACTTCATCTCATATTATTATGTTTTATGACCTGCTGAACATTTTCCCCTTCTATGGAAACATTAAATTCCCACTCTAACACTTACTTATAAGCATTAGGTATTTTTACCGATTATGTCAACTTACTCATTTTCACTTAAAATCGCTTAGCAAAAGTTGTTTAACATAATTTCTAGCTTCATATTCCACCACAAAACATCAAAATAAACACATTTCACCTATGAGTATTTTTCCAAATATGAACCCTAGGTTAAATTATTGCTAGAATAGGCTAAATTAAGCTACCAGGATCTCAAAAATGTAAAGAGCATTAAAGATGGGGCTTGGGATCACTTACTATGGAGCTTGGAAGCTTAAAAACCCTAAATATGGCTTCTTTCCTTGCTAAATTCAGCCTAATGAAGATGATGATAAAAAATTGGCTTTTAATTTTGTTTTTAATTCATTTTAATAACTAAATGACTAAAATGCCCTTAATGAAAAACTTTAAAAACAGGCCTAACCATGTCCATTTTTGTCCAAAAACTTAACTAATGGTCTAATTACCATATAAAGGCCTCCAATTTAAAATTTCATAACAATTGGACACCTCTAACATATAAAACTCAACTTTTGCACTTTTTACAATTTAGTCCTTTTGACTAAATTGAGTGCCCAAACGTTAAAATTTTTGAACGAAACTTTCACGAAATCTTTTCGTGAAATTTTAGGCCATAGAAATATAATAAAAATAAATTTTTCCTCATCGAATTTGTGGTCCCGAAACCACTGTTCCAATAACCTTAAATTTAGGCCATTACAGGCCTAAGGTACAAGCCAAATGTAAGACAGAAGAGGAAGGAACTGGAAAAGAAATAGTAGAAACAGAAGGCGTGACTGAGTGGGGAAGAGATCAAGTGGGAACCAATGATCTTTCCTCATATATTTGAAACATTCGTGTCAGAAAAAGTCATCTATCCTGAATGAAAAATGGTAGAGAAAGAAAACCAGATAACTAAAAATGTAGGAAGAATGTTGGAAAGTTTAAGCGTCAAAACTATATCTAAAAAGGAAGCTGAGGAAGGGAACCTAATAAGAATTTGTCCCTACACCCCCGAAAGTGTTCTGAACAACTAGATTGTGGAGGAGATCCCTGTAGTTTTTAGGAATATTTTAGAGTAATGTTGAAAACACACCTGTTGCTCTAAAGCTTGGGAGAAATAGAGATCCTTTTGTGAAAAGGCGCATGTCCACTATTTTTATTTTAATGAAAACAATGCATCTTTGTGTCCCACTGACAAATATTCTATTATTTTTTCATTACATTCATACCTATACCACACAGTTAATCATTCATAAATCATTTGTTCCTTGAGTCTCCTTTTGTTCCAATAACAGTTCTCTGGATATCAATGATATGAGTGATGCTACCATTGACTTAGAGTCTCCTTTTAAGTAGGATATGTGTTTAGAAGAACCTTAGGACTTCAAAGATGATTAAGATTGTAACTTTTCTCCTGATCTGCTAAGAATGGTAGAGCAAGATGAGAAATAGTTCTTACCTTACAAAGAATCAGTAGAAATTGTGAGCTTAGGGGATGAACAAGAAAAGAAAGAGGTGAAAATCAGAATTTGCATCACTATAGAAACAAGATGAGATCTTGTTGAGTTACTCTAAGAATTCAAATATTTATTCGCATGGTCCTATCAAGACATGCCTAGTTTAAGTATTGATGTTGTGAGACACAAGCTTCCCAAAAAGGAATAATGCAAGCCGATTTAGTAGAAACTTTGAAGGATGAGGCCTTATGTACTGTTGAAGATAAAAGAAGAGGTCAAGAAATAGTTCGATGTTGGTTTCCTACAAGTGGTCAAATATTCGGAGTGGGTAGCCAATATAGTCCCCATCCTTGAGAAAGATGGGAAAGTACAAATGTGTGTAGATTACAAGGATTTAAATAAGGCTAGCTCGAAGGAGAATTTCCTGTTGCTTTACATCGATACTTTAGTGGACATCACGGTAGGTCATTCACTATTCTCTTTCATGGATGGTTTTTCCAGATATAACCAAATAAAGATGCATCTGAAAGATATGGAGAAGACCACATTCGTAACAATGTGGGGAATGTTTTGTTATAAAGTGATGTCGTTTGGACTGAAAAATGTGGGGGCAACATATCAAAGATCCATGGTGACTTTGTTTCATGATATAATGCACAAAGAAATTGAGGTTTATGTTGATGATATGATTGCTAAATCCTGAACAGAGAGCAAGCATGTGAATGTCTTAAGAAAACTATTCTTAAGGTTAAGGAAATTCCAGCTAAAGCTGAACCCATCAAAATGTACTTTTGGGGCCACATCGGGTAAATTGCTGGGATTTGTAGTTAGTGAGAAAGGGATTGATATTGACCTAGATAAAGTTAAGGCCATACAGGATTTACTACTGTCGCATACCCAAAAGAAAGTTTGGGGTTTTTTAGGAAGATTAAATTACATTGCCCGGTTCATTTCACAACTAACCGAGAAATGTGACCCCATATTCCGTCTCCTTAAGAAATATAATCCAAGTGTATGAGATGAGGAATGCCAGAAGACCTTCAACAAGGTTAAACATTACTTGTCCAATGCCCCAGTACTGATGCCATCTAGCCCAAATAAACCACTGATACTATACTTGGCAATATTTGGACATTCTATGAGATGTGTATTAGGCCAACATTATGAGTTGAGGAGGAAATAAAGAGCAATCTATTACCTCAGCAAGAAGTTCACCAAATGCAAGACAAGATATTCGCCAATCAAAAAGCTATGCTGCTCCTTGGTCTAGACCACTTAGAGGCTAAGACAATATATGTTGTATCATACGATTAGGCTTATTTCAAAAATAGATCCTCTAAAGTTCATGATGGATTCGACTCCATTGAATGGAAAAATGGCTCGATGGTGAATTTTTCTCTCCGAATTTGATATAATCTATGTAAACCAGAAGGCAATAAAGGGGAGTGCAATAGTAGATTTCCTAGCTAGCAGAGCTCTAGAGGATTACGAGCCTTTAAATTTCAATTTCTCGAATGAAGATCTGATGTATGTTGCAAACACTGAAGAAGGTGCTCCAAGAGAATATCCTTGGAAACTAAATTTTGATGGTGCCTCAAATGCCATGGGCAACAGAGTTGGGGTAGTCTTGGTACTGACCGACTATTTAACGTCACAGCAATATTGTGTAAGCATAAATTGTCGATGCAAGTATAGTAGAAAGATGTGAGTCTGTCGAATATCGATCCCACAGGGATGGGTGTCTTTTGTCTATTAATGCCAGTACAATAACTTCATATAAATGTGATGAATTGTGAGGATAGTGGTCGATGCAATAACTTTAAAGACAACAAAATAAAATATGATGGTGATAAATTGGGATCCCCAACATGAATTTTCAGCAGAATACTAAGTGCTCACAAAGTATAAAAGTATATGTGATTTTCGATGCAATAAAATTCAATGTATATCTTACTCAGCGTTACTCCTCCATTTAATCTCAGACTTAACTATTCATATTAACCTCACATTCCGATGATGGCAGAATGACACTATTAAGAACAAGTGGGCTAAATTCCTATAATCCTCACTCAACTTTCGTTGTAATGCTTGTTGGCTCAAACTGTTGCTGCACCTTCGAGTGTCAGTGACTGCAATAACACCTCCGTGTAAAAAAATTCAAACCCCAAGATTAAACAATAAAAGCAAGTAAATAAGATAACATTTTACCAAGAATTCATTAGTACTTCCATACAACCAGAAATGAGAGAGTAATCTTCAACATTTAGAAAGAAATAAGAAAGACTTGAATGCATAATACTATCCCTAGACAACTTGATTGAATCTCTCTATTACCTCTTGTTGCGCACTTAGGTCTCCTCGTCAAGAGCTAGTCTGCATCTAGTTTTCATGTTGGCTCATCTGTGAAAGGTTTAAGCTGCCATGGCTGCAAGCTTCAAGGTCAGGTGATGAAGATGATAATGGAGAAAAACCACTCAAGAAGGCCACTTTTTCTTCTCATGTTTACCTTTTATGTCCTTCCCCCACAGTGCAGGTGTTGTTTCCCTAAAATTATTCTGTCCTTGTTCGTACAGGTTGGTTATGCCAGACTGGATAGCTTACGTAATTCTGGTTCTTTTCTAGATAGTTTTTAGGTGCGACGACAATTCTGAACATAAATTGGAATTAACCCATGTAGTGATATGTGGACATCTGTCAGGTGCGGTGACAATTCTGGATGCAATTTGGGATTAACTCATGCAGCGACATTAATGCAATAAGATAGAAAAATTAAGTATAAAATAGGCTAGGAATCATTGAGTTATAAAATGGAATTTACTAAACTGAAAATGCTAAAATGTATGCTAAGGATAACTAAATGGGAACAATTTAACCAATAAGTAAGGGGAAAACTTATGTTCTTTCTAGTGCTATCAGGTACCTCTAGACGGAGATCACTATACTTTCACCAGTAAACTTGATTTTGATTGCATAAATAACATGGTAGAATACAAAGCTTGTATCGTAGGTATTCATGTGGCTATAGAATGCAAGATCAAAATGTTGGAACTATATGCGGATTCAACACTAGTAATCTATCAATTCAGAGGCGAATGAGAGACAAGAGATTCCAAGTTGATTGATTATCGAAAGTTGATTCTTGAGTTAATTAAAGAGTTTGATAACATCACATTCTGCTACCTTCTGTAAGAGAAAAATAAGATGACTGATGGCTTGGCTACCTTAGCCTCAATGATCAAAGTGAACGAACAAGAGGATGTAAAACCCATCCAGATGAGCATTTATGAGGCTCTAGCCCATTGTTACAATATTGTGGAGGAAGAAAGGGCTAATCAGCCTTGGTACCATGACATATTGCAATATGTAAATAACTGTAAGTACCTTAAGCAAGCAATCGAGAATGATAAAAGAACGCTAAGAAGGCTGGTTAATGTGTATGTCGAGCCGAAGAAAATACTGGAAGAAGTCCATAAGGGCATTTGTGGAACAAATACCAATAGTTTTACAATGGCCAAACAAATCATGAGATTCGAATATTATTGGTCTACCTTGGATGGGGATTGTGTCAATTATGCCTAAAAGTTTCATAAATGCCAAATTTATGGGGGCAAAATTCATGTGCCTCTTTCACCTCTTCATGTTATGACTTCTCCATGACCTTTCTCTATGTGGGGTAGGGATGTCATTGAGACGGTCTCGCCAAAGGCTTCCAATGGACATCGATTCATCTTCGTGGTCATTGATTACTTCACCAAGTGGGTAGAAGCCGTTTCTTATGCTAATGTCACAAAATTAGTAGTTAGTAAATTCTTGAAGAAAGAGATTAAATGTCGGTATGGAATGCCAGAAAGGATCATAGTATTGAACCTAAACAACAGCACGATAGTAGAGGTCTGCAGTCAATTCAAGATCAAATATCACAACTCGTCACCATATTGCCCGTAAATGAATGGTGCAGTGGAGGCAACCAATAAGAACACTAAGAAGATCATGGAGAAAATGACAGAGAGTTATAATGATTGGCATGCTAGATTACCATTTTCCCTCTATGCTTATCGAACATCTGTTAGAACCTCCACTGAGGCAACACCTTTTTCATTGGTTTATGGAATAGAGGAAGTCTTGAAGTTGAGATTCCTTCTTTTCGAGTTTTATCAGAATTGAAATTAGATGAAGAAGAATGAATCCAATCTAGATATGATCAGTTGAATTTGATCGAAGAAAAGAGGCTGAAAGCTATTTGTCATGGTCAGATGTACCAAAAATGAATGATGCGAGCTTATGACAAAAAGGTCCGCCCTAAAGAATTCCATAAGGGGGACCTGGTGTTGAAAAAGATTCTTCCTATATAAAAAGACTTCGGAGGAAAATGCATGCTGAATTAGGAAGGACCTTATGTGGTGAAGAAAACCTTTTCTGGAGGTATGCTGATTTTGACCGAAATGGATGATAGAGATTTGGCCAACCCTGTGAATTCAGATTCAATTAAGAGGTATTTCACCTATAAAAAAAAGGGCAAAGGGTGTCTTGAGACCAAAAGAGTCCTGAGTTGAAAACCTGAAAAGGGCGTTTCAAATTTGAACTAAAGAATGGGCATGTAATAGTCGTCTCCCCTCAAAGGTAGTAATGAGGAAGAGCTTTACATCTTGGGACATCGACGAAGTACTCTAGATCTCCCAAACACATATCAGGCTTAGATTGATCCTTAACAAGTTTGTTCAGAGAAGCTCATACTACAATATTTGAGGCACCTAATTTTATTTTCACTCAATTTGTGTTCTAGCAATGTTTTCCATTTTTGTTAATCCTTTCATTAAGGTTTTTGTACTCAATAAATTTTAGCCTTATCCATGTCGCAACCATGTTCAAGCATTTTTTGAATTGAAATAACTATTAATAGACTAACATTATTAAAGTAAAAGGATTTCTGTATATCACTCTAAAAGATTTCTAAATAGTACAGGGACCTAAAACAGGACCACTAGCTGGAAATAACCAAATTTAAAAGTTGGAAAGATCTTAGAACGAGTAGCTCAAATTGTGATTACCTCTTCGGACTTCCTATCAAAGATACCAGACCTGAATAGAATGCATGGTAACACATCAGTGATAGAACTTGGACAAACCACGAGCATTATTGACCTAAACGTTAAAAGACAAAACCATTCAAAAAATGACATGTTGCATTCATCATTCATATACATCTAGCTAGGAGCATTTGATTCATTCCAATCATAGCATCCTAATTGCTTGGAAAAATAGAGGCCTATGAAATAGATTCTATAGGTCTTGTTCCCTAGAGAACGATGTAACAGATTAGTGAAACAGTGACTCCTATATCCCTGAAGATATAGTGGGCCAAGATGATGTTACAACCTTAAATCCTGTATCCCTAAAGATGCAGTGGGTTGGATCAAAACTACAGTAGTAAATCTCATCTCCACGAAGATGCAGTGGAGCAAGATAAAGCCACAAATCCTATATTCATGAAGTTGTAGTGAAATAGATAGAGCAGCAATTCCAATCCCCCTAAAGTTGTAGTGGGTCAGAATAAAGCTACCATAGCGAATCTTATCTCCCTAAAGTTGCAGTGGAGCAAGATAAAACTACAAATCCTATACCCCTGAAGTTACAGTGGGTTGGAATGAAACTACATTGGTGAATCTTATCTCCCTTAAGTTGCAGTGGAGCAAGATGAAGCTACAAATCCTATACCCTTGAAGTTGCAATAGGTTGGAATAAAACTACAACGAAAAATCTTATCTCCCTGAAGATACAGTGGAGCAATATGAAGTTACAAACTCCTGAAGTTACAGTGGGTCGGAATAAAGCTACCATAGCGAATCTTCTCTCCTAGAAGTTGTAGTGGAGCAATATGAAGCTACAAATCCTATACCCCTAAAGTTGTAGTAGGTTGAAATGAAGCTACCATAGCGAATCTTATATCTCTGAAGTTGTAATGGAGCAAGATGAAGCTACAAATCTTATACCCCTGGAATTGTAGTGGGTTGGGATGAAACTACAATGGCGAATCTTATCTCCTTGAAGTTGCAGTGGAGCAAGATGAAGCTACAAATCCTATACTCCTGAAGTTGCAGTGGGTTGGAATGAAAGTACAATAGCAAATATTATCTCCTAGAAATTGCAAGAGCAAGATGAAACTATGACATTAAATCTTGCTTTCCTAAAGTTGTGGCAAAGTGGATATAGTGGAGGAGTGGAGTAATAAATGAATTGAAAAAGTGGGTTACTTGAAAAAGAGAAGCACCAGAGAAGTTGAGATACAGCAGGACCGAACAAAATTTGTCCTCCTTTAAAGTCTTTGCTCCCTTCCTATTATACGACAATGGGCAAAGAGGAGCAACTGTCGAGGCCCATTTTTATCCGGCTGAAACAAACCAAATCAGAAACCAAAAAATAATAAATTAATAAAAGTCCATTAAGAAAAAGGGTTCGTTTACAAATATACAAGCCCAACACCCAAATACTGACCCTAGCCTGATTACCTAAACTACCTAGAAGCCCAAATTACCCAGACCCAAATACTAACCCAAGTGCCCAAAGCCCAATAGCCCAAAAGCTAAAAAAACTAAATAGAAAACCCTAATTCCTAAACTCCATCAGTGCCGCTGCCTCTGTCACGTCGGTAGACCCGCCTTTAGCTATTACCCACACCCCTCATTACCACCACCACCTATAAAAAATAGAGAAACAGAAACAAAGAAACAGAGGCAGAGAAGTAGAGAAAAGAAAGACAAAAAAATTAATATTTTGTAATATATTTCAGCTATAAAAGTCGAAAATGGATTGTAACAAAAAAAGAGAATACAAAAAAACCAACAACGAAGTTCTTAAAAATGCTAGTTCTTTTATTTTTTATTTTCGAAGCAAATATATATATAAAATAAAAAAGAAAGTTTTTACCTATTTGTGCCATCACCAAAAACCATATTCGACTCGAGAAGCTTCAAAACCCTTTAGGGTTCCGTTGAGGGCCTTGTCGAAGAAGGTAAAAACCGAAAGGTTTATTCTTCTTTTTTCTCCAACCTTGGCCTTTTTGGGCATTTTAACTCTAGATATATCTCTACGGTCTCGAAAGGGTGAAAATGGCCTTTTTTTTTATTTTTCAGCCACTGGAGGCGGCGGTTGCCGTTGTCGATGATCGGTGGCCTCAACGGAGAATTGGTGGCCTTAGGATCGGAGTGGGAGAGGATGTTTGAGAAAAAAGAAAGAAAGAAAGATTTTTTTTGAAGCAAGGGGAGGTATGATTTTTTTTCAAAAATATTTGACTTAAATAGGGCACTGGTACGACATCGTTTTGGCTTGGCTTCAAACCTCCAAAAACGACGTTGTTTTAGGTATGATCCTACAACACGACCTAGATCCCCTTAGGATTCGTATGTTTTTTGAAAGGTTGAGATATTTGCTACCCAGGTCCCTCCGCTTTTAAGCACTACATAATTTACTCCTAATTTTGATTTTTTTCTTCTTTTTAAATTACACTATTTAATTTTAACTTGTTGTAATTTTAGTCCCCAGACTATCGACCCTTTGGGTAGTGACATGTGTACTAGGGTTGGGGTTATTTGCCCTTTTGGTCCCTGTATTTTTATTGTATTTTAATTTAACCCTTTTATTTTCTGTTCTTATTTATTTATACCTGAAATTTTATCATAGCTTCAATTTAGTCCTCTATTTATTTAATTAAGTCCTTATAATTTCTTTTTTTTTAATTTTTACCTTTTAAGTTGCATAATTTACATTTTTGCCCTCAAATTTCTTGATTATTTTATTTTATTCCTTTATTTTTAAATGTTGATACTATTAATACTATTAATACTATTAGTACTATTTTATTTTGGATATAATTATATTATCATCATACCTTTTTATATCATTTCACTATTATTATCATTATTATATAGTATTATTAATTGAATTATTATTATTTCTTATTGTTATATTCATATATTATTTTCATTTTATTTCATTATTTATGTTGTTATTTTGTTAATGTCATAATTTTTCCATCATCGTATATTCTAAATATTGCTACATACATTATCCATTTTTCTACGCAAACGCATAAGAAATAATTAAAACTGAGACAATGTTCTTTATTTAGAGATCTGAGAAGTTGTGCCTCTAACTTATGGGGTACAACTTTCTCCTTGAACTAATATTCGAATATCTTTTTAAAATTAAAAACGTATAAGATTTAGGTAATAATTAAACTATAAGCCTTCTTATTTTCAAGAATTTGAGATCTTGTGCCCCAACTTACAGGACATGACTTTTCATCTTGATCGACCCGAAATAAGAAAGCCTCTTCCGTAAAATTTAATTTAGAAGCCATCAAATAACATCACGTAAAAGGGGATCGCATTTTAAATTCTCTTCAAATTCTTAATTTTCGATGCTAAGACATTAAGTACAATGAAAGGAAGACAAAGCATGAGAAACATTCCTTATGCTTCTATAGTAAGAAGTCTCATGTATGCTATGTTGAGCAAACATCTAGATATCTTTTTCGAAGTGGGGTTGATTAGTCGATATCAAGAGAATCCTGGTCCAAGACACTAGCAAGCAGTTAAGCATATACTCAAGTATTTACGGAGAATGAGAGATTATATGCTTGTTTATATTTGAAGAGATCTTTCTCCTATCAGATATATTGATTCTAAATTCCAAATATGTCAAGATACGAGGAAATTGACATCAGGCTATGTCTTTGTCCTACACAGAGGGTCCATAATGTGACTAAGTGTCAAGCAAGGTTACACTACTAACTTCACTACGGAGGGCCAAATATGAGGTATGGAAAATGCTATAACACTATAACAATGCAGATATAGCTAAACACCAAAGAAACCACAGGAGAACAAAAATAGAAAGTATCATAAGAGAGATGAAAGTGATTGAAAGAATTGTGGATATAGTCAACGATCAAGTATGAGGAGAAACCCTATGGATTTATTTACCTAGGCTTTTCTAGCTAGAGAGTGTTTGGGAAACAGATAGAGGCCATAGAAATGCCAAACATGACTCATCTACTTTACTAGGGCAAATGGGAGACTATTGGATCTAGTGCCTTAAGTGTAGTATTTTTCTTTATGTACACTTGTATTTTTTTGAACAAATTGGTTTAATAAAATTATTTATGAATGAAATTAATATCCTTTGTATATTGTCCTTAATGGTTTTTGCATGCAAAGCAAAATGGAAACAAATATTAGCTCATTGGTTGTTTAATGTTTAACTAATACTAAATGGTATTACATGGTTTGATTGTAATACTAAAAGACAAATTATATTAACAAATGAACCTAAACATGCCCTTAGTCTAATTAAAAATGAGCAAATTGAATGAAAGACTAATATGTCATCTATCAAGTCCAGTTGGGGAGATGTTTTGTCTTGGGCATTAGAGCGAATGACTCCCAGTAGATAAAGACATAGATATGACTGACTGAATTGATAGTGGATTTATTTACTTGTGACATTCATAGTGCGGCATACCTTAATCCTGAGTGGATGGTAGGCTATGCATGTGTGACTTGTATACTTTGATGTAAGTAAAAGCCTCTGTTTAAATAGATAAGGAACCGAAAGCTGGTGTATTGGATATACGACTTTTGCAGTTTGTAGCATCATTCATAATAGTGGAATTCATAGCCCAAGACATGGGTAAATGATATCCTTTCATTGGCATTATATGATAGATGAAAAGTAAACGTGGTCACGTATCATTTTTCTTTGTGATGAATGACTTAATTGTTATATGATAGTAATTGACATTTCATGAAGGAATATATAATGATTACTATAACATAAAATAGGATCATATTAGGAGAATGAATTTATCCCAAAGAGATTAAGAATATCCTATGAGGGAAACACGCTTATGATAAGGTCATTGGACAAGTACTGATTGAGTAGCTTTCGTAATGATATGTAATTATGGAGAGCTCAGTCATGATACCATAGTCAAATTTCTTCGTGATTAGATCAGTTTATAATTAATAGGCAAAAAAATTAAGATTTTTTTTGCTATAAATATCACGAACCGACTCGATTTTAAATTTTTTTTGTGTAAGAAAACTATTTTTGAAGCATATTTTTTCCTTCAAAATGTGTTATTCGTTCATGTTATTACGTGTAAGGTGGCTCGCTAATACTAAACGAGGTTGTGTCATGCATTTCTGAAGGGCTGGGTCAGTTAGATGGTTCGACATTTAACGTAAGGAAAAGTGGGGAGGGTGGCATCTCCAGTGTGTAATGGTCTCTGTCATTCAAGTCAATGGGTTTGCTGAATGGTGGAATGGCACTAAGTTGTGTTGGACTTATGTCTTAGGGTGGTGAGTGGCAGTGTCGACTAGGGTCCATTTTCTGGTGGGTTTGAGGAGGTGGTGGTGAGTCGCCATCATTTATGTCGATGTCTGGAGTCGTTGAGAAACAGTGGTGGTGGTGGTGGTGGTGGCGGTTAATAGTGGTTGGTAGCTTTTATTTGACTCGGTTTCATGTCTATACCATGTGAGAAATGGTTTTATAGGTGCTATTTCAGAGTTGTTAAATGGGTGGAGGTGGTGATTTAAGGGTGTTTGGGGTTGCAATGGCGAGGGTCAAATGGGTGTTCAAAGGAGGATGAAACAATGTCAGGTTTGGGGTTGTGGTGTAGCTAGGTTTTAGAATGGTGAGGTTGCATTTTCTTTTGTATTAGTGAAGGGTGGATCGATTTAGGGGTAATGACAACAACGGTTTTTGAAGGGTTAAGGAGTCGAGCTTGGTGGTTTTTGGTTTTTGAAAAAGTAGTAGTGAGGGACGAAAGAATTAGGGTTGATGGGAGATATGGTGGAGTTGAGAGTGGTGGATTTGAGATTGTGTAAAGGGGTTTAGAGGTCGTGATGGTGATGGATTCATTAAGGATAGAGTGGGATCATGGGGCGGTCACGTTGGGGAGAGGTCGGTCAAAATTTGGAAAATGGGTGATGGGTTAGATGGGTTTTGTGGATGGTGTCACAAGTGTGTGTGTTTTTTGAAGGGTTGGGGTTGTTTTGTTGTGTTAGGGTTTTGGATTTAGGTTAGTGGAGAGAGGGGTTGGTCAAGTTGAGTTGTGGGGAACTTTTGGATAGTGAGGCGAGTTGGGTTTTTATATTTATTAAGGGTGTTGGATTTGGTTGGTGGGTTTGTTGGGTTTTGAAAGGATTGGGCTTTGGTTGTGGATTTGTAACAGCCCGTTTTCTATGAAATTAGAACGGTGATTTTGAGACCACAAATATGATGAGTAAATTATTAATTTATTATTATTCTAATGTTTATGAGATTATATTAGGGTTGTATTAAAATTTTGTTAAAAAATTTTAATGTTTGCATGATTAATTATGTGAAAAGGACTAAATCGTAAAAAGTGTAACAGTAGAGTTCTATTAGTTAAAAATGTCAAATGTTTTGAAACGTTAAACTAAAGGACTTGGATGGTAAATAGACCAATTGAGTTGATAGTGGATGTTTATGGACATGGTTTTGTTGAAATTATTAAAGTGTTTAAAGGTTAATTTGGTAATTGGTAAATTAAGCATAAATTAAATAAAACAAATGTTACTTCATCTTCTTTAATATTTGTTTCGACCAAAATTGGAAGGAAGGAAAACCATTTTTATGGTTCTTGAGTTCGACAAGCTTGGTGTGTGCATGTAAGTGATTTCGAGCCCCATTTTTAATGATTTCTATGTTTTTGAGGTCGTTTTAGCTTAAACTAGCTAGCCTAGGGATTAATTTGCAAAAATGTTAAAGGTTGAGGAACTTGCCATGAATTTTCTTGAATGGTTCTTTATGTTAAATGATAGATTATGAACCTTTGTTGAGAAATAAACAAGTTTTATAAAGTGATTTTTTATGAAATTTACATTTAGGGATTGCTTTGTAAAAATAGTAAAAATTCATGTTAAATTTATGAAATGATGATTTTTTTGGGTTGGTTTAAGTCCTTAAAGAATTTGGTTAGCCTATGAGAGGGATTAAAATGCTTAGATTTCAATTTATGAGCTTAAGGACTAAATTGTGAAAAGTTAAAATGTTAGGTGCAAAATAGTAATTTTGAATAAATATGAATTGTGGACTAAATTGAATAGTAGAAGTATTAAATTGATTGAAATTGTCAATTTAGATCAAGATAAACCATGTATGGACCTAGATCGAGGCAAAGCAAAAGCTTCGAATTAGCTCGATATAACCTTTATGCCCCTAGTTGTCGAGGTAAGTTCGTATGAACAGTTATGGTATTAATGCTATTTAAATTGTATGTTATTATGTTACTTATAATTTTAATTGAACAATGTATAAGCAAATTAATGTTATGACAGTTACCGAGTCCCGGTTGAACCTTAGGAATTCGTAGGATACAAATGACATGTCATTAGGGATTTCATGTTTTGGGTGCGGGTCTTGAATGTCCTACCAATGGCTGAGGTCTTGCATTTGTTACAGATACTCCACAGCTCGTGTGAGTAGCATCGTGTAGCTTACATTCCAACCCACAGCTCGTGTGAGCAATGATGTAAAGGAAATGTTACGATTATGTAAAAGCACATTTCGTGTGAGCTTTCTCAAGTATCCAATGTAAGTTTAGATGGTTCAATAGGTATGAAAAGGAAACGAAATGGTAAGTTGTGTTTAATTTATATGATCTTACTAGGCATTAATTGCTTACGTAGTTTCTTTCCTATATTTTATAGATTATCGAAAGCTCGATCGGTTTGGAAGATCACACTGTCTAGCATAAATATCGATAGTTTTTGAATGATTTGGCCAAGGTTATAATGACATGTATAGGAGGACTTGTAATTTCATTTTGTTGAATGTTTAGTTGGTGTTTGACTTGTATAAGTTGTGGAAGTTAACTTGGTTGATACCATTTGATGCCATAATAATTTTTGTTATTTTGGCTGTCTTATGATGCATGTTTGAATGAATTTTGTGTTATGTTTGGAATGGTAAGATAGTAATCAAGTTTGTGGCATGATTTGGTAAGTTTTTGAACTAGAATTTGCTGATTATAATTAGGTAAAATTGACATGTTTAGGTAAGTGTTGTTGAATGCATTTGTTGTGCCTTGAATGGCATATTGGTTAGTTGATTTAGGACTCTTGAGATGGCCATTATATTTATGTTTTGATGCCTTGAATATGTGCACAAAAAACCTAAAAGTTTATGCATGAAATGGTATTGGGAATGGTTTGATTCTAGGTGAATTTTGGGTCCACACGGGCATGTGACTCAGTCGTGTGTGACACACGTCCTGGCGACACAGCCGTATGTTATCTTAGAGTTACTTTGTATGCAAGTCAGTGAGTTACATGGCCTAACACACGAGGGTGACACACGGTAATGCTCTGTTATTGAATGAATTTAAGTTTAAATTGGCTATGTTATTGAATGAATTTAAGTTTAAATGTCTTTGATTGCATGGTAATGCTCTGTAACCTTAATCCGACGACGAGTATGGGGTGGTGGTGGTGTTTAGTTGTTGGGCTTGGTTTTGGGTTAAAGGTTGTTGGGTGGTGGGTTTGAAGTTTGGTTATGGATTTGGCATAATTTTTTGCAAATATATATATATAGAAAATAAAAAATTAAAATGAATGGAAAAAGAAATTTTCATTTTTAATGAAATAAAATGACGATAAAATAAATAAATTTTTGTGGGTTGCCTCCTACGAATGCTTTTGTTTAACATCGTTAGCTTGCCGACCTTTGAATTTAAATCCTTGGTTCTTCAAGAATGAACTTATCCACTTTGTGCATTTGGAATTGTTCATAGAAAGGTTTCAATCTTTGACCATTGACCTTGAAGAAATTCCCTATTTCTTTGCTTTTGATTTCCACTTCACCATGAGGAAACAATTGAGTTATAATGAAATGACCTAACAATTTAGTTCAAAACTTACCAAAAAATATTTTTAGTGTTGAGTCGTAAAGTAAGACTTTTTGTCCCATTAAAAATTGTTTACTGTCTATCATTCGGTCATGAAACGCTTTGGTTTTGTCATTGTAAATTGAAGCATTCTCATATGTGTCCTATCAGATTTCCTCGAGATCTTATATATTAAATTTTCAAGACTCACCTGTGGCTTCCAACTACATATTGCATTATTTTATATCCTAGAAGGCTTTGTGTTCCAGTTTGACTGGGAGATGGCACGGTTTATTGAAAACTAGTCAGTAAGGTGACATGTCAATAGGTCCCCTATTAGCCGTCCGATATGCCCAAAGTGCATCATTTAATCGTAGACTCTAGTACTTCCTATCCAGCTTAACGATCATTTCCAAGATCAATTTGATCTCTCAGTTTGAAACTTTAGCTTGACTGCTAGTTTAAAGATGGTTAGCGGTGGTGATCTGTTGCTTCACCCCATACTTCTTCATAAGTGTGTTGACTACCTTGTTGGAGAAGTGTGTTCGTCAATCTCTAATCAATTATTTCGACGTGCCAAACTTGG
Organism: Gossypium hirsutum; assembly: GCF_007990345.1. Lineage (NCBI taxonomy): Eukaryota > Viridiplantae > Streptophyta > Magnoliopsida > Malvales > Malvaceae > Gossypium > Gossypium hirsutum. Next base: position 29,047,659 of record NC_053442.1, read on the forward strand.
GAAAAATAAAAAGATTTTAGAAAATCTACAACAGTTTTAGCATAATCATTACGAGTAGCTTTAACTTTTACCCATTTAGAAATATAATCTATAACTAAGAGTATAGAGAGATTACCAAACGAAGAGATGAACAGCTCCATGAAATTTATGCCCCATAGATAAAAAATTTGGCTTACATGTATGAGTGTAAGAGGCATCTGATTTGGATGGCTCAAGTTACCCACCTATTGAAATTTTTCATAGGTTTTACAAAAAATATGTGTCATGAAATATTTTTGGACAAAATAATCCACATTCGAGTACCTTGTAAGCAGTAAATTTACTGTCAAAATGACCTCCACAAGCATAAGAATGGAAAAAGGTGAGAATGGCTTGTACCTCAGCTTTTGGTACACATTTTAATTACCTTATTAGAGTAGTGCTTAAATAGACAAGGGTCATCCCAAATGTAATGCCAAAATTTTTGTTTAGTTTTGTCTTTCTTAGAACATGGTAAATCAGAAGGAATAGTACCAGTAATGAGGTAATTTACCATGTTTATAAACCAAGGATAAACTGCTTGTGCCCAAAAAAGATTCTCGTTCTGGAATTCATCTTTTAGTGGTGTCTTGTCATTCAAAATCGACAAGTGACATAAATGGTCGGCTACCAAATTTTCACACCATTTTTTTTCTCTAATTTTAAGGTTGAATTCTTGTAAAAATTGGATCCATCTGATCAATTTCAGTTTCACCTCCATCTTTCCAATCAAGAATTTCAAAGCTGCATGGTTAGAAAAAAATAATTACTTTAGTTCCTAATAAATAAGATCTAAATTTATCCTAAGTAATTACAATAGCTATAAGTTCTTTTTCAATAGTCAAGTAGTTTATTTGGGCGACATCTAAAGTTTTCAAGGCATAATAAATGACATGTGGCTCTTTAATGGTTCTTTGCCTAAGGATGGCTCCCACATTGTGATCACTCATGTCATACTTTATTTTGAATAAAAAGTCCCAATTCGGTGATTACATTATGGGAGCAAAAACTAATTTTTGCTTCAAAGTATCAAATGCGTCCTTGCATGCTGTATCGAACTCAAACCCTTTGTTTTTCTACAAAAGACGACAAAGTGGCTATGAAATCTTTAAGAAGCCCATAATGAAGCCTATGTAGAAACTTGCATGACCAAGGAAAGAATGAATCTCCCTCATAATCATGGGGTATGGTAGTGAGTTAACCACATCAATTTTGGCCTTATCGACCTCAATTTCTTTAGAAGAAACAATATGACCTAAAATTAAACCTCTATCTACTATAAAGTGTCATTTTTTGTAATTCAAAACAAGGTTAAATTCTAAGCATCTTTATAATATCTTAGTGAGATTGACCATACATTCATCAAAGAATTACTGTAGACAGTGAATTCATCCATGAAAACCTCAATGATTTTCTCAACGTAATTGAAAAATATGTTTACCATACATCTTTGAAAAGTAGTCGGTGCATTTGAAGTCCGAATGGCATCTACCTATAAGTTAATGTGCGAAAAGGGCACATGAAAGTCATATTTTCTTGGTCCTCTTGGGCCAATGGAATCTTGAAAATGACCTAAATATCCATAAAGACAACAATAATGAGTTTACCAGCTAAACGTTTAAGCATTAGGTTAATCAAAGGAGTGGAAAGTAATGTTTTCGAGTAGATGAGTTCAACATCCTGTTACCTATACAAACTCGCCACCCATTTTTAGACTCAGGTGGGAACTAGTTTGCTTGCCAAGTTCTTCACTACTGTCACACCAGTTTTCTTGGGCACGACGTGTATCGAGTTGACCTAATTACTGTACCAAATCACGCAAATCATCTCGGTGTCTAGTACCTTAAGGATTTCCTTCTTTACGACCTCCATCATCGATGGATTAAGTCTTTTTCAGGCTCCGTTTTACGATTTTTCATTTTCCTCTACAAAGATCCTATGCATACAAGTAGAGGGACTTAAGCCTTTGATGCCAACTATTGACCATTCGATCACCTCTTTATAGTCCCTTAGAACACAAACTAAATTTTCCTTCTCCACTTCTGAAATCTTACTCGAGACTATAACTGGTATGTGTTTTTATCCCAAAAAGACATACTTGAGGTGTTCTAGTAACGGTTTTAACTGCAAAACAATGTTTGCATAATAGAAGGTAAAATTTTAGTTTGAGAAGAAGATAACTCAAGGTTGCTACCTTGGTCTGTGATAGGCTGCAGTGCCTTCATGCCGTTAACAATTTTACGTAACGACGCCTCAATTGTCAAATGTTTCTCAAGTTGGTTAATAGTGTCACTACCAATACTCCTATAAACCAAATTTTGAACTCATAAATATCATAAAAATCAATACACTCTTGAGTTAAAGGTTCAATGATGTCAACACTAGAAACATTTAACACTTTACTAGGATGGGTCATGACCTCATAAACATTAAATTTGATGATTTCACAATCGAATTCCATATTGAACGTTCCATTTTGAACATCAATCTTTATGCTCACGGTACTCAAGAATGGTCTCCTGAGTAGGATATTGGAAGAACTCGTTAAGCTATAATCCTCTATGTTTATGATGTGGAAATCTACAGGAAATATTAGTTGATTAACTTTAGCAAGGATGTCTTCCAAGGCTTCTTTTAGATAGACAACCAACCTGTCCGCCAATTGAATTATAACACTTGTTTCTTTCACAGGACCCGTTGTTAAAAAAATCAAATTTGAAAACGATTTTCTTGCACGGTGGAAAATAAAAAATTTTGAAAATTGAGCCAGTTTGTTATACTTATAGAAATAATTTTTCCCCAGATAGTACTTGGGTTTTGAGCGAGATAGATCCTAGACGTTTTCAACTCTTAACCGAATGACCTTCTTTGCTATTCTCGTACCATGAACTACCTCGAATGTGGGCTAAACAATTTTAATTCAAACACAAAATTAGAAATAATTTTCTTACTTTCAATAGGAAAGTAAATTTCTTCCTCTTATTGAAATCGGTAGAATTGTTATTCGAAAAAGATAATTTATACTTAGAAATAAATTCTGACTTTATTTTCAGGAAAAATAACAATATCTTAAAGTTGTGTAACTTATTTTTTTTAGCTCTACTAGTGTCATCTATTTATAGTGAGAGATAGTGCAACCCTAGTTGAATTAGTATAATACAAATAATATTTATTTAATAGAAAAGCAATCCCCTAGTGGATTTAGGAGAGAGTAGGGCGGCCAACCCTAGTTATTTTACTAGTTTTGGCACTCCTCGTACTTGTTATGAGGGGGTTTTAGGGCCTCTTTTGTATTGAGTCCAATTATATGTGCTTCTTGAACTTTTAACACAAAACTCTATAATTTAATCCAACCCAAGACATGTTTTTCTATTTCCTAAAATAAATATTATTTATTAAATTAATTTAAATAAATTAAAGTTTCCAATTAAATAATTTTCTCATCCAATTCTAATTTTGTTAAAATCATGACAACTTTACTGTAAAAGAATCTATGACAAAATATATTTAATTTCTACATTCAACGAATTTCATAATGACTGAATAATTTAATTCTATTTTCGAACTTCAATTATTTAATTAAATAATAATTTGAAAAAAATTAAATTAATTCTAAGGTCATTTCCATACTTAGTAAAAAACCGCATCCATTTTTGAATGCAACCCATTTCTCTAACTTTATCATTTCTATTCATTTGATTCAATATGCAATTCTTTTATTGTTTCAATGAGCTAGCGGAGGGATGGATAAGACATGTAATTAGGGATCAAATGATTTATAATTAAGTTTCAAATTTTCGCCTATTAATTATAAACTTATTTAGTTATAAGTCATTCCACTATAGTAACATTCCATTGTGAAAGTTACTCAATCAGTGCTCGTCCAATGACCTTGTCATAAATGTGTTATCCTCATAGGATATCCTTAATCTCTTTGGGATAAATCTGTCCTCTTAATATGATCCTATTTTATCTCATGATAATTATTACATTTTCATGAAAATTCAATTACTATCATATAATAATTATGTCATTCATCACAAAGACAAACAACTCGTAGCCATGTTTACTTTTCATCTATCATGTAATTCTAATGAGAGGATATCATTTACCCATGACTTGGGTTATGAATTCCACTATTGTGAATGATGCTACATATTGCAGAAGTCATATCGTCAACACACCAACTTTCAATTCCTTTTCTATTCAAACACAGACTTTTATGTACATTAAAGTATACGAGTGACACATACATAGTCCACCATCCACTCAAGACTAAGGTATGTCAAACTATGAAAATTATAACTGGATAAATCTATAAGCGTATTAATCTGCCATGAATCGATATGGCAAATTAGGCCTTTCTAACACACTTAAGGAGATATTTCTCGAGCAAAATAGATTTTTTAGCTTAGTTTTTCGTTTTTTTGTAATTTTATATTTTTCAAGTATTAAGTGAAAATCTCTCATTTTTGTCTAATTTATTTTATCCAAATTGACCGATAGTGCCATTAAGAGGTCTAACATGTGTTAAAGTGATGTAGGGGCGTGTCGGAGGTTGAAAACAAGCTAGAATGACATCTAGGGCAAGGTTATCATGATATCCAACCCTTGGAATTGTGATACCTCCTGTAGTATAGATGACCAAGGAGACCCTTCAATGGTATCGCGACATCCTCCTTGGGTATCGCAATATCCACCTCTCAAGAAAGACCCCCAAGTTCAATACTTTTCGAGATATCACAATATCCTCTTTTGGGCATCACGATATCGCCTTCGTCAGAGGCACAAACTTGGACAAAAAGGAAAACCTTTGTCTACCCGACCCACTAATCACACAAGGCTCATGTAGGGGAAATTTTGGCATCAAAAAGTCATTAGAATACCTGTCAAAACATCCAAAAATTGATGAGGAGGAGAGATAAACATTTAGCTTAGTTTTAGGTTCAGTTTTCTCTAGGTTATCTTTAGTTTTTCTTTGCACTTTTCTAGGGTTTTTACTTTTCTTTTCTTCTACCTTAGATTAGAGTTTATTTTTCTACATTTATTTCTTGTTCTTAATGTTCTTTATGTTAGTTAAGTTAGTTAAAATTGTAGCTAAGGTTTATTTACATTCCAGTCCATGTACATTGCTTTCAAGACTCTTTAAGCTTTATTTTAATGTATTTTAGTTTACTTTACTTCAAATCTCTTAAAGCTTGTTCCTTTTATGTTTCTTACTTTGGATTTCTTTGTTAAATGCTTTTGGTTTCATGTTACTTAAGTTTTATTGCATAAAAATCTCAACTTTCACATTTTTCTCAAGTTTTAGTTTTATGGCTACTTTGTTTTCCATTGTTATGTTTATTTTCTTAACTTTGAGCATGTGTAGCTAAATCCTTAAGGAGGTAGGTTGATGGAGGTGTGGATAAACTAAAATCTCTGGACAAAGGACTAAATCGTAACAAATAGGTCTAATTTTAATAGAATTAAAGATTTAGGTAGTGACGCCCAAAGGGAATATTAAGATAAAGTGAGAGTGGAAGGTAATCTTGTCGTGCACCCGTTTGTTAGTCCTGGATTAACCGATGAGATCGGAAGATAAACTAGACCTAATCTGTCTAAGTAGATAAAATTAATATCGGAAGATACAATAGAGCCACTTGGTAGTTTACATGATTTATGTCCCTAATCCAAGATTTGGTGAACCACATCTAAGTCAACCAACCCCTATTCGTCATTTGCTAGGTAGTCCCTCTAGTTTACATTTCTTAAAATTTAGTCCATATAGTAGAATATTTAATTTTCTTGCAAACTTATCTTTTATGAATTACCGTAATATAAAATCATATTAGTAGCCACTTAGCCTCTATTGTGTATGCTATTTATTGCTCAATCACCTCTTCCTTTGGGTTCGATCCTTGGAATACTTTGTTGTTTTATTGTAACACTATAAATATTGCAATTGACCATATGCTTGCAGTAAAACCGAGCTTTAAAAATTGTTTCATAAATTAGTTGTTTTAATTCGCACATGTGCAGCTGGTCATAGATTCAAGATCTAGTTAGCAGTCTCATACATGTCTCTATCTTCTTGGAGTCATCTACTCTGATGCTCAAGAGAAAGCATCTCCCCAGTTGGAGTTAATTGTTGACATATTAGTTTTTCACCTGGTTTGTTCATTTCTAGTTAGAATAAGGACATGTTTAGGTTTATCTACTAATATAAGTTGTCTTCTTGTATTACAATCTAACCACGTAATACTACTTAGTATTAGTTAAACATTAGACAACTAGTGAGCTAATATTTGCTTCCATTTTTCTTTGCCTGCAAAAACCATTAAGGACAACATACAAAGGGTATTAATGTAATTCATGAATAATTTTATTAAACCAATCTGTTTGAAAAAATACAAGTGTACATAAGACGAAAATACTACACTTAGGGTATCAGATCCAACATACTCATTTTCTTCTTTATAGAATCAAACCTTCATAGAAATGTTGAAGAAAAGATTTTTCACTAATACCGTATTATGGGCAACTCACACATAACTTCTTAAAATGGTCCCTCTAATCGTATAGTGATTTCGCATCCCTTTGTCGAACACCAACGATTTCCCTTCTCAACTTAACTACTTAGGATACTAGGAAAAACTTGTCAATGAATAAATGATACATGTAAGCCCATGTGTTAACTGAACCAGGAGAAAAAATAATCATTCTCTAGTGAAGTTAGCTAAAGAAAAATGAAAAACTCGAAGTGTAATTTGGTCTTTATAACTCCCTGTGATTTCATACTCAAGCAAACCATGTGGAATTCCTTGAGATGTTTATGGAATTTCTCATTCTACAAATCATGAAGAGTGGGCAACAAGTGTATCAAGCCTGATTTGAGTTCAAATGGTGCATCTACCTTCAGATAGGAAAAACATAATGGTTGATGTTCATTTAGTGCCTCAACAAGTTTCCTAATGGTACGATCAACCATGACTTTAGGTTTAGGAGGTCATCTTCGTTGACTCTTTTATCACGACGTAGTTCATCATTAACTTTTTTCATTTTTGTATGTCTATCTCTAATTTCATTGTCTATCATTTTAGACCCTTTTGGTCACTTACCGCATCTTATTACTTCTCTTTGTAATGCTCGAGCGATTTGCTTGATTTCGAGATCGAACTCTAGTGGTTTCTCTTAGTCATGACCTAGTCATTAAGACACAAATAAAGTTAGATTATTAGCAGTCCTTGGCAACGGTGCCATATTTTTATGGGTGTCAAATCCACCAAACTTAGTATTCCTATGACTATACATAAATAATGTAACACCCCACGCCCAACCTATCCACCAGATCTGGGTATGGAGTGTCACAAATGGACCTACACTTAATTTTTGCTAACTTAACTATCAATAAATAGTTTGAAAATAAAACTATTCAGTCATGAAATTAAAAATAATAATTCTTATAACTAAGGATCCAAGCCACTGAATGTTTAATCCTTCAAATTATTTCTATCTCTCATCAGACTGTTTGTTTACAATGACACCCTTAAGGTTCCTTTAACTTAGGGTTAACTACTTCAGAACCCTGACCCTAAGGACGTCATCTAGTTCCACCATGATTGATCTTGAGGCAAATCCTCCAATGGTACCCCATTCCTCTATGCATGACTTTGATCCAACAGGGATTCCTGATCTCCAGTCCATCTGGCTTGGTCCCTCCTTTGAGCAATCAATCAACCTCGCAAATCCTACGAACATATGCCAACCACTTTGTAAGTTCAAATGAACTTAGTGAGTTTCTTTACCAGCCATAAATAACCCTATCACACAAGGGTAACGAATGTAACATAAACTAAACATAAATTAACTCCCTCCTTACTCATGGCAAGAGTGATAACCTAATTTTAGTGGCGTCAAAAATAGTGGTTTTGGAACCACGATTTTGACAAGAGAATAAATAATTTAATATTTAATTAAAGTCTATGAGATTATATTAAGGCTGTATTAAAGTTTTGTTCAGAAATTTTAAGGTTTAAATGGTTAATTAGATAAAAAGGACTAAATCATAAAGGTTATAAAAGTGGGTTTCTATTAGTTAAAAAAGGCCTAAATGGCAATGGAAAGGAAATTTAATGTATTCTAGATGGTAAATATATCATAATTAAGTTAGTGGATAGTTATGGACAAGGTTTTATTGAAATATTTTATTAATAATAAGGGTAGAATAGTAAATTAGTAAATAAACATAAAATTAAATAAGCTAAAATCATCATATTCTTCATTTGGTTATCTTCAAAACTGATTCTACCATGAATACTTAGCTAGGTTTCGGTCAAGCTTCATTTTACCTTGCATGGTATGTTTTCAAGCCCTATTTTTAATGATTTTTATGTTTTTGAGCTCGTATTAGCTTAATCTAGCTAGCCTGGGGGTTAATTTGTAAAAATATTAAAGGTTAAGGGACTTTCCATGGTTGAGTTTGAATGTTTTTGGATGTTATTTTGTATATTATCAATCTTAGTTGTTAAACAAACTTGTTTTGTTAAGTGATTTTTGATGAATTTTGGATTAGGGATTAAATTGTTGAAAGTGTAAATCCATGAGTTTTATTGTGAAATGTTGGTAATTATGGGCTGTTTCAAGGTCCCTAGTAGAATTGGTCAACATGTATTTAGGTTAAAATTGTTAAATTTCAAGTTATGAGCTTAAGGAATAAATTGTTAAAAGTTAAAATATTAGGGGTAATTTCATAATTTTACATAAATATGGATTATTGATTGAATTGAATACTTGAAATACTTGATTGAATAAAATTATCTATGTAGATCAAGATAAAAAACAACCATATGGCTTGATTAGTTTTCAACTCTAATTCTACGATTATAGTTATCGAGGTAAGTTCGTATAAATTATAATCCTATTAATGATAGTTTGATTTTATTATCAGTTATATTGTGTTAATTATAAATGGACTTGAATATACATGTATTGATGCTTTGAGTAATTGATGGATAAATGATCCCGTTTGAACCTTAAGAATTCTTAGGATACAAATGACATGTCATTAGGGATTTCATGTTTTGGGTGCTGGTCTTGAATGTTCTATCGATGGCTGAGGTTTAGCATTTGTTGCAAATTCTCCACAGCTCATGTGAGCATTCTAGAGTATCCAATGCAATTCTAGATGGTTCAACGAGCAAGTAAAGGAAATGCATGGTATGTATACAATTGAAATGGTTCATGATCTTATGAAAAGGTTGATGAGTTAAATGAAGTGTATATGAAATCTACTTATGATATGATTGAACTCATATTTATCATGGATGAACTTACTAACTTGTGAGTTTGATGGTGCTTGTATAGGATTTTACTAAGCTTATGGCCTTGGTAATGATATTATGCTTATTCTATAAATTGTGCTAAAGAAATGGTAAATTATTTTTGTCGATTATCAAAAGCTCAATTGGTTGGAAGTTTGACGGAGATCTATCACACTATTCAGCAACCATTTCAGTAGTTTTTGAGTTATTTTGGCCAAGGTTATTAATGGCATGTATAGGACCTTTTATAATGATAGTTCTTGAATGTGTTAATGGTCAATTTGGCATATGTATGCTTTTGGAGTTTATGTTTGGTTTAATGGATTTTAATGTCTTGTCAAGTTAGGCTATTTTGGCCATTCTTAAGTACTTGTATATAAGATTCTTTTTGGTATGTTTGTGATGGTATGTAAATGGTTATATGTGATATCATTTGATAGTTAAAGGAACTAGGTTTTGTGTTTGAAATGTGGCTATGTTGCATTGCTTTGGTTAATGATGTTTTGGTATAAATGTGGTGCCTTTGAATGGCATAATGGTTAGATGAAACAGGTTGATTGAATTGGTATGTTTAGATGTGTGTGAATGATGCTTAGGTCTATTGAATGTGTGCATGAATGGAGTGGTTCAATAGGTATGTTTTGGCCTTGAAATGGCTTGATTTTAGGGTCAACTTGTGGAGTACACGGCCGTGTGTCACTTGTTAATTTTGTGTGTATCGAGTTAGTATGTTACACGGCCTAGCACACGACAATGTGTTACATGTTAGAGAGTTACACAGTCTATCACATGGCCTGTGACACGGCCGTGTGACCCAACTTAGTGAGTTACACGGTTTGAGAAATGGGCTGGGACACAGTTGTGTGTCCCTTTGTTCGATTGTTACACGGCCTGGGTTATGTCACACGGTCGTGTGGCCCTTGTTTTCAAATTTTGCAACTTTTTCCCAAATCTTTTTATTTGTTTCAAATTAGTCTTAAATTGTTTCTAAACTATTTTTAGGGCCTCAAAGGCTCGATTCAAGGTCTAAATGCATATGTTCGATAGGTTTTTAATAAGATTTATTTAATTAATGTTAAATGATTTTATTAAGTTGTTTTGATGTTAAACATTGTTTAGATTATTCGGTAATGCTCGTAACCCTAATTTAGTGACAAAGATGGGTTAAGGGTGTTACATTTAAGGGTATCAGAGCTACGATTTAGTCAGTTCTCAGACTAAATGTAGCATGCATGGAGTCTAGAAATACATGCCATTATATAACTTGTGGTAGTGTGATATCTCCTGACTCAAATTGAATTATGTTTTCATATAGATAAAAGATGTCATCCAACCAAGTTGATTCCAATGAAGTTGAAAGTAATGCACAAACCTCCAATCATGGAGCAGCTAATAGTAGGGCCCGCATTTGAGGGCCGGGCAAATAAGGTGAAAGAAGCCTTTTTTCATATGATGTACGAATGATTTTTAGAATTTGTTAGAACAAATCCTATGGCTCAACGACCTCAACCTGTCCCCATTATTCCTCAAGGTTTAGAGGAGGTACGAGTCGATAGACCTCTAGTTGATAAAATTCGTAAGTATGGGGCTGAAGAGTTTCATGGAATAGTTGAAGACGACCTTGAAATAGCTAAATTTTGGTTAAAGAACATTGTGAGGGTTTTTGATGAATTTTCTTATTCTCTAGCTGAATGTTTAAAATGTGCGATATCGTGACTAAAAGACTCAACACATCAGTGGTGGAATACTTTGATTGTGGTGGTACCAAAAGAGCGTATAAATTGGGATTTCTTTCAGAAAGAAATATGTTTGTTAGCAGTATCTCGACAAAAAACAAAAAGGGTTCCTTGAGTTAAAATTGAGTTGTATGACTGTAGCAGAGTATGAAAGGGAGTTCGTGGGACTTAACAAGTATGCTCAGGAATGTATACTAGTAGAAGCTGTTATGTGCACTCGGTTTGAATTTAAACGAAGATATCAAACTATTAGTAGGGATTTTGGAATTGAAAGAATTTATGTTATTGGTGGATCGAGCACATAAAGCCGAAGAACTTAGTACAGCTAAAAGAAAGGCAGATTTTGAAGCTCGTGACATTGGTAAACAACCTATGGGAAAATCCTTTTCATCTCCATCAAATAAATTAAAAGAATTTCAAAGTTGTACATCAGCTTCAGTAGGATTTTCGGGAAGAGATAAAGGGAAGCAACATTCAAGTTCGAAACCTCAGGCTACTTCTGTAGTGAGTGTGGGGAGTGCTTGAAATAATAAACCTGAATGTCAACAATGCAATAGATGACATTTCGAGGAGTACAGATTGAGAGATGGATCGTGCTTCAAATGTAGTTCCTATGATCATTTTCTTTGAGACTTTCTTGAAAGATTCGATAGAGAGAAAGCTCAGAACACTCGTTCAAGTAACACAGTTGCTAGAGGGAGTTCCTATGGCTCGTCAAAGTGGAAGGAAAAATTCTACAGTTAGATCTGAGGATCGGGCACCAGCCAGGGCTTATGCAATTTGAGCTCGTGAGGAAGCTTTGGCACCTAATGTGATTACCAGTACATTTTCTATCTTTGATACTAATGTTAATGCTTTGATTGACCCTGGGTCAACACACTCATATATATGCACAACCTTAGTGTCGAATAAGAAAATACCTTATGAGTCAACTGAATTTGTGATCAAAGTAATGAATCCTTTAGGTCAGTATGTGTTAGTTGATAAAGTTTGATGATTCTGGATTGTAACTTTCCAGTTGATTTGATGTTATTACCATTTGATGAGTTTGATGTGATTCTTGGTATGGATTAATTGACTCTTCATGATGCTATTGTGAATAGTAGACGAAAGTAAATTTTGTTGAAATGTCAGAATAGTGAAATGGTCCGGGTTGAATTTGATAGATTTGATAGTAAAACTAATATTATTTCAACTATGTCAACTTAGAAATATGTTAGAAAGGGTTGTGAAGCGTATTTAGCTTATATATTTGATTCCAAGGCTTCAGAATTAAAATTAGAGTCAATTCTGACTGTTTGTGAGTTCTCATATGTATTTCCAGAAGAGTTACCAAGGTTACCGCCAATCAGAGAGGTTGAATTTGCTATTGAGTTAGTATTGGGAACTTTTCCAATATCGATAGCTCCGTATAGAATGAAACCCACAGAGTTGAAAGAGTTGAAAGCACAGTTGCAAGAATTGACAAACAGAGGATTTGTTCGGCCTAGTTTTTCACCCCGGGGTGCTCCTCTACTGTTTGTTAAGAAAAAGGACAGATCAATGCAATTATGTAACAACCCATTTTTTTAGTGGTGTCAAAAATTATGGTTTCGGGGCCACTAATCCGACGAGTAAGTTCATAAATGTTATTATTTAATATTTATGAGACAAGTAAGGTATTAAAATCAATTTTGAATGGGCAATTTATGTTGTTTGAATGAATAATTAAGTTCAAGTGGTATGACTCTAAAGTCAAGTGTTTTAGAAATTGAGGTATCGGGACCTTGTTTCTATAAACTGAACCGTAAATATTTAATACAATATTTACGAAATGTTATTAATGTTGTATTAAAGTTTCATTAAGAAATTTTAATGTTTAGATAGTTAATTAATTAAAAAGGACTAAATTATAAAAAGTTACAAAAGTAAGTTTCTATTAGTTAATAAGATAAATGGACAAAGTACAAGGGTTTATGAGGCAAATATACCATTGTTAAAAAGGTGGTACGATTGACATTGTTTTGTTATGTATATATATGTTTTATTAATTAAAAAATAATAATTAAAAGGAAATGAAATAAAACAAGAGGCATCATCTCTTTGTTTTGTTCTTTAAACCACTGAAAGTCACCATGGAAAAAGAAAAAGAAAAGCCAATAGCTTCGGTCATTCTATGGTTGATTCATGTAAGTCCATATTTTATTTACTTCTTGTAAATTTTGTGTTTTTGAGATTGTTGCAACTAGGTCCAGCTAACCCGGGGGTCAATTTGTAAAATTTTTAAATGTTGTAAATTATACCATGAACGTATTTGATATGTTTTTGAAGTTTTATGATAGATTGTTAAGTTTAGTTCTTAAATATACATGTTTTATTATGTAAATTTTGATGATTTTAAGTATAATGACTTATTTATGAAAATGATAAAATTAAAGGAAAAAATTGAAAATGGATGATAAATATGGGCTGTTATAAAAATAGGTAAAAATTAGTTTGCATGAATTTTATTTAGAAATTATGAAATTGGAAGTTTTGGGTTTAGGGACTAAATTGTAAAATTGTAAACTTTGAGGGTAATTTTGTAAATTTTTCAAAAGGACTTAATTGCATAAAATGATTTGGTTTTACTGTTTGAATTAGTAAATTGAATGGAATTATTATTTTAGATCAAGCACAAGTGTAAAATCGAGGAGAAGAGAAATTTACCAAATAGCCCATGTACTTAGTCATTGCTACATTTACCAAATATCGAGTCTCCGTTGAACCTTAGGAATTCTTAGGATGCAAATGACATGTCATTAAGGATTTCATGTTTCGAGTGTTGGTCTTGAATATCCTATTGATGGCTGGGGTCCTACATCTGTTGCGGATACTCCATAACTCGTGTGAACAACATCGTGTGGCTTACATTCCAGCCCACGACTCGTGTGAGCAAGCCCATTTCATAGCTCATGCGAGCAATGATGTAAAGGAAAGTTTACAGTTATATGTTTAAGTACACTTTATGTGAACTTTCTTGAGTATTCGATGATATTCTAGATGGTTCAACGAGTAAGAAAAGGGATTGAAACGATAAATTCTCATGTGTAATTACATATATGTTCATGAAAAGAATATATTAATCAAATTATGTATTTTCATATGAAAATGACTTACCAGATGGTTAATTAAAATGAGTTAGGTATATATGCACTAACTTGTGTATTGATGATGATGAATAGGCTTGTGCCAAGCTTGTGGTTTGGGTTATACTTACGCTTATACTTATTGTTACAAAAATGAAATGGTAAGTATGAAATTGCAAGGAATTATGACATTATGGTAATATTGATGATGCAAAATGATATGTTTATACATGGTAAATCATATATCTTATGGATGAACTCACTTATATCATGGATAAGTGCACTAACTTGTGAATTGATGATGTTGTTTAGGCTTATGTAAAGCATTTGGAATGAAATAGTAAGAAAATTAAATGGAATGGTTCATAATTTTATGTAAAGGTTGATGATTATGTGATGTTGATGAACTTACCAATTTGTGTATTGTTGATCTTTCAATAGGCTTATATTAAGCTTATTACTTGGTTTGATTTATACGTATTCTATGAATTATCTTAGTGATGTGGTAAGTTTATACGAGCTTACCAAGCATTCGTTGCTTACGTATTTTTTACTATGTTTTATAGGTCATCGAAATCTCAAATTTATTGGAAACTCGTCGGAGATATATCACACTATCCAACAACCAAATCGGTAGTTTATGGGTATTATGACTTAGGTTTATAATGGCATGCATAGGCCTTTTGTATTGATGGCTCATAGACATATTAAATGGTCGAATTATTATGTTTATGTCTTGAAGTTTATGTTTCTATGGATGACTTGTATGGCTTGATAAGTAAGGTCAACTTGATCACTTCTAGTGATTGGTGAACATAATCTATTGGCATGTTTTGAATGTTTGATGATGGTGAAATGTGGTATGTCTTAGTATATATATGGACTAAGATAGTAAGCATGAAATATGGCTTATGAGCATGTTTAGGTAATGGGTGTGAATAGTCATATGGTAAGATAATGATGGCTTGGAAATGGTCTTTCATAATGAATTCTAGTTACATCATGAAATTAGGTATTCAAGCTTGTAATAAGACAATATTGACATGTTTGATAGATGATGTTTGGATGCAAATGTGGTGTCTTTGAATGACACATTGTTTAGTTGACTTAAGATGTTTGAAATGGCATTTTGATGTATGTTTAAGTGATGTTTAGGTTCCTTTAATGTGTGCATGAATGGTTTGAGGAGTTAAGCATGATACGGTATTGAAATGGTTTGATTCTAGGTGAATTTTAGGTCCACACGGCCTAAGAGACGAGTGTGTGACTCAGCCGTGTGTGACACACGGCCTGGCAACACATAGCTTGGCCACAAAACCATGTGTCATCTAAGGGTTCCATTGCATGCAAGTAAGTGAGTTACACGGCCTAGCACACGGCTTGGCACAGGAGCATGTGACACAACCTAGCACATGGGCGTGTGACACAACCATGAGACCCTATTCAAAGAGTTAACACGGGTGAGGACATGGGCTGGGACATGGCCGTTTGTCCTTAGTTCAAAGGTTACATGGCCTAAGACACGGGCTTGTGTCTCAGCCGTGTAAGGCACACGGCTTGACCACACTGCTGTGTGACCCCTGTATCCCAATTTTAACAACTTTTTCCTAAACTTTTTCAAAGTGGTCCCGAATTATTTCTATGGCCCCAAGGGCTCAATTTAGGGATGAATTGTGTATGTATGATTGATATATGATATGTTTATGATAGTGTATGAAATTTATGTTTAAATGTTCCATTTGTGCAGTAATGCTCTGTAACACCCTAACTTGTATCTGTCGCCAAAATAGGGTTAAAGAGCATTACCAAAGTTTTCATTTCAAAATGAACAAAAATTTTTAAAACAATTTAATTCATATCATTATCCATAACATGCATATCTTCGCTTATACAAGCCCTTTGAGGCCCTAAAAACACATTAGAAACAAGTCGGGACTAAATCGAAAATTTATATAATTTTTCAAAAAATAATGAAAATTTTCAAAACTGTAAGGGTCACATGGCCATGTGGCCAGGCCATGTGACTCACACGGCCAAGAGACACGTCCGTGCCCCAAGCCGTGTGGACATTCGAAGTAGGGACACAGTCGTGTCCCAGCCCGTGCCCATGCCTATGTAACTCACTGGCTTGGGTCACACGGCCAAGCCACACGCCCGTGTGCTAAGCCATGTACCCCTCGAAATTGCCTCACACGCCCGTGTGCCAAAATATCATCACTTTAAGGCCAAATATTTACATACGAAAACTAATTCCATATCATCACCCAAAAAGCCATAAACACAAGCCAAAACAAATGGCTACTTTAACAACCAAAATACCTATACATGTCATTATAACCAAACTTAGAAACACCAAAACTATCGATATAGCCGATGGATAGTGTGATATAACTCCGACAAGCTTCCAACCCGAACGAGCTTTCGATTCACTATAAAACACAAAAAATAACATAGAGTAAGCATAAATGCTTAGTAAGTTCGTATAATGTAAAACACAACTTATCATTTCAATACATAATAAGTAAGTTAAACATGTCATAATCCAACCACAACTTCGCCAAAGCCTAAGAATGTAGACCAAAAATGTTAGCCATTTAATCAAATAACATAGGTAATTTAATCATGGATGAGCACAACATTTAGTCATGTATCATTTGCATATATCATCTATTTCAACTCTCAATATACCAGGTATCACCATTTCAATGAAATTCACATGTGTCCATGTCTTAGTTCGTATTGAACTCTTTCAAATTATGCCCGTTGAACCATTTAGAATGTCGTTGGATAGCCGAGATAGCTCACACATAGTGTGCTAAATCATATAAATGTAATTCGTCAATTCCTGTACATGTATGTTCACACGACCTGTTAATCAGAATGCTCACACGAGTTGTGAAAATGGGCCTACTCACGCAAGTTGTGGGTCAGAACGTAGCTACACGATGCTGCTCACACGATCTGTGGAGTATCCGTAACACGTGCTGGACCTCAACCATGGGTAGGACGTTTAGGTCCAGCACTCAAATCATGTAAACCCTAATGACATGTCATTTGTATCCTACAAATTCCTAAGGTTCAAATGGGGCTCGGCAGTCGACGTAACATCGTTGGATATGCGATCGATATATATATAGGAATTCATAATACATGTATAATTCAATTAAAAACATATAAATACTATATAATCACATGAACTTACCTCGACGATTAATCGTAGATATCGAGGCGACTAATCCAAAACTTGATCTAAACAAGTAAATTCAGCTCAATTCATGCAATTTTCCCAAAACCCATCATAGCTGAATTTCATATAGGTCCCTAGCAAGCCCTATATTTAATTTATTTAACAATTTCACCATGTATATTTTTTATTTTTCAATTTAATCCCTATTTGACAATTTCATCAAAAATGATTTAATAAAAGTTGTTTATCTATCAATAAATAACCATTTTGTTCCATAAATAATCAAAACTCATACACATTCATTCATGGAAAAACCCAAAACTTTTAATAATTTTACAAATTAGTCCCTGAGCTAGCTAGATTAAGCTACAACGATCCTGAAAACATAAAAATCATTAAAAATGGGACAAATGATACTCAGATGCAAGCAAAATAGGGTTGGCCAAAAGTTCAAGCTTCCATGGCTTCTTTTCCTCTTGATTTTCGGTTGAAGGAAGTGTAAAAAGATGATAACTTGGTTTTGTTTTATTTAATTTATCATTTATTTACCAATTTTCCTTTTTAACCATTAAAACATTAAAATTTTCACAAATACCAAGCCATCACATTCCACTATCAACATGAATGGTCTAATTACCATATAAGGACTCATACTTTAAGGTTCTATAGCTATTTAATACATTTAGTTTCTAGAATTCCACTTTTGCACTTTATGTGATTTAGTCCTTTTTATTCAATCGAGCATGTAAACAATAAAATTTCCTAACGAACTTTTTATACGGAACAACTATGATGTTGTAAAAAGTAAAATAATAATAAAATAAATATTTGCGACGTTAGATTTGTGGTCTCGAAACCACTGTTCTAATTTTTCACTGAAAATGAGCTGTTACATGCTTTGTAACCCTAATCTGGGGACGAATACGGGTTAGGGGTGTTACGGGTTATGTATCGACTATAGGCAGCTTAATAAAGTCATGATAAAAAAAATCCATTACTTTGTGTTGATGATTTGTTTGATCAACTGAAAAGTGCAATAGTGTTTTCAAAAAGATTAATCTCCGTTTTAGATCTTATAAGTTACGGGTTAAAGATTCGAATGTGCCAAAAATTGCTTTTAGGACCTGGTACAAACATTATGAATTTTTAGTTACGCCATTTGGTTTAATTAATGTACCTACTGTGTTTATGGATTTGATGAATAGAATATTTTGACCGTATCTAGACAGATTTGTGGTGGTACTCATTGATGATATTTTGATCTGTTCCTAGGATGAAATTGAGCATGCACAACATTTGAGAGTAATTTTTCCGACTTTGCGCGAGAAACAATTATTTTCTAAATTTAGCAAATATGAGTTCTCACTTCGAAAAGTTGGATTTTTGGGACATGTTGTATCTGCAGACAATATTAGGGTTGATCTGAGTAAAATATCACCAATTATAGACTAGAAGCCTCCAAAAAATATTTCAGAGATCAGAAGTTTCTTGGGTTTAGCTGGGTATTATCAGAGATTTGTAAAAGGGTTTTCAATGATTTCTACACCATTGACGAAGCTACTTCAGAAAGATGTCAAGTTTGAATGGTCTGAAAAGTGTCAGCAAAGCTTTGATTAGTTTAAAGTGTTGTTGACCGAAGCCGCTGTGTTGATTCAGCCAGAGTCTGGAAAGGAAATTGTGATCTATAGTGATGCCTCGTTGAATGGTTTAGGCTACGTTTTGATGCAAAAAGGCAAAGCAGTAGCTTATGCTTCTCGTCAGTTGAAACCACACGAGAAAAATTACCTGAGTCATGATTTAGAGCTTGCAACTATTGTGTTTGCTTTAAAGATCTGTCGACACTATTTGTACGGAGAAAAATGTCATATCTTCACAGATCAAAAAAGCCTAAAGTATTTTATGTCACAAAAAGAATTAAATTTGAAATAATGTGGACGGTTAGAGCTACTAAAAGATTATGATTTGACCATCGATTATCATCCAGGAAAAGCTAAAATTGTTATTGATGCTTTAAGAAGAAAATTTTTATTTTCTTTGCGAGCTCTGAACACTCAATTGATGATGGTTCCATTGTAACGGAATTAAAAGCTAGATTGATATTTCTGCAACAAATTTGTGAAGCCTAGAAGAGTGGTTCCGAGTTTATTACCAAACTGGAGTAGATTAAAAAGACACTTGATTTATAATTTTATGTTAGTTTTGATGGTAGTTTGTATTTCCAAAATAAAATATGTGTTCTGAAGAATTCTGATATTATATAAAAGATTTTACAGGAAGCTCATAGTAGTATTTATTCGATACACTCTGGTAGTAATAAAATGAATGGCGACCTGAAACAAATGTACTGGTGGCCAAGTATGAGATGAGAAATTTTAGAGTTTCTATTGAAATGTTTGATTTGTCAGCAAGTCAAAGCCAAGCATCAGGTACCTTCTGGGCTACTACAACCTGTTATGATTCCTGAGTGGAAATGGGAAAGGGTTGCAATGGATTTTGTATCAGGGTTACCTTTATCTCTATGGAAGAAAGATGTTATTTGGGTTATTGTTGATCGATTGACTAAATCGACACATTTCATTCCAGTACATACGAATTATTCACTTGAGAAGTTGACAGAACTATACATTTTTGAGATTGTTAGACTGCATGGTGTGCCAGTTTCTGTTATTTTCGATAGGGACCCACGATTTACTTCTCAATTTTGGAGTAAATTGCACGAAGCTCTAGGTACTTGACTACATTTCAATATAGCATTCCATCCACAGATTGATGGTTAGTCTGAGCGATTGATACAAGTACTCCAAGATATGCTCCGTTGTTGTATTTTAGAGTTTAAGGGTAGTTGAGAGAAATTTCTTTCGTTGGTTAAATTTGCATATAATAATAGTTATCAAGAGAGTATTAAAATGGCGTCGTATGAAGCTTTGTATGGCCAGAAATGTAGAACTCCATTATACTGAACTGAACTATGTGAAAGAAAGCTATTCGATGTTGATTTGATCCGAGAAACTAAAGAAAGAGTTAAAGTAATTCGTGATTGTTTGAAAGCTGCTTCTGATCATCATAAATCATATGCAAATTTGAAAAGAAAATAAATTTAATTTGAAGTTGGCGACAGAGTGTTCTTAAAAGTATTACCTTAGAGAAAAATTCTTCGTTTTGGTCGAAAGAGAAAACTTAGTCTACGATTCATCGGGCCATATGAGATCATTTAGAGAATTGAGCCAGTAGCTTACCATTTAGCCTTACTGTCTAAATTAGAAAAAATTCACAACGTGTTTCATGTATCGATGTTATGGTAGTATTGATCTGATCCTTCACATGTGATTTCGCCTATTGATGTTGAGATTCAGCCAGATATATCATACAGTGAAGAACCGATCAAAATTTTAGCTCTGGAAGTTAAATAGTTAAGGAATAAAAAGTCTATAGGATTATATTAGGGTGGTATTAAATTTTCGTTAAGAAATTTTGAGGTTTAAATGGTTAATTAGGTAAAAAAGACTAAATCGTAAAGGTTGTAAAAGTGGGTTTCTATTAGTTAAAAAGGGCTAAATGGATATGGAAAGGAAAGTTAATGTATTTAGATGGTAACTAAACCATAATTAAGTTAATAAATAGTTATGGGCAAGGTTTTATTGAATTTTTTAATTAATAATACGGGTAAAATGGTAAATTAGTAAATAAACATAAAATTAAATAAGCTAAAATCATCATCTTCCTCATTTGGTTGTCTCCAAAATCGATTATACCATGAATACTTAGCTAGGGTTCGGTCAAGCTTCATTTCACTTTACATGGTTGTTTTCAAGCCCTGTTTTTAATGATTTTATGTTTTTGAGCTCGTATTTGCTTAATCTAGCTAGCCTAGGGGTTAATTTTCAAAATTCTTAAAGGTTGAGGGACTTGCCATGGTTGATTTTGAATGTGTTTTGATGTTAGTTGATAGATTATCAATCTTAGTTGTTAAACAAACTTGTTTTGTTAAGTGATTTTTGATGAATTTTGGATCAATGATTAAATTGTTGAAATTGTAAATCCATGGGTTTTATTGTGAAATGTTGGTAATTATGGCTTGTTTCAAGGTCTCTAGTTGAATTGATTAACATGAATTTAGGTTAAAATAGTTAAATTTCAAGTTATGAGCTTAAGGACTAAATTGTGAAAAGTTAAATTATTAGGGGTAATTTCATAATTTTACATAAATATGAATTATTGATTGAATTGAATACTTGAAGTACTTAATGGAATGAGATTATCTATTTAGATCAAGATAAACAACAATCAGATTTAAATCGAGAAAAGGCAAAAGCTTTAGATTAGTTTTCAACTCTAATTCTACGACTATAGTTATCGAGGTAAGTTCGTATAAATTATAATCTTATTAATGATATTTTGATTTTATTATCTATTTTATTGTGTTAATTATAAATGGACTTCAATATACATGTATTGATGCTTTGAGTAATTGACGAATAAATGATCGTGTTTGAACTTTAAAAATTCTTCGGATAAGAATGACATGTCATTAGGGATTTCTTGTTTCGAGTGTTGGTCTTGAATGTTCTACTGATGGTTGAGGTCCAACATTTGTCACGGATTCTCCATAGCTTGTCTGAGCATTATCGTGGAGCTAACATTCTAACCCACAGCTCGTGTGAGCACTATTGAATAGGAAATGTTACGGTCATATGGGAAGACACACTATGTGTGAGCATTCCCGAGTAACCAATGCAATTCTAGATGGTTCAACGGACAAGTAAAGGAAAGGCATGCTATGTATAAAATTGAAATGGTTCATGATCTTATGAAAAGGTTGATGAGTTAAATGAAGTGTATATGAAATCTTCCTATGATATGATTGAACTCATATGTATTATGGATGAAATTACTAACATGTGAGTTTGATGGTGCTTGTATAAGATTTTACTAAGCTTATAGTCTTGATAATGATATTATCCTTATTCTATAAATTGTACTAAAGAAATGGTAAGTTATGTTTGATTTTATACGAGCTTACTAAGCACTATTTGCTTACATAGTTATTTTCCTTTCTTTCGTAGATTATCGGAAGCTCGATCAGTTGGAAGTTTGAGAGAGATCTATCACACTATCCAACAACTATTTTGGTAGTTTTTGAGTTACTTTGGCCAAGTTTATACATGTCATGTATAGGACCTTTTATAATTATAGTTCTTGAATGTATTAATGGTCAATTTGATATGTGTATGCTTTTGGAGTTTATGTTTGGTTTAATGGATTTTAATGCCTTGTCAAGTTAGGTCATTTTGGCCACTCTTAAGTGCTTGTGTATAAGATTCTTTTCGGTATGTTTGTGATGGTATGTAAATGGTTATATGTGATATCATTTGGTAGTTAAAGGAACTAGGTTTTGTGTTTGAAATGCTCTATGTTGCATTGCTTTGGTTAATGATGTTTTGGTATAAATGTGGTGCTCTTGAATGGCATATTGGTTAGATGAAATAGGTTGATTGAATTGGTATGTTTAGATATGTCTGAATAATGCTTAGGTCTATTAAATGTGTACATGAATAGAGTGGTTGAATAGGTATGTTTTGGCCTTGAAATGACTTGATTTTATGGTCAATTTGTGGAATATTTCCAAAAAATGCAGCTCATTAATCACACAAATATAAAAACGAAGAAACTTGATCAACTAAATAAAACGAGTGAAAAAGAGAGGTTACAACTCAAATCATAACTAGCTTTTGTAATTTCCTAAATTTGAAATTTCCTATTGCATTTTAACTAAGCACAACAAAAGTCAAAATTATCTTCACAAAATGCCGAAATTAAATCCATACTTTCTCCACAATTATATTGACAAACAGATAAGAAATTTGAGGAATGAAAAAATATACCACAAGTAAAATCTACTGATTGGAAAATTTATTGAGTTTCAGGTGTTTCAGGCCACGAGTTCAATTCAAAATCTACTGATTGGAAAATCAGCTTGTCCACAAGCTTGAACTTTTCATTAAGTGTCATGGCAAAATAAATTCGGACTACAGAAGTTAAATGGTGAAAAAACACTATATTTACTAACAAGAAAAATATTGCAATATATAATTAAAAACGACTTCTAAATTCTCAGAATCATTTGTATGCTTCAGCAGTGGAGGTATAACAACGACTTCAATTATGGTGCATTTTTGTTTTGCTTTTGCTTTTATTAAGAACTAGAATGGGGAATCTCTCTTAAAATGGATTATTTTATATGAAAAACAAATAAACTTGCAGCTTGAACTAAAAGAAGCAGAAGGCCATCATTGCAAATAAGTCTCAAAATTTGAGATATTATATGAAAAATATCAGAATAAAATTATAGAAATTAGAAAAAAAAGGGAAATCAAATACAGTTGCCTTATTACCTTTCAAATTGGGGAACTGGGGTTCCTCGAATTACTTTAAAAGGAAATCAAATTATTAAAATCAAATCAACATCCATTATGAAATCAATGGTTTGAGTGAAAATTATTGATGATTATGATTTTTTTATACGATATATACAAGGAAAAGAACTAAACAAGAAAAAAAAAGTAAGAGGAAGTTGTAGGGATTTGATTTTTGGGGTTTGAGAGCGAAAATCTTAAATGACATATTTCAAAAAGGTTGGGAGGGTTGAGTTAGCTAAAATATTTGCTAACATATAAAAAAGGTTGGGATATGTTATATTTTCCCAACTCTTTTTAAAACTCTTTTTAAAAAGTCGGATATAATCAGATTTTTGCAAAACCCAAAAAGTTTCTTAAAGATACAATTTTAAACAACCCAAAAGAGGGTCGACGTAGTCCAAAAAGAGTCGTTTTAGGCTTTTTCATATGGCAACAATTTTATATAGTTGGTAAAGGTATAACAAATGTCAGCATAGTTTTGGGCAAAACGGACACTTTTTAAGCTTTACCTAGGTATGCATATCTCGACCCTTACACAAGAGTTGACAAGTCTATCCTAACACTTAGGAAAGTGTCGAAAAAAAATTGTCGCGATAGGCTTGTTTTGTTGTAGTGTAAGTTAATTAACATATGCCTATGTCAAAAACTAATTTAGAAATCATCCTTCTGGGCATTTACACAGTTTATGCATACAGTAATTATCTTCCGATATTGACATGATATGCACCACTTAGGTCTTTTGTCCATTAACTGTTACCTCTTTCAAGATTAAGTTAATTCATTAACCTACAAATGTTTGCCATAAATTTAAAAGTATATTCATGAATTAAACCTAAATGAATGAAATAATCATTTGCACAAAATATTTTTAAAAAACCAATTAATTCAAATCAATATTCATATCCATTTTGAACAAACAAAATTAAGTTATGTCATATTAAACTGAAAACATGAAGATGAGATGCAATCTTGTGCAAAGAGAAAGGTAGGAAAGAGTAGCCAAGGGGGGCTATCCTTGGCCATTTCATAATAAATAGTTGACTACATGGGATTTTCTGCGACTACTCCTTACGGCTTCCATGGAGGCTTTCCTCCTCTACTTGTGTCGTCCCTTGTATGGTGTTGGAGTAGTTCCTTCCTTGCTAATTTTAGCAAGGAAGTTAGCTTCATTTCCTCCCCCTTGATGCCATCCCTTTATATGAGGAAGAATGAGCCTTTCCTTACTATTTTTTAGCAAGGTAGTTAGCTTTGTTCCCTCCATCTGTGGCCGACCAATAATTGGTGAAAAGGTGATGGTTTTTTTACTGCTATTTTTAGTAGTAAGGTGGACAGTTAAGGCTTGTTTCTAGGAGAAAATTTGTTGATTTTATTTGGTGAATGATGGGGTAAAATCTGTTAGATTTGGGAATTGAATGAGTAGTTAAGGACTGGTAATTTTAGTAGTGGATATTTTCCAATTTATTTCATGGTATGATGGGTAAGTGGAATTATTTTTTGGCCTCCATTTTTGGCAATACTAGGCCTCCTTAGAATTAATTTTGGATCAACACCATTTTGAAATCCATGTGATTACATTGTGAATCTTTCAACCTATACCTGTCTAAGATCCAAATACACCCAAAATTCTACCATCCTTTCCCTTTGCCCAATTATTACAAGAAAAATAACAAAATAACACGTATTTAACATAAAATCCATAAACTTAACACATTCCAATGAAAATAATAAAATATCATGAAATTGAGTATAAAACCACAGAAGTGCAATTTATTTACTCAAAATTAGCATAATTTGTAAATAAAAGAATGCTAAAATATCTATATATTTTGGAGTTTGCACACCCCCAAACTTAAATCATTTCTCATCATGAGTAATGCTAAAATCATGTCATAATATGGAATTTAATTTATCCAAGTTGTCATGGAAAAGTAAAAATTATAGTTTCAAATTAATTATGCTAATATGTAGTTCATATACAGCATATCATCCAATATTTTTTCAAGTGCCTAAATGCTAACAAATCATGAATTGAACAACTAATTTTAAAAGTAGATTAAGTTCAATTCCATAAAAGATTACTTCCCTAATTTAACTAAGCACAATTCCTCAGATTTAACATATGTCTTCATATGTTGAGTTCAATACTTCCCTCTCCACTAATGTAGTTAGCTTAACGATTTAAATCAATAGGTCATAAGGGTTATAACGGGGATAGGGTTAAGGTATGGAGAAAATAGATATTTTAGGTTCAATAACCTTAAACTTAGCTTATCGTGGCCTTCAAAAATTGTAGCTGCCCACCAAATAACCAAAATTTTTCATTGCATGTGCCCAATGGTATTCTTTTTTTTTTCAGAGTACCTTTTAGAGCATGTCTTTATATGTAACTCAACCTTGAGGGTTTTATCATATTCCTTTTGGACTCCCCCAAACTTGAACTTCTTATACTTCCAAAGTAAGCTAGGCTAAGATCTAGCGGTTTAAGAGGTAAAAATAATAATTATTTAATAAAAGTTACTTATTTCATGGGTTATCTCCAAAAGAACTATATGCCATATAGCTCAAAAGTGGTGTTCAAGGGATTCAATTAATAGGGTAGGCTTGAAATGCTCAATCAATCCAAAGTAAATATGCCTAAATCATGGTTAAACCTGCTATGCTACCTAGGATTTCGCCTCAAGGAAAGTACCAAACCAATGCTAAAGACTAAATTCTCATGCATGCTTAATTTCTAAAGTATATAAAACAATTATGGTGAATCTACACATACTCAATAAAATCAAATTTCATCTCATAATTGCTTAACATAAAAATACTTGAAATAAATAAGAGATCATACTTGAATTTGGACTAACATACCATACAAAATTGATATTGAGCATATTTTCTGCTTGCCTGCTTTCTTGTACGAAGTCATCTTCCACAAAAACTGAGGAAAAAAATCAAAAACAATTGAGGCACAATCCGCCCCAAACTTAAGAATAATAGTGTCCTCATTGTTCAAATCATTCATTAGAGAAGAAATAAGAGAAACACTAAAAAAAAAATCTTGAGTGCTACTAGAATTTATTTTGCAAAATTAAATTAAATTAAATTAAATTAAAAGGTAATGTCTTTAAAATAAAAAGAAAGAAAGAAACTAACTAGAAAATAAATGTTTTTAAATAAAGAAAAACCCCCTCATTTATTTATTGATCCATCACTGTCTATGTTTGTCTCCTCTTCCACGTTATTAATATCTTTCTTAGGTGTGACGGAATCCTCAAGACCGGTTCTATAAGTTAGGTTCCATGGCTTGAATATAGAATCTGGAAACTCGGGAAGAACATCAAGAGATTTAACTAAGGAAACTCGGGAAGAACATCAAGAGATTTAACTAAGTTCTAAAAAGCAATTTGATTTGATTCGTCTCGAATCTTAGCATACTTCTAGTAAACTTACTGCTTATTCATATGTTGTAGTAAATCCATAATATCTACTTGTGTTACCAAATTGGCAGAAAGCTGAGTAGACATGAAAGTAGGTGCGGGAACATCTATTAGGTTGGTACTGCTTGAATCAACTTTGGTTCTACCATTTCATCCTCATCAATCTGTATTATCTGTGTTTTTCTAGTGATGTCACCTTCTACCCTAGAGATATCATAGGCAGTAATCATACCTCTATTGTTTTTCTAGTGATGTCACCTTCTACCCTAGAGATATCATAGGCAGTAATCATACCTCTATTGTTTTTCTAGTGATGTCACCTTCTACCCTAGAGATATCATAGGCAGTAATCATACCTCTATTGTAAGGTTCCTCAATGTCTTACATCGGTATGTTTATTTTGGTGACACATCAGAGTGATGAGTGATGGTAAATAGCAATAATCTATCTTTCCTACTGCACATTCTCGACTTTCATTAAGTATTATTCTCCCCACATTAATTAACTTTCGAGAAAATAAACAATATAGGAGAATCATTTGAGTATCGAAACAATGCAACTGAAAAATGCAGCAATAATACTTGTTTGGATGAGGTACAACCATACCTTTGCCTCTCGAGTTAGAAATTCCTTATGGCAATAATGAGTACCTTGTCTCGAAATTGTCCATTTGGCTCCTTGAATCATGAAAATTCTCAGAATATCTTGAATTTTCTACTCACTGGCATTGGCTACCATGGCAGAGTAATCATCATTATCAATATCCGTAAACTGAATAACGCATTGGTCATTGTTGATGACAAAGATAATTCTTTCCTTCGCACTTGGATTGTTGTTAATGTCGATGAATTCAAGTGACCATAAAACTCTCTGACAATGTCTTCATCAAGAGAAGGTCGGATATGACACAAAAGTTTCCACCCTTGTTTCTCAATATTTTCCCAAATGAGTGCTAGTACATCATTATAACACCCCTAACCCATATCCATCACCGGAATAGGGTTACGAAGCATTACCGTAAAAATGTAACATAAAAACATACATTTCCGAACATTAATATAAAATTAGCATAATCCATTCATATACATGCATACCGTGCCTTAATCAATCCCTCGAGGCCTTAGAAACACTTTAAAAATGATTCAAGACTAAATCGAGAACATTTGAAACATTAAGGAAAAAATTAGAAAATTTGAATTGTAGGTGTAACAACCCATTTTCAGTGGTATTGAAAACAGTGGTTTCGGGGACACCAAATTCGATGAGTAAGCTCATAAATATTATATTTAATATTTACAAGTTAATTGTGACTTTGAAAAGGTTTTTGATATAGCGATTTTTGTTTTATAAGCGATTTATTAATTCAAGTGGTAAGACCCTAAGGTCACATGGTTTTAGAAAATGAGGAATCGGGACCTCATTTCTATAAACTGAGCCATATATATTTCTATAAAAATTTACGGAGTGTCATTACGGTGGTACTAAAGTTTCGTTGAAAAATTTTAACGTTTCGATAGATAATTAAGCGAAAAGGACTAAATCGTAAAAGTTGAAAAAAGTCAATCGCTATTAATTTAAATGTGTTAATTGATTAAAGAATTAAAATTGGATGGACTTACTGAGTAAATTATCCATCCTAAAGTTAATGGGAAGGTTGGATGCTTAAATTTCTTTTTATTATAATGTTTTATATGTTATTATTATATGATAAAGATAAAATAATGAATATAAAATGTTAATAAAATTAAAACATAAGCCATCATCTTCTTTGACACTGAATTGCCATGGAAAGAAAGAAATGGAGAAGCTTAAAGCTTCGACCTAGCTTTGGACGATGCATGTAAATCCGTTTTAGTCTCGTTTTCAATAATTTTTATGTTTTTGAGATTGTTGCAACTAGGTCCAATTAGTCCGTACCTTTGATTTTGAAACTTTTAAAGATTTTGAATGTTTCCATTGATGAATCTTGTGATTTTCTATGTTAAATTATGAATTTGGATTGTTGATTGATAATTAAAAGTATTTTGTTAAGTGATTTTTGATGAATTTACCGATTAAGGACTAAATTGTTAAATTAATAAAAGAACAAATATTTAATGTGATATTGTTGCAAATTTCGGCTGCTTTGTGTGCCATGAATATTTTTCTGATGTGAATTGGCATTAAAAATGGTTAATTTGCATGTTTTGGGTTCAGGGACTAAATTGAATCAAAGTAAAACTTTAGGGGAAATTTTGTAAAAATGTAAAAAAACCAAATTGCATGAAATAAATTTTTTTACTGCCTGAATTGATAAATTGAATGAAACTATTAATTTAGATCAAGACCGGGTGGAAAATAGATGAAAATGAAAATTACCAAAATGCCCCTAAACTTTGGTATTTATGCATTTAGCCAGGTAAGTTCGTATGAACTAAATTCTGTATAATGTTGATTAAATTGAATGATATTGTGTGATTTTATTGTGATTCAATCAATATATATGTTATTATGCAATCTATCATGTCATGAGACAACGAAAATTCAACGACGTATTACGACTATCAACCCCCATTTCAACCTTAGGAATTCGTAGGATACAAATGACATGTCATTAGGGTTTACATGATTCGTGCACTGGTGCTGAACGTCCTATCGATGGCTGAGGACCTGCATGTGCTGCGGATACTCCACAGCTCGTGTGAGCAACTTGTATAGCTATGTTCAGACCCACAGCTCGTGTGAGCATACTGATTTACAGCTCGTGAGAGCATACCAGTCTACAGCTCGTGTGAGCATACTAATTTACAGCTCATTAGATTATACCGATCTACAGCTTGTGAGAGCATACCGATCTACAACTCATGTGAGCATACCGATTTACAGCTCTTGAGATCATATCGATCTAAAACTCGAATGAGCATACCGATTCACAGCTCGTATGAGCATACATGTACAGGATTTGACGGATTATAGTAATATGAGTTAGCACACTAAATGTGAGCAATCCTGAGTATCCAATGGTATTCTAAATGGTTCAATGAGCATTATTCAAATATGAAGTGGTAAGAGTTCGATATGAACTAAGATATAGATACATGTGAATTTCATTGAAATGGTATTACATGGTTTATTGAAAGTGGAAATGGATGATATATGTATATGATACATGAATAAATGTTGTGCTCATCCATGTTTATAATGCTTATGTTATATGTTTATTTGGCTAATATGTTTGGTGTACATGCCTAGGCTTTGGCTAAGTTGTGGTTGGATTATGCCACGTTAAACTTATAAGTTATGCGTTGAAATGGTAAATGCCTAAATGGAAATACGCTTGTGATCATGAAAGGGTGGTAAGGTTTAAAATATGTAATTTCTATTGAAATGGATTATCATTTGGTTAGTTCCAAAAAGAATTATGTTTAAATGCACTAGCTTGTGGCTATGGTTGAATGATATGCTTATGTCTCGTGTGATATGCATATGAAATGGGTATGGAAAGGTAATGAAATAGTAAATTCATACTTGAAGTGTAAAATGATAGAAAAAGGGAATGATGAGTTGAATTGATGTTGCTATTTAAGCTAAAGATAGTAAATGCAATGGAAAGAAATGAAGTGCAAATGAAAATATGAAAATATGAAAATTTAAAAGGGTTTAAAGTTATTTAAAATCCTACTATATTAGGGATGATATGTAAAAGTGATGCTGTGGATTTATTCACTTTGTGAGTTGTTGAATATGGCTTCATGAAACTTGCGATATCGGTATAGGATTATTCTTAATATGTATAAATTTCATATTTGTAATAGGTTGATCTGACTAAATTTTATACAAGCTTACTAAGCATTCATTGCTTACATGGTTTTTTTCCTTACTTTTTAGATTATCCGAAGCTCGATCGAGTTGGAAGCTAGTCGGAGATCGATCACACTATCCATCGGCTCTATCGGTACTTTTAGATGTTTTGATATTGGTTATAATGGCATGTATAGGCATTTTTGGCTAATGTTTGGCCTATGTGTTTTGGTTGTTGAAATAGCCATATGGTTTGGCTTGTGTTATGGTATCTTGGTTGTGATTATGGTATTTTGAATGTTGACAAAGGTTTGGTTTTTGGCATGTATATAATGGCCTTAACTTGGTAGATATCATATCTTATTATGCTAAAAATGTTTAAATTAGAATAATTGATTAGGTATGCATATTATAAATTTCTTATAGTTGGTATGATTGGGGTAATTTGGTACATTTGCTATAAATTACATGTGATTTTTGGTGGAAATTGTTGAATGTTATATTTGGTATGTTTTTTTAGGTAAAGTAAACTGTTTGTTGTTGATGTAAGCTTAATCAAAAGTTAGTGGAACATTTTGGCTAATTTGAATATGTAATGGTACATGTTTAGATGATGAGTTTGAGGTGTCATTGGGCATATTGGTTGTATGTTGTTATACCTTATTTGAATGGTTTGATTATGCATGGTTTTGGTGTATTTTAAAGGCTTGTAATATGTGCAAAAATGCTAGTAGGTACATGCTAGGTTGGGTGAGAAAAATAGCTTGAAAATGACCTATTTTTTGTCCACACGGGAAGAGACACGAGCGTGTGTCTAAGTCGTGTGTGATACACGACTAGAGGACACAGTTGTGTGTCCCCTATAGCTTTCAAAGGGTTGCAAGTCAGGCTGTTAGACGACCTAGCACACGGCCTGGCCACATGGCCATGTGACCCCTACAGTTTATAAATTTTCATCTTTTTCCGAAAAATTCTATATGTTTTCGACTTAGTCCCGACATGTTTCTAATGTGTTTTTAAAGCCTTGAGGGCTCGTATAAGGGACAATGCATATGTTATTGATTTGTTCTGCTGTGATTGATTATATGAATTAAATGTTTTAAAATTTTTTATAGTTTTGAAACATAAACTCTGGTAATGCTCCGTAACCCTATTTTGGCGACAGATACGGGTTAGGGGTGTTACATTTACTGGTATCAGAGGTACAGTTTAGTCGGTTCTCGAACTGAACGTAGCATGTATGAAGTCTAGAAATACATGTCATTATATAAACTATGATAGTGTGATATCTCCTGACGCTGATGAGATTTGTTTCATTTTAGGTAGAGATGTTTTCTAACCGAGCTAATTTTGATAATGCTAAAAGCGATACTCAAGTATCTGATTAAAAAGTTTCTTTGAATGAGTTGAAACTCATGAAGGTATGAATAAATGTTTATAATGTATACTGATGATAAATGTTATATATGTGTGTATATATGATAGTCAAATTTAGAGGCTTTACGACCTTCACCCCTCACTCGTACAGTCTTATACAACGAAATTCACAAGATTTAGATTGATTAAGTTTACAAGTGTGAAACCGAATAGTTCAGTGGCTGAATGATTAATAATGCGGTCAGAGCTGAGAATGAGTTAGCAAGTAAAAATGGTTCTAGAAGAGATATCAAATTTTTCTGAAGATCATTCGGATTATGCAATGTCGCTGTTAAAGAAGAAGTTAATCTCGACTAATCGACTTATTCTGGTATGGTATCTAAAGAACAGGTTAACCGGAATTTTTTCGGAATGGATTTCTTTAGTGAATGGGATAATGAGATATTATTGATGATTTTAGTAGTCAGTGGAATAATGTTTGAATTGAAAAGATATTTGAATGCAGCGGTTATAGTCTAGTATCTTATGACGGACTCTTCGGGATATTCTTTATGTTATTTTATTTTCACATATATATTCAATTGATCATCTTCAGATGTGATTCTTATCATATGAGGACGCTAGCTAATCATAATGTTAGACGAAAGTATTATTAGGCTGGTTGGTTTATGATCGGCATTACTCTATCTTTCCTTGGCATTCTATTCCATTATGTTTGGTAGAAAATTTGACGATAAAACTCATATGATGCTATTATTCTATTCCTACTAGTTGTTGCTCTGCTTTATATATATGCAAATTATGTTGTCTCTGTCACAACTGATTTCAGTGCATATGAGCGGTGTTTTTCTTCTAGATTTTCTCCGAGGAATCGTCGAGCTCTTTATCATTCAATATGGGTTTTATTTTCAAAAATTCAATATAGCTTCACATCTTGGATTTCATTATCTTGGTTTTCTTATCATTCTTATTGTTTAATTTATCAAACATGGTTCATCTGTAAAGGATGTTCATTGGCCGGAGGTAATTACATCTATTACAGATATAATTCTTGGTGGGATCATGAGAGCACGGTGATATAGATCTTAGATTTATAGAGGTTGTATTATTACACAGGTTGTTGCAGAAACTACATTCGGGTTCCCTCTTTTGTTTCAGAGTATATTATTGATGGTTGAGGTATTGTTTTATCTATACGATTGTAAAATTGGTCTTATTAAAGCTCTATGGTTTTAATTCATCTAATGGTGGTGGCTTTGGTATGATCTAAATTTTTTATGTTAATAATTGAAATTCTTTCATTATATATAGACGGTGGAAGATCAAGCTTAAACTTGTATATTAGTTCTCATTCCTTAGGCAATCTTGAGTTTGTCAACGATTTAAAACAAGATGTTATATTTCGTTTGAGTTAATGCAGTTTGTAGAGATCTTTAATTGGTATTCTGAGGGAATTATGATATACGGTATATCTTGATTATCTCGACAATAAGAAGAAAGAGTTTTTCTAAAGTGTCTTTATTCGATTGATAAAATAAACTCAGTTGTTTTAATCAGAGCGGGTTATTCATTTGAAAAGTTAATTGAGTTATATGCATTTGAGTTTAACCTCAGGTTTGGGAATAAATTTTGTGCATTCACGATTAAATAAATAGACAGTCTGAATGAAGCATTCATATTCTAGAAGACATAATACAAAAACATATCTATCAGATCAGTTCTAACCGGGAAATGTTATTATGGGTTAAAGTCGTACCGATTGTTGAAGCTATCGCACTTGTGTAAAATGATATTGCTTGACGTTTTCCAGGAAAAGGGGAAAAAATATCAGTTGAAAGTTACAGATGCAAACATGTCAGAAGCAACAGTCAGAGTTCGATAATCTGGGTTTCTTGATTATGATTCGGTAGACGATTACTGGGAATTTCTCAATAGTTATACTACTAATGATAAATGATGACAGGAGAACACCATAGCTGCTTAGTTAAGTTCAGATATAGTATCAAGTTTTATTGTTAGTTCTGATGCGAGTTCTAAATCGAGGTTAGTTATAAATGGTTTATATGTGGATTACCATTAAGATGATGACAAAAATATTCGACTTGATGGTTTGTATCAGGTGAAAATTTTCGAAGATGAAATTTTCGTAAGGGGAGAAGAGTTGTAACAGCCCGTTTTTCAGAGGTATTGAAAATAGTGGTTTCAGGGCCACCAAATCTAAAAAGTAGTTTTTAAATATTATATTTAATATTTACAAATTAATTGTGATTTTAAAAAGGTTTTTGATGTAGTGATTTTTGTTTTATAAGCGATTTATTAAGTTCAAGTGGTAAGACCCTAAAGTTAAGTAGTTTTAGAAAATAAGGTATCGAGATCTCGTTTCTATAAACCAAGCTGTAAATATTTTTATAAATATTTACAGAGTGTCATTAAGGTGTTATTAAAGTTTCATTGAAAAATTTTAACGTTTTGATAGTTAATAAAGTAAAAAGGACTAAATTGTAAAAGTTGAAAAAAGTCAATTGCTATTAATTTAAAGGTGTTAATTGATTAAAGAATTAAAATTGGATGGCCTTATTGAGTAATTTATCCATCCTAAAGATAATGGGATGGTTGTATGCTTAAATTTATTTTTATTATAATGTTTTATATGTTATTATTATATGATAAAGATAAAATAATGAATAAAAAAGGTTAATAAAATTAAAACATAAGCCATCTCTTCTTTAATACCGAATGGCCATGGAAAGAAATAAATGGAGAAGCTTCAAGCTTCGACCTATCTTTGGACGATGCATGCAAGTCCATTTTAACCCCGTTTTCAATAATTTTTATGTTTTTGATATCGTTGCAACTAGGTCTAGTTAGCCCGTACCTCTAATTTTGAATCTGTTAAAGATTTTGAATGTTTCCATTGATGAATCTTGTGATTTTTTATGTTAAATGATGAATTTGGAATATTCATTGATAATTAAAAGTATTTTGTTAAGTGATTTTTGATGAATTTACCGATTAAGGACTAAATTGTTAAATTAATAAAAGAACAAAAATTTAATGTGAAATTTTTGCAAATGTGGGATATTTTTTGTGCCATGAATATTTGACTGATGTGAATTGACATTAAAAAGGGTTAATTTGCATGTTTTGGGCTCAGGGACTAAATTGAATAAAACTAAAACTTTAGGGCCAAATGTGTAAAAATATCAAAAAGACCAGTGGAAAATCAAGGATAATAGAAAATTACCCAAATGTCCCTAAACTTTGGTACTTCTGCAATTTAGCCAGGTAAGTTCGTATGAACTGAATTCTGTATAATGTTGATTAAATTGAATGATACTGTGTGATTTTATTGTGATTGAATCAATATATACATTATTATGCAATCTATCATGTCATGAGACGATGGAAATTCAACGACGTTTGACGACTATCAAACCCCGTTTGAACCTTAGGAATTCATGGGATATAAATGACATGTCATTAAGGTTTACATGATTCAGGTACTGGTCCTAAACGTCCTACCGATGGCTAAGGTCCTGCATGTGTTGCGGATACTCCACAGCTTGTGTGAGCAGCTAGCTACATTTTGACCCACAGCTCGTGTGAGCATACTGATTTATAGCTCGTAAGAGCATACCGATCTACAACTCATGTGAGCATATTGATTTACAGCTTGCGATAGCATATCAATCTACAGCTCATGTGAGCATACCAATTTACAGCTCGAGTGAGCATACCGGTTCACAGCTCGTATGATCATACATGTACAGTGTTTGACAGATTATAGTTTTATGAGTTAGCACACTATGTGTGAGCTATCCCGGGTATCCAATGGTATTTTAGATGGTTCAACGGGCATTATACGGATACAAAATGGGTAGAGTTCGATATGGACTAAGATATAGATACATGTGAACTTTATTGAAATGGTATTACATGGTTTATTGAAAGTGGAAATGGATGATATATGTATATGATACGTGAATAAATGTTGTGCTCATCCATGTTTATAATGCTTATGTTATATGTTTATTTGGCTAATATGTTTGGTGTACATGCCTAGGCTTTGGCTAAGTTGTGGTTGGATTATGCCACGTTAAACTTACAAGTTATGCATTGAAAAGGTAAATGCCTAAATGGAACTATGCTTGTGATCATGAAAGGATGGTAAGGTTTAAAATATGTAATTTCTATTGAAATGGTTTATCATGTGGTTAGTTCCAAAAAGAATTATGTTTAAATGCACTAGCTTGTGGCTATGGTTGAATGATAAGCTTATGTTTCGTGTGATATGCATATGAAATGGGTATGGAAAGGTAATGAAATAGTAAATTCATACTTGAAGTTTAAAATGATAGAAAAAGGGAATGATGAGTTGAATTGATGTTGCTATTTAAGCTAAAGATAGTAAATGCAATGGGAAGAAATGCAATGCAAATGAAAATAAGAAAATTTGAAAGGGTTTAAAGTTATTTAAAATCCTACTATATTAGGGATGATATGTAAAAGTGATGCTGTGGATTTATTCACTTTGTGAGTTGTTGAATATGGCTTCATGAAACTTGCGATATCGGTATAGGATTATTCTTAATATGTATAAATTTCATATTTGTAATGGGTTGATATGACTAAAGTTTATACAAGCTTACTAAGCATTCGTTGCTTACATTATTTTCTTCCTTACATTTCAGATTATCCGAAGCTCGATCGGGTTGGAAGCTAGTCATAGATCGATCACACTATCCATCGACTAAATCGGTACTTTTAGATGTTTTGATATTGGTTATAATTGCATGTGTAGGCATTTTTGGCTAATGTTTGTCCTATGTGTTTTGGTTGTTGAAATAGCCATATGGTTTGGTTTGTGTTATGGTATCTTGGTTGTGATTATGGTATTTTGAATGTTGACAAAGGTTTGGTTTTTGGCATGTATATAATGGCCTTAACTTGGTAGATATCATAGCTTATTATGCTAAAAATGTTTAAATTAGAATGATTGATTAGGTATGCGTATTGTAAATGTCTTGTAGTTTGTATGATTGAGGTAATTTGGTACATTTGCTATATATTACATGTGTTCTTTGGTGCAAATTTTTGAATGGTATATTTGGTATGTTTTGTTAGGTAAAGTAAACTGTTTGTTGTTGATGCAAGCTTAATCAAAATTTAGTGGAACATTTTGGCTAATTAGAATGATTGATTTGTTTTGTTTTGATTGATGATATAAATTAAATGTTTTAAACTTTTATATAGTTTTAAAACGTAAACTCTGGTCATGCTCCGTAACCCTATTTGGCGATAGATACGGGTTAGAAGTGTTACAGCAGGGGTCACACGGCTGTGTGGCTAGGCTGTGTGACTCACATGATTGAGACACAAGCCCATGTCTCAAGCCGTGTAATAATTGAAGTAGGGACACACGACCATGTCCAAGCCCATGTCCATGTTCGTGTAATTCTCGAATTTGGGTCACACGGCCAAGTCACATGTCTGTGTGTCAGGTTGTTTAACACTCGAAATGGCCTCACATGCCTGTGTGCTAGGCTGTGTAATTGCCTGACTTGAAACCTTTAAAAATTACAGAGGACACACAGCCGTGTCGTATCGCTGTGTGACACATGGCTAAGACTTATGCCTGTGTCTTAGGCCTTATGGACAAGAAATTTGCCAAAACCAAGCCATGTTCTTCACCCACATCAAGGATGTACCTACAAGACATTGCTCCCTTAACCAAGGCATCATAAAATGACCAATTCAAATGACCAAATCTGATTCAACAAATATGCCATATAGGCACCTCAATCACAATCAAACAACCTTACCTAATCGTATACATTACTACACTTAAAACATTCACAACTAATTTAACTTCATCTTAAGGTATATCATAATTAAGGCCACAAGTAAATCAACATAACATATTGTTTTAATGTCCTAAAAACAACCAACCAATGTGCCCTTCATAGACACCACAAATATATCCAACATCAACAACTAAACATGTAATATTGATCCATTTCTAGCATAGCACCTAATTTACTCTCAAGCCAAAACAAATCACAAGTGTGCAATTTCATACCATTCTAATTGTGCCAAAAATTTATCTATTTACAACCTTAATAAGATACCTAACAACTTAGTTTAGTAAATTTTCATATTACACCAAAACAACCTATATAGCCACGTGTGAGCCAAGGTTAGATCCATCCAAAAGTTAGCAACAACGATCTACAAAACAATCAACAAAAATGAATAAGCTTATTGAGCTTAGTAAGAACAAAGTATATCATTAAACTTAATAGAAATTGCATACAGCTCATATTTTACTCGATTCAAAGTTATCGAACTGTAAATAGGGGCACATATGTGCAATTTAGGGGTACTGAAGTACAAACAGTGGCACGTATGTGCAGTTCAAGGGATAATTAACTATAAGAATTTAATTACATAACTATATTGTAAAATATACAAGTAGAAATTCAATTACATATTGAAATTTACATTGACAACTGAAGCGTAGAAATGCGATTGAGCTAATCCATGATTTTCGCCTTTCTTCGATTTAGATCCGGTTGAGATTTATCTTGATATAAATAAATATTTATATTAAATTAAGTATTTTTATCAATCTCAACATTAAATTCAATCCATAATTCACATTTATGAATAATTACAGTTTTTCCCTAATATTTTAACTTCTTTATAATTTAGTCCTTAAACTCGTAAATTGAAATTTATGCAATTTCATCCACATTTTATGCTATCCGTATTCACTAGGGACCTATAAAATCTCATACAAATCAAAATTTCACAAGTTTACCATGTACTTTTATCACTTTTATAAATAAGTCCCTAAATGACATTTTCATCAAAAATCCCTTTACAAAACTTACTTTTTTAACAACAAGGACTGATAATCTTTCATTAAAAATCAAGAAGCATGCAAGCATGTTCATGGTAAAACTCTAAACCTTTAAAAATTCTGCAAATTAGCCCCTGGGCTAGCTAGATTAAGTTACAACGATCCCGAAAACATAGAAATCATTAAAAACGGGACAAATTTTACTTACATGCAAGCATTAGAAGTTGCTGAACCAAGAACCCTAGCTATAGCCTTTTCTCCTGAAATTTTTGGTGGAAAATCCACTTGAAGAAGATGATACCTTGTCTTTTACATAATTTACTTTATTTATTTATCAAATCACTTAATTAAAATTTACTTAACACCAAAATCTCATTAATACATAGACATATACATCCACTAACTTCATTAATGGTCTAATTACCATCTAAGTCCTTTCAAATTAAAGTTTCAGAGCTATTTGATACCTTTAACTACTAGAACTCTACTTTTACACCTTTTACGATTTAGTCCTTTTTACTTAATTAAGCATGCAAACATTAAAATTTCTTAACGAAATTTTTATACGACTTTTCTAATATTTCGTAGCCCTTAAAATAATAATATAATAAATATTTACTTGTCAGATTTGTGGTCCCAAAACCACTTTTCTGATTTCACTAAAAACGGGCTATTACAATCATACTCACTATCAAGTCAAAAACCCTTTTCTGGGAGTAAGGGTTTTCTCCTAAAAATTCTAATGTATCTTTCTTTTATTCCCTGGGTTCGAAACCAAGATTGAAACTCATCATCTTAATTCTCCAAATTCTTCTTTCTTCGATTCATCTTCAAAAAATAAATGAGATAAAAAACCACTTTAATAAAAAAATCCTAAAAATACCTCAAAGATGGGCTAGGGGCGGCAAATAGGGATTTTCGAATGTTGAGGGGTCAGCCATAAATCCATTTCATTCGACAGAGACTGATGGCACCTAATCTCACTCGATAAGAGTTGATGGTGTGTAGCACTAGAGCACACAAGAGGCTGTTGTTGTGCGGGGGATGTGGCTGATGCTGCTGGGTGATGGACTATACAAGGTTGGCATTAAGGGACATTAAGGGCGTGCTACTGGTGCTGGTGCACAATGTGGCAAGGGGCATTCGCCGGCAACAACGTGGACAGTGGTAGAAGAAAATAGGGTGAAGGCTAAAAAGAAAAAAAAGAAAAGAAAAATAGGGGAAAAGAAAATAATAAGA
The DNA here is from genome assembly GCF_007990345.1 of Gossypium hirsutum. Taxonomy (NCBI): domain Eukaryota; kingdom Viridiplantae; phylum Streptophyta; class Magnoliopsida; order Malvales; family Malvaceae; genus Gossypium; species Gossypium hirsutum. The sequence continues at coordinate 29,088,111 of NC_053442.1, forward strand.
AATTAACCCTAATCTCATTTAAGTTAAAAATTAACCTAAATTTAATTAAGATTTTTATTAGTATTATTTATGTTTACCATTTATTTATTTACAAAACTTATTTATTTTATCTACAACTAAAAATAAAATGAAATTAAAATTAAAGAAATTAAAAATTAAAAATAAGGATAAATTTTATTTATTTACGAAGAAAATAACAATCTTCCAATAGAAATAAAATTTCATGGATCGGTTAAAATGAGCGTGGTGTTTTTTCGCTTGACTTCACCGGTTCAGTAATGTTTTAGCCATTGACCAATAACCTTAAACGTATCTCCTTTATTGTTTTGAAGCTCAATTACTCCATAAGGGAAAACCTAATTAATTGTAAAAGGTCCTGACCATCAAGATTTATGTTTACCTGGGAAGAACTTCAATCTCGAGTTGAACAGAATGACCTATTGACCAACTTCGAACACACAAGGACCAATGTGCTTATCATGCCATCTTTTTTATTTTTCTTTAAAAAGTTTGGAGTTCCCGTAAGAGAACTTTCTTATCTCTTCCAACTCATTGAGTTGTAACATTCGTTTCTCTCTGGTGGATTTCAAGTCTAGATTGAGCTGCTTAAGAAGCCAATAGGCCTTATGTTCAAGTTCCAATGGTATATGGAAATCTTTGCCATACATTAACCTGTAAGGAGACATCCCTAAATGAGTCTTAAATGTCGTTGAGTTGGGTGCACTAGTTTCTCAAGTATGCCCTTTATTTCTTTATTTGCAAACTCAGCTTGGCCATCTGTCTAAGGATGGTAAGTTGTAGCAACTTTATGCTTCACATTGTATTTATCTAGCAACCACTTTAGCCATTTATTCATGAAATGGGAACCTTCATCGCTAATTATAGCTCTGGGAGTCCCAAATCTCGTGAATATATGTTTTTGAAGGAATCGCATCACCACCTTGGCTTCATTAGTCGGATATGGATCGACCTGCACCCATTTGGACATATAATCAAATTCTACTAAGATGTACCTATTACCATAAGAATAAGGAAAGGGACTTAGAAAGTTAATACCCTAAACGTTAAATAACTCTACCTCGAGAATGTTAGTTACTAGCATCTCATTCCTTCTGGACACATTTTCGAATCTTCGGCATCCATCGCAATCTTTAACGTAGGTAAATTCATCTTTAAACAGATTCGGCCAAAAGAAACCAACTTGCAATACTTTGGCTGCAGTTCGTGACCCTCCAAAATGTCCCCCACATGGGGATGAATGGTAGTGGTACAAAATATTGGCTACTTTGCTCTCGACTACACACCTTTTAATCATCTGGTCTACACATTACTTAAACAAATATGGTTCCTCCCAAAAATAATATCTAACACCATGAAGGAATTTCCTCCTTTTGTTAATATGTCAATTTGGGCAGAATTAAACCACTAGCTAAAAAATTAGCATAATCTGCAAACCAATGAGCTTTATGGAAATGACTTACCTAAAACATGTGTTCAACTAGAAAGTACTTGTTAATAGGAACTGAGGAGTGGGTATCGTCTTCTTGTTCCAGTATGGACAAATGGTCTGCCACTTGGTTCTCTACTCCCTTCCTATCCTGTATAACCAAATCAAAATCTTGGAGTAATAAAACCCAACGAATTAATCGTGGTTTTGCATATCTCTTTGAAAATAAATATTTAATGGCCACGTGATCAGTGAAAACTGTCACCTTTGTACCTACAAGATAGGAACGAAATATGTCAAAGGCAAAAACTACAACAACTAATTCTTTTTCTGTTATCGTATATTTTAATTGTGCTCCCATCAAGGTTTGGCTAGCATAGTAGATGGGATGGAAAATCTTATTCCTCCGTTGTCCCAACATGGCTTCTACTACTTAGTCACTTACGTCGCACAATAGTTCAAATGGTGAACTCCAATTTAGGGTAATGATGATGGGTGCTGAAATTAATCGTTTCTTCAACTCCTCAAAAACTGGCAAACAATCATCATCAAAATTAAATATGGATTCTTTCTCCAAATGTTTACTAAGTGGTTTGGATATTTTGGAAAAATCTTTAATGAATCTCTTGTAAAACCCAGTATGCCCTAGGAAACTCCTAATGCCTTTTACAGACAATGGAGGTGGGAATTTCTCGATAACATATATTTTTGCCTTGTTAACTTCTATTCCTTGTCTTGTAATTCTGTGTCCCAAGACGATGCCCTCTCTTACCATGAAATGGAATTTCTCCCAATTCAGAACGAGGTTTGTCTTTTCATACCGTCCGAGTACTTTGGCCAAATTACCTAAACAATTATCATAAGAGTCTCCAAACATAGAAAAGTCATCCATAAACACTTTCAAGAATTTTTCAACCATGTTAGTGAATATAGCAATCATTCACCACTGAAAAGTTACGGGTGCACTACACAAACCAAAAGGCATACGCTTAAAAGTAAACGTACCGTATGGGCATGTGAAGGTTGTCTTATGCTAATCTTCTGGGGCTACAAGGATCTAGTTGTATCATGAGTATCCTCTAAGGAAAAAAATAGTAATTCTGCCCTGCAAGTCTATCTAACATTTGATCCAAATATGGCAATGGGAAATGATCCTTCCGAGTTGCCTTATTCAACTTACGGTAATCAATACAAATCCTCCAACCTGTAACTGTCCTAGTTGGAATTGTTCATTATTTTTATATTTTACAAATGTGATGCCACCCTTCTTCAGTACACATTGGGCTAGACTCATCAAAGAGCTATTTGAAATAGGGTAAATGATTCCTGCATCAAACCATTGGATGATTTCCTTCTTGACCATCCCTTTCATGATGGGTTTAACCTTCTTTGACCATCAATAATGCCTCTTTCACCATCTTCTAAGATGATTTTATGGATGAAAAAAGATGGGCTTATACATTTGATATCAGCTATCGTCCAATCGATTACCTTCTTGAATTTCTTCAAGACACTAATTAGCTTCGCTTCTTGACTTTCAGTTAATTCAGTTGAAATGATCACAGGTAGAGTAGAAAAGTTAACCAAAAAAACATATTTAACGTGAGAAGGAATTACCTTTAACACTGGTTGGGGCGGTTCCTCAGTTGAAGCTTTCAACTGCTTATAGTCATAGGGTTTAAAACCCAAAGATTCGAAATGGGGCTGAAAAGTGAATCCCTTCAATTCGGCTTCCAATTCAGCTTGATCTCCATCTTCTTCATCGTCACATAGCATCTCTAGTGTAAGAGTTCTTCTAAAAAATCATCCGTAGGAACTGACGATTATGTCTCATCCATAGCAGAACATTCTTCTCTTGAAATAGTGTATATCATAGCTTTGAAAACATTAAAGGTTACCTTATCGTCTTGGACTCTCATGGTAAGTTCTCCCTTTTGAACATCAATTAATGTTCTTCTAGTTGCTAAGAAATGTCTTCCCAAAATGATAGGGACTTATCTATCTACTTCAAAATCTAAAATAAGAAAGTCAGCGGGAGAAATAAATTTATCAACACGTACTAGAATGTCTTGAATCTTTCCTTCAAGACATGCTATTCATCTATCTGCTAATTGAAGTGTCACTATTGTCAGTCTAAATTCATCAATTCCAAATTGTCTAAACATAAACATGGGCATCAAATTTATGCTTGCTCCCAAATCAAATAGAGACATACCACAATAGGAATTAGCAATGTTACACAATATGGTAAAGCTTCCAGGATCTTTCATCTTTAATGGCAACTTATTTTGCAGGAATGCACTGCACTCCTTGGTCAAAGTCACTGTCTCAAACTCTCTTAACCATCTCTTCTTAGAGACAATATCTTTCATGAATTTTACATAATTTAGTATATGTTCCAAAGCCTCTACCAATAGAATGTTGATATGTAATTGTTTAAGTACATCTAAGAATTTCTTAAATTGTACCTCTTGTTGTTGCTTCTGGAATCTCTATTGGTAAGGAGGTGGTGGAGTTTTAACCTTAATTGGATAGCTTTTAGGAGGTAGTGTTGGTTCTACATTCACTATAGTTATTGATTCTTTAGGACTACTCTGTTACGGTTGTGCCTTAGTAGGGATCACATGAACATAATTCTGCACTATGGGAGATTCAACTTTTAGTTGAACTTCCTTCTGATTGTGGTCAACAAAAAGTTCATCTTTGGATTCAACAACTGTTGGCTCCAACACCTCTCCACTTTTCAAAGTAACAACTTTAAAGTATTCTTTGTCTATGCTTTTGGGATTCTCTGTATCACTCGACAAAGCACCCTGAGGTCTATTTCTTAGCTTATTCGCTAATTGTCCCATCTGGTTCTCTAGATTCCTTAGAGTCACATCATTTTTAGCCATATATGCTTTCAGTAGGTTCCCTAAACTATTTAAATACTTGGCTAGTTGAGGTTTTTGCATCTATAGAGAAAAACCTTACAAATGATTTGAACGATAATGCATATAGGAATTACCTAGGCCAATCCCTTGATTACTCCAAGAGAAATTGGGATGATTTCACTATGAAAGGTTATAGGGATTCAATTATAGACCTAAGACATTCCTATTTTGATGTTGGTTTCCCACATAATAGATAGATTTTGGGTTTGATAGGCATTCTACAAATGCGTGACCATCACCGTAGTAAACACATGCGACGTTCTCGAACTGACTTGGTTGTTGACCTACCATGCTAGTGTTGCAACCATTAATAGAAATATTCTTAAGCATAGAAGTCATAGTAGATACCTGAGTTGCTAAAGACGTAAGAGCATCAACTTCATAAGCACTTGCCACTATTCTCCTTGTGGCTACTCGATGGGTCAACCACTGGTAATTATTACTTGAAATTCTTTCAAGAATCTCTTACGCTTCATTTTATGACTTTGACATAAGAGCTCTATTAGCTGGAGTGTCTACCACCATTCTTGTGTGGGCGTTGAAAACATTATAAAAGGTCTCAAGTTGAATGCAATGAAGAATTCTAGGATGAGGGCCTTTTTGTAATAACTCCTTAAATCATTCTCATGCCTCATATAAGGACTCATCACCGGATTGCTAAAATGTGAAAATTTCATTTTTGAGCTTAGCCTTCTTACTTGGTGGAAAATACTTCATCAAAAAATGTTTCGCCAGTTATTGCCATGTGGAAACAGAACTAGACGGTAAGGAATTCAACCATGCTCGTGCGCGATCTTACAATGAATATGGGAAAAGCTTCAATCTTAAGGCATCTTTAGATACTCTTGGTAACTTGAATGAGTCACTTACTTCCATAAATAAGTAGAGGTGCAAATGTAGATCTTCAATAGGCATCCACTGAACTATTCCATTGTTTGCAACATCTAGAACATCACAAGTTTTAACTTGAACTAAAGGGCCTCAATATTGGGTCATACAATCCTTGGATTGAGTTCACTAAACAAGGGCACTACATATTGCCTAATTACTCGATCTCTGTCATCAGCAATAATGATCAGATTCTGATTATTACATGCTGTGCCTTCTCTTGGATTTTGATTCATTTCTTCGACTTTTCTTTAGGTCAATCATTCCCTTCTTCTTTTCCTAAAAGCACGTTCGATTTTTGGGTCAATTAGCAATAAATTGATAATTTAGTCTACCCTTATAAACCCTGAAAAATCACAAAAATAATAATGTTATAATTAATAGTAGAAAAAATAAAAAAAAAACTAAGAAACAATTATCTTCATAAATAACAACAAAATACAGTCCCCAGAAACAATGCCAAAAACATGTGTTGTTGATTATGTGTAAGTGTACACGGTCGTACAAATAATAAGTAGTAAGTAAAAGAGTATTGTCTCTACAGGGACTGTTGTCTAAATTATTTGCACAGCTAATTTTAATCAATTTCGAAAAGAACAAATAAAAGATAATATTGTCAATGAAAGTCACAATTTAAGCTCTAGTTGTAATCAGTAGTCAAATACCCACAAAATTGAACAACATACCTTGGAAAAAAATAATTACAACAGAAATTATACACAAGATTTAGGATAACTCAACATGAATAGACTAAAATAATATTTCACTTAACAAGAATTTATTGGCACTTATAGAAAGAAAATCACAAAAAGAACGTGGCAATATGAACATTCATTAAACCAATTTTAATTAAGGTATAGGCTTCTCTTGAAGTCCTATTATGTTCGTAAGTTAATTAGCATATGCCTATGTTAAAAACTAACTTAGAAATCACCCTTTCGACCATTTACACAGTTTATGCATACAACAATTATATTTCGATATCGACATGATATGCATCACTTAGGTCTTTTGTCCATTCAGTAATCTACAAATGTTGGCCAAACATTTACAAGTATATTCATGAATTAAATCTAAATGAATGAAATAATCATTTGCACAAAATATTAAAAATTAAGTTATGTTATATTAAACTGAAAACATGAAAATGAGATGCAATATTGTCTCTTGACATAGAAAATAATACTTAATAGTAAACAGAAGGTAGGAAAGAGTAGTCGAGGGGTGCTCTAATTTTAGCAAGTGGTTGCCTTACTTTGTGGAATTCAAGTATTTAGCAAGCCATGTGAAAGGCAAGAACACTCAAAATTTTTATCTAAAAACTTGGTATGTGATGTTGTGCTCATGAATGAAAATGAGGTCTCCTTTTATAGCCTCTTGCCCCCAACGTCTCTTGCTAATAATGGCAAGGTGAATCCTTGATTTTCTCCTCTACTTGTGTCGTCCCTTGTTGGTGGTGGAGTGGTTGCTTACTTTGTAACACCCCTTACCCGATACCGTTGCCAGAGTCGAGCACGAGGCGTTACTTGACTTAACTTACTAGTTTGAGGCATAAAAATTTGCTTTTAAAATTAATTTCATTATTTACAACAAAGTTGTCCAATCGCGTAGCAGTTACTAAATTAATTATTACTAAATTAATTATAAAATGAGATACAAAACTTAAAATTTAGATCTAGAAATTTTCCCTGAAACTAGACTCATACATCTTTTTACCATAAATTTTTTAGAATTTTTTTGCTCATCCAATTAGTACAGTTTATTATTTAAAGTCTCCATTGTTTCACTATTTGACTGTCCTGACCTCTCATCACTAAAATTTAATTATCTCATTGTACAGACTTCATATGGTGTTATCACTTGTTTCTAAAGAAAATATACTCAATAAGGAATCTATACATATAAGTTACAACTCATAAATATATTTTTACAAATTTTAATGATTTTCCAAAGTCGGAATAGGGGATTCCAAAAACCACTTTGACCTTGTCTAACTAAAATGAAAATATCTCAGAATACATAATTCCTTTCTCTACACTATTATTTTTCTACAAAAATAGACTCAATAATATTTAATTCTATATCTCATCCACCCTCTAATTCATTTTCTACTATCCTTGGTGATTTTTCAAATTCACGTCACTATTACTGTCTCAAAACTGATTCACTACCAATTTTTACGTTTTCATGATTTCTATGCAAAATTTATCACCTAGACTTTTATAACAACAAACACCTTCATACTTAGCCATTTTAATAACTATTCATCATCAAATATTTACATATCATCTTTTGGTCATAATTTAAGAATATACAGTCGAAATGACTAAGTCCCTATACATGCCATAGCTCGAAACATTTATCGTCTTAAAATACTGAGTTGCGGCGGTTGATAGTGTGAACGCTCTCCGACGTCTTCAATATCCCGACTATGCTTGATAATACTATATGAAAGAAAAAGAAATAAAATAAGTAAGCATAAAGCTTAGTAAGTTTACAAGTAAATAAATAACTAAATTTAACACAAATAATGATATGCAAGTATCATGTTCTTAAGTTTCCTCTTTACTTACTCTCATTTGCTTGTTTATTTACTTACCTATTTAGATAACTTAAGATTAAAACTTACTCTTCTATTGTTGAAATATTGGTTCTCACTGATATCATAACATATTCTTAACTCTTATAACTCACCTGAAGTTGCTAATTATACTTTTACTTGAACTTCCATAGAACATAATCTGTTTTCTAGCCTGTTAAGCCACATTGGAATAATAAGGATACTTGGGTCTCATATCTGATAATAACATGCCAAAGCCATGTCCCAGACATGGTCTTACATGGGATATTTCCTGTACTGCCAATGTCATATCCCAGATATGGTCTTACAAGGGAGTTCTGTGACAGCCCAAAATTGACCCTAGTCGGGAAGTGGTTTCGGGACCACAAAACCGAGTCATAAAAATAATTGATTTCCATATTCTATGCTTATTATGTGTGTACATGAGTATGTGGAAGTTTCATTCTCCAATTTTGCCAATTGCATGAGAAATTATTAAATAGGGATTGATATGAGACATGGTGAAAATATGATAGGCTAATTTAAAATGGTCTATTAATGCATGTTGTGAAAATGATGGGTTTGCATGTCAAATTACCCAAAATTTGAGCTAGTGGTTGGCCATGATATGGGTGGAAACATGTTGGGAACATGTTGGCCTAGTGAGGTATGTAGGAAAAAAATAAAATAAGGGGCATGGGCATAAAAAAATGAAAAGGAGTATGATGAATACAAAAAAAAATGTGTGTAGTTGTTTCCCCCCTCCCCATTGCCGTGAGCTAAAGAAAAGGAGAAAATTTTTGTTCATCCTTTCTCATCTTCATTTAGCCGAAACTAGAAAGAAAAAACAAAGAAAAAAAATGCTCATCCTTTGGTTCATCCTTGGCCAAAAATTTTAAGGAGGGAGGAAGAAGAAAGGTTGAAGAGGTTCGGCCATGCATGTAGCTAGGCTAAGGTATGTTTGATGATGTTCCATGAGATGCATGCATGTTTTAGTTGTTAGCTTGAGTTCTACCTAGCCCATGGTCTAAATCTTGCTATGTGATGGAAATGACACTCGGCCATGGATGCATCATTCTTGGTTGATGTTTGATGTTGTGGTGACGAGGCATGAGGATGAGTTAAGATTCGGCCTAGGTGGAGTTTGTGTTAATGCCATTGCATGCTAAATATGAAGCTTGTTAATGATGCATGTGATGGTGGCTTGATGATTCTTGAACCTCCTTTTTAGCATTTTTGAGTGAGCACATATGTGCATTGGTTGCTAAATGGAGAAGAATCGGCTAGCAAGTTGTGTGCTAAGGCCGAATATAACTTTTGCATGTTAATGAGCAATGCATGTGTTAAATTGATGGAAAGGGAGAGGATGCTTTACTAGTGTGTATATGTGTGTATTAGCCAAGTTTTGAACTTGAAACAAAAGGGTGTTTAGTCAATACAAGTGACCATACTTGTAGAATGTATTAAGTGTTGAAATCGGCCCCAAAATAGACATGCATATTCGGCCAAGGGGGAAAAATTAGCTAAAATGTTGAGTTTGATTCATGATTCCGTACATATGTGACTTTAATGTCTAATGTATAAATATGGGCTAAGTGCCTTGTGTTCCTCTTTTCGATGCTCAAATGATTAAATCAATTTATTTGTTTAATTAAGCTCAAGAGCAAAGGGGAACTAAATCCGATAAAGGGAAGGAAAAAGTGGTCGAATAGCTATCGGAATCGTTCGACAACACCCGAGGTAAGTTCTTGAGTAAAAGAGCTTAAATTATGATGTGATTAGATCATGTTTTAAGCAAATTAAAATCATGCTCTTTGTGTGGCTATTGAGCCGAATTTGCAAGAATGATAAATGTCTTGTGTTTGAGTTTTGCTAACGAAAATGAAATACGAATGGGCCATGATTTATTGTTAAATGTGCATGGTTATTTGAATGATGTCCGGGCTAAGTCCCGAAGGCTTGTGCTAAGTGACAATATCCGGACTAAGATCCGAAGGCATTTGTGCGAGATACTAATTCCGGGCTAAGCCCGAAGGCATTTGTGCGAGTTACTAAATCCGGGTTAAGTCCCGAAGGCATTTGTGCGAATTACTATAACCGGGCTATGTCCCGAAGGCATTTGAACGAGGAGCTATATCCGGTTAAATTTCGAAGGTACGTGATTTGGGAATGAATGAACTTGCTGTAAAATTCCAGTTAATACTCTCGAAACATCCCAACATTGAGGTATGTTTCGTATGTGCTTGAATTTAGTTGAGCCCTTACAAATAAGTATTCGCTCAGTTGATAAACGAGCTACCGGCCTTTGGCTGAGTTGATCTTTTGTGTATGTACATAAGGGTTGATAATGTGAAGCAAGTACGATATCGTAAATTTGTGCATATGAAATTATCCGTTTAGCTATATGAATGCTATACTTTTGTTGTGCTGGAATTCCTTGCTCAAAACTTACTAAGCATAAATTGCTTACTCCGTTTCATTGCTCCTCTGTTTTATAGATTTGGTTCTCCAGCTATCGGACTCGGGATCTTGAGGTCAAAGTCGCCCACACTATCAAAGCCCCCTTTTGGTACAATTTTGGTTGAACTTCAAAATGGCATGTATAGGACTACCCGTTTGTTGTGGGTCGTGGACCCTTTGGACTTGTATAAATTTTGGATAGCCATGCGAAAATGGCTTATATGTGTTTGAGTATATTGTTATAATCATTTGGTGTGGATATGCTTGACAAGGATTGGCCATGGGGATGGTTAATCACTTTCATAAATTGTGCTATTTATGCAAAAAGGGCTAGTTGAATCATGGAAACCATGAAATAGGTAAAGTCTACCTTAAAAGGCAGATGCTGACAGCAGCAGTGATGTAGATTTGGAAAATCACTAAAAATAGTAGGAAGGGAATTAAATAGTGAATAAATTATGTAAACAAACCTTGATGAATCTACTTTCATAGGAAAGTAACGAAACAATCATACGGACAGTATGTTAAGAGATATTCAGGTTCTCGTGAGACAGGGCCAGAACGGTTTCTGGATTTCCTGTTCCGACTTTGGAAATTCATTATAAATTAACCAGAGATAATTAGGAGTCATACCATATATGGATAGATTCCTCTCTGAGTCTAGTTTCTATAGAAACAAACGACATCAGTATTGAAGCCCTGTACAGGGAGATATCCAAGTTGTAATGCGCAAAGGCAGGGTAGTCGATCCCTGTAACATGGGAGACTTTGACTAATAAACTGTACTAATTGGCCTGACCAAAAATTCTAGAAAAAAATATGTAGATGGGCATATGAGTCTAGTTTCAGGAAAAATTTACAGAACTGGATTCTGAGTTGTGAAACTCAAGATATAATTTTTAAAGCGACTAGTACGTAGATTGGCAGTGTGGGAAATTTTTTTTATAAGGGGCTTAAAGTCTGTTAACACCTCGTGTTCGACTCCGGTGTCGGTCTCGGGTTCGGGGTGTTACAAGTTCTCATATTGGTGCCCATGTCATGTCCCAGACATGGTCTTACGGGGGACTTCTCATCTCGGTGCCAACGCCATGTCCCAGACATGGTCTTACATGGGACCTCTTATCTCGGTGCCAACGCCATGTCCCAGACATGATCTTACATGGGACCTCTTTACCCAAATGTCATGACATTTGTATCTGATACATTCCTTATGTTTCAACGAGACTTTTTAACACTGATTCTCTTTCATCTCATACTTTAGTGTACATTAAATAAATTCATGAACTAAATATATAATTTCTGGAAAATAAAAAAATTAATAATTATTATTAAAATATTGCATTTATTTACCATAAACTCACCTCGGTACAAAATATGGCCAAATCTATCAACTTAGTCTTCAACCTTTTTCTTTCCTCGGTCTAACTTCAGATTTCATTCTTCTTGAACTATAATAGCAAATTTATCTTATTTAATACTCACATCCATCAAAACAATGACTCGAACTTTGGAAAAATTATGATTTTGCCCCTAAATTTTGCATAATTACACTTTTTCCCCAAAGCTCAGAAATTAAACTTCATCACTTATTCTTATGTTTTATGACATGCTGAACATTTTTTCCTTCTATGGAAACATCAAATTCCCACTCTAACACTTACTTATGAACATTAGGTATTTTTACCGATTATGTCGTTTTACTCGTTTTCACTTAAATCGCTTAGCAAAAGTTGTTTAACATAATTTCAAGCTTCATATTCTACCATAAAACAACAAAATAAACACATTTCACCTATGGGTATTTTTCCAAATATGAACCCTAGGTTAAATTATTGCTAGAATAAGCTAAATTAAGTTACCGGGGCTTCAAAAACGTAAATAACATTAAAAACGGGGCTTGGAATCACTTACTATGAGCTTGAGAAAGTGAAGAAACCCTAGCTATGGCTTCTTTCAAATTTTTGAGCAAGAAAAGATGATGAACACAAAATTTTCACATCTTTTTCCCTTTTTAATTCATTTATTTCCTAAATGACTAAAATGCCCTTACTTAAAAAAAATCCTATTTCACTTATCTCATGTCAATTTTTTTCCATCACTAACTAATGGTATAATTACCATATTAGGACCCCTAATTTATAGTTCCATAACAATTAAATACCTTTAACATATAAAACTCAACTTTTGCACTTTTTACAATTTAGTCCTTTTGACTAAATTGAGTGCCCAAATGTCAAAATTTTTGAACGAAATTTTCACGAAATCATTCCGTGAAATTGTAGGCCATAAAAATATAGTAAAAATATTTTTTTCCTCATTGGATTTGTGGTCCTGAAACCACTGTTCCGACTAAGCCCTAAATCGAGATGTTACATCCTTGTTAATTTTAGCAAGGAAGTTAACTTGATTTCCTCCCCCTTCATGTCGTCCCTTGATGTGAGGAAGAATGAGTCTTTCCTTTCTATTTTAGTAAGGTAGTTAGCTTTGTTCCCTCCATGGATGGCCAACAAATAAGTGGTCAAAAGGTGATGGTTTTTTCTGATATTTTTACCAATAATGTAGGCGATTAAGGCTTGTTTCAAGGAGAAAATTGTGTTGATTTTATTTCGTGAATGTTGAGTTCAAATCTGTTAGATTTGGGAGTTGAATGGGTGGTTAAGGACTACTAAATTTAGCAGTATATATTTTCCAATTTATTTCATGGTAAGATGGGTAAGTGGAATTGGTTTTGCGCTTCCATTTTAGGCAAAACTAAGCCTCCTTAGAATTAATTATGGATCAACACCATTTTGAAGTCCATGTGACTGCATTGTGAGTCTTTCAACCTATACTTGTCTAAGACCCAAGTACACCCAAAATTCTACCATCCTTTCCTTTAGCCCAGTTATTACTAAAAAAAACAAAATAACATGTATTTAACATAAAATTCATAAACTTAACACATTCCCTTGGAAATAATAAAATATCGTAAAATTGAGTATGAAACCATAGAAAATGCTATTTATTTACTCAGATTTAACATAATTTGTAAATAAAAGAGTGCTAAAATATCTATATATTTTAGAGTTTACAATACTCCCAGTGCAGTGTACTGACAACAATAATGCAAACTTTAAATGCAGACAGTACTCCACAAAACTTTCTTGTCAACCACAATAACCCACCGCATGCACATGCAATATGACATACAATCATTGAGCAAACTCAAGCTTAACATGCTTATGGTAACATATTCAATTCAATGGCATGCTTAACATGATTATGGTAACATAATCATTTCAAAATTCGTGCTTAACATGCTTACCGTAACATATTCAGTACATGGATTACAAGCATAAAGTCAGTCGATATAATGGCATCACAAGCAAACATACTTTTTATACCATCAAACAATAACTCAATGAGTCACATGCAATACAAGCACTCAATCAAACATTAAAAATCCATATCATGTCATTATAGAGCATAATAATATGAAGCATGCAGTCAATCAATCAAACATGTCGACCTGGCATCCATGTAAACTTAATAAGGCTCGTAACGTGCCTTGCTCGACACCTTTCATTTCACATTAGGCCATTTAGCCATGCCCAACCAAGAAGTGTTTAATACCAATTTGTATATTATACTAAGAATTAACAATTGATGAAACAAAGTTAGAACCCAAACCTTAAAATACCAAGTCTGCAGCACTAATTCGCAAAGCCCGCAATTTCACCCTTAAACTTTAAACATGCCTAAAACCAAATTATAGAATTTAACGTGTTAAAATACTGTTAAAAAAACCTTGAAACAAATTCCTAAGGGTTCAACCAATCAGTGTTACAGTAACAAATTTTCAAAGTCAATTTGATAAGGAAACTTACACTGATTTGATGTGAAACAATCATCCATAGCATCCCCTCTTAACGAAAACAATACTATGTAGTTATTTGCAACAATTGCACTTATGCTTTCCATTTTCTAAGATCCGAGTTGTCAAACGAATGGGATCGGGCACACCTATAATAGAAAAGATCGAAGGCTAATTAGGATAGAGGAATAATGAAATTAACCTTGATGGAGAGGGGCAGAAAAATGATGAAAAACTACAACCCCATAATGGTGATACAAGGGGCAGCACACCGCCACAATTGGCACAACAAGGGGCTATTTTTGTTTGGCACCAAAAGGGGAATTTAAGTGCTGGTTAGGGACTATTTTTAGTCTTGAAAAAAAAAGGAAAAGAAGACTGGAGATAGCAAGAAAAAATAAAAAATTAATGGCTCAAAATGGAAACCAACAAAGAAGATCGAAGGGGCGACTGACACCACCAACAGCGGCAGCTCTAGGGCTGCTTCAGGTAGTTTATAAAAGGTGTTTAGGGGTTGAATAGGGATGATTTGAATAACATAAAAAATGAGATCTTAGTAAAAAAATCTCTTAAAATTGACAACAAAAGAAATAAGAGAACTGAGAGGAAGAACAACACTTGCACTAAAAGGAGAAAGAGCGACACAACAGAGGTTGTTGTGGGCGGCACAGTGAAGGAGAAAGGAAGAAAAAATGAGAGAATTTGAGAGGAGGAAAGGGGTTGGATGGCTACAAAGAAAGAAAAGATGGAAAAAGGCTGAAAAATAGTTGAAAATGTTGCATTTATACCTACGTTAACTAGGCTGGGTGGCACAAAAATAAGAGAATGGGAAAAATAGCAAAAATTTAGTCGCTTTGCAAGGGAAAGGAATCAAACTCGGGTCTCTACATCAATTGCACTCTCTCCTTATTTTCTCTTAACCATTAAGCCAATATTTCATTCTTAAAGTAATTTAAAAAACTTTAAACCAAAAATTTTGGATGATACAACTCTCCCCTTTAAAGAAATTTCGACCTCAAAATTTACCTAATTTAAAGAGATGAGGATATTGGAGCCGAATCAAGTCCTTTGGCTCCCAAGTAGCCTTTTCAATGCCATGATTCCTCCAAATCACCTTAACCAAAAAAGCATGTTTCCTCCTAAAAACCTTAATGTCATAATCTAAAATCTGGACAGGCTTTTTCTTAAAAGATAGATCAAGTCTAACTTCGATTTCCTCAATTGGAATAATGTGAAAGGGGTCAGATTGATACCATCTCATCATTGAGACATGGAAAACATTATGAATTCGATCCAACTTTGGAGACAACTTGAGCTGGTATGCCACTAACCAATTCTCTAAAGTATCCAATAGGGTCCAATAAACCTAGGGCTCAAGTTGCCCTTCCAACCAAACCTTAGAACTTTCTTTCGTGGAGAAACCTTAATAAAGACCTAATCTCCCTCACTGAATTCTATGTCCTTCCATTTTAAATCAGCATAGGAATTTTGTCTTTCCAAAACCGCCTTTAATTTATCCTAAATTAAATGAACCTTATCCTTAGTCTCCAGAACCAAATCAAAACCTAAGATCTTCCTCTCACCCGATTCAGTCCAACATAAGGGTGAGCGAAACTTACTACTAGAAAGAGCCTCATACAGTGCAATCTCGATACTTGAGTGGAAGTTATTATTATAGGCGAACTCAGCCAACAGTAGATGCTCCTCCCAACTACCTTGAAAATCAACCACACAACTCCTCATCATATCATCTAAAATCTGAATGACTCTATTAGACTGACCATCTCACTGTGAATGAAATGTCGTACTAATGTCCAAATGTGTACCCAAAGCCTCATGCAAAATTTTCCAAAACTGAGACATAAAATAGGGATCCCGATCTGAAATAATTAACACTGATACCCATACAGTCTCACTATCTCAGAAATCTAGAGCATAGCCAGCCTCTAAAGAGAATAATTGATGCAGACCAATATGAAATGGGAAGACTTGGTCAATCTATACACAATGACCCAAACTGAGTCTTTCATAGTAGGTGTTAAATGTAACCCACTAACAAAATCTATGGTCACTCTCTCCCATTTCCACTACGGATTTCAGATCAGCTGCAGTAATCCGAAGAAAACTAATGCTCATCCTTACCTACCGACAAGTCAAACACTTTGACACAAATTCTATTACCTCATGCTTAAGACCCGACCAACTATACGATTCCCTTACGTCACGATACATCTTATTACTGCCAGGATACATGGCATAAGAGCTACTGTACGCTTCCTATATTATAGACTATTGTAAACTCTGATCATTTGATACACAATATTTTCCTTTGAAATACATAATATCATCAAAATTAATCCCAAAGTATTCAGTTGAACTGTCCTCAACTTGCTTAAATTGAGGCACTAAATAATCCTTTAATCGCTGTTTATCCCTAATTTCCTAAACCCAAATAGGCTTTACTTGCAACTCAACAAGAATACCCCCATCATCAAACAGACTGAAACGGGCGAACATAGCCCTCAACTCAAACATCGCCCTTCTTCTCAAGGTATCAACTACTACATTAGCCTTCCTAGGATGATACTCAATCGTGTAATCATAATCCTTTAGCAGCTCAATCCATCTACGCTACCTCAAATTAAGTTTTCTATATCTGAGGAGATATTTGAGACTATTGTGATATCTGTAAATAATACACCTCTCACTATACAAATAATGTCTCCAAATCTTAAGAGTGAAAACAATAGTCGCCAACTCCAAATCATGGGTCGGATAATTGCACTCATGTGGCTTAAGCTGTCTCAACGAATAAATTACCATTTTGCCATCCTACTCAAAACACACCCAAACCCAACATGTGAAGCATCACTGTATACTATAAATCGTAGGTTTGTGAAGCTATACATAGTCGTTATCAAGTAATAAGTAAGTAAAAAAGTTGTCGTCTCCATAGGGAGTGTATATGTTAATCAATCAATTGTAAAATTAGAGTTAACAATCTGGTGATAAAAATACAATATTTTTGAGCGGTGTGATGTAAAAATAATTACTAAATGTAAGATGATCCCTAATGCAATTTTAATCTAAATGCAAAGTATGAAGTGAAATGTATGAAATGAGTTTAGCAACAAAAACACAAAATTCAACAATCAATAACATGAATAGGCTAGGATAATTACATCATTCAACTTAATTCATTTTTCTCATGCTTAATAGTGTTCGGAAAATATTCCATGGCAACTCAATCTTTCATGAGTTTTGAAACCAAATTAAGTCCTTTTGGAATCTTTTACTTAGTAAAACATGCATTTTACTGATCAAATTAAACTAAGGGTTTCTTAGAATTCATGTGAAGTAACAGGGACGGGTTAGGTTTGAATCAATTTAATCACATAAACCTAAAAACTATGCAATATAATAGAGCTTGTTAAAGTTATTATGAACCTTCAATTTAGTCGAGTTAGGATCTAAATTAAGAATGCACTTTTAAACTATTGTGTCCATTAGTCGCCGTCTAGTTAGGATCGTTTAGCTAATTCTAATGCATCCAATCACGTATGAACGAAATACATACTTGAGTTTAATTGAAAACATGATCGACTGAGGCACAAACACTACAAACATGATTTAAACAAACTTCATTGAATTAATTTAATCATCCTAGCTAAACAGATTTCAGCTACCATTGTTGATGACAAGATAGCAAAGCACATTGCAAACATGATTAAAATCAAAGTAAGAAAGTAAGAAAGAATAAACTTATCGAATCAGCAGTCTAGTGAACTCTAATTGAAGATTTTTTTCCTCCGATCCTCGTGCGGCTCCTTTGCTAATGGCTCATTAAGGTCGCTGGACAAGAGATGATCTTATCAAGGTTTTGCTTGCTAAGAAAAGAAATAATTATAGGTTGTTATGCGTGGGAATAAAGAGAGGAAATGAGAGAATGGAAGAATGATATGAAATGAGAGATGCGAGATTGAGTAAGGGATGAAAGATATGTGAGATGGGAGTGGATATTTATACTTGAGGTTGGTGGGAGAGTTTACTAAAAATAGTGAAAAATATCCCTCCATTTACTCCTTTACTTGGCCGGCCACACATTGTGGAAATGGGTGGATGAGAGTTGCTTGATTCAAGCATGAAATCATGCTAGAATCAAGCAAGCGTTGGATGATTTCAAGGGAAAACCTCATGGGCTCTTTTCTATAATTTCAACTATAGAGACCTCCAATAAATATCCCAAAACTGATTTGACCCATTAAATAATCAAAGTTTAAATTTATTGGACTTGTCTTCTCCTTGTTTGGACTATTTTGTGACCCATTAAATCATCAAAGTTGTCCACCATGTAACATCATTTTTAACTGGGTCAAAATAACATCTCCGTGACCCAATTTGCATGCAATTGTCATCCAAGTAGGGTAGAATTACTCATGTCCATACAAGAATTATAATAAGCTTCATATTGTATCAACTTCATGGTCCCCCTACATAGTAAAATATAACACATTAATAAATAACATGAAATAATTTAATTGTGCACAAAATTAATACAATAAAGCACATATTTGCATTTTTTATAAATTCATGCCCATCATCAGAATATAAAAAAATTTACCTAATTAATTAACAAATACTCAGAATTAATAATATTTTTAAGTTAAAATGAGTTATAAACTACTAAAAATACCTATATAAATTAGAGTTTACACACCCCTAAACTTAATCCATTACATGTAAAGCACAACTTTTGCTAAGGCAAATTTTGTAATAAGTTTAAGCAGCATCAATCTTTGAACATAACCATTCGTCAACAAAATCATGCTCGCAAACTCCTTTTATTGATAAGTTGCTCATATGCAAACATTATTTCAAAATTTTATTCTAAGTGCAGAAAAATGCTAGCATAAGTCATAGAGTGCATGCTTTTCAAGATCATAAATAACATTCACCATTCGATCAAAGTTTCCTTATCAATCAAACAAAGCAATCACAAGGTCTAATTAATGGTTTATATGTTGAACTTAGCAATTCCTCTCCACTAATGTAGTTGGCATAATCATCCAAATCAATAGGTCTTTTCTAAGGTTGTAATGGGGCTAGGCTTAAGGTGGGGATAAAGAGAAGTGAATTTTTAGGTTTAGTAATCATAACCCTAACCTTGTCTTAGATATTTTTGAGGTACATACTTCCTACTAATGGGTTCTTCACCATCTAAACTTAATTTTGTAGCATATGCCCAATATTTCTCAATACTTTGAGTATTTATTTTTGCTC
The DNA here is from genome assembly GCF_007990345.1 of Gossypium hirsutum. Taxonomy (NCBI): domain Eukaryota; kingdom Viridiplantae; phylum Streptophyta; class Magnoliopsida; order Malvales; family Malvaceae; genus Gossypium; species Gossypium hirsutum. The sequence continues at coordinate 29,107,532 of NC_053442.1, forward strand.
TTTTTGCTTGACATTTGAATAGAACTTTTTCTTAACATACTAATAACATGTACATCCTTTTAATTTTTTTCCTCGATCTTTGCTCACCAAGACAAGTATAGTTAAGATAGGTGCAACAATAAGATAAAATTTTAAAAAAGATGGTAGCATGGCTTTTGATGTAGGTAAATAGCAATAAAATAGGCTTTAAGGCTCAAATTAAGGTTTCAATGGTTAAATTCATATGGTAGACTTGAAAGGCTCAAATAATCCAAGGAAAATGTGCCTAAATAATGTTCAGATTCTTATGCCTCCTAGGATTTTGCCTTAAGAAAGTTACTAAGTCAATTCTAAGGACTTAAATATTCATGCATGTCTATCTCAAAAGAAGTTCAATTTTCATGGAAAAAGGCTACATAAGACCTAAGAACATACAAGTATTCCATAACTTAGGATAACATAAAAAAACTCTAATAAAATCAAAAATCATACTTACATTTGAGCTAACTTGTGAACAAAAATTTCTTTGAACATCATTTTATTTCAGCATCCTCATGTGGAAGCATTGAAACATATTTAAAAAAATTTCAAAAATCATGCTAATATTGTCTTGCCCCCTTTTAAAAAGAAGCAATGTCCTCATTCTGTAAGTAAAGTAATGAATAAGAATTGAGCACTAGGTAAGATAGCAAGAAAGAGATGTGAGCCATGGAGGCTACTTAAGTACCAAGTCTTTCTCAAAAATCCAATCTTAAACATGTCTATTCACATTACCACATTACTTTTTTTTTAATTAGAGAAGAGGCATTAAGCTTATTTTATTCATGTTTGTAATTTTATTGTGTGAAAGAAAAATACTAACTCTGAAAGAAATATAAATGCTTAAAAATAAATAAATGCTAAGAAAAAGAAATTTCTCCCCTTTCAATTCATGTCATCCTCCATGTCTTTTTCCTTTTCCCTTCTTTGTCGCACTTGTTCCCACAATCTCCTCTTGCCATGTTTCAAAGATATGATTTGGGAACTTAGGATCAAAAGTGTTAGAGATATTCTTAAAAGTATTTCGTATGGAATCATCTCTAATTTTTGCATATCTCTAGTAAACTTGTTGTTGGTTGTGCATGAATTTCCACATATTCATCATAGTTGAAAATTTTGATTTATTCATAGCATTTGACGAGGTAGGTATTGGAATAGTCAACTTAGGATTAACACTTGACTTAACTGGTTCAACAACATTTGGTTCCACCATCGGTTCAAGGTTGTTTGGTTCCTCTTCAATTTTTGCTTCTTCTGTGTCATTTCTTGAGTCAGCTTCTGGTTCAAAATTAGAGATGACTCATCAGATTCTGGTTCGTTCGATTCATTTGTTTCAACTTTGTTCAATAGTTTAACATTCTCCACTAACCTTTCAAGGTCATGCCTTGTTATGCAACCTTAAACATAACAGTCCTTAAATTTTAAAGTAATTAAATAATTAAATAATTAATTTTAAAGTAATTAAATAATTATTAGTGAAAATAATTAATTTTGGTTGAAAAATAATTTTAAAATAATTATTATTGGGGGTTAATTTGAGTTAAATTTAAATATTAATTAAATTGAATTTAATTGTAAAATAAGAGAAATTTTGGAGTATTTATTTGGTAAATAAACCTTTAAATTCAAAATTTTGGAGGGGAATGATCAATTGATAAAGTAAGGGAAATGTAGGAGTGGCCATTGTGCAAATTTTCTAATTTTTAAATTTTTGGTGGGTTGTTTCAATTTTAAACATAATGCATCTAGCCTACTTTTCACACCATTTACATCAGATTAGACAGCTATAAAATCATTTTCTTTGCATGGTTTTAAAGATCTATCATCAAAGAATAGATTCAACGAATTTCCTTCTCAAAATACTCTCTCTTTTTATCCGAAATTATTCACAAAAGTAGCAGAAAATATTTTAAAATTTCTCAAGATTCTTGAATCAAGATTTTCAATCAAAGGATTTAGAACGAATCAAAGGTAATTATTATTTCTAAACTTATTTTTATGATGACTAGAAGCATATTTACATGATTTGAGTGATAATTACATGATTTTTTATTAATGTCATCTTCTTCAAAAGCTTAAGTTTCTTTAATGGTGGACCTTGAATTTTGAGAGGAAATCCACAAATCAATGGATGTTCCAACTCAAAATGGATCTATTAGAAGGTTTTTTTATCTTATTTATCAAGATTAAACATGTTTTGTAAGGTAATTTAAAGAAATTTGAATTTCATCATCTTCATAAATCGATTTTCTAGATTTTTTTGAAATTGATTTAAATGTGAAATTGATACTTAGTATATATTTATTTGGTCTAGTATTGATGTTTGGAATTGATTAAGAGGGTTGGAGTAATCGATTTTGTGATGAATCAATTTTTCAACTTGATGATACAAATCTGGTAAGGTAACTTCGAGTGAGAATTTCGTATAGCCTAGTTGATGAAAATTTGTGTTTATTATATCTCTTGAAAGGTGGTATTATCTATTTTATCTCTATTGAAGCTCTGAATCTTGAAGAGGATCAAGCTAATCGAAATTGAAGCTTGGATTTGCTTGGTTGATCACTTGATTGTGGTTGAGTTAGTTGTGTGGTGACTGTTACTAAAGGGCAATTTGGTAAATTGACCCTCACTTATTCTTAATTCGATGATTAATTACTGATTACAAATATTTAATTGAGTTTTGGTTGGTTAATTTTGCAAGATTGTTGATATATGTTTAAGTGATAAAATTTTTTTTAAGTGTTGTTAAGTGAGAATCTAGTGATTTTATGTGCTTGATTTGATTGATTATAATGGTGAACTAAGCAAATATGTTAGGGTTTTTAGTTCATGGTATGTTGATATTTCAATTGATAAATGAACATTGATAATAGGTAATTGGTTGCTAGACTTAATTTAATGTTAAAATGGCTATGCTACATGATTCACATATGCATTTTGGCACTTTAAATTGAACACATTATTGACCGAAGTTATGTTATGATTGATTGATTATACTGCCATTATAACATGGTGGATCCATTGGAATAGTTGGCATGCCATAGGATTTGTGAGTACTCACCATATTAATATGTTATTTGTGAGAAATAAGGCTCTAGGTAGACTAATTTGGAGTAGATAAGGGAGTGTTGAGCTTGTGTCTCCACTCAACGGGACAGGTTTGAGGCGAAATAAGTGAGCGTGTGGCCTCGGCCCGCTCAATCCGGGATTGATTCTAATTGGGAGTAAGGAGATTCGTTTATCCGATGTATGATCACCCGATTAAGCCATGATTGCTTATGCCAATATAAATGTATGAAATGTTATATGCTAAATTGATGATTATATGCCATGATTAATTATGATTTTTGATACATGGTTGAGCATATGACATTGAACTATTATGGATTGATATTGTGACTGAAAATTTGTATTTGATTGGTTTCGATTTAAGCATGATTTGGGTGTTAATTTACTCATTGTTTTATTAACATTCACTAAGCTTTTTAAGCTCACACCCTCACATTCATGCAGTTAACTAACGGGATTGAGGAGCTAAGGAGTCGAGCAAGAGAGTTCCAAAAGATTAAGGCTCGGTAGAGATTTAGTTACATGTTTTGAGATGTTAATTGAGCATTGTGGAACTTTTGGGACTTAGTTTAATTTTGGTTGTAATTCGACTTGGACATTGGACATTTTTAATTTTGGATGGTTTTATAATATTATATATGCATGTAGGGGTGAGCATTCGATCGAATCGAATCGAATCGAATCGAAAATTTTCGAGTTAATCGAGTTTTCGAATCTCATTTTATCATCCTAACTTTATTTGAAGTTTTCTCGAATCGAGTCGAGTGAGATGGAATTCGAATCGAATCGAATCGAATATATTTGTTCGAGTTAAATTTTAAAAAATAATTTTGGGTCCTTGTAACCATTGTAATAAAATTTGTACACCTTAATCAAATTTTTTATTAACTTTCATCACTTCATAATTTATTTATTAATTTTTTATATGCTGGTTAGCTTCTTTGATTGCTTAGTTGTTTCAATTATCTTCAGATTCTTGTCACTATGTATTTTAGAATTAAAAAATATATTAAATGTAAAAATATGATTTTTTAATAAAAGTTATTTTAAAAATAAAATGTGAAATTGATACCAATATAAAATTTTAACACGAATATTTTATGGCATAATTAATAATTCAATTTTAATATAAAAATTTAATATGACTAAACAATTCAATAATATAAATAATATAAAATGCGAAATTTAATTTAATAATATAAATAGTAGATATAAATAAAATTATTACTATTTATGTTTAGTGATTTTTTTTGGATAATTTTAATTTTTTATTTGAGAGTAAAGGGTGAGAAGTAAAAATTTAGGGGAAAAATAAAAAGTTTTGGGGAATAAAAGTTTGAGGGAAAGTAAATAGGGGGGAGTAAAATTTTGGAGGGAAAATATTAAAAAAAATTGAAGGGGGGAGGGTTTGGGATAGATAGGAGGTGGGATGGAAAGGGAATAAAAATAGGGGGAGTAAAAATTTTGGGGGAAAATAAAAGGTTTTGAGGGTTTTTGGGAGTAAAATTTTGAGAAAAAATAAATGGGAGAGTAAAATTTTGGTGGGAAATGGATTTTGGGTAGATTGGGGGGTTGAGAGGAGAGGGGAGTAAAAGTTTTGGAGGGAAAGTGGGAAGGAGTAAAAGTTTTGAGGGAAAAGTAAAAAGGTTTTGGAGTTTGGGGTAAAAATGTAAAATATTATAGTTTGATACTCGAATTATTCGAATTATTCGAGTTATTCGAATTCGAAAACTCAACTCGATTCGAACTCAAAGTTCAAAAAAAAATTCGAGTTGATTCGAATAACTCGATTCGTTTAACTCGAAATTCGAATTTTTTTCGAGTCGAATCGAGTTTTGCTCACCCCTATATGCATGTTTGAGTTTGATTATTGAATAATTTACAGTGTATTGTTGTTTGATAACACGGTGATTGATAACACGGTGTGTAAGGCTTGATTTTTTCACTAACCATTGTTTAAATGAAGCTTCCATAGAGTGGTTTACTAGCGACTAAGGTACGCCACTTGTTTGAATTAATCGGTGGGTGATATGCATGAAATTAAATGTTTAATTCTATCTAATTGAGACTTAATTTGTGTTAATAAATTCAATTGAAGGTGTATGAATATGTATGATATTTAATTGTAGTTTAATCGGGTTTAAAACCAATTTTTTGCACAAAAAAAACTACAGTGGACTGTTGGGGGTTTGAATTTTGGTCTTTTTAAATTGGTTCTCTAGTCCGTTTAGATTACAAATTAGTCCTATAACTTGATAAGTCTAATTAAAGCCTTAAATTATAAGGAAACTTGATAAAAATTTTAGGATTAGACTTGTAATTGATAAAATTTGTTAGAAACACACTCAATTTAATATTCGGGTATAGTACTGATAGTTTGAAATAGTTACGATTTAGTCCTTAATGATAAAACTTGAATTAGATATAGAAAATAAACTTGGACTAAGCTGAAATTTTTAGGGATTACATAAATGGACTAAAAAAGGGTTGGTAAATATATAGATCTAAATTCGGGTTAGTTTAACCATAGGTGGTAAAATGACAAAAATGATTTTAGGTTAAATTACTTATAAAAAGTTTAAAATTGATTCACAAATTGCTTCCGCATTAATAAATAGCTAGTAAATGGATAAGATTAAGGTGTTATAAGGTCGGGGTGTGTCTTGGGAGGTTGTTAGCCGGAGAGTCACTTAGGTGGCTAATGTAACACTTTAGATTTAGGTCGGTTCGTTCCAGTCAAGTTTAGGGTGTCACAACAATCACATATTACAAAAGCATTTGTTCCATTGAGATGATGGAACTATGTGAGACAGGCATGAAACTATATCAAATAAAGTAGAACCATACTTGGGTCACTAGATTTAAATATTCCCTTCTACAAGAATGACTACCATACTTTCTTATAATCCATTGGGATCCCGAATTTGTAACTACGTTAAGAACTTGTTGAAGAAATTTTCAATTGATATTTGTCATCATGGCAGAGTATTCATCTTCTTCAACATTAGGTAAGTTAAACGAATCATTAATGGTCTTAGAAGTAAGAGGTACCTTCTTCTTACGAACAATAACTTCATTAACATCTGGCGTGGTCAAGTTGGCATAGAACTCTTGCACTAAATCCTTATTAGGCATTGATCGTGCATCACAGAATTGATTCCAATTTAAAGCATTAATCGTCTTTTAAATCAACAAATGCATGACCATCTTATCATTGCTCTCTGACATTATAGGTTGATTCTTGAAGATAGAATCAAATTTTTCCCTTGCTTCATCATCTTGAATCACAACCGGATTTTTGGCAGAAGACTTTGAGGATCTAGTTCTTTTTCGAGACATTGTATTTTTCTCGAAAAATAGGTAAAATTTTTGCAAAGGGAGAAAGAAATCAACAAGATGTTGTGGCAAAAGAATTTGCGGCAGTGATAGGCTTGTAGCGGTGATAGGGTTGCTCCGACAAAAGACTCGCGGTGGTAGAAAGAAGGACTTGCGGCAAAGAAAGAAATTTGAGGAGAGGCTTTTGGGACTTGAAGTTGACAGCTAAGAGAAGAAAATTAGGGCGAAAACTAATTGTTTAGGTGTTGTGAATTTTATGAAGGTGTGGAGGGGTTTATATAGTGATGGATTAAGGCAAATTTATGGCAAAAATTTAGGTACAAGGAAATACTTGGGCGAAAAGCATGGAGAGAAATATATGTGGCAGAAAAATTAGGGTTTTGGGGAACCCTTTGGACGAAAATTGCATGGGTAAATTTCTCCTATTCACTATTTTGAGTCTGAAGCCTAAACTGCAATTATTTTGTTGTACTGAAAAATTAAACTAAACTGGAAAACTAAACTAATTAGTACTTGGGCCAAATTGACCCTCTTATTAACCATAAAAAAATAAATAAATATTTACAATTAAAAATTAAAAATTTCTTTTGGCTTACTTAGAAAATTTCTTCTCAGAAGATTACAGTAAATTAATATCACAGGAAAGGTTGGAGGGGTCACAAATGGTCCCACTTAAGTTTCAATCTCCTTAGACAGACTTAATTTAATGTATTAATTCAAGAAATTAATTTTGAAGTATGCCATTGATTAAAAACAAAAATATGAAAAATTAAGGGTCTATTAAATTGAACGATGTTTCAATTCGCTCAATTTCACCATCCCAATAGTGCTTGAGACATTGGCCATTAACTTTAAATATACCTTCATTGTTGCCGTACAATTTTATAGTTTCATATGGATAAGCTTTGTAGATGGTATAAGGTCCTTTCCATCGCAACTTAAGCTTTCCCGGAAATAACCTTAGCCTTGAATTAAACAACAACACTTTCTAATCTTCTTTGAATTTACAAGGTTGTATACGACTGTCATGACATATCTTAATCTTTTCTTTGTACATCTTGGCATTCTCATATGAAAATAACCTCAACTCTTCAAGCTCAACAAGCTGTAATATTCTTCTCTCACCGACTTGCTTAAAATCCAAATTTAATTCTTTCAAAGCCCAGTGAGCTTTATTTTCCAACTCCAGTGGCAAATGACATCCCTTTTCGAAGACTAATCGATAAGGAGTCATTCATAACGGTGTCTTAAAAGTAGTTTGATAGGCTCATAGAACATCATCGAGCCTTTGAGACCAATATTTTCTATTAGGTCACACCACCTTCTCAAGGATTCCTCTAATCTCACGGTTAACCCTTTCAAATTACCCATTTCATTATGGATGACAGGCAATAGCAATTTTATGTTTCACATCGTACTTGTCCAGCAACCACTTAAGCCATTTGTGAACAAAGTGAGATCCTTCATCGCTAATTATAGCTATAGGAGTCCTAAACCGTGTAAACACATGCTTATGTAGGAATCGCATGACTACCTTAGCATCATTCATTGGGTATGCTTTAGCTTTAACCCACTTGGATACATAATCCACAACTACTAAGATATACCTGTTACCATAAGAAGAAGGAAATGGGCCTAAAAACTTAATGCCCATACGTCAAATAATTCTACCTCTAAAATGTTTGTTAAGGGCATCTCGTTCCTCCTTGATATGTTTCCGGTCCTTTGGCATCTATAACAAATTTTCACATATGCATACGCATCCTTAAACAATGTAGGCCAAAAGAATCCTGCTTTTAAAATCTTCACTATAGTGCGAGAACCATCAAAGTGTCCCCCACTTGGAGATGAATGGCAGTGGTATAAGATTTCATCAATTTCACTTCCTGCTACACATTTCCTGATTATGTTATCTACATATTGTTTAAACAAAAATGAATCCTCCATAAAATAATACTGACTATAATGAAGGAATTTCTTTCTTTGTTGATATGTCATTTCTCGAGGAATTATTTCACATGTTAAATAATTTGCATAATCGGCAAACCAAGGTATTTCATGAATTCGACTTACATTGAAGATATGATCATCTGGAAAGTTTTCATCAATAGGAACAAGTGAATGAGTTACCTTGTTTTGTTCCAACCTTAACAGATGATCGACTACTTGACTTTCAACACCTTTTTTTGTCTTGTATCTCAGGGTCAAATTCTTGAAGTAAAAGTATCCATTGAATTAGCCTTGGTTTAGCATCTTTCTTCGTGAGTAAGTTTTTTATGGCTGCATGGTCAATAAACACAGTGACTGTCATACCTATGAGATAAGAACGAAACTTGTCAAAAGAAAAAACTATAGCAAAAGGTCTTTTTTAGTTACCATGTAAATGAGTTGGGCTCCTATTAAAGTTCTGCTTGCATATTAGATAAGGTGAAATACTTTGTTTCTTCTTTGACCCATCATAGCTCCAACAGCAAAATCGTTTGCGTCACACATCAACTCAAAATGTGAGTTCCAATCAGGTGTAACAATTATTGTGGCTAAGATTAGCCGCCTTTTTAATTCTTCAAAATCTTCCAAACATGCTTTGTTAAACTCAAAAATGGCGTCACAAAGGCTTGGAAATTTTTTAAAAAACTTTAATAAACTATGACAGCCCTAAATTAACCCTAGTCGGAAAGTGGTTTCGGGACCACTAAACCGAGTCACAAAAATAATTGACCATCATATTTGATGTTTATTATATGTATATATGCATGTGTGAAAATTTCATGGTTGAATTTTGTAAATTGTAAGTGAATTTTATTAAATAGGACTTATGTGAGAAAATTTAGAAATGTGCTAGGCTAATGTAAAATGGCCCATTTATGCATGTTGCAAATAATTGTACTTGCATGTCAAATACCCCTTTTATTTGAAGTGGTGGCCGGCCATGATGGTCATATATATATAATATGTACTAAATCTTAATTAAATGGCCATTATTTTATGCAAAAGAAAGGAAATAAATTAAAGAAAGAATAAAACGAAAAGTAATGAAGACAAAGCTTCATCTTTGTCTTCTTGGCCGAATTGAAAGAAAGAATTGGGGCAAAAACATTCGGTCACTTGAAGCTTGAGAAGGTTAGTAAAAATTTTGTTAGTTTTTGAAATTTTAAGCGTAGTTTAAGTCAATTAGCTAGTTCCATATTAGCCCATTTGAAAACTTGGAATTTTAGATGTTGGTTTGAGCTTTCGGTTGTGGTTGTCAAGGGAGGAAATGAGATTTTGTTTGTCTTCAACAATTGATGGGTATATAAGTGTTAAATGTGAGAAAATTTCGTTTGGGTAATTGAAATAAATAATTAGAGGCTTAATTATTAAAAGGTTTCGGTTTTTATATTATTTTTATAAGCATAATTAGTTCAATTTGATAATAAGGTATGAGGTGATAAGTAAAATTTTCATGGTGGTTTAGGTTTAATGACATTCGGCTATGGATTATAAGTGTTAGCTAATTCGGCATAAGAGTATAAATGTTAATTACTTTATATTTGAAGCCTTGAAGAATAGGTTGTGGAATATTAAAGTGTTGAAGGTTAAATCTTTAAGCTTGGTTAATTTGGACATTCGGCTATTCTTATGACATTAGATATAAGGGTATGAAAGGTTAAGTCTAAGTAGTTGGGAGTTAAAATGTTGGTGATTTAGGTACAGTCTTTGCATGAAAATATACTTATGGAAATGGTTATTATATTTTTTTTAAAATGTCACTAAATGCCTTTATGTTAAGGAATATTCGGCTATGTTATATATATATATATAAGTTTAATTTATTCATGGTAACTTGGCATGTGGATTGGATATATGTTAGTTAATACATGCATTTGGAGGTGATGTGTTTAAAAATTAGGTATACGGTTTGGTTTCATTATTGAGTATAAGGGTTAAGTGTTTTAAATTGCCTTTGATGTATACGTGTTTATATTGAAATATTAAGGCTATGTTAGCCAATTGAGGGTTTCGGCCAAAATATTAAAATAAATTGGTGTGAATGTTTGAGTGATGAATTTGACTCTTGTGTCGAGTTGGGATCATATGTGTATTTTTATAAAACTAAATGATGCTAAATAAATTCGATTATGCATGGTATTAAGCTAGTATTATGTTCTTTAGTACTTGAGTAGAGCATATGTATGATGTTTAATATCTAGTTAATAACATCATTTGTACTTAATTGTATGGTATAAATGTATTAAATCGAATCGCTAAATTGATAAGTTATTTAATAAAATCTATTTATTGAATCAAGCTCAAGAGCCAAGAGGGTCAAAATCTGATAAAGGAAAAGAAAAAGCGATCGAGTAGTCTATCCACAACTATTTAAAATATCCGAGGTAAGTCTTCGAGTAATGACCCTACTTGAATTATATTGAAATGATTAGTCATACTATGACGGATAGCCGAATGTGCATAGAGACTATGTTATAAAGCCAATTGAAATCATGCTCTTTGTGTGTGGCTATTGAGCCGAAATTGGAAAGGTTTAATAAATGTTTTGTGTTTGAGCCTTAGTAACAAAAATGAAATATGGATGTGCCAAGACTGTTGATTTATGTGTGCATGAGCATTTGAATGAGATCCGGGCTAAGTCCCGAAGGCATTTGTGCTAGTGATTTGATCCGGGCTAAGTCCCGAAGGCATTTGTGCTAGTGATTTGATCCGGGCTAAGTCCCGAAGGCATTTGTGCGAGTTGATATATCCGGGCTAAGACCCGAAGGCATTCGTGCGAGTTGCTATGCCCGGGTTAAGACCCGAAGGCAATTGTGCTTGTGGTAATATCCGGCTAAATTCCGAAGAAACTTGGGTATGAATGTGAGCGTTTTGTGCTGTAATAAATTCAATTAATACGCTCGACAAACCCAAACGATAAGGTATGTTTGCATGTGCTTCGAAAAGTCGATTCGTTTTAAATAGTATTCGTTCAATCGACTAAAGAACTTTTGGGCTTTTAGATGGGTTGATACCTTGTGTGTGTATATATGTTGATGAAGTGTGAAGTAAGCATGATTATGAGAATGTGTATTAATAAAGTGATTCATTTAGCTATGTGAATGTAATACTTTAGTCAAAGCTGATTTCATTACTTGAAACTTACTAAGCTTTAAAATGCTTACCCCGCTGCTTTGGCTCTCTGTTTTATAGATTTTGTTCGTTAGATATCGGATTCGGGATCATCGAAGTCGAAGTCATCCACACTATCAAAGCCCTTTTGGTACTCTTTTAGTTGAACTCTGGATATGGCATGTATAGGACTACCCATTGTTGTTGTTCAAGTACTTTTTGTGATGTATGTGTGTACAGCCATGCGAAAATGGCTTGTAGAAGTGGAGTATGGCATTAGACCATTTGTGTTTATGTATGTATATATGGTTTCATTATGTGACTATGGTTTGGAATGGAAGTGTTGAGCAAATGATCAGCCATTGGAATGGCTAAATATGATCATATGCGGACCTACGTATGACAAAACCCTAGTTGGTCCGTGGTAACCACGAAATAGGTAAAGTTTACCTTGAAAACAGATGCTGACAGCAGCAGTGGTGTGGATTTGAAAAATCACAAAAATTTGTAGGAATGGAATTAAATAGTGAATAAATTATGTAATCGAACCTTGATGAATCTATTTTCATATGAAAGTAACGAAACAATCATATGAACAGTATATTAAGAGATATTCAGGTTCTCGTGAGACAGGGCCAGAACGGTTTCTGGATTTCCTGTTCCAACTTTGGAAATTCATTACAAATTAACCAGAGACAATTAGGAGTCAACCCATATATGTATGGATTCCTCTCTGAGTCTAGTTTCTATAGCAACAAACGGCATCAGTATTGAAGCTCTGTACAGGGAGATATCCAGGTCGTAATGCGCAAAGGTCAGTGTAGTCAACCCCAGTAACATGGGAGACTTTGACTAATAAACTGGACTAATTGGCCCGACCATAAATTCTAGAAAAAAATATGTAGAAGGGAATATGAGTCTATTTTCAGGGAAAATTCACGGAACTGGATTTCGGGTTCCAGAGCTCAAGATATGATTTTTAAAGTGACTAGTACGCAGATTGGCAGCTTGTCTGGAAAAATTTTAATAAGTGGTTTGAAGTCTGTTAACACCTCGTGTTCGACTCCGGCGACGGTCTCGGGTTCGGGGGTGTTACATTTGATTGGTATCAGAGCTACGGTTTAGTCGATTCTAGGACTACCGTAATGCGTTGGGTCTAGCTATACATGCCATTTTATGTGATTATTTGATAGTGGGGTGATTTCTGACATTTGCAAATGTGTTATTTATAGTAATGGATCCCGATCCCGACCGAGCGGTAGCTGATGATCTTGAGAGTGTAGCGCCTGCTCCCGCACAAGGGACAGCGTCGGCGGACTCTCAACCTAATGCTAGTAATCCGAATGATGGAGCTAGACAAGCTTTCTATAGCGTGATGAATGATTGGTTCAACCAATACATTCGAATTAATACGGCTGTTCCACAACCTCCATTCCCGACAAATACCACCCCCGCACCGACAATACCTCCGGTAACTGATCAAATAAGGTCAAATAAGCCCCCAGTTGACAGAATCCGAAAACATGGGGCTACTGAATTTAAGGCTACGGATAGCGATGATGCCGAGCAAGCTGAATTTTGGTTGGACAACACTATCCGGGTACTCGATGAGCTATCTTGTACACCTGATGAATGCCTAAAGTGTACTATCTCCTTGTTACGCGATTCTGCCTACTATTGGTGGAGTACTCTGACTTCTGTTGTGCCTCGAGAGCAAGTAACTTGGGAGTTTTTCCAAACTGAGTTTCGGAAAAAGTATATCAGTCAGAGATTTGTTGATCAAAAACGGAAGGAATTTCTTGAGCTTAAACAAGGTTCTATGTCAGTTACTGATTACGAGCGAAAATTTGTTAGACTTAGTAGATACGCTCGGGAATGTGTTTCGTCCGAGGCTATCATGTGTAAACGCTTCGAGGATGGGCTGAATGAAGATATAAAAATGTTCGTTGGCATTCTTGAAATACGAGAGTTCGTAGTACTTGTCGAGCGAGCTTGCAAAGCCGAAGAGCTTAGAAAAGAAAAACAAAAAGTTGATGTGAGAACTGGAGAGTTTCGTAAAAGATCCTCGGGAAAGTCTCTTCAACAGGCATCGAAGAAATTTTGAGATGATGTAGGCCGGTCCAGAGGCACTTCGGGCCTTTTTAGACGAGATCGTGATCGACCCCCTGTGGGTACACGAGGCACTTCGGTCGCCAGTGTTGGGAATGAACGTCGAGATAGAACCGAATGCCGATATTGCGGTAAATGGCATTCGGGGAGTTGTAGATCCCATGACCGCTCCTGTTACAAGTGTGGATCAATTGACCACTTCATTAAAGATTGCCCGTGGTTGTCTGAACAGAATGTAAATCAGAGTGGGAAACCGGGTGCTACCACTGCTCGAGGTAGACCATCTAGAAATACGGGCAATGCTAGTGGTGGTCAGAGAGGTTCTAGAGATGCTACGACCAGATCCGAGGCTCGTGCGCCTGCTAGAGCTTATGCTATACGTGCCCGCGAGGATGCTTCTTCGCCTGATGTTATTACCGGTACTTTCACTCTCTTTGATACTAATGTAATTGCTTTGATTGACCCCGGTTCTACTCATTCTTACATATGTGAAACCTTAGCATCCAGTAAGACTTTACCTATTGAGTCTACTGATTTCGTAATTCAGGTGTCAAATCCCTTGGGTCGTTACGTGCTTGTTGACAAAGTGTGTAAGAAATGTCCCCTAGAAATTCGAGGTTCCTGTTTTCCGGCGGACTTGATGCTTTTGCCGTTTGATGAATTTGATGTTATTCTTGGTTTGGATTGGTTGACCGCGCATGATGCGGTTGTGAATTGCAAAAGCAAGACTATTGATTTGAGGTGCGCAAATAACGAAGTAATCCGAGTTGAGTCTACGGACTTGGAGGGGATGCCAGCTGTAATATCAGCAATGTTGGCCCAGAAATATGTAAGAAAAGGGTGCGAAGCATACCTTGCGTATGTACTTGATGACAAAGAATTAGAAAAGAAACCCGAATCTGTGCTGGTGGTTTGTGAATACACGGATGTTTTTCCTGAAGAATTACCGGGTTTACCACCTGTTCGAGAGATAGAGTTTGGTATTGAGCTTGTACTTGGGACTACGCCGATTTCGATAGCTCCGTATCGTATGGCACCAACCGAGTTAAAAGAGTTGAAAGCTCAGTTGCAAGAATTGACGGATAGAGGTTTTGCTCGACCAAGTTTCTCACCTTGGGGTGCACCAGTATTGTTCGTGAAAAAGAAGGACGGAACCATGAGGTTGTGCATTGACTATCGTCAACTGAATAAAGTGACGATAAAGAACAAATATCCGTTACCGCGTATCGATGATTTGTTCGACCAACTGAAGGGAGCCTCAATGTTCTCAAAAATAGATCTGAGATCGGGCTATTATCAGTTGCGAATTCGAGAATCGGACATACCCAAAACTGCCTTTAGGACGAGATATGGTCACTACGAGTTCTTAGTGATGCCGTTTGTGTAACACCCCGAACCCGAGACCGACACCGGAGTCGAACACGAGGTGTTAACAGACTTTAAACCCCTTATAAAAAATTTCCCAGACACTGCCAATCTGCGTACTAGTCGCTTTAAAAATCATATCTTGAGTTTCACAACTCGAAAATCAGTTTCGTGATTTTTCCCTGAAACTAGACTCATATGGCCATCTACATATTTTTTTCTAGAATTTTTGGTCGGGCAAATTAGTACAGTTTATTAGTCAAAGTCTCCCATATTACAGGGATCGACTACACTGACCTTTGCACATTACGACCTGGATATCTCCCTGCACAGAGCTTCAATACTTATACCGTTTGTTTCTATAGAAACTAGACTCAGAGAGGAATCTATACATATATGGTATGACTCCTAATTATCTCTGGTTAATTTATAATGAATTTCCAAAGTAGGAACAGGGAATCCAGAAACCGTTCTGGCCCTGTCTCACGAGAACCTGAATATCTCTTAACATACTGTCCGTATGATTGTTTCGTTACTTTCCTATGAAAGTATATTCATCAAGGTTTGTTTACATAATTTATTCACTATTTAATTCCCTTCCTACTATTTTTAGTGATTTTCCAAATCTATATCACTGCTGCTGTCAGCATCTGCCTTTAAGGTAGACTTTACCTATTTCATGGTTTCCATGATTCAACTAGCCCTTTTTGCATAAATAGCACAATTTATGATAGTGATTAACCATTCCTATGGCTAATCCTTTGTCAAGCATATCCACACCGAATGATTATAACATTATACTCAAACACATATAAGCCATTTTCGCATGGCTATCCAAAATTATACAAGTCCAAAGGGTCCACGACCCACAACAAACGGGTAGTCCTATACATGCCATTTCGAAGTTCAACCAAAATTGTACCAAAAGGGGGCTTTGATAGTGTGGGCGAATTTGACCTCAAGATCCCGAGTCCGATAGCTGGAGAACCAAATCTATAAAACAGAGGAGCAATGAAACGAAGTAAGCAATTTATGCTTAGTAAGTTTTGAGCAAGGAATTCCAGCACAACAAAAGTATAGCATTCATATAGCTAAACGGATAATTTCATATGCACAAATTTACGATATCGTACTTGCTTCACATTATCAACCCTTATGTACATTCACAAAAGATCAACTCAGCCAAAGGCCGGTAGCTCCTTTATCAACTGAGCGAATACTTATTTGTAAGGGCTCAACTAAATTCAAGCACATACGAAGCATACCTCAATGTTGGGATGTTTCGAGAGTATTAACTGGAATTTTTACAGCAAGTTCATTCATTCCCAAATCACGTACCTTCGGAATTTAACCGGATATAGCTCCTCGTTCAAATGCCTTCGGGACATAGCCCGGTTATAGTAATTCGCACAAATGCCTTCGGGACTTAACCCGGATTTAGTAACTCGCACAAATGCCTTCGGGCTTAGCCCGGAATTAGTATCTCGCACAAATGCCTTCGGGCTTAGCCCGGAATTAGTATCTCGCACAAATGCCTTCGGATCTTAGTCCGGATATTGTCACTTAGCACAAAGCCTTCGGGACTTAGCCCGGACATCATTCAAATAACCATGCACATTTAACAATAAATCATAGCACATTCGTGTTTCATTTTCGTTAGCAAAACTCAAACACAAGACACTTATCATTCTTGTGATTTCGGCTCAATAGCCACACACAAAGAGCATGATTTTGATTTGCTTAAAACATAATCTAATCAAATCTTAATTTAAGCTCTCTTACTCAAGAGCTTACCTCGGGTGTTGTCGAACGATTCCGATAGCTATTCGACCACTTTTTCCTTCCCTTTATCGGATTTAGTTCCCCTTTGCTCTTGAGCTTAATTAAACAAATAAATTGATTTAATCATTTGAGCATCGAAAAGAGGAACACAAGGCACTTAGCCCATATTTATACATTAGACATTAAAGTCACATATGTACGGAATCATGAATCAAACTCAACATTTTAGCTAATTTTTTCCCCCTTGGCCGAATATGCATGTCTATTTTGGGGCCGATTTCAACACTTAATACATTCTACAAGTATGGTCACTTGTATTGACTAAACACCCTTTTGTTTCAAGTTCAAAACTTGGCTAATACACACATATACACACTAGTAAAGCATCCTCTCCCTTTCCATCAATTTAACACATGCATTGCTCATTAACATGCAAAAGTTATATTCGGCCTTAGCACACAACTTGCTAGCCGATTCTTCTCCATTTAGCAACCATTGCACATATGTGCTCACTCAAAAATGCTAAAAAGGAGGTTCAAGAATCATCAAGCCACCATCACATGCATCATTAACAAGCTTCATATTTAGCATGCAATGGCATTAACACAAACTCCACCTAGGCCGAATCTTAACTCATCCTCATGCCTCATCACCACAACATCAAACATCAACCAAGAATGATGCATCCATGGCCGAGTGTCATTTCCATCACATAGCAAGATTTAGACCATGGGCTAGGTAGAACTCAAGCTAACAACTAAAACATGCATGCATCTCATGGAACATCATCAAACATACCTTAGCCTAGCTACATGCATGGCCGAACCTCTTCAACCTTTCTTCTTCCTTCCTCCTTAAAATTTTTGGCCAAGGATGAACCAAAGGATGAGCATTTTTTTTCTTTGTTTTTTTCTTTCTAGTTTCGGCTAAATGAAGATGAGAAAGGATGAACAAAAATTTTCTCATTTTCTTTAGCTCACGGCAATGGGGGGGAAACAACTACACACATTTTTTTTTTGTATTCATCATACTCCTTTTCATTATTTTATGCCCATGCCCCTTATTTTATTTTTTTCCTACATACCTCACTAGGCCAACATGTTCCCAACATGTTTCCACCCATAGCATGGCCAACCACTAGCTCAAATTTTGGGTAATTTGACATGCAAACCCATCATTTTCACAACATGCATTAATAGACCATTTTAAATTAGCCTATCATATTTTCACCATGTCTCATATCAATCCCTATTTAATAATTTCTCATGCAATTGGCAAAATTGGAGAATGAAACTTCCACATACTCATGTACACACATAATAAGCATAGAATATGGAAATTAATTATTTTTATGACTCGGTTTTGTGGTCCCGAAACCACTTCCCGACTAGGGTCAATTTTGGGCTGTCACAGTTTGGGCTCACTAATGCCCCTGCGGTATTTATGGATTTGATGAATCAGATCTTCAGACCATATTTGGATCGGTTCGTAGTTGTGTTCATTGATGACATCTTGGTCTATTCAAGAGATGAGACCGAACATGCTGAGCACCTGAGACTGGTGTTGCAAATTTTGCGGGATAAGCAGTTATATGCTAAGTTCAGTAAGTGTGAGTTCTGGTTAAGAGAGGTTAGCTTCTTGGGTCATGTGGTATCTGCATCGGGTATTCGAGTTGACCCGAGCAAAATTTCAGCCATACTTAATTGGAAGCCTCCAAGAAATATTACCGAAGTTCGGAGCTTCCTGGGGCTCGCCGGTTATTACCGACGATTTGTCAAAGGTTTCTCGATGATAGCCACACCAATGACAAAGCTACTTCAAAAGGATGTTAAGTTCGAATGGACGGAGAAATGTCAGAAAAGTTTTGATCAACTAAAAACTTATTTGACTGAAGCTCCAATTTTAGTGCAACCCGAATCAGACAAAGAGTTTGTCATTTATAGTGACGCATCCCTACTTGGGTTGGGTTGCGTATTGATGCAAGAAGGTCGAGTAGTGGCCTATGCGTCGAGACAATTAAAGCCACATGAGAAAAATTATCCGACCCATGATCTTGAACTAGCTGCCATCGTATTTGCTTTAAAAATATGGCGACATTACTTATTTGGTGAAAAGTGCCATGTATTTTCGGATCACAAAAGTCTCAAATATTTGATGACTCAAAGAGACTTAAATCTGCGACAAAGACGTTGGCTTGAGTTGTTGAAAGATTACGAGCTTGTCATTGATTACCACCCGGGAAAGGCTAATGTGGTTGCGGACGCCTTAAGCCGGAAATCATTGTTTGCTTTACGAGCGATGAATGTGCACTTGTCTGTTCTACCCGACAATGTGTTAATAGCTGAATTAAAAGCCAAACCATTATTGATTCATCAAATTCGTGAAGCCCAGAAAGTTGATGATGAATTGGTTGCAAAACGGGCTGAGTGTGTTCCGAACAAGGAATCGGAGTTTCAAATTGATGATGATGATTGTTTGAGGTTCAGAAGTCGTTTGTGTGTTCCAAGGAATTCGGAACTCATTTCGATGATTCTGAACGAAGCCCATTGTAGCCGAATGTCAATTCACCCGGGGAGTACGAAAATGTACAACGATTTGAAACGTTGGTTTTGGTGGCATGGTATGAAACGAGACATCTCCGACTTTGTTTCGAGATGTTTAATATGTCAACAAGTGAAAGCGGAACATCAAGTGCCTTCTGGATTACTTCAGCCGATCATGATACCTGAGTGGAAATGGGATCGAGTCACAATGGACTTTGTGTCCGGACTGCCATTGTCAGCAAGTAAGAAAGATGCGATTTGGGTTGTTGTCGATAGACTGACTAAGTCGGCTCACTTTATCCCCTTGCGTACGGATTTTTCATTGGATAAACTAGCTGAATTGTACGTTTCTCAGATTGTGAGATTACACGGGGTACCTATTTCTATCGTGTCGGATAGAGATCCGAGATTCACCTCACGATTTTGGAGGAAATTGCAAGAAGTTTTGGGTACCAAGCTGCATTTTAGCACTGCTTTTCATCCCCAAACCGATGGTCAATCTGAGCGGATAATTCAGATACTTGAGGATATGTTGAGATGTTGCATCCTCGAGTTCAGTGGTTCATGGGAACGGTATTTACCTTTGATTGAATTCGCTTACAACAATAGTTTTCAATCAAGTATTAAGATGGCACCTTACGAGGCTTTGTACGGTCGTAAATGCCGTACACCATTGTTTTGGACCGAGCTCGGTGAAAGTAAAATTTTCGGAGTTGATTTGATTAAGGATGCCGAACAGAAAGTAAAGGTAATCCGTGAAAGTCTGAAAGCAGCCACAGATCGTCAAAAATCGTATGCGGATTTGAAACGAAAGGACATTGAATATCAGGTGGGAGATAAAGTGTTCCTTAAAGTTTCGCCTTGGAAAAAGGTACTCAGGTTTGGCCGTAAGGGCAAGTTGAGCCCGAGATTCATTGGGCCGTACGAAATCTCCGAACGAGTTGGTCCGGTTGCGTATAGATTGATTTTGCCCCCTGAGCTTGAAAAGATTCACGACGTCTTTCATGTTTCGATGCTTCGACGCTATCGATCTGATCCATCGCACATAATTAGCCCATCAGAGGTTGAAATTCAAGCCGATATGAGTTATGAAGAAGAACCGATGCGTATCCTAGCTCGTGAAGTGAAGGAGTTGCGAAACAAAAGGGTTCCGTTAGTGAAGGTGTTATGGCTCAAACACGGGATCGAGGAAGCTACTTGGGAAACCGAGAGCTCGATGAAAGAACGATACCCAAACCTATTTACAGGTAGGATTTTCGGGGACGAAAATTTCTTAAGTGGGGGAGAGTTGTGACAGCCCTAAATTGACCCTAGTCGGAAAGTGGTTTCGGGACCACTAAACCGAGTCACAAAAATAATTGACCGTCATATTTGATGTTTATTATATGTATATATGCATGTGTGAAAATTTCATGGTTGAATTTTGTAAATTGTAAGTGAATTTTATTAAATAGGACTTATGTGAGAAAATTTAGAAATGTGCTAGGCTAATGTAAAATGGCCCATTTATGCATGTTGCAAATAATTGTACTTGCATGTCAAATACCCCTTTTATTTGAAGTGGTGGCCGGCCATGATGGTCATATATATATAATATGTACTAAATCTTAATTAAATGGCCATTATTTTATGCAAAAGAAAGGAAATAAATTAAAGAAAGAATAAAAAGAAAAGTAATGAAGACAAAGCTTCATCTTTGTCTTCTTGGCCGAATTGAAAGAAAGAATTGGGGCAAAAACATTCGGTCACTTGAAGCTTGAGAAGGTTAGTAAAAATTTTGTTAGTTTTTGAAATTTTAAGCTTAGTTTAAGTCAATTAGCTAGTTCCATATTAGCCCATTTGAAAACTTGGAATTTTAGATGTTGGTTTGAGCTTTCGGTTGTGGTTGTCAAGGGAGGAAATGAGATTTTGTTTGTCTTCAACAATTGATGGGTATATAAGTGTTAAATGTGAGAAAATTTCGTTTGGGTAATTGAAATAAATAATTAGAGGCTTAATTATTAAAAGGTTTCGGTTTTTATATTATTTTTATAAGCATAATTAGTTCAATTTGATAATAAAGGTATGAGGTGATAAGTAAAATTTTCATGGTGGTTTAGGTTTAATGACATTCGGCTATGGATTATAAGTGTTAGCTAATTCGGCATAAAAGTATAAATGTTAATTACTTTATATTTGAAGCCTTGAAGAATAGGTTGTGGAATATTAAAGTGTTGAAGGTTAAATCTTTAAGCTTGGTTAATTTGGACATTCGGCTATTCTTATGACATTAGATATAAGGGTATGAAAGGTTAAGTCTAAGTAGTTGGGAGTTAAAATGTTGGTGATTTAGGTACAGTCTTTGCATGAAAATATACTTATGGAAATGGTTATTATATTTTTTTTAAAATGTCACTAAATGCCTTTATGTTAAGGAATATTCAGCTATGTTATATATATATATATAAGTTTAATTTATTCATGGTAACTTGGCATGTGGATTGGATATATGTTAGTTAATACATGCATTTGGAGGTGATGTGTTTAAAAATTAGGTATACGGTTTGGTTTCATTATTGAGTATAAGGGTTAAGTGTTTTAAATTGCCTTTGATGTATACGTGTTTATATTGAAATATTAAGGCTATGTTAGCCAATTGAGGGTTTCGGCCAAAATATTAAAATAAATTGGTGTGAATGTTTGAGTGATGAATTTGACTCTTGTGTCGAGTTGGGATGATATGTGTATTTTTATAAAACTAAATGATGCTAAATAAATTCGATTATGCATGGTATTAAGCTAGTATTATGTTCTTTAGTACTTGAGTAGAGCATATGTATGATGTTTAATATCTAGTTAATAACATCATTTGTACTTAATTGTATGGTATACATGTATTAAATCGAATCGCTAAATTGATAAGTTATTTAATAAAATCTATTTATTGAATCAAGCTCAAGAGCCAAGAGGGTCAAAATCTGATAAAGGAAAAGAAAAAGCGATCGAGTAGTCTATCCACAACTATTTAAAATATCCGAGGTAAGTCTTCGAGTAATGACCCTACTTGAATTATATTGAAATGATTAGTCATACTATGACGGATAGCCGAATGTGCATAGAGACTATGTTATAAAGCCAATTGAAATCATGCTCTTTGTGTGTGGCTATTGAGCCGAAATTGGAAAGGTTTAATAAATGTTTTGTGTTTGAGCCTTAGTAACGAAAATGAAATATGGATGTGCCAAGACTGTTGATTTATGTGTGCATGAGCATGTGAATGAGATCCGGGCTAAGTCCCGAAGGCATTTGTGCTAGTGATTTGATCCGGGCTAAGACCCGAAGGCATTTGTGCGAGTTGATATATCCGAGCTAAGACCCGAAGGCATTCGTGCGAGTTGCTATGCCCGGGTTAAGACCCGAAGGCAATTGTGCTTGTGGTAATATCCGGCTAAATTCCGAAGAAACTTGGGTATGAATGTGAGCGTTTTGTGCTGTAATAAATTCAATTAATACACTCGACAAACCCAAACGATAAGGTATGTTTGCATGTGCTTCGGAAAGTCGATTCGTTTTAAATAGTATTCGTTCAATCGACTAACTAACTTTTGGGCTTTTAGATGGGTTGATACCTTGTGTGTGTATATATGTTGATGAAGTGTGAAGTAAGCATGATTATGAGAATGTGTATTAATAAAGTGATTCATTTAGCTATGTGAATGTAATACTTTAGTCAAAGCTGATTTCATTACTTGAAACTTACTAAGCTTTAAAATGCTTACCCTGTTGCTTTGGCTCTCTGTTTTATAGATTTTGTTCGTTAGATATCGGATTCGGGATCATCGAAGTCGAAGTCATCCACACTATTAAAGCCCTTTTGGTACTCTTTTAGTTGAACTCTGGATATGGCATGTATAGGACTACCCATTGTTGTTGTTCAAGTACTTTTTGTGATGTATGTGTGTACAGCCATGCGAAAATGGCTTGTAGAAGTGGAGTATGGCATTAGACCATTTGTGTTTATGTATGTATATATGGTTTCATGATGTGACTATGGTTTGGAATGGAAGTGTTGAGCAAATGATCAGCCATTGGAATGGCTAAATATGATCATATGCGGACCTATGTATGACAAAACCCTAGTTGGTCCGTGGTAACCACGAAATAGGTAAAGTTTACCTTGAAAACAGATGCTGACAGCAGCAGTGGTGTGGATTTGAAAAATCACAAAAATTTGTAGGAATGGAATTAAATAGTGAATAAATTATGTAATCGAACCTTGATGAATCTATTTTCATATGAAAGTAACGAAACAACCATATAAACAGTATATTAAGAGATATTCAGGTTCTCGTGAGACAGGGCCAGAATGGTTTCTGGATTTCCTGTTCCGACTTTGGAAATTCTTTACAAATTAACCAGAGACAATTAGGAGTCAAGCCATATATGTATGGATTCCTCTCTGAGTCTAGTTTCTATAGAAACAAACGAAATCAGTATTGAAGCTCTGTACAGGGAGATATCCAGGTCGTAATGCGCAAAGTTCAGTGTAGTCGACCCCAGTAACATGGGAGACTTTGACTAATAAACTGTACTAATTGGCCCAACCAAAAATTCTAGAAAAAAATATGTAGAAGGGCATATGATCTAGTTTCAGGGAAAATTCACGGAACTGGATTTCGAGTTCCAGAGCTCAAGATATAATTTTTAAAGTGACTAGTACACAGATTGGCAGCTTGTCTGGAAAAATTTTAATAAGTGGTTTGAAGTCTGTTAACACCTCGTGTTCGACTCCGGCGACGGTCTCGGGTTCGGGGTGTTACATAAACCTTCGGTAAAAATCGGCATGGCCTAAGAAACTTCGAACTCCTTTAACACTGACTGGAGGTGGTAATTTTTCAATTACATCCATCTTCGTTTTATCAACTTCAATCTCGTTCCTAGAAATTTTGTGTCCTAAGACAATTCCTTCCTTAACTATAAAGTGGCATTTTTCCCAATTTAGGACAAGATTTGTTTCTTCCTATCTTTTCAGTACCTTAGCCAAATTACTCAAACAAACTTCGTAAGTATTACCAAAAACAAAAAAATCACCCATGAAAGCCTTAACAAAATTTCTACCATATCAGTAAATTTGCTATCATGCATTGCTGAAATGTGGCAGGTGCATTACATAAACCGAAAGGCATTCGCCTAAAAGAAAATGTATCATACAGGAAAGTAAATGTAATTTTGTGTTGGTCTTACAAGGCTACAACTATTTGATTATATGCCGAACATCC
This sequence comes from Gossypium hirsutum, assembly GCF_007990345.1. Taxonomy (NCBI): domain Eukaryota; kingdom Viridiplantae; phylum Streptophyta; class Magnoliopsida; order Malvales; family Malvaceae; genus Gossypium; species Gossypium hirsutum. The sequence goes on from NC_053442.1 coordinate 29,132,112, forward strand.
ATCTAAGAAACAGTAATATCCATTACCTGCCAGTCAGTCTAACATCTAATCCAAAAAAGGCAACGGGAAATGGTCCTTCCAGGTAGCTTTGTTCAATTTTCTGTAGTCTATACAGATTCTCCAACCCATGACAGTTCTTGTCGAGATTAACTTATTCCTTTCATTCTCAACAATCGTGATTTCACCCTTCTTTCGTACTCATTGTACCGATCTTGCCCATGAACTATCTGAGATGAGGTAGATAACTCCCACATCTAACCATTTGATAACTTCCTTTCGAACTACCTTTTTCATTATTGGATTAAATCTCTGTTGCGCATTTATTCTACCTTTTTCACCCTCTTCTAGGATAATCTTGTGCTTACAAAAGGAAGGGCTTATTCCTCGAATATCAATTATGGTCCAACTGACTGCCCTTTTAAATTTCATTAAAACTTCAATTAGTTGCTCCTCTTGGTGTTCTGTCAGTTCTGCTGAAATAATCACAGGCAAAGTAGAACTGTTACCTAAATAAACGTATTATTTCAAATGGGAAGGAAGTACCTTAAATTCAAGTTTGGGCGGTTCCTTAATTGACAACTTCGGTTGTGTAAATTTCCAAACTTCTAACTCTAATGGTTCAAACTGTGCTGGTTGAACATAGTTCCTTGGATTGGCTTCCATCAAAGCCATATTTTCATTACTTTTTTCATCTTCCAATAGTTCAGACCCTAAGGTGTTCTCCAATGGGTCTTCTTCAAAATTATTCTCTCATTCCATAAAAACTAAAGTTTCTAACTCTTCCATCACTGAACATTCTTCCGCCGAATCGGGAAACTTCATTGCTTTAAGAACATTAAATGTTACCTGATCGTCTTGAAATCTCATGGTGAGTTCTTTCCGTGGCTAGAAAAGGTCGTCCCAGGATGATTGACACTTCCTTATCTACTTCAAAATCTAAGGTGTTTGAGTCCTTTTAAACATTCATTGAATTTTTTTTTATGTATTATGTTGGAGCTTGTGTTCATAGATGTTGATAAAGGATTTAAGTTGGTTGACTAATGACTTTGATATGAATAAAATTATCTTTTGACTGAGAAATAAAAGGCTTTTACCATGCTCGCAAAAAGATTTTATTACAATCTATGTTGCCTAGACTCATGGGTCAGACATGGCTAAGGATCCAAGTGTCGGTCTCGTTAAGTCACGAAACAATGGATACAGGGATGCTTTCCAAAATTTGGACACAAGTACTTGGATCTTAGTGTGGATTTTTAATGATAACAACTTTTTAATGAAAAATGAACCAAATTATGTTTTTAATGATTTTAATGTAGATCTAAGATAAAAAAATAGAAAAATAGTTGTGATAATTATAATTATAATTTAATTTACAATGATTAGTAAAAAAAATTTGACCTGAAAAAGGTTGTGTTATTTTTTTTTAAAATTGTGCTAATTTTATTGATGTAAAATAGAGTAATTATTAAATAGAATTCTAAGTTTTTTAATTATTACTTAATTAATAATAGTGTGATAGACCGAATAAATTTCAAGTTAGCTTTATAAATAGTATTCAATAGTTAGCATATTCAATCAAGTAGCATTTTAAAAAAAATTACCGATAAAAAATGAATAGAACTCTAAACATAAAAAAAGCATAGCAAAAAGTTGTGATAATCATAATTTAATTTACCGTTATTAATTAAAAATTTTGGCGTTAAGAAAGTTGTGTTAAATTTTTTTTTTAAAAAATTGTGCTAATTTTATTGATGTAAAATAAAGTAATTACTTAAATAGAATTCTAAACATTTTAATTATCACTTAATTAATAGTAGTGTTATATACCAAATAAATTTTAAGTTAGCTTCATAAATAACTTTCAATAGTTGGACATATTCAATCAAGTAACATCTACAAAAAATTAACGGTAAAAAATGAATAGAACTCTAAGTATAAAACATAGAAAAAAATTCTAATAATTATTGTCGAAACAATTTTTAAATTAGAAAAAAGGGGGATCGATTTTGAAAATGAAAAGGGGAGTCGCCACCGATCTTTTATTGAGGTGTGACCAGTTCACCATTAAAATGATTTTGGTCTACGAAATTTGAGAAAACAAGTTCGGGAGTCGGTTACGCACGAGGAAGGGTTAGCACCCTCGTAACGCCCAAAATTGGTACCAAATTGATTGTTCAAGGTCTTATTATCGAAATTTTGAAAAGATTTTAAAATATGATTCTTTGAAGTTTAAATTTGAATAAACCAAATAAGACACACTCATTTTGAAGAAATAAATTACCACACTCAGTGAGTTAGAGTGCAACAATTCAATCATCAAAATTAAGTATGTCTTTTTAATTTTTTAAATTTTAAAATTCATGTGTTTGGTCATTTAGGTCAATCAAGAAATCAAAATCCAGTAAGTTAGGGTTCAATTTCTCAAAATTCCTAAATACCAAATATTATATTTATTGTAAAATCAAGACAACTAAATGTCATATCCAGTAAGTTAGGATCCGACATCTCAAAATCTACAAAGTTTTATTTTGAAATTATAAGGTTTTAACAAAATAAGCACTCGGCTATTTAAATTCACTGAGAAGGATTGAAGCCCAGTAAGTTAGGGCACAATCTTCTCATGAATTATGAATATTGAGTATTGTAATATCTAGAAAAAGATTTCGAAACTTAAACCATATTAAATGCAATTTTTTTTAGCGAATGAAACACAGTGGAATAATGTACAATACTAAGCGATAATTTGTAACCAAAATGCATTCTAATGAACTACGAATAATTAGTAAATACAAACAAGCAATACAATACACCTAAGAGCAATTCTCACATCATATATTATGTTAATATTTAAAAGCTAATGAATCTAAAGTCAATCAAAACACCAAATAAATTAACACACATGAAAATGTACAAGTTTTTAAAATAACTTAAGATGTATGAAAGAAAAGAAATTATAATTCAAATAAATTTAAAAGAAATAATATATACATATATAAGAATTTGAAATAAATCAAAATTATAGTTAAAAATAAATATCAAATGAAATAATAGTATCCAAATAAATTTAAAAAATAAATATTATAATTAAAGAAAATAACATATATTTATTAATTTAAATAAATAATACTGGTAGAAATAATAAAAAAATTCAAAATGGATAGTAACATATAATAATACATAAAAATTGAAATAAGTGAAATATAATAAAATAATTTTTAAAATGAAATAAATTACGTATGTATTAAAATAAGTGGAAAAATACAATAATATGAGATCAATAATATACATTTATATATAAAATAAACATAATTTGATATAAATTATATATACATATGTATATAAAATAGTATTATATTATATAAAACAAATTAAGCAGTACTAATGATGATACATTGATTTTTTTAAAAAATATATATATAATTTTAGAAGAAACTTAAAACTAATAATGTATAGAATGAAATACTGTAAAAAGAAAAAAAAAGTAAGTATATAAACAAACCTTAATAATAATAATAATAATAATAATAATAATAATAATAATTGTAATACCCAAATTTAGCCCGGGCTCAGAAAAAAAAATAAAAAAAAACCCAAAGTAATATCATTTGGCCCGATCGGAATTGCCCATTACTTGAAAAGGTTGAAGGTCCATCTACAAGCTTATGGAAATATAATCTTCAGGGATATGCAATCTTAGATATGATATGCAATCTTAGATATAATATATAATCTTAGATATGATATGCAATCTTAGATATGATATGCAATCTTAAAGATATGATTTTGTAATCTTAGAGATTTAATATGTAGATACCCTTTAATCTCAGCCGTTGATGTAATTGATCTGTACCGTTGGATTTGGGGAGGCTCAACTATAAATAGAGGCATCTCCCTTCATTGTAGACAAAAAGAAAGAAAGGAGGAATAAAAAAGGAGAACGATTGGTAGTTTTAGAAAAAAAAAGAGGAATAAAAAAAGAGAACGATTGGCAGTTTTTTAAAGGTGGCTTACTATTTTTTTTCTTTTGATTATTTTTTACTTATTTACGATTTTAAAAAAAGGGAGAAGGTGATACCACTGCGAATTTTATTTATTTTATTTAGCCCCTCCGCCTTTTAATGTTTTTGTAATTAAGTTTTTTTTTAATTTACCCTTTTATTTATTTTTTCAATTTGGTCTAATTTGAACGGCTTCATTTAGAGGAGAAGGGAAAATTGCCCTTCCAGCCCCTCTATGTAATTCGAGCGTTCAATTAAGTCCTCCAGACTTTATTTATTTGCGAATTTACCCCGGATCTTTACTGGCGATCCAATTTAGTCCATTTTCATATTTTCTTTAAAAATCAATATTTTTGATAATGCAATTGTATTCTTTTAATTTTTATTTTCTAATTCTCATATGCAATTATTCTTATTTTTTTATATGTATATTTAAGCATGTATTTATGTTTTTTTATACTAAAATTTTCGCATACTTATATTTTATATACACATGTTTAATTTATTTAATTAAATTTAATATTATATTAATTGTTTAAAACTTATGTATTTTTTTATGTGTACAGGTATATTTTTTTATTCGCTTATTAATTTATGTTTGTATATTTTTATTATTATCTTGCCTATTTATTTGATATTTTGCACGTCATTATTTTGTTTATTTGTTTGTTTATTCATATTATTTCTATGAAATTGTTGTATTTATTATTGATATTTGTTTAAAGGGCATTCATTCACATATTCAACATAACATTACCCTATCTCTTATTTAATTTTAAAATAAAAAGCTTCAAAATAGAGGTAATACTCGTATTTAGAATTTCTCAAGGAAATTGAGCCCTAACGTATTGGGTTTCGATTTTTTTGAAAATCTAATAATCGAGGATTTCTCTTTAATCAAAAAAAATAAGAACTCATTATTGGGAATTCAACACGTTATGTCCTAACGTATTTGATGTGACGCATTGATTTCTCGAAATGAATATTTTTTTAAAAAATAATAAAGGAAATATTCCGAGTTTGGGATTTTAGAGGAATTGTGCCCTAACATATTGGACTTCGATTTCTTAAATCTTGAATAAATGGATATTCTTTTACATTTTTTATTGCACTAGTATTTTGCCCTAATTCATTTTTGGGGAAAATTAGAATGTCGTGCCCTAACGTATTGGGTGTGGTATTTTATTTCTCTGAAATGATAAGGGTCTTAATACGTAACGTTTTAAGTTTTTGCTAAGGATTACGATTTTTAAATTTTCGACATTAAGATATTAATTAATTAACTAGGTACCAATTTTTTGGCGTAATGAATGTGCTAATCCTTCCTCATACGTAACCGACTCCCGGACCCATTTTTCTAAAATTTGTAGACCAAAGTTATTTTTAGGTGACCCAATCACACCTTAATAAAAGATTGGTGGCGACTCCTAATTTTCATTTTTTAAAGTCGACAACCTAAAATTTTTGTTTTTTTCAAAAAAATGGTTTCGACAGCTTGGCGACTCCACTAGGGAACTTAAGAGAGTTGAGCCACAAAGTTGATTAATTCTTGTCTTATAGTCGAGAAAATATTTTTTTATAAAAAACAACTCATGACATCCTTCATTATCTTCTTGTTTAAATATTGTTTGCATTATGCATTCCATGAGCTGAACAATTTTACCCTTTTAAGTGGGAGTGAGAAGCTATGCCTTCGTGAGGTTTTCACCTCCGTGTAGGGTAGTGGATTGCTTCCGGGATATATCCGTACCTATGTCTTCGTGAGATTTTCATCTCCGTGCAGCCATAGGGAAATGTATTCCCCTGAACTAAACTCGGTCCATATGAGCCTATAAGGGGTGAAGATCGAGGAATCTACTGGTTCAGGTATCTTTGCCCTAGAAGCCGAACTTCATATAGTGAACTTTAGGAATCCACCTTAGGTAGAACTATACTAAACCCTAGTAGATATCCTAGTAGGTCTTTTACTCTTTCTTGATTATATTCTATGTTTATATTCGATACTAAATTTTTGTGTTTTATTTTGATTGCATGACATGACATTTCATTTCATCATAAAAAAGGAGGTGTTGATTCACGTTCAGTTGCTAAATAGAGAGCTTGTCATAAGGAAATGGGTTTCTTGATAAAGTGGATGACAATATGGTTGTCCGAATATGGTCCAAGAACACGTGATAAGAGAAGGATGATAATTTAATGGAAGACTACACGACTATGGCTCCGTTGTCCAAGGATTCAAGGTGACAAAGATTATTTGAGAGCTGCTGAACCTTCTTAAAGAGAAGCCAACGAGCATCACGAGGATGAGTGAGCAACAAGTTACGACCTGGATCGAGCAAAAAAGGAGATAGAAGAGACGTTTTTTAAAGAGTTCGTGAGATTTATCTTAATGCTCGAATGAAGAAGAGGATCGAATATCTCCACCTATGAGGGCAAGGCCATATAAATATTCATTTTATGTAAAGAGATTTGTTTTCTAGTAAAGTTTTCTAAATGGAATTGAATCAAAATCAACGTCTCTTTATGCATTCATTTCATGCATTCGCATTACATGATATCATAGCATTAAAATTCTTCAAAAATTCTAATTAATTTAAATCACTGCTCAGTTAATCTGGAAACCAACCAGCCTACTAAACACCGCTACAGTACTCGATCGAAAACTAAAGATATGGATCAAAGGATGGAAATACTAGAACAATCCCAAAAGGAAATGCAGGAGCAACTTCAAAAGCAAATGAATGAGCAGCGAAAAATGATAGACAAAATGATGGAATCTCAAGGGAGTATGATGGCTCAGTTAACTCAATGGTTCAACAAAGGAACTGATAAAGGAAAAGGCTCTGTGCTCAATATTGAAGAAGGAGACAATGAGGGACCTGTCTATCCTTCAGACTTTACCCCCCAACAAGTTGAGATATACCCGCGTAGGTCCTCTGTTACCATTAATCCTCCGAGTGACGCTGCAACGCTAATGAATCTCCAGGCAAGATCAGGCTCTAACCCCGGAGCCAACTTTATCCTGCTATCCCTGATTTCGATGAGACGGCTAAAAAAGAGAAAATGAATAATGAATTGCTGAAACAGCTCGAAGAAAAGTACAAATGGCTGGAGGAAAAACTTAGAGCGATGGAAAGTACTGAGGGCTACCATGGAATTGACGCTAAAGAATTGAGCTTGGTTCTGGATTTAGTACTCCCTTATAAATTCAAAATGCCTGAGTTTGAGAAGTACAATGGAACTAGTAGCCCCGAAGCTCATGTTACCATGTTTTGTAGGCGGATGACTGGGTATGTTAATAATGACCAACTGCTGATACATTGTTTCCAGGATAGCCTCGCAGGGGCAACATCCAAGTGGTACAATCAATTGAGCCGTACCCAGATTAATTCATGGAGAGATCTAGCACAGGTGTTCTTAAAATAATACAGCCATGTGACTGACATGGTACCTGATAGAATTACTCTGCAGAACATGGAGAAGAAGCTTGGTGAAATTTTCAGGCAATACGCACAGAGATGGAGGGAGGTTGCTGTCCAAGTTCAGCCATCTCTTCTAGAAAGAGAGATGACAATGCTTTTCGTTAATACATTGAAGGCCCCATTCATCACACATATGTTAAGGAGTGCAACAAAAAGCTTTTCTGACATAATCATGAATGGTGAAATGATTGAAAGCGCCATAAGGAGCGGAAAGATTGATGCTTGAGGAAATAACAGAAGGCAAGCCTCAAAAGAAAAGGAAAATGAGGTGAACAATGTGAATACGTATGGAAAATCAATTGCTAATCAACAGAGTTCATCAAGACAAGAATTAGGTGTGAAGCCAGGTACTGAAAAGCTCCAGTTCACGCCAATTCCAATGTCGTACAAAGAGCTGTATCAAAGCTTATTCAATGCGCATGTTGTTTCTCCTTTACATGTGAAGCCTCCATAGCCCCCGTATCCCAAATGGTATGATGCAAGTGCACAATGTGATTATCATGCAGGAATTACAGGGCATTCTATAGAAAATTGCATTACCTTTAAAAAAGTGGTTGAAAGGCTTATCGGTATGGGCGTTGTCAAATTTGGCGATTCATCCAGTGCATAAAATTCGCTACCCAATCACATTTGATAATGGGGGTGAATGGGATGTATGAAGAAATGTTGAGAGGCGTTCACATCAATGCCATTTTTGAAGACACAATTTGCAAGGGTCCTTGAAGATATTCGCCCTTATCAACTTAGAAGTGTTCTAAGTAATTGAACTGCGGAAGAAATCTCTGTAGTTTTTTAGAGCTTATTTAGAGTAATGTTCAGAACAATTTTGTTATTTTTAGCCTAAAAATGATAAAAATTCCTTTGTGAAATAAGCTCATGTCTGAACGTCATTATTCTAATAAAATACATCTTTGCATTCATTTTTGAGCCAATATATTTTATAATCATTCTTTTGGATTTTCTTCCACATTCATAATTATATTGTACAAATAATCATTCTTAAATTCGTACATTCTTTGTATATTCTTTTGTACTTATTATAGGTCCCTGGATATCAACGACATTAGTGACGCTGCTACAAACTCAGAATCTCCTTTTGAGTGAGGCATGTGTTTAGAGGGATCTCATGACTTTGAAGATGACATAAATTGTAGCCTATTTCCGGACCTATAGATGTGTTTAGAGGCATGAGTGACATAGATGTGTTTAGAGGCATGTGTTTAGAGGTCCATCTACAAGCTTATGGAAACATAATCTTCAGGGATATGCAATCTTAGATATGATATGCAATCTTAGATATAATATATAATCTTAGATATGATATGCAATCTTAGATATGATATGCAATCTTAGAAGATATGATTTTGTAATCTTAGAGATTTAATATGTAGATACCCTTTAATCTCAGCCGTTGATGTAATTGATCTGTACCGTTGGATTTGGGGAGGCTCAACTATAAATAGAGGCATCTCCCTTCATTGTAGACAAAAAGAAAGAAATGAGGAATAAAAAAGGAGAACGATTGGTAGTTTTAGAAAAAAAAAAGAGGAATAAAAAAAGAGAACGATTGGCAGTTTTTTAAAGGTGGCTTACTATTTTTTTTCTTTTGATTATTTTTTACTTATTTATGATTTTAAAAAAAGGGAGAAGGTGATACCACTGCGAATTTTATTTATTTTATTTAGCCCCTCCGCCTTTTAATGTTTTTGTAATTAAGTTTTTTTTTTATTTTTTTTATTTACCCTTTTATTTATTTTTTCAATTTGGTCTAATTTGAACGGCGTCGTTTAGAGGATAAGAGAAAATTGCCCTTCCAGCCCCTCTATGTAATTCGAGCGTTCAATTAAGTCCTCTAGACTTTATTTATTTACGAATTTACCCCGGATCTTTACTAGCGATCCAATTTAGTCCATTTTCATATTTTCTTTAAAAATCAATATTTTTGATAATGCAATTGTATTCTTTTAATTTTTATTTTATAATTCTCATATGCAATTACTATTATTTTTTTATATGTATATTTAAGCATGTATTTATGTTTTTTTATACTAAAATTTTCGCATACTTATATTTTATATACACATGTTTAATTTATTTAATTAATTTTAATATTATATTAATTGTTTAAAACTTATGTATTTTTTATGTGTATAGGTATATTTTTTATTCGCTTATTAATTTATGTTTGCATATTTTTATTATTATCTTGCCTATTTATTTGATATTTTGCACGTCATTATTTTGTTTATTTATTTGTTTATTCATATTATTTCTATGAAATTGTTGTATTTATTATTGATATTTGTTTAAGGGGCATTCATTCACATATTCAACATAACATCACCCTATCTCTTATTTAATTTTAAAATAAAACGCTTCAAAATAGAGGTAATACTCGTATTTAGGATTTCTCAAGGAAATTGAGCCCTAACGTATTGGGTTCCGATTTTTTTGAAAATCTAATAATCGAGGATTTCTCTTTAATCAAAAAAAAAAAAGAACTCATTATTGGGAATTCAACACGTTGTGTCCTAACATATTGAATGTGACGCATTGATTTCTCGAAATGAATATTTTTTTAAAAAATAATAAAGGAAATATTCCGAGTTTGGGATTTTAGAGGAATTGTGCCCTAACGTATTGGGCCGTGATTTCTTAAATCTTGAATAAATGGATATTCTTTTATATTTTTTATTGCACTAGTATTTTGCCCTAATTCATTTTTGGGGAAAATTAGAATGTCGTGCCCTAACGTATTGGGTGTGGTATTTTATTTCTCTGAAATGATAAGGGTCTTAATACGTAACGTTTTAAGTTTTTGCTAAGAATTACGATTTTCAAATTTTCGACATTAAGACATTAATTAATTAACTAGGTACCAATTTTTTGGCGTAATGAGGGTGCTAATCCTTCCTCATACGTAATCGACTCCCGGACCCGTTTTTCTAAAATTTGTAGACCAAAGTCATTTTTAGGTGACCCAATCACACCTTAATAAAAGATTGGTGGCGACTCCCAATTTTCATTTTTTAAAGTCGACAACCTAAAATTTTTGTTTTTTTCAAAAAAATGGTTTCGACAATAATAATAAAATTAAAAATGAAATTGGAATTTAAATAAAATAAAAAATAAAACACTACAAGTATAAATAAAAGGGAAAATAAAGATAAACCAAATTGGTAATCGACTTAAAAAAAAGGAGGGACTAAAAAAGTAATTAAACGCATGACCTGGGCATTCAATCCTAATAATGAAAACGACACTGCATAACTGTGGATCAAATTAAAAAACAAAATAAAATATGCGATTCAAATTAAAAAATTGAAGAAAATCAAATCGAAACACCACAAAACAAGAGGGACTCGTCGTGCAAATAGACCAATGAACAGAAGCACGTGGATCCTGCCCCGGGTCGGGTCACCACGAGGGTTTGAGCTTCCAAACGGTGTCGTTTTGCAACGCATATATAACCTAAAACTAAGGCATTAAGCCATTTTGACAGATTTGCTAAACCTAAACAACCCTCCTCTGTGTGCCGCTCTGTGTTCTGAGAGCATTCGAACAGTCTCCGATCTCAGTCCCTTCTCCGATAACGACGGAGAGAACCAGGATCGCGCCACCAGGTAACTCCTTTCACTAATTTTACTTTCTCTTTTATTTTACACTAGCTATAAACAAAAGAATAAAAGGAAAATAGAAAAAAAAAACCGAAGAGAAACTTAAAAAAAAAACCTTGCAAAACTTAGTTTTCTTTGAATCTTTTTTCTTGTTTCTGTATTCAATCTGTGTAAAAAAGGAAGAAGAAGCCCCTGTTACAGAAAATGAATCGGCTTTTTATAGCCAAAGCCAAAAGAAAAGAAAAATACATAATAAAAAAACAAAAATCTCTTCTCCTCTCCTCTCTGTTCTTTTTTCTTTTTACTCTTTTTTTTGTTTTCTTTTCGTTGCTGGTTGTTTGTTTGTTTACTGCGCAGGTACGGCGTACGGAGGCCAGCTGGAGGCACGTGGAGGCACTGCATGTGTGGAGAGTGGATCGGCACGCGCGGAGGATGGCCTTGGTGGCTGCGGCGCTGGAAGCTATTGCTGCTAGGGTTTCTTTGAAACTGTTTTGGGCTTGTATTGGGCTAACGGTTTGGGTAGTTTAGGTTAAATGATTTGGGCCACGTTGGGCCAATGTATTTGGACTGTGGACTTTTAGATTTTTGTTTGGTTTATTTTATTTTTTTATATTTTTTTTATTTATTTCTGATTTTGGCCGGGCAATATTGGACCATTACAATTATAATTATAATTATAATTAAATTTAATTTATAGTTATTAGTTAAAAAATTACTAAAAAAATGTGATAATTATAATTTAATTTACAATTATTAGTTAAAATTTATTGAACTAAAAAAAGTTATGGTAATATTTTTAAAAGGATTGTGCTAATTTTATTGATATAAAATAGAATAATTATTTGAATAGAATTCTAAGAATTTTAATTATCACTTAATTAATATTAACGTTATATGCCAACTAAATGTTAAATTAGTCAATTGTTAGACATATTCAATTAAATAGCATCTAAAAGAATTATCGATAAAAAATGAATATTTTTTGTATTAATAAGTTATAATTATATAAAAAGGAATGAAGAATTCTAAGAATGATTCTTTAAGAGGCAACATTTGATTCTGTTCAAATAATAATGACATGAGAAAGTGATCAAATATTATTTTAATTGATGGTGAGGTATTATAAATCATATTATTTTTAATTTTTTCTATAAAATTATGTCGTGTGAAATAAACACTCTTAACATGAATTTTCTAATTAATTTAATTTAAATATCATTCTTATTTATCTTGTTATTATAATTGATGCATGTTCTTTTGTGTTTTTTTAATATTTTTTAAATTATTATTACCATTTACATTTTTATATAAAAAAATTATTAATAATAAGTAACAATAATTAAAATATCATATTTAAAAAACTAATTAAAAATTAAATCCATCAAATTACGTGGAACACATTTTACATTGTAGTTTATTTGAATTTTTTTTTTTTATATTTTCTATCATCAACTTCCTCCTACCATCGTCCCTCTTCTGTCTCGTCCCTGCAGTAAGTTTTTTTTCTCTTCTCTTTTCATCACAGTTCTCACCCACTGCCGTGTCCGCTGTTTCTTTTCCGGATCTGACTCGTATTCCGTGTTGGATCGTGTTGACACGGGTACTGCACCCCAAATTGCCGAGTCCGGGTAACGAAGGCTGTGGTTGCCGATGTTTGGCCCTTTCGATGGTTACTTGTCGGCCCTTTCACTCTTGCAGGTCTGGAGTTTGACCAATTCGCTTTCTTTTTGTGGTGAAATTGGACTTGATATTTTTGAATTGTGTTTGTGGTGGTTGATATGATTTCACTATCATTTTATACAAACTATTGAGATTCTTGTTACTTTTATTGGAAAATGAGTGCTTCTGGTGCCAAAAGCTGATAGAATTCACAAAAAAGTCGACTCTTGATTGGCTTTTGGGAGAAAATGAGCTCTGGTTCCGTTTATGTTTTGGCAATTGAAGGTTGTTTTTAAGGATTATATTGGTCTTTATGGAAAATTGGAAGCATGAGTTCTGTTAAGATGCAAAAGCTAATAACATTTGTGAAGAATTAAGTCAATATCATAAATGCATGATTACGCTTTTTCATGGAACAAAATTTTCTGTATTGGCAAAATACTGTTTAGTGTTATTTTGGCTTCTTACATTTGCATCCTGAAACAAAAAATGCAAACGGAATGAGTTCATAAAACTATCCTTGTATAGAAATGAAAAATCATAGGCATGCCAACTTGAATTCTAATATTTAACATATTTGGGTATTCGATGGGTATTGTTATTTTATTTGGATGTGAAGTTGGATGATAATGTTTTGGTAATTATTAGATAATATACGAATTTAAATATCATATAAATTTCTCAAATTCGATTCAAATACCTTAAAAATACTAACTGTCCGATGAGTTGTTGTCCATATTCCTCTAAGAAACTTCATTTCTGCTTTCATTATTGATCTCTTATTTTATCAAGAAATAGATCGGCTAATTAGCCCTTTGGCGGCATCAACAATTAAGTACATGTGGTAAGAAGTAGCCACTCTTTGACCAATTTTTGTTTTCTCTCTCAGACTTGAGTTTAGGACCAAAATGGAAACTCAGTCGCTGCTTAGGAGAACACCTCTTGCCTTCTCTATTACCTCTCTCAAATCAAACCCTTCATCACCGAACTTCAACAATAACCAACCTTTATCCCGGAAGGTAATGCCGAATTCTGCCCTCTTCATTCTCAAGAGTTACTGTTCTTTTAACTTCCATTCAACTGATTTTATCTCTTTGCTCGGTTTACTTGGTTGTGGGATTTATCTTGAAGATCATTTGGCGATGGAAGAGGGAAGGACGTATCCTTAGGAGGGACAACTTGGTAGATTGTGCTTCATTGGTTCAAACCTTAGCTAGAAAAAGGATGCCTCACATTGCTCATCAGCTTTTACTTGAGTTAAATTCTCAAGGTTTGATACCCAACACTGCTACCCTTTCTGCTCTCATGCTTTGTTATGCAGATAATGGACTTTTTACCCAGGCTGAGGCAATATGGGAGGAAATGCTAAATATATCATCTTTTATGCCTGCTATTCCTCTGGTTTCAAAATTTTTGGATGCTTACGGAAATATGGGGCAATTTCACCGAGTACAGAAAATTTTGGATCATGTAATTCTGCACAGGTTTAACTTGTTACCCCGAGTGTACCCAGTGGCTATCTCTTGCTTTGGAAAGCATGGGCAGCTTGATCTAATGGAGAATACATTGAAGGAGATGGTTTCAAAGGGCTTGTCCATAGATTCTGCCACTGGAAATGCTTTTGTTAGATATTATAGCATTTTTGGTTCCTTAACTGAGATGGAGTCTGCTTATGCTCGCTTTAAAAGGTCCAGACATCTGATAGATGAAGAAGGAATCAGAGCAATGTCATTTGCCTACATCAAGGAGGGTAAATTCTACAAGTTGGGTGAATTTTTAACTGACGTGGGTCTTGGGAGGACAGATTTAGGCAATCTCTTATGGAATCTCTTGCTATTATCTTATGCTGCCAATTTCAAGATGAAAACCATGCAGAGACAATTTCTGAAAATGTTGAATTCTGGTTTCCTTCCTGATTTGACTACTTTCAATATAAGAGCATTAGCCTTCTCAAGAATGTCTATGTTCTGGGATCTCCATCTCAGCCTTGAACACATGAAACACGAAAGCATTGTTCCTGATTTGGCAACTTATGGATGTGTAGTAGATGCATACTTGGACAGAAGGCTTGGAAGAAATTTGGATTTCATTTTGAGCAATATGAATGCTGATGAATCTCCAATAATATTAACAGATCCACTTGTGTTTGAGGCTTTGGGTAAAGGGGATTTCCAGTCAAGTTCAGAAGCCTTTATGGAGTTAAAGAGTCAAAAGAAATGGACTTATAGGCAGCTAATTGCAGTTTATCTCAAAAAACAGTTCCGAAGGAATCAAATCTTTTGGAATTACTAAATAGTGGTATGCAAATTGTGTTAGGATATGATTCCTCTGGTGGTTGGATAACATTATGTTATTTTGATTCTTAAAGTTTCACTACCTTGGTATTCAAGGAAAATTCTATGGCTTGAACCTAAGGTGTCTCTCCTAGTCCTCAATCCCGCATACCTGGTGAGCTTAGCTAAGTGGCATTGACTACATCTTGCTATGCTATTTGTTTCATGTCTGAATATGTTTTGGATTTAGATACAAACATGGATGCTTTAAGTAAAATGACAAGATAGAGCGAAATAGCTTTAGACCCGGTTGGCTTGATCAAGTTATAATCATTAATTAGTAACATATTTTTATTTTATTTTAATTCTGAAATATCATTTAGAAAATAATATGATGACTATGAGAGGAGGAAAACGCAAATGTTCAACTGGTGAAGTCCCCTTCTAGAGCCAACCTTGCTTAAATGGCCAAGATGCAGTGAGTTTCCTTCTTTTTTTTTCATGCCTGGTTATTTCTCTCCCAAGTTTCAAACATTTATGTATCAGAATGGCATGTTTTTAGTGTTTTACATTATCAAGTATAACTATTTCACAATTAAAACTCTTGTGCTCCATACTTCTGTTGCCTTTCTCTAATAATTAAGGGGGCATCTGCTAGAACATGTTAAACTTATGCGTCTTTTCAGGAACATTTTTTCACTGTTCACAGAGAGTCAGATGAGTTGATATGAATCCTCAAGGAGATCTTTACTTCACAAGTCTACATGAGAAGGGTAGGCATCTGAGCAGAATTTTTTGGTTATTTATTTACTTATTTTTACTTTTCTTTGTAGATGGTGGATTTATAATTATACATTTAATTTTTTACATGCTTCGCATTCTGAACTTATTTTATGTGTCTAGCAAAATATATAGGTTACGCATTAAACTCTGGAGTGAGCATTAGCTGAAAATTTTGCCATTACCAATAAATGTGTATGAGATTCCTTGGGGTTCATGTACTAACTGCTATAGCTCAGTGGTTCATTTATGCATTTCAATATTGCAAAACATGATTTGATAGTATACTGGCTTCTAGTTGTACTAATGTAAATACAGTTGTTGGTAAGCTTCACTGAAAGCCAGAATATTTCCTTAAACGATGACCTTTTTTTGTGTGGGGTGGCAAAAATGTTTGTTGGTGAACTTGTTGAGACAGGTATATGCACTTTTATCCTATTATAGATGTGTTTAGATTTCGTTTCCAGACACACAAATCACTTCAATTGAAACAGAAAAGAAGAAAGATATGAAAGATTGCAAATAGAAGAATACTTGTAGATGTAGCATTTTAAAGCTTAATTGATCAATTACATTGTCCAGAACAAAGGAAACAAAAGCTATGAACCTGTCCGTGTCTTAGTGATAAAAAGATGATCAATCAGTTAAACAAGCAAGTTATCTGTTGGTTATTTTGGCGGCTTGCAGCTAGGATAGTTATGAGAGAGAAAAGAATCTGGACCAGTCAGGCTTTGCAATATCAGAGAAGGTTATAGAATGACAAAGTTCCTAAGAGACCTATCTGAAGGTTCGTTCACTAAGTGCACATATATATTTGGTGTTTTACTAATTACAAGGTTTGCACATCTGACGACACTCATTTCTTTTCAGCCTTGTGCTACCTTTCATCCCTATTTCTTTCCAGTGTAGAGGTAGTTAGATGCATGTAGGCCATAAAACCAGTTGCAAATGGATAGAATTGAAGTGTGAAAATATATTGTTCGTGTCATGACAAATGAGGATGTCGATTTCTGTTCATTTGCATAACCTGAATTAGAATAGACACTTGTGAAAAGTGCGAGTGGATTTTCGTAGAGACACTGGCCGTTGGAGCACTATTCTATATTATTCTAGAGATTATGGCCTATAATGTGTGGAAAGTTTGACAAGACTCAGAAAGGCATATTAGGTTGCTACATGATATGGATTGGGCCCATAGCCGCATCAAGATTAGATTCCTACAATAGGCATGACTTTTCATAGCCCGGGACTTTCACTTTATCAACCCGAGACTGGGATAAGCATGGAATTCCGTAGCCCCATTTCTTGTTGCAGGGGTTTGTAGTCTGGTTTAAGTCCCTTTTTGCGCTCCTCTGTGAAAGCTAGTTATCTTTTGTACAGTATAATAATAAAATAGAATAAACCAATGCTTGTTAGATTAAGTGGGGGAAGACCCTTTTGTCCCGTAAGCAAGGTCTCTGGTCTGAGTTTTGTGGATGGATAAAATCGTGCTAGGATTGATTTTCCCATTAAGGGGTTGGACACAGCTCAACGTTGGATATAATCCGGGTCCAATGTGGTTACCTGATACAAGACCAAAAAATAATAAAATAGAATATGATCTGTTGCCTGATATAGTTTTTGTTGCATGCACGGTACACGTCACAGATTTTCATTGTGATGATGCGTTGATGTCGAAATTTTTTGCCCTAATGACTCCCCCCTCCCCACCTCATATATGTAGTGCTGTAAATATTGGGCAGGATTGGTGGCTGACTTGTGATCCATTTGGTTCAAAATGTACATTTCAATCGAGAATCCTTCCAACTTGTTAAGAAGGGGAAATTCGATTTTAAACTTATTTTTTATTTCTTTTTCTAAACGTTATTGTCTGTGACGAGATTTAGAAATTTAAATCTTTGAATATATATTGAACTAATTTTTTACCCGTGAATGTCTTTTATATAAATGTAAATATTTAAGTATTAATTAGATAAACTAAAAAGTTATATAAATTTAAATACATTTGGGAATTCGAATAAAAACAACCATTCGGTTTCTATCAGAATTATTACAACTGTTAGGTATGAATTTGTGTGAATTTAATCATTCAATATCTAAAAATTAATTTAAAACAATTAGTGGTTTAAAAAAGTGAAATGCTAAGAAATTTAAAGCAAAGGGACAAAGTAGAATTTATTGAATATATTAGTATAATTAAAATGGAGTGGCTGATAAATTGGTGAATTATAATGTATTAAAATTAGCGTATACATCGAAAGGAAAAGCTGTTGAGCAAAACAATAAGGAAAAAAAAAAGGCATTACACCAAAAATTAAAAACAATATATTTAAATTATTTAGGTAGTGTTTGGAAAGTTATCTACTAATTGGATTTGGATGTAATTGCTTGTAATTATACAGGGTGACATGTTCGGGTAAGCATTGTAATTGGTGGGCTAGTTGATTTTGGTGTAATTGAATCTAGTTATACTTGCCAATTTTTAGAAGGAGAGTGAGAATTGGAGTAATTATACAGGTAATTACACTCAAGTTCAATTTTATATAATTATTTTTTATACAAGTTTGAGTTATAAATTTTTATATTATAAGCATGAACACGTATGGATGTTAAGGATGGTTATGACCAAAGATTTATTATATTATAAATCCTAAAACAGTACATATCCCTTCACCCTTAAGACGCGTATTGGTAGACCAAGGAGGGTTGACCTCCCATTGATCGTGCCTAAAAAATGCTTCTCTAAACTTCCCGCCTTGAAACAGAAGGCATTGCCCTTCCACACTTTCAACCATCCACTGCAATAAGAAGGCTTCTTACCTTCCGTTGCCTTAAAGATCCCAAGGCATCCGCTTTTTAAGAGTGAATACTCTCCTAGTGTGAATGCATTTCCAAGAAAATAAGGAATTTATTTATGAATGACAACCATATACTGATAGAGACTTGTGATATACGATCATAATTATCTCTTACACATTAGTCCCACTAAATGTATATCTTGCCACGTCATACTAACCGATAAAAGGACCTTTCCTATAAATACCCTGAGAAAATATGAAGTCAGGATCAATCTTTTAGCACCCTAAAGTCACTCTAAGCCATTGTCTTCTTGATCTGCCTATCCTCTTGTTCTTATTCCAGCTCTCAACCTCTTTAGGTGAAACGACTACCGTTGCACCTCCTTAATCTCCTCATTGTTTTCCTTTATTGTTGACTGTTTGTATCAACAATTGGTGCACTGAATGTGAACTTAACAATGTCTCAAAATTAGAATAATTCTACCCACAACCCCAAAAACAATGACACTGACCTCGCCTATTCCTCCACTCCAACAAATGACAATGTAACACCCCTTGCTTGGTCCGGTCACTGGATCTGAACAAGGTTATGTTACTGTCAAAGCTCAAACCATTAGAAACCAGTAATGTATGTAATATACAAGAGCAAGACTTGACAACTTGTTCCATTTTTGGCACACTCTCAAAGTTTGCATAATAGATATCTTATCCAATCTTACATATTGTCTTGAATTCGAAAGAGTTTCGGCTCATTACAATAAAACCGAATTCTTAATTTATTGGCCTACGAACTACCTTGATACACACATGTTACTAAATACAATTAAGAGACTCACAATTAACAACTGTAGCTTCTGGCTTAGTCCATTCGTTGAAGTTCAAAATGGCTTTTAATACCTGAAAGCACTAAATTGAGAAACATGATGAACTAAGTGAGTTCGCAAATGTTTATTCGCCCATGCATACAACTCGCATGGGGAATAATTCACATATAAAGCAACTAACACGTCACACAGTTCACTTGTTAATGTAAACAAGACGCATACAATACACTTCGTTCAATTATGCAATTCGTCTTCACTCCTTGTGAACATGCTTGTTACGACAAGTTTAGATAAATTTACCCATAGCAACTTATACAAAGTTAATTATTTTAGCGAAGTCATACTTGACCTATGCGTTCCTGACACATGCTTGTGGAAATACATTCTTAACTTTATGTCTATGGACCCATACCTGCAGATTCATGTTTTTGTTAAAGTATACCCAACAACCAATCATGAGATGATTGTAATTACATACTTGTTTTACTTTGATTGATAATATAAGGCATTACGATTGTTATTTCAGTTTCTTTTTCTGTGTGTACAAATAAACTGATTAATAACAAAGTCCTGAAAATGATATGATTATTCTTAAAAGTATTATTGTGGGTTTGGACAACAATAATGCATTGAGACTAATATGTAGTTGATTGATGACAAATTATTGTCATTGAAATGGGGATGTCAAAATTAATAACATGAGTATTTGTTAGAGAGCAACATATTAGACTAACCCGCCATAAGTATGTTTCTTGGATTATTATGTAATAATCATAAACATTACTCATAGTGATAACTATGTATATGATTCTCAGACTTGAGATCATCATTGTTCCAAACATCGTGATTCGTATATTTTGATATAGTCAAACATCTACTGTAATAGGTTATATTATAAAGACTGATGTTGGGTATGTCACAATCTATGTAGTGGGATATGATTGATTAAGATAGGATTTATCCCTCCTACATAATGGGAGTAATATCTTGGGCCACTTGACGGAGTGAGACTAGAAATGCATGACCATGATCAAATAAGTTGATATAAGATATCACACTTATTTGTTTATTGTAGTCCACTCAGAATATCAAGAAATATGATATTGGACTATACAAGTGTGACTATACCATGACTTGTATCCAATCTAGATATAAAGGATAAAAGGATATAATACATGAAAAGTTTATCACAGAAAGGTTATGTCGAATCACGACTTCTTGTAACTTGGGTAGCAGTAATGTATTGTTAGATGCCACTCATTGCTTGTAACATTAGAAATGTTCTAGTATTACTACTAACATTATAAGAACCAACAGGGTCACACCCTATGGTTAAAGCAAACAGACTTCACGCAAAAATTTTGGGCGTATACCTTCTTATATATATCTTTGGCGGACAGTATCGCCTGGCGAATATTGTCGCCCGACGGACGGTATTGCCTGGTGAACAATATTGCTTGGCGAACAGTATCACTTAGCGGACAACATTGCCTGGCGGACAATATTACTTGGCGGATACTATTGCTTGGTGACATGATTCACAATTACTTTCCAGAATTGATATTTATGGAAGTTAATATTCTTTTGGAAAAATATAATCTTTAATATCTTCCATGATTTTCTTTAAAAGGTAAAATGAGAATTATTCTTTTTTTAATATCTGATATTAATAAAAGGAATAAAATCCCTAATTGAGTAAGAGTGTGAGAAAAAATAAAACTAGGTTTAACATCTAAGAGTTTGTATTTTCTCTGAAAAAGTTCAAAGAATTTTGTTGTTCGTGCTTAACTGGGTGGACTACGTAGAGACCTAGACATTTTTGTTGTGGCTTGGTTTGACATCATTCAAAGGGATCCAACCAACAACGTTATTCACCATTCTTCAGTTTTAAAAGGTATATCTTCAACCCTTTTTCCAACCTAACTCGTTCTTCGTACATGGATCCGTGGTTAATGATCGTTGGAATAATTTTTTCATTACGTCACAAGGCATACCGATGATCCAATAGTTTTCGAATTCATACCTAGTTTTGTATATGCAAATATGTACCTAGAGATAGTTCTAGTAGACTCGCGTTAATTAATAATGCAATCATGCTTGAACTTTGACATGACGACTCTTACTATGCAAATTTTTTCACGTAGTCTTGTATTTGGTGGACTTACAACTACTAATCTACATTTCGAGGACCCATCCTTGGCTGATTACCACATGTGTAGACTCCTTATGGAGCGGACACAAACTTGTGCACTTGAAAACAAGTCTTGTGGACTATCTTATCTCTGCACTCGTAAGGACAAGTCCCTACAGTTGTCATATCCTGTTATTTATTTGAGGAAAAATCCCACCACAACACCAATACTTCTTTCATAACACATCCCACCACAACATCAATACTTCATTTATCATACATCCCACCACAACACTGATACTTCACTTATCACACATCTTGCCACAACATCAATACTTCATCCATCACACTTCTTTCATACACATCCTCAACTTTGGACATATCAAAAAGGCATACACACTTCTATATTAATATGCATCCTATTTCATATTTTACAGTTCACCAACACAAGAGCATTCCATATACCATTTAACCACATACATTCATTAACGAAATACTCACAGAAAAACGATAGTTCATTATCAATTTATACTTTAACAACTTAGGCGGACAATGATATTTATGCAATAAATCCTTACAATTTGGACCACATATTCATGCTCACAGTAGAATAGCAACAACAACACGTTTACACAGCAACTAATAAGTTTAAACATCTTTAGATTATGTAGCAAACTTTTCCAGCAAGATATAATCCAAATAACAATACCTTATAACATGTGTAATGAAAACTGAAAGTTAGAGTTCAGAAACTCACCCGCAAAACACCCAAAGGCTAGAATTCTACACCCACCTAGTCATTCCTTTGTCACTCTGACCTCTTCCTTGGTTAACTAAACAAAATAACCATTCATCAAACAAAACTAAAACTTTACTAAGTGAAACAAGCAAAATTATTTAACATGCAAAACATTTTTATAGGTTATCTAAGATTTTATGTTCACAACCATGAACTATATCATAACTCACAAGCTTCTTGCCACTTCCCTTCAATCAAAAGGTATAAGAAGGGTTAGAGAGATTACCAACTCACCAGGTTCTTACTTTCTCAAATTAATGCATCTATTTTCACTTATTGCAGATTGATCGTTAATTTCTCACTATTCTAGAAAAGAAGAGGAAACTAAAGAAAGCGATTACCAAAATAAGAAAGAATGCCCCCATAGCAACATCAGTTCTCCTATTTATACCCCTCTCCCTTATGTTCTCCAATTCTAACATTCAATATAAAATATTAAATCTATAATCATGTTGTTCCCCACTCATTCTATTTAGCTTAAATATAATGAAACCAAAATTGTAATTCAACTTGGCTGTCATTTTATTCACAAAATTTAATAATTTCCATACTAAACAAGATCCCTTTTTATGCACACACAATTCCATTAAATAAGCACAACCATAAAGACTCTCCAAGTGTTATGCATAGTGACACGTTTCATTCCTAAGGTTTGACATGTTACGGGTACTTATCCCATTAACCACGGTTAATAATCGAACAATTAACCTTGTAACAAATAAACTCACCTTTGCATGTTCTCGCGCGAGCAAGCTTGCCAAACGCAAAGTGGGAGTCCGCAAGATGGCGAAACTCTAAGAAACAGTTCGCCAGATGGCTCGCCAAAATAAATTCTGCCTTTCCTTGCCAATTGGGTGGGCTAACACAAATTCCTACTAAGTGGAAACACAAAAATTTGTGTTTTTACATGCCATTTTTAACTTAAAATCATGCTATTTCAGTTAAATTCTTGTCGAAAAATAATTAAATATTATAAAATAATTAAATTATGTTAAAAATATGAACATGAAGAATTTTAATTAATTTTATAGTTAATTTTGATTAATTTTGACTATTTTCGATAGATTCGCACAAAGGGTGAAAATTAGCTCGGCAGACAATGCTCGAAGAATAAAATCGAGAAACAATTTAAAGCATCGAAGCAAATTTATTTCCAGCCTAAGATGGTCCAAAAATGTGTGTTAATTCATAATATAATTAATTTTAATTTATTCCCAATTTAATTTGGGCTAAATAAATTATTATTAATTAATTATGGGAAAAAAGGGTCCAGTTGAACCGCATTGGTTGAACCGAATCTAGTGAACTGAACCAACCACCAATTGGGCTGCCTAGAACCGTCCATATGCTGACCCAAATCAGAATTTTAGTTGACTAAATAAGCTTGCAAAAAATCCCTTGAAGAACTTTCAACCTTGCATTCAAACCCTTCCAAAAAATGTGGCTTTATGGATTTGCCCCAGGCTATTTTTAGCAAAGTTGAATCTCTCAACTTTGCCATGTGTGTGGCCAGCCAAGGGGGATCTCTTTGGCTGATGGAATTTTCTATTTTTAGCAGCCACAATCAGCTATAAAATCCACCCCTTGCTGATCATTCAACTCATCCCTCACACTCTCATTCTCTCTTCTCCTCTCTCACTTTCTCTCAACTTTTCCTTCCCATTTTCCCTTTTGATCAAGTGTTGATTTCTTCTCTTGGGAAAGAGGTCCTCACCAGCCATTGTTGAGTAGCAATTAAAGTGTTCATAAGCCACCTTGATAGTTGAGGATAACGGAGAACGAGGAATGGAGAAATCAGTCAAGCCACGGAGAAACACCGGATTTGCTTATTGTTCCCTATCTCTTTAAATTTCGTTTTTGTTTTGACAAACATGTTTATGGATATTTATGCTATTTAAATGGTTATTTTAATCAATCTAGCTTGAATTTAATCCGTGTTGGGTTGATTATATTTTTCCTGCTTGAATTATTAAAATTGTGTTTGTGTTGTTATAGGCCTCGGTAAGATGCTTGATTAAGTAAAATCATGTCTAAGTTATTCTTGCAATATTAATTGTTAGATAACTAATGAATTAATTATTAAATCATATTGAAATTGTAATTAGTCGACATAATACTCGATCAGTGCATGTTTATTCTTCTAAAGTAGCTGAAGTTAATTTAGCATTGTATTTGACGATACGTATGCCTTGCATAACTTGCAAGATTATTGTGATTAAAATGTTTCAAGGTAGATACTTTGTTACCTCACATAGTCTTTTATATGCTTGTGAAGATTGATTAATCGCTTGGATTGACATTGAAAAATTTTCAAGAGATTGATTAATTTAATAAGTATGCATGAGCAGTAGTTAGCAAATTATCGAGTTGTCGTGAATTTGTTCGTAGCAGTATAATCATAAGTTTAATAATTCTAAGGTAAAGGAATAGAATTAATCCAAAATAATTATATCATCTTGATTAAACCTTATTTGAAATCGTGCATTAGAACCTTTTTATTTTAAAATTCTTTTACTTAGTTTTCAACCATTAATTTTTAATCATCTTTAAACCAATATATTTTCCATCACCAAAGTGTTTTAACATTAATTTCATAAATATTCTTTTTTACAGTCCCTGTGGGTACGATAACTCGTCATTTACTTGTTGCGATTGTGTACACTTTCACATTTCCGTTGTTCCACTAAGTCCACTTGGTCACCCACCTAATTTACAATTTCGAGAATTTGGTGTGTGATAGACAATGATTCCATCAATACTAAACTCTCTTCAACCCAAACCAAAACATTAACTCGCCTATTCATTAACATTATGGACGCCCTTACCTAACCCTTGAATATCCTAAACACTCCCTCGTTTACCTCTGTCACTGTGGCCTCTCCTTCAATAATCAATACCCCATCATCTCCTGATACCCCCACAAGATCCCAAAGATGACCTTTTAAAACAAATCCTCTTTTTTTTGGCCTCCCAACCTTAGCTCGCTACTGTGCCTACTCCTCCAAATCAAGCTTCCCAGCAGCAACTTCCTAGTTCCCAACATCATGTTACTAAGATGCAATAAATCTCAAGGAGAAGCAACTCTTGGCCCGACAACAACAATTTCAGGAGCAGCAGGAGCACTAGCATCAGCTAGACCTGCAAAATAGTCATAATGAGAACATAATTGCTCAATTTTGTGCAACTAAGGACAATACAAAAGATGCCTACTTCCCTATTTGATCTGTCACAATTTGTTGTGGCAAATTAAAGTCTTTTCGGTACTTAATGAGCTTGTTTTCAAATAGTTTTTTTTATTTTGTTATGTTTTCCATTTTTAGTAGTTTATGTTTAATTTTAGTAAAATAAGAGTTTTTATGCATATTTTGGTAATGTAATGACCTAATGGGCCAATACAGGCCCAGAAAATTACTCGTAATTTGATTTAGAGTGCAACACACTATTTTTAGGCCAAGAACATCAGGGACGATGCCAACGTCACGACACCAGCATGTGGTGTTGTAACACCGCAATTCAAAACCAAAGAAGTTCCCTGCAAAGTTAGTGTCATGACACCGGTTCTGTGGTGTCACGACACCAGAGTAATAGAAGGTAAAAATAAGCTAAGGGTATTTTTGTTTACACAACACATTTTATCCGGCCTTATGGCTTGTAATTGACCTAGTTCGGGTAGAAAACATTACCATACAGATTCATAATTAGGCTAAGTAAAGGAGGTTGTTTTAGAGACCCATTTTTAGAGTAGATTTTTAGGATTTAATAATAGTTTCAATTTATTTTTAATTTAGTCTTTTATTTGAAAAATATAATTTTTCTTTTTGTTTTGACTTGGATTCAATTTGGATCCAAGCTTTTGTTTATTCAGTTCTTTATAAAAAAATTTCGGTTTTCAATTGTAATAGACATTATCTTTGTAATTGTCAAAGAAATTTTGGCTTTCGTGCACAACTTGATATCAAAACAAATCAATTTCTCTGCTCTTAGGGAAAATTTACTTGAATATTTACTTTGCATGTCTAATTTTAATTTAGGGAAAATTGCATCTAAATCCATAAGTGGCTAATTTTTTTAGAGAGAATAATGACTGGATGTGGAAATAATTAATGAAAGAATTAAGGTTTGTTTTTGAATTAGTTGGGTTAAATTATGTGTGCTTAAACCCTAAAATTGATGACCTTAGGAAGTAATCTTGTAATGCCCCAATTCTGGCGGATTATAAGTTATGGTGCATAGTCTTAATATGGTCATTGCGGTAAAGTGGTATTCACCAAAATATTTTTTTAGATGAATAGGGTATGTATGCAAACCTTTTGGGCACTGTGATAGTAATCCACCACTAGGCTGATTTGTTGGTAAGTTAGAGTATTAACACTAAAGTATATGTCTGTTGGCGGTATCTAAGAAATTATATAACAATATATTTTCCAGTGAAAAAGGAATACGCACAATAAAAGTACACCTCAAAGTTTTGGATTAGGCATAAAGGAGCATACCAGGTGCACGAGAATGCTGTAGAAGGCTTAACTACCTTTAAGGCCACACCATAAGCATGTCACCACCAAGGTATAGTATGTTTAGTTATACGAGCACCGTTTTAGTTGGTTCTCATAACGAGAATGATTGGGAGTCAATAGGATTAACTAGACCCTCCCCATGTCTGGTTAGAAAGTAACAAAGATCTTCATTGGATTCTCTTCACATGTCTCAAATTTTTGGGAAAATTGAGATATTTAGGTTAGGTAAGTATCGCCACTTGTCAAAGTCTACAGTAAGGAGGATAAGGAGTTTATTTCTAATCAGGGAGAAGACTCTCAAGATGACATTTACTTTACTTTTACTTTATTTTTTGGTTCTTTTTTCTTTTAAAAGTGTTGCTATTTGAATCTTAAGGAACAAAAAAATAGTACTTCTTTCTCCTTCAAGATGAAGAAAAACTTTTGGATATTTATCAATGATCGCTCCATGTCAAGTAATGTTGGATTTCCCTGTTAGATGTTAGATCAAGAGTTCAAGCTGCTACCTGTGGTTGGCAGGTGAGTTTTTAAACTGGCTCTTGCGTGAAACTATTCATACCTTGATGTTTGTGGAACAAGTCGAAAGGTGATGTCGAAATCATGAAAGTTATAGTAGGCAAGGAAAGTAATTCCTAAAGGATATTTATGATTTAGTGAATATTGTTGAGAATAAAGTGTAAATCTAGTATAGTGTCCGATAAGTTCAAGCATGTGTTGAATGATGCATGAGTAATGCAAGGTAAAGCATGGTTGTACCTTAATGTTTGAAATGTATGTTATGAGATGTGTGTTATATTGGTTGCTTATTGTGGATTAAGAAGATTGAGCTTAGTTTGTTTCGATGTATAAAATGTCTGCAAGTAAATATGTTTTGATATCGATCTCCAGCATTTGTTGCTAACTCGAAGATACATGTGACACAAATTTAGTTTGGACTGGTAATCTGTTGTTGCTTTAAAGGTTTAGCCTAAACTGTTAACCTTACATGTATATTAAGCCATGAAAATGACACTTTCTAAAAAAGAACTAAAGAGAAATGCTTACCCAATGGGATTCTCTGCGTGTCCTAGGACAATGATCGGAAAACCTCACAAAACATGAGTTTAGGAAAATCTATATCATAAACTAGTTAGGAAAGAATAGCCTTGTGACAAACTCTGAAAGAATACCTTTTGTAGTGGCGAACTCTGAAAGAATAACCTTTGTGGCGAACTCTGAGAAAATAGCTTTAGTGGTGAATTATGAAGGGATAGCCTTTTGTGGCATACTCTAGATAGAATGCCCTTATGATGTGTCTTAATAGGACTCTTAATGAAGAACTTTGAATGATGTTCTTTGTGGCATATCACGATAGGACCTTTGTGGCGTATCGTAATGAATTTCCCTAGTGGAAAATTCTGTATGGCTCTTAAACAAAATCAGAGGAACTAGTAAGGACAAAATTTATCTGTGGAATATATGGTAAAGTGCTATACTAGACTAAGACTCGGTCGCTAATAATGAATTGACGAGATATAAAGAAGTAATGAGTTAATATTGAAAATGTATTCTGATCAAGGACATGAATCTATATGTTCAAAGGCAAGATTTCTGATTTGTGTACGTGTTTCGTCTTGAATCGAGATGAGGTGATGACAATGATTGAAGGATGTAAACGATGTAACGAAGATGTTTTGTTGAGAAAAGGAAATAGTCTCAGGGTAAGTTATAGTAATGGATAAGTGTAAAAGAATAGAACTTGAGGAAGCATTCGCCATAGATAAGGTTGAAGGTTAAAGATAATAAACCCGTCTATATAAATTATCAATTGAAATGTGCAAATGTGACTCAGGTAAATGATGTTCTCCTCACTAAGTTCTTATAAAATTATTTGTTTTTGTTATGCTACAGGTGGGTTGATGTGAGTCTACAGTTGGAGGGATGATGCCAGAACTATGCCAAGAAGTGGCGTATTGGGCTATTATGCTTACAGAGCGAGTTTGGTGGCGTGTCCAAATACTGAAATGTTACTTAGAGATCCATACTTTGGGGTATCTATAACTGATTAGGATTTCGATTTAAACATTATTGTAAATTAATTACCACATGTTGTAATTGTATATACTTATGTAATTTAATTTGAAAATTTTTAATTAAGTAAGTTGTAATTATCTGTAAAATTGTGTAAGTAGATTAAACTTGTGTTTGTATTTGTGTGGTAATACCCAAGATCTAAATCTGATTAATCGGATCGGGTTGAGGGTATTTCAAATCTAGGTAAACGAGGTCGAGAGAATAGTTTAACAAGTACCTTATAATTTATCCTAGTTCAAACGACGAGGTTGAGAGATAAGGTTTTTTTTAATTAATCAATTAGTTTGAGGTTGAGAGGTAATTATTGGTTAGTTATTAGCTAATTCAATAAAACCCGAGTTCTGAAGTTAATTATGAACATTGACGTGAGTTAATCTTTTACTTGTTTATTTGAATTAATTTTGATTGTTAATTTGTCTACTTTAATTTTATTTATTTTAGGCTATTTTTCTTTAATTTTATTTTTTTGCACTATAATTTTAGATTATTACTGTTTAACCTTGTTAATGTGGAAAATTAAATTTTAGTTTAATTCAACCTCCCTTGGGTATGGTCCTCGAAATACTTCTCGGAGTGTTTCATTGTAACACTTTACTATATTACAATTTGACCTCTATACTTGCAGACATCGTTGCTTTATTCGATATATTTTTTTCAATATTTTCAGCTGAAATGTTCACACGTCTGGCGACGTCAAGTTGGTGCCCTTTCTGGGGAGGTTTCAGCATTAAATTGAATTTTTATTTTCTACAATTAATAGGATAAATAAGAATATTTTGAATTATAGATATATATTTTTTATTTCGTGTTATTTTACTATGATTCAGGTTATTAATTTTAGTTTTATTTCCTCTTATTTTAGTGTATGACTCAAAGTGGAACCATCTTAATCGAGCTAAATCTAAACCAGAATGATTTCTGAGACGAACCCGTCAACAAATACAAAAGAACCAACATGTGGTAGCTAATTTACCTTGGGAAAATCCTTTGTTTGACAACCCACTTGAACCACCAGCACAAATCCAAAGTGAACCATTGATGGCTCGACCAGAAATGACATTGTGTGAATATGCACTACTCATTTTAGATGTGGTCCGAGGCAGAATCAAGAGGCCAACAAATAACACCAATAATTTTGAAATCAAGATGACTACCATACAAATGATTCAAAACACTTTGTAGTTCCAAGGAAATATGATGGAGGATACTAATCAGCACTTAACATGATTCCTTCAATTTTGTAACATGTTTAAGTATAATGGGGTCATCGATGACGCTATTCGTATTTGGTTGTTCCCTTTTTCATTATGTGATACCGCGTATAATTGGCTTAATTCGCAGGACCCAGGTTCCATTACTACATGGGACAACTAGCAAGAAAATTTTTATAGAAATTCTTTCCCATTAGTAGAACTATCCAGCTAAGGAATGACATCACCAATTTCAAGCAAATCAAGGGTGAGGACCTATACGAGGCATGGGAATGTTTTAAACTATCGCTAAGGAAATTCCCCCATCATGGAATGTAAGAGTGGCTACAATTACAAATATTTTACGATGGTTTAGATGGCAATTTGAGATTCAATTAGATGGCACATCTGAAGGGGTCTTCAAAAACAACACTTACAAGTGAGCCTGTCAATTAATCAACGACATGACTATGAACTCGTACGTGTGGCCCAATAAATGAATCTCATATAACATGAAGCCAACAACTATTAAAGTTGTTAATGGAAAACAAATTAGTTTGAAATGTCTGAGTGGCAAATTTATTTGTGTTAAAGTAGATGGAGTTGAATGTACTACAATTGTGATTTCGGCATTGTCAGCTCATAAGTTGATTAGGAAAGGGTGCGGAACTTATTTAACTTATATTCTCGATTCGAAAGTGGCAGAATAAAAAATCAATCAAGTACCGATAGTTAAAGAGTATGCTAATGTTTTTCCCAATGAATTACCTAGGTTACCACTGAATAGAGAAATTGAATTTGTAATTGAACTTGTATTGGGAATAGCTCCAATTTCAATAGCTCCTTACAAAATGGCTCCTACTAAATTGAAAGATTTGAAAGTACAGTTGTAATAATTGATAGATCATGGATTTATTCGACCGAGTGTGTCACCTTGAGGTGCTCCGATTTTGTTTTTGAAAAGGAAAGATCGGTCGATGAGATTATGTATAGATTATCGGCAGCTAAATTGGGTTACCATCAAGAAAAAATATTCGTTACCTCGTATTGATGATTTATTCGAAAAATTAAAGGAAGTAACAATGTTTTCAAATATTGATCTACGATTTGGATATTACCAGTTGCGAGTTAAAGAGCCTAATCTACGAAAGATTGCATTCAAAACTTGATACTTTCATTATAAATTTTTGGTAATGCCGTTTGGTTTGAATGCTCCTGTTGCATTTATGGACTTGATGAATTGAGTATTTCAGCTGTATTTAGATCAATTTTTTGTGGTGTTCATTGATGATATCCTGATTTATTCGCTAGATGAGTCAGATCATATCGAGCATTTAAGAATTATGTTGCAAACTTTGCGTAAAAAAAAGAACTTTATGCAAAATTCAGTAAATGCAAATTTTGGTTATGGGAGGTTGGATTTCTGGGTCATGTTATTTCTGCTGATGGTATCTGTATTGATTAAAATAAAATATCGGTGATCGTTGATTGAAAAATACCAAAGAATGTTGTTGAGGTTTGTAGTTTTCTAGGTTTGGCAGGATATTACTGATGTTTTGTTAAAAAGTTCTCCATTATAGCATCTCCGATGACTAAATTGTTGCAAAAGGATGTTAATTTTGTATGGACTAAGAAATGCTAGAAAAGTTTCAATCATTTGAAGAATATGTTAACTGAAGCTCCAGTTTTAACTCAATCTGAAACTAGGAAAGAATTTATTGTGTATAGTGATGCGTCTCTTTGTGGTTTAGGTTGTGTTCTAATGTAGAATGGAAAAGTAGTCGCTTACGCCATAAGGCAGTTGAAGCCTCACAAGCGAAAGTATCTGAAAAAAGACTTAGAGTTGGCCGCAGTGGTTTCTGCTTTGAAGATCTGGCAACTTTATTTATATGGTGAGAGATGCTATATTTTTACTAATAATAAAAGCTTGAAATACCTGACGACTCAGGAAGAATTGAATTTGTGTCAACTTAGGTGATGCGATCTCGAACTCGTTGGTTGATTCGAGTCGCTTGTTTTTTCGATCGTAAAATTAAGTAGTAAGGGTTTCGTTTAATAATAGGCTGATTTCAAAGAAAAATAGGCTTAACAAAAAGAAGTGGACAGTTGTTATGGTATATGGATGATTGAAGATGAACTTAACAGCTGAAGAACGAACCAATATTAAAGAATATCGACCCAATTCTTAGATTAGCTCTTAAGGTGGAAATAGTGGATAGATTGAACCGTGACCCACTATTTATTGGAGATAGGAACCAAACAGTATATATGAACGCCACACTTATAAAAGTGATAAGTTCACAAATGAAACAGGTTGACGCCACTAGACTTAGCTAGATAAGTCAATTTGAGTCACAAAAGAACAATGAGAGTTGAACAACTCACAATTAGATTAAAATTCATAAAAGGATCAAAAGTCCTTTCTACAAGTTACAAGTCAACTATTTATAGGCTGCAAAGTGACCAGCCGAATAGTCAAGATACAATCAGATTAAATGGAACTGGAAGCCTATTGATTTATCTAATTGATTCCTTGAAGACTTCTATATATGAGAGTTTCCACCAGCTTTGTTAATTGAAATTCCCAAGTAGTCAATTCAGTGGACTTAGAAGTTGAGCTGAATAAGTAAGGAGCTTGATCGGTCAAGAACATTTATGAACATGAGTAAATGCCTCCTTCGTTCACTGAATGTGCATGCAGCTTTTAAATACTTCTTAAGGAGCCTGAAGAGTCCTTGGTGTGAACACCATGATTTGGACAGTCCATGCGGCTTGAAGAGTCCTTCGTTCACTGAATGTGCATGCCATTGATTTTCACGAATAGTCACTACAAAGATTGAATCCTTCCTGCTCTTAGTTCTAGGGAGTCCTAATAAAAAATCCATGGAAATGTAAACCCAAGGTTCTTCGGGAATGGGCAGGGGCTTGTACAATCCATGGGGCTTGATGCGTGATTTGGCCTTCCAACAAGCAATACATTATCCACATACTCTTTCCACATCGCGTTTCATCTTTGGCTAAAAGAAATGCTCATGGAGCATAGCTAAGGTCTTGGTCACTCCAAAATGACCCGTGAGGCCTTCAGTATGCGCCTCGTTCACTAGTAATTCCCGAACGGATCCTTGAGGTATGCATAACTTGCCTTCGCAAAATAGATCTCCATCGTGCCTATAAAATTTATCAAAAGCTCCCTTTTCGCAAGCTTTATACACTTGTCGAAATCAACATCAATTTCATATAATTCTTTTAGATACGCAAACCCAAGAAATTTAGAGTCTAAATTATTAAGAAGCGCGTACCTTTTCGACAAGGCATCAGCTACAAGATTCTTCTTACCTTTCTTGTACTTGATCACATAGGGAAATGACTCAAGAAACTCTACCCATTTGGCATGCCTCTTGTTCAGTTTGTTTTGCCTCTTAAGGTGTTTTAAAGCTTCGTGATCGGTGTGAATAACAAACTCCTTAGGCCACAGGTATTGTTGCCATGTTTCCAATGCCCGAATCAACGCATACATTTCCTTGTGATACGTTGGATAGTTGAGGGTGGCTCTATTAAGTTTCTCACTAAAATATGATATGGGACGCCCATTTTGAGTTAACATAGCTCCAATTCCTATTCCTGAGGCATCACATTCAATCTCAAAAGTTTTGTTAAAATCAGGTAAAGATAATAAAGGAGCATTCGTCAAATAATATTTAATCAACATCAAGGCTTTCTCTTGTTACTCACCCCATTGAAAATTAAAGTTTTTCTTAATAATCCCAGTCAAAGGAGCAGCCAATGTACTAAAATTAGGAACAAACCTTCTATAGAAACTAGCTAAGCCATGGAAACTTCTTACTTGGCTAATGCTTGTAGGTCGTGGCCATTCTCGAATTGCCTTTACCTTTTCTTGGTCGACTTCAAGACCTTCAGAGCTAACCACGAATCCTAGAAAGATGACTTTGTTAGTACAAAATGAACAATTTTTAAGATTAGCAAACAAAGTTTCCTTTTGCAACACTTCTAAAACAGATTTCAAGTGATGTACAGACTTACTATAAACCAAGATATCATCAAAATAAACCACATTGAAATTACCAATAAAAGATCGAAGGATATGATTCATCAAATGCATGAAGGTACTTGGTGCGATAGTTAGGCCAAAAGGCATAACCAACCATTTGTACAAACCATGTTTGGTATTGAAGGTGGTTTTCCATTCATCTCCTTCCTTCATTTGGATCTGATGATAGCCACTCTTGAGGTCTATCTTGGAGAATAGTTAAACTCCACTTAGCTCATCCAACATATCATCTAGACGCGGAATCGGATGCCTATATTTGATGTTGATCTTGTTAATGGCTCAACAGTCTACACACAGGCGCCAAGAGCCATTCTTTTTAGGCACCAAAAGTATGGGAACAGCACACGGACTTAGGCTCTCCCGAACGTACCCCTTTTCCAACAATTCAGTCACTTGCCTTTGAAGCTCCTTGGGTTTTTCGAGCTTACTTTGATAGGCTAGTCGATTTGGAATCGCAGCTCCGGGTACAAAAGTGATTTGATGCTCGATTCCTCGAATAGGTGGTAGACCACTCAAAATGTTCTCCGGAAACACATCTTCAAATTTTTACAATAAAGTCACAATAGAAGAAGGCTGGGTGTCAATTAAATCATTAGTTCCCATCAAACTTTCCTTGTACATGAGTGAGTACAAACATGGGTTGTTGCAGCACCAAGGATTTTCGAATCTCTCTCTCTTTTGCATAGAAATTCCATTTTCTAGAATCACTCTCTCTTTTTCTTTCCTTTTCTTCTCGTGTTTGCATCTCACACTCTTTATTTTGCTCACTCATTTTTACCTCTTCCTTTCCTTTCTTTTTTTTTTCTGATTTTCTTTATTTTTCTTTCTCACTTTTTTTCTCGTGATTATTTTATAAATTGAAAAATATATAGGATTTTTCCTATATAATTCATCACATTTTTACTTAAATTTGTTGTTAAAACCAAGTAATTATTTAATGAATTAATGAAATATGCAAAAATATGAAATTAGGACATGGAAATTATTAAAATGTGATTTTATGCTTTATTATATAGTTTTCATGCATAAAGTGACTCATTTTATATTAGTTTGAGCATATTATATTTTTAAGCTATAAAGTGGGCCATGTATGATTAAATTAAATAATAAAATATAAAGTTATATTTAATAATTCATTTTAAATATTTCATTAATAAATTGGTTTTTAATTAATTAAGTAAATTAATTAATTGAAATAGTTAAAATTATATTATTTGGTCCTCTAAACTATCTACTATTTTTGGACAGGTCTGAGAGTTTTCTTCTAATTGCAAAACTGTCCAAATTGGGGACCAATTCAATCCAATTTTCGGCTGCACATGGCTGATCATAAATCAATTTTTGGTTTAATTACACAAGGTCCTTGAAGAGTTAAAGAAATTAGAGATTTTCCCAAAGATTTGTTGGTGACCAAGTCTTACTCCTGAGTTGTGGTGGCACTCAAATTGACCAAGAATCAAGCATAATCGGACACATTTCCTCAATTTATGGCCGACCGTCCTTGGAAGAAGTTTTAAAAGATGGACACTCCTATTTTTAGCAAACTAGTTCCCTTGCCTCACCTATAAATAAGAGCTCAATTCTCACTTTTTCAATCATCCCTCACTCGTTCATCATTCTCTCCTCCTCAACTCTATTAGCTATCTTTTCCCCTCACGCCTATCATTATCCTTGCATAAGGATTTTTAGCAAAATTAGCCTCTTAAAGAACCTTTGGTCGGCCACCTTGGAGAACCATCAGCAAAGGAGCAAAGCAAATAAGCGAAGGAGTCTCGTCAGTCAGAGTTTTGGGTGACAGCCACTCTGAATTCGGTTTAATCTTTCTTTTCTTTAATTTAATCTAAAGATGTTTGCTATGTGTTCTTTGTTCTTTTTTACAACAATGTTAGCTTAATTTTATTTAAGCTAGGATGATTGCTTTGATTAAATAATATTTATTTGATTCATGCTTATAATGTTTGTGCCTCAATCGATCATGTTTTCAATTAAAATCAAGTCTGTATTTCATTCATACGTGATTGAAATGCACCTGAATTAGCTGAGCGATCCTGACCAGACAATGGCTAATGGACACATAATTGAAATGTGCATGCTCAATTTAGATCCTGACCCGATTAAATTGTAGGTTGCATAACAACTCTGAACAAGCTCTGTTATCTTTAGAGTTTTTATATTTGTGAGATTAAATTGTTTCAAACCTGACACGTCCCTGTTACTTCACACGAATACTAAGAAACCCTTAGTAAATAAGGATAAGTAAAATGCGTACTTACTAAGTAAAGGATTTCGAAAGGACCTAATGTGGTTTTTAAATTCATGAAAGATTGAGTTTCCATGGAATGTTTTTCCAAATGTTATTAAGAATGTTGATAATAAATTGAGTTTAATTAAAGTGATTGTCCTAGTTTATTTGTGTTATAATTGTTGCAAGATTGTGTTTAATTTTACTAAAATCTATTTCATTTAGTTTGCATACTTAGGATAATTTGCATTAGGGATCATTGTATTTAGTTTAATATATTTTAATCACCACTTTTCAACCATATTTTGTTTTTATTTACCAAATTGTTAAAATAATTTTACAAATTAAGTGACTTAACACAAATACTATCCCTGTGGAGATGATAACTCGATACTTACTTATTACTTGATAACGACTATGTACACTTGCATTGGCACCACATCACACACCACTTCATCACTATATTTTCCAATGGAGAAAGCAACAACAACTTGCTTGGTAACTTTAAGTTCTCCTCCATCGTTGAGCCATTGCAACTTGTAAAGATGCGGATGCTTGGTGGTTGTGAGACCAAGTTTTTCCACCATCATGCTGCTAGCAACGTTCGTGCAGCTACCTCCATCAATTATTAGGCTACAAACCTTGCCTTGGACATGGCATCGCGTATGGAAAATGTTTCCATGTTGTTAATCATTTTCAGTGCTTTAGAGGCTCAAACTCCGTTTGATGACTAGTGTTTCTCCTTCTACAGCATACTCCAAGTTTTTCTCTTTATCAGTTGATGCATTGGGCTCTTCTTCTTGTTCCATTTTAGACTCGATCTCTCTATCGTCCCTTAGAATCATCAGGCTTCGGTTGGGACATTGGCTGGCAATATGACCCCTCCCAAGGCATCTAAAGCACTTGATATCTTGGGTTCGATTTGGTACAACCTTATTTTTACCTTTGCTGGATTCCCTATTCGGCTTGTTAGGCTTGGTGTCTCCAATGGTCTCCTTATTTCAAAAGGAGGCTTCCTTCTTGCTGGCACCTTGTCCCCACTTTGAGGCAGAATTAGAGTTAGAATAAGATCTGGTGGCACCTTTTCTTTTTAGTTACTTTTCCACTTTAATCACCATGTGCACCATGTCAATGATCTCAACATAATGTTGTAACTTCACTATAGTGGCAATGTCTCGATTTAATCCAACAAGGAATCTTGCCATGGTAGCCTCTCGGTCCTCCTCGACATCAGCTCGGATTAGGGATACTTCCATTTCTTTATAGTAATCTTCTACACTCTGGTTTCCTTGGTTAAGGTTTTGCAATTTTTGGTACAACTCGCGGTGGTAATAGGCTAGAATGAATCTTTTCCTCATGATGGCCTTTATTTCGGCCTAAGTTGACACCAGTCGTTCACCACTTCATCTCTGACTCATGGTAAGCTGATCCCACCAAATGATGGCATAATCAGAGAACTCTATAACTGTAAGCTTAACCTTTTTACCTTCCAAATAGTTATGGCATTCGAACACAAGTTTGATTTTCTTCTCCCACTCCAAGTACGCCTCGGGGTCAGTTTTCCCTTAGAATGGTGGAATTGCCATCTTAATGTTTTTGAGGTCGTCATCCACTCAGTCTCGCTCCCTTGGCCCTCGATTCCTTTGGCCTCGCCGTCTCTCACTTTAATTGGAGGCTTGATCACTCTCCACTTTACTAGGCTCATAGAGATATTCTTGGTTTTGCCAAGGTCAGCCTCGTTCTCTCCTTAGGTTTGGAGGAGTTCGTTCACGTTGGGTTATTTCCTCGATTTGTCCAATTGCTCTTGCATCGACTCTAATCATCGTTGTAGCAACCAATCCATTTCTCGAATGAGAGCTTGGTATGCCAAATTGGGCACACTACCACCGCCACCAGCGACATTCCTCACGGGACGCAAACCACCACCATCGGCAATGTTTGACACACCACCACCGACGGCATTCCTTTCAGGGCTACGTGACATAATGTTTTATCCTTACCACAAATCTCACCAATTCCCTCAAAAATAAATAAAGTTGTGCACTCGGCTCGTGTTTACACTCATGCTTGGCTTTTATCACTTTGATAATCTCACATCTCTTTCCTTTTACCACTCTTTTTCGTTTCTCCAAGTTCTTTGGTGACTACCTTAGGCTTAACAATAAATATTTGTGGAGTCAACTTCAAAATTGATGTAAAGGTAGGATTTAATGTTGGGTAACAGGGTAGGTTTGAAAGAAAACAAGATTAATGGAAGTGTAGCTGAAAACATTTTGGGTAAAGAAAAATTTGAAATCGAGAAATAACACTCTCAAGCTAGCTTCTTCTTTTTTTAAAACTTGCAAATCCGAAACTCCTCTTTTGTAATTCCAATTTTGTATTTGCAATAGGCTTGTTCGTTTTCTTTTTCTACTTGAATATTTTTATCTATTTTTTTTGTAAACTTTAAACCCAAGAGTTATAACGACAGTGCTTACTTAATTTTATCTATTTTTTTGACTCACTTGTGTTCTCGATCATAAAATTAAGTAGTAAGGGTTCCTTTTAACAATAGGCTGATCTCAAAGAAAAATATGCTTAACAAAAAGAAGTGCATAGTTGTTATGGTATATGGATGAATTGAAGATGAACTTAACAGCTGAAGAACGAACCAATATTAAAGAATATCAACCCAATTCTTAGATGAGCTCTTAAGGTGGAAACGGTGGATAGATTGAACCGTGACCCACTATTTATTGGAGATAGGAACCAAATGGTATAGATGAATGTCACACTTATAAAAGTGATAAGTTCACAAATGAAACAAATTGACACCACTAGACTTAGCTAGATAAGTCAATTTGAGTCACAAAAGAACAATGAGAGTTGAACAACTCAGAATTAGATTAAAATTCATAAAAGGATCAAAAGTCCTTTCTATAAGTTACAAGTAAACTATTTATAGGCTGCAAAGTGACTAGCCGAATAGTCAAGATACAATCAAATTAAATGGAACTGGAAGTCTATTGATTTATTTAATTAATTCCTTGAAGATTTCTAGATATGAGAGTTGCCACCAGCTTTGTCAATTGAAATTCCCAAGTAGTCAATTCGGTGGACTTAGAAGTTGAGTTGAATAAGTAAGGAGCTTGGTCGGTCAAGAATAGTTATGAACATGAGAAAATGCCTCCTTGGTTCACCGAATGTGCATGTAGCTTTTAAATACTTCTTGAGGCACCTGAAAAGTCCTTGGTGTGAACACCAGGATTTGGATAGTCCCTTTGGGTGAGAACAAGCAGTTGGTTGATCAGATCAAGTATGGACTCAATTGATGCCATAGCTTTTCACGAATAGTCACTTGGAAGTGTACCTAGTAGCTCCCATATATATGAACGTCTGATTGCATGTTCTTTCATAAATTTGGTCCAATGTATCTGAAACTATACATGCATATCCAGCAGCCAATGTGAACATCCTGAAAGACAAATTGAAAACTTGATTAAATGCATTATTAAGACGAATTGAAAACATAACTTAATTTGTATTAAACTTAGACACACCATTATAATGTCTGACTTAAGACCGAATGTAAAACATATATTAATGATGTCCAAACTAGTACTTAATGAACGACAAAAATTAATGATGTCCGAACTATTAATAATGTTTAACTTAAGTAACTAATTAACTAAAATAAATTAAGTCCTTATTCCAGCAGCTGAATTAAGCTAACTAAAATTAAAATCGGCTTGAAACAAGTTACAGGGGTCACATGGAGGGCATTCCCAAACTCGATCAATGAATCCCACTACAACTTCTCCCCAAACTTAATCAATAAGGCCCGAGATAGCTTCCTTGAATCTCTTGGCTCAAGCACGAGTGATTGGTCCCGTTGGCAGCTCAATTGGACCACAAGTTGTTTTAGTTGAGCCCTTGGCCGAGATCGCATCAGTAGGTGGCTTGAATTACTAAAATATTATGATTTAGTAATTTATTATCACCTTGGGAAAACAAATTTTGTTATAGGTGCTTTGGGCCAGAAGTCTTTGTTTGCTCTGAGAGCTATGGTCACAAATTTGATGTTGGAACGTGTTGGTTCTATTTTAGCTGAGTTGATAGTAAAGTCGATATTATTATCAAATATTCACAAACTTCAAAAAGATGATTCAGAATTGTTGTCGAGGCTCAGTCTAGTAAAAAGTGGCTAGAAATTTGATTTTCATATCGGGAATGATGATTGTTTATAATTTCGGGATTGAATTTGTATACCAAACAATTATGAGTTAGAAAGAGAATTGTTGAATGAAGCTCACAGTAGTGTTTACTCAATTCACCTTAGGGGTACGAAAATGTATAATGATTTGAAACAACATTACTGGTGGTCTGGTATGAAATGTGAAATAATAGGGTTTGTGTCCAAATGCCTAGTTTGCTAGTATGTTAAAGCCGAACATCATATTCCGTCAGATTTGTTACAAACAGTGATGATTCCTGAATGGAAGTGGGAACAAATCACGATGGATTTTGTTTAAGGTTACATATAACTCTGAAAAGAAAAGACTCGATCTGGGTTATCATGGATAGATTAATGAAAACAACTCATTTTATACATGTTTGAACAGATTATTCACTTGAGAAATTGGCAAAATTGTATGTTTTAGAAATTGTAAGATTACACGGTGTACCACTATCGATTATATCTTATTGTGATCCACGGTTTACATCTAGATTTTGGAGTAAATTACATGATGCTTTAGGCTCTAGATTGAATTTTGATACCGTCTTTCATCCGCAAACAGATGGACAGTCGGAGCAAATAATTAAAGTTTTGGAGGATATGTTGCGGTGTTGTAGTCTTGAGTTCGAAGGTAGCTGGGAGAAATATTTGTTGTTGGATGAATTTACGTATAATAACAATTATCAGTCAAGCATAAAAATGGCTCCGTACGAGGCTTTATACGAGCTTAACTGTAGAAGCCCGTTGTATAGGTCTAAATTGAATGAAAGAAAGATAGTTCAGGTTGATCTAGTTCGTGAAACAGAAGAAAAAGTTCAAGTTATCTAAGATAATTTGAAAGCTGCATTTGATCGTCAGAAATCGTATGCTAAGATGAAACGTAAAGATATCGAGTTTTCTATTTGTGAAAAAGTATTTCTAAAATTTTCACCCTAGAAGAAAGTATTGCATTTCGATAGGAAAACTCAGTCCCAGGTTTATCGGGTAATATGAAGTTCTAGAAAGAATCGAACTTGTAGAATATCACTTGGCATAACCCTCGGAACTTGACTGAATTCATAACATTTTTCACATTTTGATGGTTTGACGTTATCATTCTGACCCGTTGCATGTTTTATCTACGGATGAAATTGAGTTACAACCTGATTTGACTTATGATGAGGAGCTGGTGAAAATCTTAGCTCGGGAAAAAAAGTTGAGAAATAAAATCTATACCATTAGTTAAAGTCCGATGGCATCGACATGAAATATAAGAAGCGACGTGGAAAACAGAAGAAAACATGAAATCTCAGTATCTAAACCTTTTCTTTAGTAAGATTTTCGAGGACAAAAATTTCTTTAGGGGAAGAGTTGTCATATCCCATTTTTTAGTGGTGCCGAAAATAGTGATTTTGGGACCACAATTTCTATATGTGAGGTTGTGTTTTATGGGTTAATTAGTATTTATGGAGTTACATTAGATTCGTATTAAGTTTGGTGAAGAAATTTCAATATTTAGTTAGTTAATTTAGTAAAAATTGTCGAAGACACAAAACTTAGTAAATATTGAATTGTATTGACTTGATAGTTTAATTACTAAATAGAGGAGGACTTATGAAACAAAAAGTCTATAAGGTTTAAAGATGGATGGTTATGGGCCTTTTAATTGTTAAAATTGTAAGATTAGAACTAAAGGTAAAATGGTAATTATAAAATTTAACTAAAGTAAAATAAAATACAAAAATTAGTTATCATCTTCACAAAGTGTTCCATTGAAAATTGAAGAAGGAAAAAAACTCCATTTTTGGAGCTTTATGTTCGACTAGCTCAAGTCTTTGCATGTAAACTTGTTTCTTGTAATTTTTGTGTTTTTGATATCATTGCAACTAGGTCCAGCTAACCCATAGCTTTCTTTTTCAAACTGTTAAGAATTTTGAAATGTACCATTGATGAATTCTTGATATTATGATGTTAAAGGATGAATTAGAGTTATTAGTTGTTGGTTATGAGTAAATTATAAAGTAGTTTTTGTTCATTTTTTAGTAAAGGATTAAATTGATTAAATGTTATATTTGATAGGGGATTTTGTGAAATTAGTATAAATGGGGGTTGAATATAGTAGGGTAAAAATTCCGCAAGCATGTTTTGTTAGTTGTAGAATGTTGAAGGAGGGGACTAAATTGTAAAAATGTGAAAGTTTAGGGAAAATGTGTAATTAATAAAAAGGGTCATATGTATTGAATTGATGTGAAATGTTAGTGTAATTAATAGATTGTATAATTATTATATAGATCAAGAACTGAATCAAAAAGACAATAACCGAGGAAAAAAGAAAATCGTAGAGTAGTCCTTTCTTTTAATCGGAAATAATTATAGGTAAGTTCATAGTGCTTTAAATTGTACATGTGAACTTATAGATATTATGCTATTAGTTTCTAGTTATTAGTATTCATAAGTGAGTAATTTATTAGATATATGTGACATTTATTATTGCAAATGAGTACGAACGAAAGCGAATATTTGATGGTTACAATACTTGAAATTGTATTTATTTGAAGATGATATATTGAGTATAGTGTGTTTATGGAAATAATGAAATGCCTCTGAACAATGAATGTAATGCCCGGTTGAACATAGTAATCGTTGGGATATGATTGGCATGCCAATAGGTTTAGAATGCGAACTTGTATAGGATTTGCACTTTGGTGCCTCTGTACACTTTAGTGTCTCTGATTCGCACAACGATGCCTCTACTTGCACATTTGTGCCTCTGTATTGCATTAATAATGCCTCTGGTGTGGTGTACTTACCCAAGTATCCGAGTCGAGTTACTTAGTTCATTAGAATAAATGTTAATGGAAGGTACAATTGAGCTATGGATGTAAATTTTGATACTAACTTGGGTCACACGGCCAAACCACATGCCCGTGTGCCAGGCCGTATGTTAGACCGTGTGAAAACTGGAGAGTATAATGACTTGTGCCACACAGCCAAGCCACACTCTCTTGTGCTAGGCCATGTGAAGCTACTAACTTGCTTTCTAAGGAACTTACAGGGGACACGCAACCGTGTCACCGGGCCGTGTGTCACACACGGATGAGACACACGCCCGTGTCTCTGCCCGTGTGGACAAAAATAGGTCATTTTCCAAGCCATATTTCTTACCCAAATTGGTGACAACCTATACACATCAAAATACATAAAACCATGGTTAAAATAGGCACTCAAGTCCAACCAATATCAAGTTTATAACATGTACATTCACACCATAACATGATATCCATAAACACATTCATTTAACCACTTTAAAACATACCAAACATACTTCAAAGGTTACCAAAATAGTCAATTACATATATGAGACATTATGCGTAAAACACAGCATACATGATCATCTCCATTTCAACCAATTAATGCGAAACACGATTTCACAAGCAAGGCATTCATATAGCAATCATACACCACATATCAAAGGGCCATGTGAACATATATACATATCAAAATATGTGACTACCTTACAAGTCATCTCAAATGGCCAAAACACAACAAGACATATAGCCACATTAGCCAAAACACCTATACATGCCATTTAACCAAAATATAAAGTCCAAAGTACCAAAATAAGAGTTTGATAGTGCGACGTGATCTCCGACAACTTCCAAACCGAGCGAGTTTCCAAAATACTATAAAACATGGAAACATAAACAGAGTAAGCAATTAAGCTTAGTAAGTTTGTTTAACTAAAATACAACTTACCATTCATCCATAATTTAGATAATCAATATTAAATCATAGATTAACTCCAATTGGCTCAAAGCCTAACACATAATCCACAATCATGTTAGCCATGTATAAATATATCAATTTAAATCACCTTCAGTATTTCACATGAATACCTGTACTACTTCATATCGAACTCGTATCACCTCGTATTATCATTGTGGTCATTGAACTATTTGGAATACTATTGGATACTCAGGCATCTCGCACACTAAATGCCAATACGTGGTCAAAACCAGCATTATCTCATATCTCATATAAATGCTCGCTCTCGAGCCATCACTGGGTCTGCTCACACAAGTTGTCAATCAAGATGTAGCTACACGGTGCTGGTCACACAAGCTGTAAAGTAAC
The DNA here is from genome assembly GCF_007990345.1 of Gossypium hirsutum. NCBI lineage: Eukaryota > Viridiplantae > Streptophyta > Magnoliopsida > Malvales > Malvaceae > Gossypium > Gossypium hirsutum. The sequence goes on from NC_053442.1 coordinate 29,176,890, forward strand.
TGCAACACATGCTGGAAACTCAACCACCGATAGGACGTACGAGACCACCTCCCAAACACGGTAACCTCTAATGACATGCCATTTATATCCTATTTATTCCTAAGGTTCATTCAGGATCCATACATTGCCAATACCTCGTCGAGAATTTTTGTGGTGTCATATCATCCCAAATATATCAACTAAGCATTTAAACACATATAACTTAATGCTTATTAAACATACAAACTTACCTCGTATTAATACGGAGGAAATTGATCGATTAGTCCACTACTTTGTCTTTTCCTCGATTTAAATTCGGAGATTACTTTTCTTGATCTATATAATCAAATTTAACTACTTTAATTCATATTTTTCTCAATTCAAACCAAAATTCATATTATGAAAAAATTACCATTTTACCTCTATACTTTTAACTTCTTTACAATTTAGTCCCTAGGCTCGTAAAAATGAAATTCATGCAATTTCATCCACACTTAAGCCTAGACGAATTTACTACATCTTCATAGCATCCCATTCATTCCTCAAATTCATACATTTAACACATAATTTTCACATTTTTCAATTTAGCCCTTAATTGACTATTTCATTCAAAATCCCTTTACAAAAGTTATTTAGCTAACAACAAGGATTCATTTTCTTCCATTAAATTCCATGAACAACAAAAATAATCTCGTGGAAAAACCCTAGGCTTTCAACCATATTGCAAATTAATCCCCCATTTAGCTAGATTAAGCTACAACGGTCTCGAAAACATAAAAATCAACAAAAACAGGACAAGGAATCACTTACATGAAAAGGAATTAAGTGGCTGAAATTTTAAGCTTCAAAAACCCCTATTTTGCTTAAAATTTTTGTGGAGAAGATGAAGCAAATGGGTTGGTTAATTTCGTTTTATTAATTTTATCATTAAAAACATTTTTACTATTTTACCCTTACCTAACTTTAAAATTTACTCAATTACCAAGCCATGCACATCCACTAACTCATTAAATGGTATAATTACCACATAAGAACTTCCACTTTAAGGTTCTATAGCTATTTAACACCTTTCGCTAATAGAACACAACTTTCGCACTTTACGCGATTTAGTCATTTTTCACAAATTGAGCATACAAACAGTAAAATTTCTTAACGAATTTTTTATACAATCATACTATCATGTTGTAGACCTCAAAATAATATATAAATAAATTTTACGAATTTAGATTTGTGGTCCCAAAACCACTGTTTTGATTTCACTAAAAACGGGTTGTTACAACTCTCCCCCCTTAGGACTTTTCGTCTTCAAAAATCTTACCAGAAAATAGGTTAAGGTATTTTTTTCTCATGGTTTCCTCAGGTTCGCAAGTAGCCTCCTCGATCCTGTGACGTTGCCAAAGAACTTTTACTATGGCTATCCTTTTGTTTCTCAATTCTTTGATCTCTCGTGCCTAAATTCTGATCGGTTCTTCAGTATACGACATGTCGAGCTGAATCTCAACCTTTGTCGGAGAAATCACATGCGAAGGGTCCGATCGGTACCGTCTTAACATAGACACATGGAATACATTATGAATCTTTTCTAACCCTGACAGCAAGTCGATATGCCACTGGCCCTATTCTCTCGATAAGTTCATACGGTCCGATAAATCGCGGACTCAGCTTTCCTTTGCGACCAAATCGGAGAATTCTTTTCCAAGGTGATACTTTTAGAAACAATTTATCTCTGATCTAAAATTCAATATCCTTACACTTCAAATCCACGTACGATTTCTGTCGATCTAAAGCGGCTTTCAGACTGTCACGAATCACTTTCACTTTCTCTTCAATCTCTCAGACCAAATCAACCCTGTGTATCTTTTTCTCACTAAGTTCAGTCCAAGATAATAGAGTTCGGCATTTACGACCATACAAAGCTTCGTACGGTGCCATCTTAATGCTTGATTGAAAACTATTATTATATGCAAATTCAACCAACGGTAAATATTTTTCCTAATTACCTTCAAACTCCAAAACACAACAGCGAAGCATATCTTCGAGAATCTGAATCACTCTCTCAGACTACCATCAGTTTGAGGATGAAATGCAGTGCTAAACTGAAACCGCGTACCAAAGTTTCCTGTAACTTCTTCCAAAATCGTGATGTAAATCGCAGATCTCTATCCGAAATAATAGAAACTAGCACTCCGTGCAATCTGACAATCTCATAGATATACAACTCAGCTAATCTATCAAGTGAGAAATCTGTACTATCGAAATACCCCATTTCCACTCTGGTATCATCACTGACTGTAACAGTCCTGAAGGTACTTGATGTTTGGCTTTAACCTATTGACAAATCAAACATATGGACACAAAGTCAGAAATGTCACGTTTCATATCCAACCACCAATACATTTGCCTCAAATCATTGTACATCTTATTACTTCCCGGATGAACAGATAAGCTACCACTGTGAGCTTCATGCAAAATTTTCTATATAAGCTCTGGATTCTTCGGCACACAAACTCAATCTCAAAACAATAAACAACCATCAGGTCTGATCTTAAATTCAGAATCAGAAGTTGACTCACACTGTACTTGTTTAGTTTGTAGTGCATGATCACATTTCTGAGCTTCACAAATTTGCTGAAGAAACAACGGTTTACCTTTTAAATCGGCTAAAACTGATCCATCATCAGACAATGCCAATTTCATATTCATCACTCTCAAAGCAAACAAATATTTTCTATTCAAAGCATCCACGACTACGTTCGCTTTCCCCAAATGATAATCAATCACTAACTCATAATCTTTCAACAATTCGAGCCATCTTCGCTATATCAAATTCAAATCTTTTTGTGACATCAAATACTTCAAACTCTTGTGATTGGTAAATATGTGGCACTTCTCACCAAACAAGTGGTGTCATTAAATTTTTAATGCAAACACAATAGCGGCTAATTCCAAGTCATGTGCCGGATAATTCTTCTCGTGCATCTTTAATTGTCTGGAAGCATACACTATTACTTTGCCTTCTTGCATTAGAACACATCCCAACCCGTTTAATGACGCATCACTGAAAATCACAAATTCTTTACCCGACTCAGACTGAACTAAAACTGGTGCTTCAGTTAACAGTGCTTACAGCTGATTAAAACTATGTTGACATTTCTCAGACCACTCAAACTTTACATCTTTTTGCAATAACCGAGTCATCAGTGTAGCTATCATTGAAAAACCTTTAACAAATCTCTGATAATAGCCTGCTAACCCCAAGAAACTTCAAACCTCGAAAATATTTTTTAGTGGTTTCCAGTCAAAAACCGCTGAAATCTTGCTCGGATCAACTCTGATGCCCCGTACCGAAACAATGTGTCCCAAAAATCCAACTTCATGGAGACAAAACTCACATTTGTTGAATTTAGCAAATAGTTTTTTATCACGTAGAGTCTGTAATACAATTCTCAAATGGTCGGCATGCTTAGATTCATCCCGAGAATTTATTAGAATATTATCAATAAACACAACAACAAATCGGTCCAAAGACGGTCTAAAGATTCGATTCATCAAATCTATGAATACTACAGGAGCATTAGTTAACCCAAACGGCATAACAAGAAATTCATAATGTCCATACCTGGTTCTGAACGCAGTTTTCGGCACATTCGAATCTTTAACTCATAATTGATAATAACCCAAACGTAAATCAATATTTGAGAATATTATTGTGCCTTTCAACTGATCAAACAAATCATCAATTCTTGATAATGGATACTTATTCTTAATAGTAACCTTGTTAAGTTGTCGATAATCGATACACAGTCTCATAAATCTATTTTTCTTCTTTACAAATAAAATTGATGCACCCCAAGGTGAGAAACTCGGTCATGCAAAACCTCTATCTGTTAACTCTTGCAACTGAGCTTTCAACTCTTTCAATTCTGTCAGAGTCATTCTGTAAGGAGCTATCGGTATTGATCATGTTCCCGGTACTAACTCAATAGCAAATTCAACCTCTCTGATCTGTGGTAACCCGGGTAATTCATCTGGAAAAACATCTGAATATTCACAAACTACTGACACTGATTCAATCTTCGATTCTAAAACTTTCGTATCAAGTACATACGCAAGGTAAGCATTGCAACCCTTTCTCACATATTTCTGAGCTAGCATAGTCTATATAACAATAGGTAAACCACTCAAATCATCGGATTCAATACAAAGAATCTCATTATTCTGACATTTCAACTCAATAATCTTTCATCTATAGTTTACAACCGCATCATGCAAAGTCAGCCAATCCATACCCAAAATTACATCAAACGGTAAAAGCATCAAATCGGTCAAAAAACTGTAACCTCGAGTCATCAAAAGACAATTCTTAAATACTTTATCAATTAGAACATACTGACCTAAGGGGTTCGATACCTTAACCACAAATTCAGTGGACTCAATCGATAAACTCTTACTAGACACTAAATTCGTACATACATAAGAATGAGTTGATCCGGGATCAATCAAAGCAGTTACATCAGGGTTATAAAGAGAAAAAGTACTAGTGATAATATTTGGCACCGATGCATCTTCACAAGTGCGAATAGCGTAAGCTCTGGCTGGCGCCCGTGCCTCAGATCTCACAATAGAATCCTTTGTTGTACCTCTACTACCACTCACATTTCCAGTATTTTGGGGTGGTCTCCCTCTTGCAGTTGTATTGCTCGGTCGAGCAGTCAGAAGTTTTTCTTTTTTAGGTAGCTCAGGACAATCCATAATGAAATGCTCTTGCAAGCCACATCTAAAATAGGCTCTATCATTCATCCAACATTCTCCAAAATGTCGTCTACCACATCGTTTACACTCAATTTTTTTGGCCTTGACACTACCAACGCTCGCTACTGATGTAGCTTGAGCTTTTGGACTTACATGTTGCTTTCCATGATCTCTGTTAGAATACCCCACTGAAACAGTCGAATGGTTGTGAAAATCCTTTGATTTCTTTGACGAAGAATGATATGTTTTACCCGTTGACCTCTTTCTTGAATTTCTAGCCTCAGAATTGACTCTTCTCTTTTCTTTGCTAACCTCCTCAGCTTTGTGTGCTTTATCAACTAACACAAAAAAATCTTTCAATTCGAGAATCCCGACTAAAAGCTTGATGTCTTCATTCAACCCGTCTTCGAATCATTTACACATAACCATCTCTGTTGGAATACACTCACGAGCATACTTACTCAGTCTCACAAATTCTCTTTCATACTCGGCTATGGTCATACGACCTTGTTTCAACTCTAGAAATTCTGTGTTTATTATCAAGAAACCACTAACTGATATACTTCTTATGAAACTCAGATTGGAAGAATTCCCAAGTGATCCTCTCTCTCGGTACTACTAAAATCAAGGTATTCCACCACTGGTAAACTGAATCTTTCATAATAGACACAACACATTTAACGCATTCAGTTGGCGTACAGGACAATTCATCAAACACCCGGATCGTATTCTCAAGCCAAAACTCAACTCTCTCAGGGTCATCATCAACTGTAGCTCTAAACTCTTCAGCTCCATATTTTCAAATTTTATCAACAGGCAGTTTACTGATATGTACCGGTTCTAAGACTTGAGGAGCTATGGGAATTGGTTGGGAAAAGGTGGGGGTGGAAGTTGTTGAGCAGCCGGATTCGTTTGGACATACTCAATGAATCACTCATTCATCATCTAGAAGAAGGCTTCCTCAGCCTCTCCTCCATGACCCTCACACACGGGTCTAGATCCAGACGATGCTGCCCCACGAACGGAGGCCGGTACGTTACTTTTAACATCATCAAAGTGTGCTCGATTTGGATCCATTTTTATATGAAAAACATTATTTTTAATTGTCAGGAGATATCACACAATCATAGGTTATAAAATGACATGTATAACTAGACTCACATACACTATGTTAGTCCAAGAATCGACTAAACCATAGCTCTGATACCAATAAATGTAACACCCCTACCCAGTATCCGACGCTGAAACAGGGTTACGGAGCATTACCAGACTTATGATTTAAACAATCATACATTTCATGATCAATTATCATTCAAATCAAAATCCATTCAAATACATTCATACAATCCTTGTTATGAGCCCTCGAGGCCCCAAATAAACATTAAAATTGGCTTAAGACTAAACCGAGTATTCAAGAAATTTTTAAATAAACATTGAAATTATTTTCAAAGTGTAGGGGACACACACCCGTGTGCCCAGGCCATGTGTTTCACACGACCAAGAGACACGCCCGTGTCTTAAGCTGTGTGGGCATTTGAAAAGGGATCATATGGTCATTTTTTCAGCTCGTCTCTAACCCCATGTAACTCACTCACTTAGGTCACATGGCCAAACCACACGCCCGTGTGTCAGGCCATATACCCTTCGAAATGGCCTCACACGCCCGTGTGCTAGGCCGTGTGTTAGCTCGTGTGAAAACTGGAGGGTATACTGGCTTGTGCCACACGGCCAAGCCACACACCTGTGTGCTTGGTCTTATGAAGCTACAGACTTGCTTTCTAAGGAAATTATAGGGGACACATGGTCGTGTCACCGGGCCGTGTGTCACACACGACTAAGAAACACGCTCGTGTCTCTACTCGTGTGGACAAAAATAGGCCATTTTCCAAGCCATATTTCTCACCCAAATTGGTGACAGCCTATACACATCAAAATACATAACACCATGGCATAAATAGGCACCCAAGTCCAACCAATATCAAGTTTATAACATGTACATTCACACCATAACATGATATCCATAAAGACATTCATTTGACCACTTTAAAACATACCAAACATACTTCAAAGGTTACCTAAGTCGTCAATTAAATATATAAGAAATTGTGCCTAAAACTTAGCATACATAACCATCTCCATTATAACCAATTAATGCCAAACACGATTTCACAAGTAGGGCATTCATATAGCAACCATACACAATATATCAAAGGGCCATGTGAACATATATACATATCAAAATATGTGACGTGTAACACCCCGAACCCGAGACCGTCGCCGGAGTCGAACACGAGGTGTTAAAGACTTCAAACCATTTATTAAAAAAAATTTCCCAGACAAGCTGGCAATCTGCGTACTAGTCGCTTTAAAAATCATATCTTGAGTTCTGAAACTCGAAATCCAGTTCCGTAAAATTTCCCCGAAACTAGACTCATATGCCCATCTACATATCTTTTTCTAGAATTTTTGGTCGGGCCAATTAGTACAGTTTATTAGTCAAAGTCTTCCATGTTACAGGGATCGACTACACTGACCTTTGCACATTACGACTTGGATATCTCCCTGTACAGGGCTTCAATACTGTTGTCGTTTGTTTCTATAGAAACTAGACTCAAAGGGGAATCTGTGCACATATGGCATGACTTCTAATTATCTCTGGTTAATTTATAATGAATTTCCAAAGTCGGAACAGGGAATCCAGAAATCGCTCTGGCCCTGTTTCACAAGAGTTTAATTATCTCCTAACATACAGCTCATATGGTCGTTTCATTTCTTCTATATGAAAGTAGACTCATCGAGCTTCGATTACATAATTTATTCATTAATTAATTCCATTTCTACTGTTTTTAGTGATTTTTCAATCTCACGTCACTGCTGCTGCCAGCATCTGTTACTAAAGCAACTATGCCTATTTCGTGATTTCTCCTTGATCTAACTAGTAATCCATCATACATATCACAAATTATGATCATGACTAGCCATGCCAAAGGCTAATCATTGTCAAACATCTCCCTACTACACTACAGCCATATCATGAATTTTAACACCAAAAATAATCAACCATGACATATGGCATAAAAATCGAATTACCAAGACTTACGACCTAACATTTTAGAACCAAATCCAACCGAACATTTATGCCATTTTCGCATGGCTAAAAGTTTACATACCAAATTTCAACAAAACATATTAGCCTATACATGCCGAAATGTTCTCCTAGACCGACTAAAAAGAAGATACCAAAGGTTGCTAGCCGGTGTGATGACTTCGATGACGGCCCGATCACGCAAAAAGAGACGAGTCCAAGAAACCTAAAATAGGTGACAAGGAAACACCGAATGAGTATATAACTCAGTAAGTCATAAGCAATGCACTACCATCCATTAATAACATTATCACAAGAGGAAACAAAATGGAACGAGGCTAGTTACTCCATCCATACCGAACCATACCATAGTTCCTTAGACCTATCGGTTCAATCTCATACCAAGTCATGCATTCACATTCCATATACTAATCAATAGGATATTTGAGGCATTTTCATACATCATTTTATTTTCGTTACAATCATACAACTAAATAACCTTCCACCTATTCCACGATGAACCTTATGCACGTGACTTCAATTATAATTGTCACATAGGTTCAAAACTTACCAAGCTCAACTCCAAATATAAACATAGCGCCTATTAGCCATGAACTCAAGGTACTTACCCCTTTCCGCTGTCCGAAATCGACTCGGTAAGGTCGCACCCTTAATATAAATAATTGATAGAAAATATATATATATAGTGGGTTCGCACACATAATGCTTAATAATCAACCATGCACACTTAGTGCCATGTACTTTAAACTCGCACACTTAGTGCCATGCATTTCAAGCCCGCACACTTAGTGCCAATCTCACAACCGTGAACACTTATTGCCCGCACACTTAGTGCCGAAAACCAACCACTCTATACGCTTCACTGCCTTTTTACATTCGGCAATTTCATCTCTACATACATATACATTTGTATACATTTCATCTCATTAAACACAATTGCATAGGTATTACGATCATTTAAATCAATACCAACTATATGCTTAATGACTTACTTTGTGTTGGGTAAGACGGTTCCAACTCGGCTACTCGATGATCTTTTCTTTGCCTTTGCTTGATTCTCCTCCTTTAACTCCTTGAGCTTAATCAATAAATCAACTAGTTTAACCATCTTGCTAAACATTCATAATTCAATTACACATGCATATGTATGTTTGTATATTCGGCATCCATCCTCACTAATTACCCATTTAGTCAATTATACACATAATTAAAGGTAACATCACGAATGGGCATACTTATGTATATATATATGTATATATATATACTTCGGACTGGGCATCACAATTAGATTTAACACCACCTTCATACTCAATTAGATGGCCGAATGCATGTATATATGCACAATGTCAACTATAACATCATTTAAACACCTAATTTCATCTCATGAACACTCGACCCATTTTTACCCCATATGGCCGAATGTGTAAGATTACATTCAACACCACCGATGTACTTAATTAGGTGGCCAAATATACCAAGTTAGACTTGACATTATACGTCACAAGAACTCTAATTTAATTTGTCAATTGCTTGGCCAAGAACTCACAAGTGCCTTATCTACAACCTATTCGGCCTTACTACTTAAACTTAGCCTTTCATACACTTATCTCTATTGTTTTAGAAGGCCAAATCCTTATGTGTTCCAACATCTAGCTTACTCAATTCAACACATCAAAACGACATTTAGGCCGATTTTGCTAGCACACAAGCCTTTGACAGATTGTCCTTGGCCTCTAGTCACCTAAATTTTTATTCTTTAAAACTCATCCAACTCATATTTTTCATTGACAACCTCCTTAACTTCAATTTATTCACATCTTTAATCATGCTACATTCGACCATTATTTAACAATAATTCATGTATCCTTTTTATTAAACACTCAAAGTCAACCATCTCCATACCTCATCACCAAAGACATCAAAATACCAACCAAGAATGTAACATTCATGGCCGAATATCATCTCCATCAATTAACAAAATTTGAACCATGGCTAGGTAGATTTCAAACTTACAACTTAAAATATACATGAATCTCAAAGAATAATATCAAACATACCTCAATCTAGTTACATGCATGGCCAAACTTCTTAGAAACCTTTCCCCTAGGCACCGAATATTCAAGAGCTTCTTAATCAACTTAAAGGTGACCAAATGCCTTAACTTCAATTTCTTCTTTTTCTTTCTTTAGGTACGACAATTGTAAAAGGAAAAGGATGAACACTCCTTCTTCCTCCCTTATTTTATTCATCTTTTTCCTTTTTAATTCCTTTCTTTTATTTATTCTAATTTACTTACCAATATTAAATAATAAACAACATAAACTTGGAGGAATGGAACCATGCTTGGCCGGCCACTTAACATGAATTGGGCACTTTGACATGCAAACCCAAACTTTCCTATTTTAATACTATTTGGTCCTTACTTATTTACCTATCATAATTTTCTAAGTCTCTCAACTAGATCCTTTCAAGCAAAATTCACATTCCTAAGATAAAATTAAAACATCAAATTTTTATACAAGTACTATCACACATATAAGATATGCAAATAAAATTTTAACTAAATTTTATGACTTGGTTTTGTGGTCCCGAAACCACATTCCGACTAGGGTCGAATTAAGGCTGTCACAACTCTCCCCCACATAAGGAATTTTCGTCCCCGAAAATCTTACCAGTGAAAAATTTAGGATATCGATCCTTCATGGAGTCCTCAAGTTCCCAAGTGGCTTCTTCGATTCCGTGTTTATGCCACAACACCTTCACTAATAGGATTTTCTTATTTCGCAACTCTTTTACTTCACGCATCAAAATGCGAACCGGCTCTTCTTCATAACTCAAGTTAGGCTGAATCTCGATCTCAGATGGAGTGATTACGTGCGACGGGTCGGACCTATATCGTCGAAGCATCGAGACATGGAAAACGTTGTGAATCTTTTCAAGCTCAGGGGGTAAAATTAATCGGTATGCAACTGGTCCAACTCGTTCGGATACCTCATACGGACCGATGAACCTCGGACTTAGTTTGCCCTTACGACCAAATCTAAGCACCTTCTTCCAGGGTGAAACTTTGAGAAATACTTTGTCTCCGACCTGATATTCAATGTCTTTTCTTTTCAAATCCGCATACGACTTTTGACGATCCGAAGCGGCTTTCAAAGTTTCGTGAATTACTCGGACTTTCTGCTCGGCATCCTTAATCAAATCAACCCCAAAGATCTTACTTTCACAAAGTTCAGTCCAAAATAATGGGGTACGGCATTTACGACCGTATAAAGCCTCGTAAGGTGCCATCTTAATGCTTGACTGAAAACTATTGTTGTAAGCAAATTCGATCAAAGGCAGATATCTTTCCCATGAACCACAAAACTCTAAAACACAACATCTCAACATATCCTCGAGTATTTGAATTATCCGCTCAGATTGGCCATCGGTCTGAGGATGGAATGCAGTGCTAAAGTGCATCTTGGTACCCAATGCTTCTTGTAATTTCTTCCAAAATCGCGAGGTAAATCTTGGGTCTCTATCCGACACGATGGAAATAGGTACCCCATGCAACCGAACTATTTGGGAGACATATAATTCTTCCAATTTATCGAGCGAAAAATCTGTACGGACAGGGATAAAATGAGCAGACTTGGTCAATCTATCAATAATGACCCAGATTGCATCTTTCTTACTCTAAGTCAAAGGCAACCCAGATACAAAGTCCATTGTCACTCGATCCCATTTCCATTCGAGTATCATGATTGGCTGAAGTAATCCAGATGGCACTTGATGTTCCGCTTTTACTTGTTGACATATCAGACACCTTGAAACAAATTCAGAAATGTCTCATTTCATACCGGGCCACCAAAATTGGCGTTTCAAGTCATTGTACATTTTAGTACTACCCGGGTGGACTGACATTCGACTACTATGAGCCTCGTTCAAAATCATCGAAATAAGTTCCGAATTTCTTGGAACACATAATCGACCTCTGAACGTCAAGCAATCATTATCGTCAATCCGGAACTCTGATTCCTTATTCGAAGGACATTCAGCTCGTTTGGTGACCAATTCAGCATCGACTTTCTGGGATTCAAGTATTTGACGAATCAATAATGGTTTGGCCTCTAATTCAGCTACTAGCACCCCATCGGGTGGGACGGATAAGTGAGCATTCACCGCTCTCAAAGCAAACAGTGCTTTCTGACTTAAAGCATCGACAACCACGTTAGCCTTTCCCGGGTGATAATTAATAACAAGTTCATAGTCTTTCAACAACTCAAGCCAACGTCTTTGTCGCAGATTTAGATCTCTTTGAGTCATCAAATATTTAAGACTTTTGTGGTCCGAATAAATATGACACCTTTCCCCAAATAAGTAATGCCGCCATATTTTCAGGGCGAACACTATGGCCGCCAATTCAAGATCATGGGTCAGATAGTTTTTCTCATGCGGCTTTAATTGTCTCGACGCGTAAGCCACAACTCGACCTTCTTGCATCAACACACAACCTAGCCCAAGTAAGGATGCATCACTATAAATGACACTCTTTGCCGGACTCCGGTTGTACTAGCACTGGAGCTTCGGTTAAATAGGTCTTTAGTCGATCGAAACTCTTCTGACAGTTCTCTGTCCACTCAAACTCAACATCTTTTTGGAGTAGTTTCGTCAACGGTGCAGCTATCATCGAGAAACCTTTTACAAATCGTCGGTAATAACCGGCGAGCCCCAGGAAGCTCCAAACTTCGGTAATATTTCTTGGAGGCTTCCAGTTAAGTATGGCTGAAATTTTGCTCGGGTCAACTCGAATACCCGATGCGGATACCACATGACCCAAGAAGCTAACCTCTCTTAACCAGAACTCACACTTACTGAACTTAGCATATAACTGCTTATCCCGCAAAATTTGCAACACTAATCTCAGGTGCTCAGCATGTCCGGTCTCATCTCCTGAATAGACTAAGATGTCATCAATGAACACAACTACGAACCGGTCCAAATACTGTCTGAAGATCCGATTCATCAAATCCATAAAGACCGCAGCGGCATTAGTGAGCCCGAACGGCATCACTAAGAACTCGTAGTGACCGTACCTCGTTCTGAAAGCAGTTTTGGGTACGTCCGAATCTCAAATCCGCAACTGATAATAACCCGATCTCAAATCTATCTTTGAAAACACTGAGGCTCCCTTTAATTGATCAAACAAATCATCAATACGCGGTAATGGATATTTATTCTTTATCGTCACTTTATTCAGTTGACGATAGTCAATGCACAACCTCATGGTTCCGTCCTTCTTTTTCACGAACAATACTGGTGCACCCCAAGGTGAGAAACTTGGTCGAGCGAAACCTTTATCCGTCAACTCTTGCAATTGAGCTTTCAATTCCTTTAACTCGGTTGGTGCCATACGATACGGAGCTATCGAAATTGGCGTAGTTCCAGGTACAAGCTCAATACCAAACTCTACCTCCCAAACAGGTGGTAAACCCGGTAATTCTTCAGGAAAAACATCCGGGTATTCACAAACCACCGGCACAGATTCGGGTTTCTTTTCTAATTCTTTGTCATCAAGTACATACGCAAGGTATGCTTCGCACCTTTTTCTTACATATTTCTGGGCCAACATTTCTGATATCACAGCTGGCAACCCCCTTAAGTCCGTAGACTCAACTCGGATTATCTCGTTATTTACGCACCTCAAATCAATAGTCTTGCTTTTGCAATTCCCAACCGCATCATGCGCGGTCAACCAATCCAAACCAAGAATAACATCAAATTCATCAAACGGCAAAAGCATCAAGTCCGCTGGAAAACAGGAATCTCGAATTACTAGGGGGCATTTCTTACACACTTTGTCGACAAGCACGTAACGACCCAAGGGATTTGACACCCGAATTACGAACTCAGTAGACTCAACAGGTAGAGTCTTACTGGATGCTAAGGTTTCACATACATATGAATGAGTAGAGCCAGGGTCAATCAATGCAATCACATTAGTATCAAAGAGAGTGAAGGTACCAGTGATGACGTCAGGGGAGGATGCCTCCTCTCGTGCGCGAATGGCATATGCTCTATTAGGAGTACGGTTCTCGGCTTGAACAGTCGTATCAGAGGCCCCTCTCTGACTACCACCCCTACCTCCTAAAATTCTCGGTGGTCTACCTCTAGTTGTCACTCCACTAGGTCTTGCACCTTGAATTTTATTCTTCTCATCAAGCTCCGTGCAATCTCTAATGAAGTGGTCCTTCGAACCGCATCTGTAACAGGCCCTGTTAGTAGACTTACCCCAACATTCACCTAGGTGTCGTCTTCCGCATTGGGGACATTCAGGTTTCTCTTGACGATTATTGCCCACACTAGCTACCGAAGTAGCTCGGGAGTCCGTCGATGGTCGTGCTCTGATGGAAATTCCCGCAGTCGTCCTCGACTTATTAGTGTCCTCCCTGAACTTCTTTATAGCTGAGAACGGAGCTTTACCCGTCGATCTTTTACGATAGTCTCTAGCCTCAAATTCAGCCTTCTTCTTCCCCTTTTCAAGTTCTTCCGCCTTGCAGGCTCGTTCGACTAGTGTCACGAATTCTTTTATCTCCAAAATACCCACTAGTAGCTTTAAATCTTCATTCAATCCTTCTTCGAATCTTTTGCACATAGCAACCTCATCAGCTACGCACTCCCGAGCATACCTACTGAGTCTTACGAATTCATGTTCGTATTCAGATACTGTCATACGGCCTTGCTTGAGTTCCAAGAATTCCTTACGCTTTTGATCAATGAACCGTTGACTAATATATTTCTTTCGAAATTCCGTTTGAAAGAAGTCCCAAGTAACTCGTTCGTTTGGGACTATGGAAATCAGGGTCCTCCACCAATAGTAGGCTGAGTCCCGCAACAAGGATATAGCACACTTTAGACATACATCGGGCGTGCATGACAGTTCATCAAACACCCGAATGGTGTTATCAAGCCAGAACTCGGCCCTTTCAGCATCATCAGTAACTATGGCCCTGAACTCCTCAGCCCCGCGCTTCCTAATCAAGTCTACAGGTGGCTTACTCAGCCTCACAGGATCAGTAACTGATGGCATTACGGGCTCTTGGGGTGGATTATTCAAATTCGGGAATTGTTGGACAGCCGGATTGGTTCGGGCATATTGCGCGACCCACTCATTCATCATGGTAAAGAAGGCTTGTTTAGCCCCCTCACCTTGATTATTCACAGATGACTGAGGTTCAACAGGCGGCGTCCCTTGTGCAGGAGCAGCCGCTACACTTTCAATGTCATCCGCCAAGGTTCTCTCTACACCAGGATCCATTTACTAATCAAAACAAAAATTTTAACCGTCAGAAGTCATCACACATTTAAACATTAACATTAAGGCATGTATAGCTAGACTCATACGTGCTATGGTAGTCCTAGAACCGACTAAACCATAGCTCTGATACCAATCAAATGTAACACCCCGAACCCGAGACCGTCGCCGGAGTCGAACACGAGGTGTTAACAGACTTCAAACCATTTATTAAAAAAAAATTCCCAGACAAGCTGCCAATCAGCGTACTAGTCGCTTTAAAAATCATATCTTGAGTTCTGAAACTCGAAATCCAGTTCCGTACATTTTCCCCGAAACTAGACTCATATGCCCATCTACATATTTTTTTCTAGAATTTTTGGTCGGGCCAATTAGTACAGTTTATTAGTCAAAGTCTCCCATGTTACAGGGATCGACTACACTGACCTTTACGCATTACGACTTGGATATCTCCCTGTACAGGGCTTCAATACTGTTTTCGTTTGTTTCTATAGAAACTAGACTCAAAGGGGAATCTGTGCACATATGGAATGACTTCTAATTATCTCTGGTTAATTTATAATGAATTTCCAAAGTCGGAACAGGGAATCCAGAAATCGCTCTGGCCCTGTTTCACAAGAGTTTAATTATCTCCTAACATACAGCTCATATGGTCGTTTCGTTTCTTCTATATGAAAGTAGACTCATCGAGCTTCGATTACATAATTTATTCATTAATTAATTCTATTTATACTGTTTTTAGTGATTTTTCAATCTCATGTCACTGCTGCTGCCAGCATCTGTTACTAAAGCAACTATGCCTATTTCGTGATTTCTCCTTGATCTAACTAGTAATCCATCATACATATCACAAATTATGATCATGACTAGCCATGCCAAAGGCTAATCATTGTCAAACATCTCCCTACTACACTACAGCCATATCATGAATTTTAACACCAAAAATAATTAACCATGACATATGGCATAAAAATCGAATTACCAAGACTTACGACCTAACATTTTAGAACCAAATCCAACCGAACATTTATGCCATTTTCGCATGGCTAAAAGTTTACATACCAAATTTCAACAAAACATATTAGCCTATACATGCCGAAATGTTCTCCTAGACCGACTAAAAAGAAGATACCAAAGGTTGCTAGCCGGTGTGATGACTTCGATGACGGCCCGATCACGCAAAAAGAGACGAGTCCAAGAAACCTAAAATAGGTGACAAGGAAACACCGAATGAGTATATAACTCAGTAAGTCATAAGCAATGCACTACCATCCATTAATAACATTATCACAAGAGGAAACAAAATGGAACGAGGCTAGTTACTCCATCCATACCGAACCATACCATAGTTCCTTAGACCTATCGGTTCAATCTCATACCAAGTCATGCATTCACATTCCATATACTAATCAATAGGATATTTGAGGCATTTTCATACATCATTTTATTTTCGTTACAATCATACAACTAAATAACCTTCCACCTATTCCACGATGAACCTTATGCACGTGACTTCAATTATAATTGTCACATAGGTTCAAAACTTACCAAGCTCAACTCCAAATATAAACATAGCGCCTATTAGCCATGAACTCAAGGTACTTACCCCTTTCCGCTGTCCGAAATCGACTCGGTAAGGTCGCACCCTTAATATAAATAATTGATAGAAAATATATATATAGTGGGTTCGCACACATAGTGCTTAATAATCAACCACGCACACTTAGTGCCATGTACTTTAAACTCGCACACTTAGTGCCATGCATTTCAAGCCCACACACTTAGTGCCAATCTCACAACCGTGAACACTTATTGCTCGCACACTTAGTGCCGAAAACCAACCACTCTATACGCTTCACTGCCTTTTTACATTCGACAATTTCATCTCTACATACATATACATTTGTATACATTTCATCTCATTAAACACAATTGCATAGGTATTACGATCATTTAAATCAATACCAACTATATGCTTAATGACTTACTTTGTGTTGGGTAAGACGGTTCCAACTCGGCTACTCGATGATCTTTTCTTTGCCTTTGCTTGATTCTCCTCCTTTAACTCCTTGAGCTTAATCAATAAATCAACTAGTTTAACCATCTTGCTAAACATTCATAATTCAATTACACATGCATATGTATGTTTGTATATTCGGCAACCATCCTCACTAATTACCCATTTAGTCAATTATACACATAATTAAAGGTAACATCACGAATGGGCATACTTATGTATATATATATGTATATATATATACTTCGGACTGGGCATCACAATTAGATTTAACACCACCTTCATACTCAATTAGATGGCCGAATGCATGTATATATGCACAATGTCAACTATAACATCATTTAAACACCTAATTTCATCTCATGAACACTCGACCCATTTTTACCCCATATGGCCGAATGTGTAAGATTACATTCAACACCACCGATGTACTTAATTAGGTGGCCAAATATACCAAGTTAGACTTGACATTATACGTCACAAGAACTCTAATTTAATTTGTCAATTGCTTGGCCAAGAACTCACAAGTGCCTTATCTACAACCTATTTGGCCTTACTACTTAAACTTAGCCTTTCATACACTTATCTCTATTGTTTTAGAAGGCCGAATCCTTATGTGTTCCAACATCTAGCTTACTCAATTCAACACATCAAAACGACATTTAGGCCGATTTTGCTAGCACAGAAGCGTTTGACCGATTGTCCTTGACCTCTAGTCACCTAAATTTTTATTCTTTAAAACTCATCCAACTCATATTTTTCATTGACAACCTCCTTAACTTCAATTTATTCACATCTTTAATCATGCTACATTCGACCATTATTTAACAATAATTCATGTATCCTTTTTATTAAACACTCAAAGTCAACCATCTCCATACCTCATCACCAAAGACATCAAAATACCAACCAAGAATGTAACATTCATGGCCGAATATCATCTCCATCAATTAACAAAATTTGAACCATGGCTAGGTAGATTTCAAACTTACAACTTAAAATATACATGAATCTCAAAGAATAATATCAAACATGCCTCAATCTAGTTACATGCATGGCCAAACTTCTTAGAAACTTTTCCCCTAGGCACCGAATATTCAAGAGCTTCTTAATCAACTTAAAGGTGACCAAATGCCTTAACTTCAATTTCTTCTTTTTCTTTCTTTAGGTACGGCAATTGTAACAAGGAAAAGGATGAACACTCCTTCTTCCTCCCTTATTTTATTCATCTTTTTCCTTTTTAATTCCTTTCTTTTATTTATTCTAATTTACTTACCAATATTAAATAATAAACAACATAAACTTGGAGGAATGGAACCATGCTTGGCCGGCCACTTAACATGAATTGGGCACTTTGACATGCAAACCCAAACTTTCCTATTTTAATACTATTTGGTCCTTACTTATTTACCTATCATAATTTTCTAAGTCTCTCAACTAGATCCTTTCAAGCAAAATTCACATTCCTAAGATAAAATTAGAACATCAAATTTTTATACAAGTACTATCACACATATAAGATATGCAAATAAAATTTTAACTAAATTTTATGACTCGGTTTTGTGGTCCCGAAACCACATTCCGACTAGGGTCGAATTAAGGCTGTCACATGACGACCTTACACGCCATCTCAAATGGCCAAAACATAACAAGACATATAGGCCACATTAGCCAAAACACCTATACATGCCCTTAACCAAAATATAAAGTCCAAAGTACCAAAATAAGAGTTTGATAGTGCGACGCGATCTCCGACAACTTCCAAACCGAGCGAGTTTCCAAAATACTATAAAACATAGAAACATAAACAGAATAAGCAATTAAGCTTTATAAGTTTGTTTAACTAAAATACAACTTACCATTCATCCATAATTTAGATAAGTAATATTAAATCATAGATTAACTCCAATTGGCTCAAAGCCTAACACATAATCCACAATCATGTTAGCCATGTATAAATATATCAATTTAAATCACCTTCAGTATTTCACATGAATACCTGTACTACTTCGTATCGAACCCGTATCACCTCGTATTATCACTGTAGTCGTTGAACCATTCAAAATACTCTCGGATACTCAAGTATCTCCCACACTAAGTGCCAATACATGGTCAAAACCAGCGCTATCTCATATCCCATATAGATGCTCGCTCTCGAGCCATCACTGGGTCTGCTCACACAAGTTGTCAATCAAGATGTAGCTACACTGATGTGAGCTTACCTACGAACCAAGTAGAGATCGAACAAGAAGATATCAAGCTGCCCATTGGCCCGATAACGCGAGCTAGAGCTAAACGATTTAAAGATGCTATTTCAGCAATGGTGGAACGAATTGAGGAAAATGATAGCAAAGAGCTTAGAGACGAGCTAAACATTTTCAAATTCTTTGAAGCTGAATTTCGTTCCAGCTAATTAATTAATTGCTGGAATTTTTGGACCATTTAAATAAGCACTTAATTAAGTTTTACTACAGCTTATAAATATTTCTTTAATTAGTACAAGTGTTTAATATGTTATTTTAGCTGAATTGAATGTGTCTAGATGTTATTAAATTTGTCTGAATATAAGACATAATTAATTAAGTCTAGCCGAATTAATGTGTCTTGTTTAGTTCATATTTAATTTGTCTTAATGTTAATTAGTGTGTCTACATTATGTGTTAAATTAGTCCAGCTGAATTTGTTTTGAATTAATTAAGTTCATGTGTTTTATTTTAGGTGCAGCCGAATTTGGAGATTCATTGGGAAGATTCATGCATGAAGATTCAATGAATGAGAAGATGCATGTGCAGCTGGTACAATTCATGCATTGAAGCTAAATTAATTTTGTCATTTTTCAAAGCAACTATTCAGCCAATTCATCACCCCAAGTCATGGCCGATTCTCTTCTCAAGAAGGCATTAAGATGTTCACACCATGTCCAGCCATGTTTACACCTTATGGCCCTTCAAAACCGTCCATTCACACTTCCAAATGGCTGTTCAAGTTGCTAATTATTGCTGGTAATTTTTCAGCAAGAGTTGCTTCATGAATGACCTTATTAAACTCCATTGGTCGAATGTAGCTGCTGCCAATTTTCCAAGTTCGTTGAAAGCTCTTCCTTGGTCTATATTCAGCCGAACATTGATTTAAAACCATTCATGAATTTCAACTCAAGATTAGTTCAATGTTTACTTAGTTTTTAAGTTTTGAAATTGTCCATTCGGTTACCAGCACTTAAACTATAAATAGTTGTTGAATTTCTTGTAAATGGACTTTTGACAAATTTCTGAATGAAATATAATTTTAGTCAGTTAATTCACTCTATTTATTCTCCAAAGCTCAAATTGACTTATCTTCACCAAGTGGCGTCAATCTGACTTTGTTTCGAACTTATCACCCTTTGGTGTGGCGTTCTTCATACCGTAAGTTCCTATTTTGCTAAATAGAGGGTCTCAATTTTTATCCTAATTCCTTTTCTTTCTTTGAAACCTTAAGCCCGGGTCCTTATTTGCTAATAAGGGTTCGATCTTGTTTCATCGAATTATCCAGCAAATAACAACCTATCAAACTCCTTTAATCCTAAAGCTATTTAATTTCAAACACCAAGACTTGAATTTGTTTCAAACCTAACACTACCTAAGTTCGATCGGGAAATATTACGACTCGTTAATTCTTATGAAACGACCTCGTATCAGTTGGTATCAGAGTTGGTTAATTTAGGTACGTAAATTATAGTTTCGAAGAAAAAAATTCGTGAAAAAAAATTTGAAAAAAAAGGATATATATTCCGAAATTCATTAAAAAAAGGAATTTCAAAAAAAAATTTGAATTAAAAAAAATTTGCAAGTGTTGGTTGTTGTTCTGAACAAGTGACTCTTCTTTTCCAAGTATCAAATTCATTCTATACGCCACATCTTCAAACCTTTCTTTCTTTTGAGCCTACCCTAAACTATATCATATTCCCTTGTTTTAGCCTTTGAAGCCGACCCACAAGTGGGATAAGTCTAAGGTAGCTTTTTAGAATATCGAGAGTTGGATTTGAGAGGTAAAAGGCAAGAGAGTACATCAAGATAAAAGCCGAAAATAGAGTGAAACACGAGAGGAGTGAATTTTTTTTCTTGTGAGAGAATTGTGAGGTTTTGTGGTGAGGAACGTTTCTTAATTTTAATCATTATGTCTAGGAGCCCGGAACGACGAGTAACAAGTGGAGGAGCATCGAATGCTGCTGGTGGAGGAGTTAACCTTCAACCGAGAAGAAACGTTCCCGGAGGTGGAGTGCCCGACCTTCAAGTTCAAGCAATAGTGCGAGAAATTTCTCGTTTGTTCCAACCCCAATTCGATTCCCTTAATGAACGAATGGAACAAATGGATGAAAGGAGTCAATGTGCGAACACTCCTCCTATCTCGAGAAGAGAGCAAGAACGTCCTTGGCAACATGCAAATGATTTATACGAACCAAGTGATGTTGAAAGTGAACAAGGTTCGCGACAAAGTGCAAGGAGACGAGGTCATCGAGTACGGGAACAAAGAGATCGAGAGTGGCCTGATGATGATTTGAAGAATATTAAAATGGCGATTCTTGCTTTCCAAGGAAGGTCGGATCCCGAGGCCTATCTTGAATGGGAGAAAAAGGTCGAGTTAGTCTTCGAGTGTCACAATTACTCCGAGAGCAAGAAGGTGAAGCTAGCTGCTATAGAATTCTCCGACTATGCCATAATATGGTGGGATCAACTCACGTTGAGTCGAAGACGCAATGGTGAACGTCCTGTGTCTACATAGGCGGAAATGAAGGCAATAATGAGAAAGCGATTTATTCCTGCTTACTATCACCAGGAGTTGTATCAAAAACTCCAAAGTTTAAATCAAGGCCAACGAAGCATGGAGGATTATTACAAGGAAATGGAAGTGGCCATGATCCGCGCCGATGTGGAGGAAGATCGAGAAGCCACCATGGCTCGATTTCTCGCCGGCCTTAACCGTGATATTGCCTACATCGTCAAACTACACCACTACGTCGAGGTTATTGATATGGTCCATATGGCCATAAAGGTTGAAAAGCAATTAAAAAGAAAAGGTACGTCACGAACTTTCCCTAACACTTCTTCTATGCCTAGGTGGGGGCAAGGGACCAACAAACGTGACATACCGAGCCGAAATAAAGAAGTGAGTGGCTCGACCAAGTTCAACAAACCGAATACGGAAACGAGTAAGGGAAAGATGGAAGCCCAACCAAATCGATCCCGAGATATTAAGTGTTTCAAATGCTTGGGAAGAGGCCACATTGCGAGCCAATGTCCAAATCGAAATGTAATGTTTGTTCGAGATGATAGCGAGATTGAATCTGAAAGTGAACAAGAGAAGGAGGCCATTGAACAAACCGAAGATGAGGAGGACGTTGAACAAGCCGAAAGTGGAGAGATATTGGTGGTGAAAAGAAGCCTTACTTTGCAAGGTGCTGAAAATGATCAACAACGCGAAAACATTTTCCATACGCGATGTCAAGTGCAAGGTAAGATTTGTTGCATTATAATTGATGGGGGGTAGTTGTACAAATGTGGCTAGTTCAATGATGGTGGAAAAACTCAGATTGGCCACCACCAAACATCCCCATTCGTATAAACTCCAATGGCTTAACGATGGTGGAGAATTGAAGGTAACAAAGCAAGTGCTCATTTCATTCACAATCAGAAAATATCAAGATGAGGTGATGTGTGACGTTGTACCAATGCATGCGGGCATCTTCTCTTGGGACGGCCTTGGTAATTCGACAAGCGAGCAATTCATGACGGGTACACTAACCGATTTGCGTTCAAACATATGGGACGGATGGTGACGTTATCTCTATTAACACCGAAACAAGTGTATGAAGATCAACTCAAAATGAGGAGTTCTATTGAAAAATCAAAAGAAAATGAGAGAGAGAAAAAAAATGAAAAGAATAAAGAAAAGAGTAGAAAAAAAGAAAAACAAAAAAATGAGTGATAAAAAAGGAGAGAGTGATTCAAAAGAAAAAGAAAAAGAAACGAGTGATGAAAATGAAAAAAAAGAGTTTGTATGTAAAAGAAAGAGAAGTCAGGAAATCGATGCTGCTAAAGCAACCATTGTTGGTTCTTTTGTACAAGGAAAGCTTACTCGGTATTAATGAATTTGATGATAAGTTACCCTCTTCTCTTTTTTCTATGTTGCAGGAATTTAAAGATGTTTTCCCAGAAGAAATCCTGAGTGGGTTACCACCTATTCGTGGAATTGAACACCAAATAGATCTTATGCCGGGAGCCGCGATTCCAAACCGCCTTGCCTACCGGAGCAATCCTGAAGAGACAAAAGAACTCCAAAAGCAAGTGAATGAACTTCTTGAAAAAGGCTATGTGCGTGAAAGCCTTAGTCCATGCGTCGTGCCTGTTTTGCTTGTTCCGAAGAAGGATGGAACATGGAGGATGTGTGTGGACTGCCGTGCAATTAATAAGATAACCATCAAGTATCGTCATCCTATACCGCGATTAGATGATATGCTTGATGAATTGAGTGGCGTAAGTCTATTTTCAAAAATTGATCTTAAGAGCGGTTATCACCAAATACGGATGCATGAGGGTGATGAGTGGAAGACTGCGTTCAAAACGAAGCATGGGCTTTATGAATGGCTCGTTATGCCATTTGGCTTAACAAACGCCCCAAGCACATTCATGAGGCTTATGAATCACGTTTTAAGACCTTTTATTGGTAGATTTTGCATAGTATATTTCGATGATATATTAGTTTATAGTAAAAATCTGGATGAACATGTTTTGCATTTAAAGTCTATTTTAGAAGTTTTGAGGAAAGAAACCTTGTATGCTAATTTGAAGAAATGTCATTTTTGCACTAACAAGGTTGTGTTTTTAGGTTTTGTTGTTAGTTCGGAGGGCCTTGAAGTTGATCAAGAGAAGGTCAATGCGATCCAAGAATGGCCCCGTCCAACGAATATCTCCCAAGTTCGAAGTTTCCATGGATTAGCAAGCTTTTACCATCGATTCGTGCCAAACTTCAGCACCTTAGCCGCACCCTTGACTGGGGTTATTCGTAAGAATTCCAATTTCATTTGGGGAGAGGAGCAAGAAAAATCCTTTTTGAAAATTAAAGATTGTTTAACTCATGCACCCTTATTAGCTTTACCTAATTTTGATAAAACTTTTGAGTTAGAATGTGATGCATCAGGTTTAGGTATTGGAGCGTGTTGATGCAAGATGGACGCCCTATCGCCTATTTTAGCGAGAAACTCAATGGTGCCGTCTTAAACTATCCGACATATGACAAGGAGCTCTACTCGTTGATTCGAGCCTTAGAAACGTGGCAGCACTATCTTTGGCCCAAAGAATTCGTAATTCACACCGATCATGAGTCCTTGAAGTATTTAAAAGGACAACACAAGTTGAATAAGCGGCATGCTAAGTGGGTAGAATTTCTTGAATCTTTTCCATATGTTATCAAATATAAAAAAGGTAAGGAAAACGTAGTGGGTGATGCACTATCACGAAGGTATGCTTTATTAAATGTTTTGGATGCCAAGTTGATGGGGTTTGTATTTCTTAAAGATTTATATGTCAACGATATTGACTTTGGTGAATTCTTTAGGTTATGCGCAAAGGGAGCCTACGAGAAGTACTATCGACATGATGGGTACTTATTCTAAGAAGGGAAGCTTTGTATACCCCAAGGGTCCGTTCGAGAGGTGTTAATTGAGGAAACGCATAGTGGTGGATTAATGGGGCACTTCGGTGTTGCTAAGACTTTAGCTACACTCCATGAACACTTCTTTTGGCCCAAGATGCGACGAGATGTCGAATGATTTTGTAATCGATGCATTGCATGCAAACGGGCTAAGTCACGAATTAAGCCCCATGGTTTGTATAAGCCATTGCCTATTCCAGAAACCCCTTGGTCTGATATCTCAATGGATTTTGTGTTAGGCTTACCAAGAAGTAAAAATGGCCGAAATTCAATTTTTGTGGTTGTAGATAGGTTTTTTAAAATGGCCCATTTTATAGCATGTCATAAAACCGATGATGACGTGAATATTGCTAACCTATTTTTCAAAGAAGTGGTCAGGTTGTATGGCATGCCTAGAACAATAGTATTCAATCGTGATGCGAAGTTTCTTAGCCATTTTTGGAGGACACTATGGGGGCGCCTTGGAACGAAGTTGTTGTTTTCAACCACTTGCCATCCGCAAACGGATGGCCAAACCGAAGTGGTCAACCGAATCTTGTCTATATTGCTTCGAGCTATCATCCGGAAAAATTTGAAGGCTTGGGAAGATTGTTTACCACATGTGGAGTTTGCGTATAATCGAGCTGTTCACTCAGCTACCAAATTTTCTCCTTTTGAAATCGTTTATGGTTTCAATCCGTTAACACCACTTGATTTAATGCCATTGCCTTCTAACCAACTTATTCATGTAGATGGAAAGTGCAAAGCTGATTTTGTCAAGCAATTGCACCAACGAGTTCGAGACAACATTGAGGCAAAGACAAAGAATTATGAACAACATGCTAACAAGGGTCGTAAACGAGTTGTGTTTGAGCCTGGAGAATGGGTTTGGTTGCATATGCGCAAGGAGAGATTTCCTATGCAACGAAGATCTAAACTACTTCCGAGAGGGGATGGACCGTTTCAAGTCCTCAAACTAATTAACGATAATTCTTATAAGTTCGATTTGCCGGGTGAATATAATGTTAGTGCGACCTTTAATGTTTCTGATTTGTCTCCGTTTGATGCAGATTGCGATTTGAGGACAAATCGTTCTGAAGAGGAGGGGAATGATGTGAGCTTACCTACGAACCAAGTAGAGATCAAACAAGAAGATATCAAGCTGCCCATTGGTCCAATAACGCGAGCTAGAGCTAAACGATTCAAAGATGCTATTTCAGCAATGGTGGAACGAATTAAGGAAAATGATAGCAAAGAGCTTAGAGACGAGCTGAACATTTTCAACTTCTTTGAAGCTGAATTTCGTTCCAGCTAATTAATTAATTGCTGGAATTTTTGGACCATTTAAATAAGCACTTAATTAAGTTTTACTGCAGCTTATAAATATGTCTTTAATTAGTACAAGTGTTTAATATGTTATTTTAGCTGAATTGAATGTGTCTAGATGTTATTAAATTTGTCTGAATATAAGACATAATTAATTAAGTCTAGCCGAATTAATGTGTCTTGTTTAGTTCATATTTAATTTGACTTAATGTTAATTAGTGTGTCTACATTATGTGTTAAGTTAGTTCAGCTGAATTTGTTTTGAATTAGTTAAGTTCATGTGTTTTATTTTAGGTGCAGCCGAATTTGGAGATTCATTGGGAAGATTCATGCATGAAGATTCAATGAATGAGAAGATGCATGTGCAGCTGGTACAATTCATGCATTGAAGCTGAATTAATTTTGTCATTTTTCAAAGCAACTATTCAACCAATTCATCACCCCAAGTCATGGCTGATTCTCTTCTCAAGAAGGCAATAAGATGTTCACACCATGTCCAGCCATGTTTACACCTTATGGCCCTTCAAAACCGTCCATTCACACTTCCAAATGGCTGTTCAAGTTGCTAATTATTGCTGGTAATTTTTCAGTAAGAGTTGCTTCATGAATGACCTTATTAAACTCCATTGGTCGAATGTAGCTGCTGCCAATTTTCCAAGTTTGTTGAAAGCTCTTCCTTGGTCTATATTCAGCCGAACATTGATTTAAGACCATTCATGAATTTCAACTCAAGATTAGTTCAATGCTTACTTAGTTTTTGAGTTTTGAAATTGTTCATTCGGTTACCAGCACTTAAACTATAAATAGTTGTTGAATTTCTTGTAAAAGGACTTTTGACAAATTTCTGAATGAAATATAATTTTAGTGAGTTAATTCACTCTCTTTATTCTCGAAATCTCAAATTGACTTATCTTCAACAAGTGGTGTCAATCTGACTTTGTTTCGAACTTATCACCCTTTGGTGTGGCGTTCTTCATACCGTAGGTTCCTATTTTGCTAAATAGAGGGTCTCGGTTTTTATCCTAATTCCTTTTCTTTCTTTGAAACCTTAAGCCCGGGTCCTTATTTGCTAATAAGTGTTCGATCTTGTTTCATCGAATTATCCAGCAAACAACAACCTATCAAACTCCTTTGATCCTAAAGCTATCTAATTTCAAACACCAAGACTTGAATTTGTTTCAAACCCAACACTACCTAAGTTCGATCGGGAAATATTACGACTCGTTAATTCTTACGAAACGAGCTCGTATCATACACGGTGCTGCTCACACAAGCTATAAAGTAACCGCGACACATGCCAAAAACTCAGCCACTAGTAGGACATACGAGACCACCACCCAAACACGGTAACCCCTAATGACATGTCATTTGTATCCTATCTATTACCAAGGTTCAACTGGGATCCATACATTGTCGATACCTCGTCAAGAGTTTTTGTGGTGTCGTATTATCACAACTATATCAATTAAGCATTTAAACACATATAATTTAATGCTTATTAAACATACGAACTTACCTCAAATTAATACGGAGGAAATTGATCGATTAGTCCACTATTTTGTCTTTTCCTTGATTTAAATCCGGAGGTTGCTTTTCTTGATCTATATAATCAAATTTAACTACTTTAATTCATATTTTACTCAATTCAATCCAAAATTCATATTATGGAAAAATTACCATTTTGTCCCTATACTTTTGACTTCTTTATAATTTAGTCCCTAGGCTCGTGAAAATGAAATTCATGCAATTTCATCCACACTT
Source organism: Gossypium hirsutum (assembly GCF_007990345.1). Taxonomy (NCBI): domain Eukaryota; kingdom Viridiplantae; phylum Streptophyta; class Magnoliopsida; order Malvales; family Malvaceae; genus Gossypium; species Gossypium hirsutum. The sequence continues at coordinate 29,204,796 of NC_053442.1, forward strand.
AAGCCTAGCCGAACTTACTACATGTTCATAGCAGCTCATTCATTCCTCAAATTCATACATTTAACACATAATTTTCACATTTTTCAATTTAGCTCGTAATTGACTATTTCACTAAAAATCCCTTTACAAAAGTTCTTTAACTAACAATAAGGGTTCATGTTCTTCCATTAAACTCCAAGAAAAACAAAAATACTCCTATGTAAAAACCCTAGACTTTCAACCATATTGCAAATCAATCCCTCATTTAGCTAGATTAAGCTACAACGGTCCCGAAAACATAAAAATCAACAAAAACGGGACAAAGAATCATTTACATGCAAAGGAATTAAGTGGCTGAAATTTTAAGCTTCAAAAACCCCTATTTTGCTGAAAATTTTGGTAGAGAAGATGAAGCAAATGGGTTGGTAAATTTTGTTTTATTAATTTTATCATTAAAAGCCTTTTTACTATTTTACCCTTACCTAACTTTAAAATTTACTCAATTACCAAGCCATGCACATCCACTAACTCATTAAATGGTCTAATTACCACATAAGGACTTCCACTTTAAGGTTCTATAGCTATTTAACACCTTTAGCTAATAGAACAAAACTTTTGCACTTTACGTGATTTAGTTCTTTTTCACAAATTGAGCATACAAACGGTAAAATTTCTTAACAAAATTTTTATGGAATCATACTATCATGTTGTAGACCTTAAAGTAATATATAAATGAATTTTATGAATTCAGATTCGTTGTCCCAAAACCACTGCTCTGATTTCACTAAAAATAGGTCGTTACATGTGTAGTCTGAGGCACAATAGTCTAGTTTTGATAAACTCAAGTTCATTCTGACACAAACTCCTATTTTAGTTCAACAGGAATCGGGTCGGGAGTTTATGGTATATAGTGTTGCGTCACACGTTGAGCTAGGATGTGTTCTGATGCAAGACGGTAAGGTGGTCGCTTACGCGCCATGACGGCTTAAGACACACAAGGGTAACTACCCTACTCATGATCTTGAGCTGGTGGTGGTCGTGTTTGCTTTGAAGATCTGGAGACACTATCTGTATGGTGAAAAATGTATCATTTGCACTGATTACAAGAGTCTCAAATATTTTTAACTCAAAAAGAGTTAAATCTTCGGCAATGCAGGTGGGTTGAATTACTTAAAGATTATGACTGCATGATAGAGTATCACCCGGGTAAGGCTAATGTGGTAGTCGATGCCCTTACCTGTAGAGCGATAACTGATATGAGAGTATTGTTCACTCGTTTAAGTTTGGTTGAGGATGGTGGGCTGTTAGCGAAATTACAGGTTAAGCTGACTTAGGTTGAACAGATTTGAGCTAAAGAATTTACTAATGAGTCATTAGTTCAGCGAATGCAATATGTTAATCCAAACGAGAATTTCGATTTCAACTTCAATAGTGATCAGGTGTTGTGTTTCAAAGATTGAATTTGCGTACCTAATGATAAAGAATTGAGACAATTGATCCTACAGAAGGCATATAGTAGTCCTTATGCTATGCACCTTGCTGGGAACAAAATGTATCGGGACCTCTGAGAACTCTATTTGTGACCCGAATTAAAATAAGAAGTAGCCATTTTTGTGTCTCATTGTCTGACATGCCAAAAGGTTAAGGTCGAACATCAGTTTCCCTTCGATTTGCTTCAGCCAGTTAAGATTTCCCAGTGGAAGTGGGAATGGCTAATGATGGATTTTGTTAGTGGGTTGCCTTTGACCCCCACTAAGAAAGATTCAGTTTGGGTTATTGTTCATCGATTGAACAAATTTTCCCACTTCATTCCTATCAGAACAAATTACTCCCTACAAAGTTAGTCAAGTTGTATATTGCTGAGATTGTGAGGTTACACGGGATTCCAGTCTCAATGATCTCTGATAGAGATCTGTGATTCATGTCTTGGTTCTGGAAGAAAATTCATGAGGCTTTAGGCACCCGACTAAATTTCAATATCGTGTATCATCCTCAGATTGATAGATAGTCTGAGCAGGTCATTCAGATTCTAGAGGATATGCTTTAGGGTTGCGTGATAGACTTCCGGGGCAGTTGGGAGGAGTATTTACTGTTGGCTGAGATTGCATATAACAACAGCTTCCAGTCTAGTATTCAGATGGCACCCTATGAGGCCTTGTATGGTCCTAGGTGTCGTATTCTGTCTGACACAATGGACTGCGGCACCTACACCATGCAAGGCCTTGTAGGGTGCCATCTGAATACTAGACTGAAAATTGTTATTGTTTGTAAACTTAGAAAATGGTAGATACTCCTCCCAACTACCCTAGAAGTCTATCACACAAATTCAAAGCATATCCTCCAAAATCTGAATGACTTGCTCAGACTGTCTATCAGTTTGAGGGTGATACACAGTACTGAAATTAAGTCGGGTGCCTAAGGCCTTATGAATTTTCTTCCAGAACCGAGATGTTAATCGCAGATCTCTATCAGAGATAATCAAGACTAGGATCCCGTGTAATCTCACAATTTTAGCAATATACAGTTTAGCTAACTTCTGTAGAGAGTAATCTATTTGGATAGGAATGAAGTTAGTGGGGGTTATAGGCAACCCACTAACAAAATCCATTGTTACTTGCTCCCACTTCTCTTGGGGAATCTTAACTGGTTAAAGCAAACTAGAGGGCAAATGATGTTTAGCCTGAACCTTTTGGCACATCAGACAATGGGATACAAAGTGACTACTTCCCGTTTCAGTCCGAGCCACCAATAGAGTTTTCAAAGTTTAAGATACATTTTGTTCCAACCATGATGCATAGCATAGGGACTATTATGCGCCTTCTGAAGGATCGACTATCTCAAATCTTTATCATTAGGTACGCAAATTTGACCTTTGAAACACAACACATTGTCACCATTCAAGCTAAAATCGAAAGTCTCGTTCGAACCAACATGTTGCAAACATTGAACTAAAAACTCATCGCTCAACTATTTAGCTCAAATCTACTCAACCCAAGTTTGTTTAACGTACAACTCCGCTAACAGCCCACCATCTTCAACCAAACTCAGACGGGCGAACATAGCTCTCAAATCAGTCATCGCTCTACAGCTAAGGGCATCAGCTACCACATTAGCCTTACCTGGATAGTACTCTATCGTGTAGTCATAATCCTTAAGTAATTCAACCCACCTGTTCCGCCGAAGATTTAACTCTTTTTGAGTTAACAAATATTTGAAACTCTTGTGATCGATGTAAATGATACACCTTTCACCATACAGGTAGTGTCTCCAAATCTTCAGAGCAAACACAACCACAGCCAGCTTAAGATCGTGCGTAGGGTAGTTACCCTCATGTGTCTTAAATTATTGCGACAAGTAAGCCACCATCTTACCATCTTGCATAAGTACACATCCTAACCCAACATGCGATGCATCACTGTATACCATAAATTCTTAACCTGATTCTGGTTGAAATAAAACAAGAGCATGTGTCAGAACAAACTTGAGCTTATCAAAATTGGACTGTTGTACTTCAGACCACACAAATGGAGCATTCTTATGCAGCAGCTTCGTTAGAGGTGACGCAATTAGAGAAAATCCATCAACGAATCTTCAGTAATAACTATCTAAACCTAGAAAACTACGAAGCTTAGTTACATTTTTCAATTGCTTCCTCTCAACTATAGCTTCTATTTTCTTGGAATCGACTTGGATCCCTTCCACAGTTACGACAAGACCCAGAAAAATGACTTTCTATAACCAAAACTCGTACATACTGAACTTGGCATACAACTATTTTTCTTGGAGTATCTAAAGTACAATGTGAAGGTGTGTATCATGCTCAAACTCGATTTTAGAATAAATCAGGATGTTATTGATACAAACCACTACAAATTGGTCCAAATACGATTGGAATACTTGATTCATTAGATCCATAAATGTCACCGGGGCATTCGTCAAACCGAAAGGCATTACCAGGAACTCATAATGTTCGTAACGAGTCCTGAAGGTGGTTTTGTACACATCAGTATCCTTGACTTTGAGATGATGGTAACTAGAGCGTAGATTATTTTAGAGAAAATAGATGCTCCTCGAAACTGGTCGAACAAGTCATCAATCCTCAGTAACGGGTACTTATTTTTGATTGTGAACTTGTTCAGTTGTCTATAATCTATTCACATCCTTATCGATCTATCTTTATTCTTAACACACAACACTGGTCCCCCCACGGAGACAAGCTTGATTGGATGAACCCCTTATCAAGAAGTTCCTGAAGTTACAATTTTAGCTCGGTCAACTCCTTCGTTGCCATGTGATAGTGTGCAATGGACACTGGAGCCGTCCTTTGTTAACAGATCAATACCAAATTCTACCTCCCGATCCGGAGGTACTCCAGGAAATTCCTCAAGAAAAACATCCGAGAATTCCCTCACAGTGCGGATATCCCCCACGAAAAGTTTTATGGGAACAAACTCTAATACATAGGCAAGGTATGCCTCGTACCCCTTACGGACCAACTTGTCCATTAAAATAGCAGAGATTACATTAGAAAGGTAATCTTGACGCTCACCAACCATGACAACCTCGTCATTCTCATTCGTTCTCAGAGTAACTCTCTTAATTGCACAATCTAGACTGACCCGATATTCTACGAGTCAATCCATTCCCAGAATCATATCAAACTCATTAAAAGGTAATTCCATCAGATTAGTTGGAAATACAATACCCTAGATCTCTAGAGGTACCCGTCTATATACTCTATCAACCTGAACTGATTGACCCAAAGGACTAATCATAGAGAACTCTCTAATAGTATTTTCAACAGTTCAACCCAGATTTGCAGAAACAACACTAACTATATACACGTGAGTAGATCCAGTACCAATGGGAGCATAGTACAGTAAAAAATGAATAAAAAGTTACCTACAATGACACCAGCATCATCGCTATCCTCGTGGCATCTCGTCGCATAAACCAAAGCTAGTTGACGAGCCTTAGTCTACCTACACCTCTACCCGATGCTCTCTGTCCTCTCACATACCCATTACCACCTTTACCAGTACTACAACCTCTAGGTGGTTGCGAATCCACTCTCGAAGCTGGATAGAACCCAGAGTCGGCATCTGTACCGTAGCTGGCACCTGATCTAGTCGACGAGGGTAGTCCCTAACCCGATGCTCCATTGACCCGTAACGGAAGCAAGCTCCTAACTTCCTTTAGCACTCACTCAGATGGCGTTTCCTGTAATTATTGCACAATTAAATCTCAGTCGTTAAAAAAGTGCCTCGTCTAGAACCAGAGGGACCTAAATCCCTCTTAATTTTACTCTAATCTCTCTCGCAATCACGCTGCTCACGCTCATTGCGCTTCACCTCGTCCACTATTTTTGCTTTATCAAACAGAACTGTAAAAACTCGCTCCCTTTGAGGAGCTATCAGAACCTGCAGATCGTATCTCAAATCTTCCTCAAACCTCATGCACTTATCGTAGTTAGACGCTATAGTGTTCATGCATACCTACTCAATCGCAGAAACTCAGCTTCATATTCGGACACAGATCAACCGTCTTGAACTAAGCTCATAAACTCGCGTTGGTGAGCCTCGACAAATAAACCCGCGTACTTACCCTGGAAGGCGTTCTTGAAATAATCCCAGTTAACCTACTCGAACTAAGCACCTTGCTCAATTGTCAGCCACCACTGATAGGCTTCGTCCCGGAGTAGAGACACTACACCCCTTAATTATTTAGTAGGGGTACAATCCGGATCAGTCATAATACGCTCAGTAGCTTCAAGCCAATACTCAGCAATAGTAGGAGCGACTCCTATGACGCCCCTAAATTGTTTGACTCCATTTGACCGAAGTCATTCAGTAACCGACCCTCAGCCTTCCGATCCAGAATGGGTCCCTACGACCCTTTTCAATACTCAAATCATGGCCAAAAATAGTGCGTCGTCCCCAGCCATCAAAATTTGGGACCCCGTCTCAACAGTGGAAGTACCAACTATCTCGCTGGTTTCCAAGTTAGGCATACTACCCATAGAGGATGACTCTACTCGAGCTCCTTCCCGACGTCCTCGATGCACGTGAGTTCCCCGTCTACGACTACCGCGCAAACTCATTTTAGCAATCTAGCCACAATGTCAGAGTGTACAGATCAGTTCAGACATTCAACAGGATAATTTCACCAGTCCACATTAAAACATTCAACCAGATAACGGTTCAGGTAACAGAATCATTATAACAGAATAGAAATACTTACAGGGTTGGCGTCGGAGGCTCGGTCGCTTACTAATGTTTCAATTTCTAGATTAACTCAAATACTAAATTATCACCTAATTACTTTATACCACACATTATGAGCCTAAACACAGTTGGAGTGTTGTCAAACCTGGCTCTGATACCATTAAATGTAACACTTGGAACCCGACCTAGACATCTAGGTCAAGTCCAGAGAATTACATATTTGATCACAAGACCTCACTATTATAACGTAATAAAATTAAACCATTCATCACATAATATATCGCACACAATTGATTAAGTATGCAATTTCCTAAAATATCACATTATCATAAAATTACTAAAAACCCTAATAGTAATTATTATATGAAAGGTTAAAGCTTAACCAAGCTTCCGCAGTGCCAACCCATTCAAGTTTGTGAACCACTTGCAATTCAATCAGAAAATAAATGAGTTGTGAACTCAGTGTAAAAAAGAGGTTCATTCAAGTGTAATACAATTGAAACATTCTTCTCGAATCCTAATATTTAATTAAGAAATAGAATTCATCTTAGTTCAGATAGAGTACAATTCAGTTACAGAAGCATAAACAGTTTAGGTTTCATTACAGAATAGATCAGTTTCATATGTAAATTTTTCCTACCCCCAACCGCTACACACCATCTTCAGCCATCCCATCACACCATTAAGGGCACTTAATGCCCCATCCAACCCTACATACAATAAAGTGTCAGTTTGATACATTTACAGAGTCACAACTTACCTGCTAAATCAAAATGCATCAAAGTACCAGATTCAAAGTTATCCACATTGTGGCTTAGCCACTAGTTCAGATCAGAATACTTTCTTCTTCACAGTTTCCCAACCCATGTATATATAGTGTACAAATATCTACATTTATAAAGTATAGTTCAACATCAGAATTAGTTATCATGGTACACATACAATTATGCTATACATATGTCAATCATAGAACATTATAAAGCCTTCATACAATTGAATTCAGATTGTTAATTCATTTAGGAGGTAAAAATTAGTGTTGGCCACACACATGGCATCAAAAAATTGAGATTTAGACCCGATTTATATGCCATAGGGCCTGGACACACGCCCGTGTGGTTCAGATAGCCTGGACATGTGTCTGTGTCCTCTACCCATAAGGTTCTAAAACATAAACAGTGAGTTACACAGCCTGGGCACACGCCTATGTCCCTGGTCGTGTGGTCTTAAGTCACAAACAGAGAGTTACATGGCCTAGACACATGTCCGTGTCCTTGCCTGTGTGGCACCAAGACAATAAACAGTGAGTTACATGGCTTAGACACACACCCTTATCCCCTACCCGTATGAACTCTACACTAATATAGCCATACATAGCTTGGACACACACCCGTGTCCTTGCCCGTGTGGCACTAAATTGATGAATAGTGAGTTACATGGAGTTAGGAAGTGTGGCGTCGACAGCCACCATTTCTAGCAATCAAAACTTAAAAAATTAAGGTTTTCGGCACGCACTTGAAGTACTTTTGATGCAGAAACGATGTAAGAGGATTCCAGGACCTAACACGACCATCCGATAATCAATTACGTCATCATTCTCAATAGATCACTAAGATCAGCCTAACATCAAAACTATGTCAACAGTTTCGACACAATCCTAATTCAGTTTCGCATACTTACCTTGAACGTAACGAAGGACACTAACGAGGCGAAGGAGCGTCTCTCGTAAGATCCTCGCCTAAAAGTACCAATCAATCATTTTAATAAAGTGTTTAACTAAAACAAGTAAAACCCCGTTTTGACAGAATAAAAGTTAACAAGACGAAACTCGTGGAATGAAAAGAGGTAACAATGGAACTTACTCAACTATCACACAATCGGCGTAACAAGAAATGAAGAATTCCCAATTAACGCATAATCAAGTAGCAACAAGAAAAAATAAAAGAATGGAAGAAAAGGAAGAACTAAGAACTTAGAAAAAATAAAAAGTAAAGAACGATAGAATTTCTTTCAAAATGTTTGAAGTTAATCACCATCCCGCCTTCCGGCATTTAGCAAAAATATTTCCTAACGCATACGATGGGATTTGAACTCTGGACTAGAAAGAATATAGATGCTTAACTAGTGAACCAGCAGGCTCATTCTTGATATAGATTCGTACAGAATTCTATTTAACTATGTACTATATGAGTAAGGGTTATTCTAAAAGAATAAAACTTTTAACGATACAGCTCGAACTCCAAACCTTAAACACAATAACAGAACACAGAACCACAGACACAAAGATTAATTACTACAGATTCTCACAATTAAATGCTCAAAATTTTGGGGTGTTACAAACTGGCTCTTTATTAGGCCTATGTGGAGAGGAAATACGCTGCTCTGAAAAGTTCCCGTCAAAATAATTTCACCAAGCCAATTCATGTATTTCCTGAGTTTCTTAAAGAATTGTAGGTAGCTGTAGCAGAAGAGGTTGGTGAAGCCCAGCTAATTGAGACAGACCCTGCCACTATCGAGAAAGAAACCAAAGAACCAGAGAAAGAAATAGAGAAAAAGGAATTAGTCAGTATTGCAACTGATTGTGAGGAAGGAGAAGAAGCAAATCACACACCTACACCACCAATGGATAGCACTGCAGTTGTTCCACCTCCCTTTACTCAACCTATGACTAAACTAGATTATGAGATCAATCGAATTATTGATGAGCTCACAAAATCCGATGATGAACAAGAAGACGTGCCACTCCAATTATTGAAAAGGAAAATGTGCTATAAACACAGTGCACGTAAATCCACTCTCAGGGCCGAATGAAGTAACTACTTTTCAGCCCAAGCCATGGAAGATTTTTCCTACCTCATGCATTTTATTTCTTTTGCCATGACATTTTTTATACATATCTATATTTTTGTTTTTCTATTACATATCTGTACATGTATTGAGGACAATGCATCCCTTAGGTTTGGGGGTGTATTGTGCATTTAGGTTGCATTATATATCTAGTATGAATGCTTATTCTAGTCTTATTAAATTTGTTTTGCCGCTGTCACATAACTACTAAGTATTGTTTTGCCTATGCAAAGTTCAATCTTTACTTATGATGTTTGATGAATGAGGAGATAAATTCTTCAATAAATCTAGAAAAATGTGACATGGATTAGGCGAATTTAGCTTAGGTTAGGTTGCTTGAAGATTACCCTCTAAACTTAAGATGTCCTAGCCTCAGTTATTTTTGAACTACAGCGAGTGTCTTTTAATGAACTTAGAGACTTTTGAAGCCAAACTCAGTCACGTTGCCACATCATTACTTAAATAAATAAAGGACAGTAAACACTCTAATGCTTAGAATTGCCAAGTAAGTCAACACCACTTTATTTGCTCCATCATGTTATTGACTAGAAAGGTGAGTCCAAGTAAGAGTGTGTAATAAAGGAAAAAAATTAAGGGCGCTCCGCTGTAGTAACAGACTGAGTAGCTAAGAAGGTAGTTGTTTGCTTCATCCATCTTCTAAGTTAAAAGCCTTAGCTTCAAGAGTATTATTATTTAAATTGTGACATGATTGAGTACTCGATAATTCAATGTTTGCTCCATTGTGATTATCAAGTCAAAGAATTTTGTGATATGTTAAATCCCCTACATTAATTTGAAAAAAAAAAGAAAAAAAGAAAAATATGAATAATATGAATAATATTTATACATTTTGAGTAGGCTCAGAGCAACTTGATTTAGGTAAGAAATGAACTAAGTGAATTAGGAGATGCTTGCTATGGCCAGAAAGCACACATGAGCACTTAGGAATTTTTTTTTTAAGATAAAAAATTTTTGCACTACCTTTGTTGAGCAACCCCTTAACACCTGAACGAGTTTGTAGAGAAAGAAGATTGCTGAGACCTGATGTATATATTATTATTTGAGTAGACTGGCAGATCAAGATGGTAATGTGCAATGGCAAATTCTTGCATATATGCATTCATGCATATCTTGCTTGAGGACAAGCAATAACTCAGATTTGGGGGTGTGATAACTCTTGAAAAGAGTTATATTTTATGCATTTATACTTGGTTAATTGCCTATACTTAGGTAAGTTTAGTTGCATTTTAGGATTTTCTATTAGTGTTTTTAGGAAATTGAATTAAAAGGTTTGGATTGTGCCTAAATGTTATTACATGTTACTTCTAATTGTTTGCGAGAAGGATTTGTTTGTTAAGTGGTAGGTGCAGAATGAGAAAATGAAGTAAAGAAGTGAAGGTTTATCGTGGCAAAAGGTTGGACAGTTTGCCAATACGAATGCCATGGTAGTGCCAGGAAGCGACCTAGTCAACATTTAACCGTTATCAGCCCTATTGTACGTGTACCAGAAAAATTAACCTAAAAGGAGAAAAAGAGATCATGGGATCATAGGTCTACCCTAAATGAGAAATATAAAACCCAAAAATAAAAACTGAAAATGGGAGAGACGGTTAGAGAGTCATTTTTGGAAGGAGAAACCCCTTAGACAAAAATAGAGGGTAGCAGTTGCGACAAGGACGGAGAAGCAAAGAGGAAGACAAAGGCAGTCCCTCCTGGTCACCGGAAGATATTTCGTAGCTAGAGTTGTGGGCTGGATAGGCGAAAGTTATCTTCCTGAGTTTTACCTTTAATTCTTTATTTTCTGTTGCGTAACCTGATTTAAGGAAACAATGTTGATTACTATTTTGAATCTAGATTCTACCCACTTAATTCTTTATTTTCTGTTGCGTAACCTGATTTAAGGAAACAATGTTGATTACTATTTTGAATCTAGATTCTAGCCACTTAATTCTTTATTTTCTGTTGCGTAACCTGATTTAAGGAAACAATGTTGATTACTATTTTGAATCTAGATTCTATTCACCAACCCATGAGCTAAATCTCATAGGGTTGGGATTACTTGATGAAACTTTTATTTTCATTATTGGTCACGGCTTAGATTAGTTTTAATTTACTGTTTCATTCAATGATATTTATGAATAACGTGCATGTAATCTCTAGTAATAGGTGAATATGTAGCATGTTTATAAAATTAATCTAATTCTAACAAGGTTAGGTTAGTTAGATCGAAATTGAATGATATGAGTGAGTTCTCGAAGGAATATTCGTAGCATACTCTAAACATAGAGCAGCGTTCTATACGGAAAGGAGAAGAACAGTAGTAGGAACCAAACTCAAAGCCTATAGACATATAGTAGCTTAGGTGAGGTAACTCAAGGCCTAGCTTTTGAAAGAAGCAGACATGGTAGAACTATTCTGAACAGTAGAATAAGACTGAACTTGTTGAGGCATTATTGGTTAATGAAGGTAGATTATTGGTAATCCCAACCTTACGATTCAACATCATAGATCCTTTAACCTTCGTTGTAGCATCTCTATTTTCACATCCTTAGTTGTTACTTGTTTACATATTATTCACATAATCATTCTCGTAATTGCCAATGCATACTTACTCTTTTCTTGCCATATCATTTTCATTTATTTGTTAGAATTCACATATTACAAAAATCAGTGTTCCTTAATTATCTTTGCATTCTTATTATTATTTTTTCCATAGCATTAAAACACTCATTTATAATAACTTGACCAATTTATACCTAACTGATCCCTGTGGAGATAATCTCACTTATCACTTTATTACTTGATCTGATGTGTACACTTGCACAATTCGCTAAGTGTATTCACACACGAAAGTTAAGGTTGGTTATAATTCTTTGGTATGGCAAGTTTTTATGCATGTTTTATTATGGCTATTATGGTTGGTGAATGGGACTTGAATTGATGATTATTGTTATGTGAATTTTAAATTAGGCTACTTAAATGAGTGAACTTGACTATGGTGTCTTTGAATGATATATTGGTTAGTTATTTGGATGTTTAAATGGATAAAATTATTGTCTTTTGTGGTTAGGTAACTTTTTGGCATGAATTAAATTTTCTAGATGAGATTTTTACCATTATTGAGATAAGTATTGATACTTTGGCATTTGGTATCAATACTTGACCAAATGAACAATATCCAAACAAAACAGAATGCCAAAATAGTATTGATTTTCAATTGAGTATTGATACTTTTTCATAAAATATTGATACCATCAACTAGTTATCAATACCATTGTTTTGTAAAGAAAACAGAATTGAATTTTGGTATCGATTTTCCTGAAAGGTATCGATTGGGTATCGATACCAACTACGGAACTTTCATTTTAGCTTTAAAACTTAATGTTTTGTTTCAATTTAATCCCGATTCATTTCTAATCCATTTTTAGGGCCTCGTAAGCCCAATTTAAGGCCTTTAAGAGTATTTGTATTATGAATGGAACTATTTATTGTATGTTTTAAATTATTTGAATAATTGTTCTGAAATGATGTAAAATGTCTTGTTTTGCTTGGTAACACTCTGTAACCTTAATCTGGTAACAGAAATGGGTTAGAAGTGTTACAATCATAATGAAATGTGAGAATAATTGTAAAGAACTATGATTTCAATGTTATAAGTTGACATTAAAAAATGATAAACGAGATTATGATTTAAGATTATGATGTATGTATATGATTGTATAAGTATTTATCCAAGAATTGGATTATTAATGATTGAGTTATGTAGAAAAGTGGACATTGATAAGGGGAAAATGTTTTAAGACAACATGGTCAATGTAATCAATTGGTATATATGATGTTGAATAAAGTTTGATGTTTAAAACTTGACATTTGTTGATATGTTTCATTGTTTTATGCTTTAATGTTTAATTTCATATTATGTTATCACCATTAAGCTCCCTATGCTCAACATGTGGATTTTTTTTTCGTGCGGAAGTGACGAATAGGTAACCTTAGTTCATGAACTTCAGCAGCATAAAAGATCTCCATCTCAGATCACCTAAGGTTGTAGTTCTCATTTTGAGTACTAGTAGTGTCTTAGTATGTACCTAAGTTAATGGTTTTTTGTTGAGGTCTTTTAAGTTATATTAGTCATTTTGGTATATAGATGAATGTATAACTTATGTTAGACTATGTTCATAGCTTGTATGCATGTGCTAAGTCATGATTAATGCCTCAGATGAAGCATGGATTAGATATGCAATGAATATTCTCATTAATAGTTGGTTGCTTGATTTCCAAGTAAGATTATATGATGATTAAGGATGGTGGTGTTTACAGTTGTGTGTATACTTTGATTTGGAGGTGTTAGTATGTGTGTAAATGATGTTTTGAACTTGGTTTTTAAGTGTATTAAGTCATGGTTTTGGTTTGGTATAATTAAGGGTAATTTTAAATGAGTTTTGAGGTGGTTTTTAGGTCTAAGCAAACTTGTATCAGTACTTGGGGTCAGATGTATTGGCACAAGTAAGTCAATGAGCAAATTGCTAAAGTAGTAAGGACTTGTATCAATATAAATCCCTACTTGTACCAAAACAACTATGGCAAATAGTTTTCTTTCCCTTGTTTTAAGTTGTTTTGACCTTCAAGAACTTGTACTCGATTTCGGTCACCTTTAAACACCTAGAAATCATTTTAAAGCACTTTTAATATGATTTTATAATGAATTGAAATACATGAAATGGATTGATTCAATTGGTCTTATGTTGTTTCCTCAATGTAATTAAAGAATGAAGTTGATTTAACTTGTTTTGGCAATAAATGTGATGTCTCACATTTGAACCCCATGGTTTGGTCAAGTTTTAGGTGTTGTAGCACCTTGGGACAGAGGATGACATGTATACAAGGCTCGGGGCCTCAGGTCAAAGGCAGGAAACCTATATTGCCTTTCCTACTTCCTTACCCCAAGTTCCACTTTCTCCTCCCTATCTTCTACTTCAACCACCCTAGTAGATGGCTCTTCGCAAGGCAAGCAACCTCTATTTCCTCTCCTACTTCCTTACTCCAAGTTCCACTTGCTCCTCCCTATCTTCTATTCCGACCACCCTAGTAGACGGCTCTTCGCCCTATCTTACATAAGGTGAACCATCCATCTCCACCACCTACTCTTCTATGTATCAATAGTCATTAGATGTTTTTACTAGAAATTATTGCATTAACTAATATTTTTAACCAAGTTGTAACACCCGCCTACCGAACCAAATCGCTAGGTCCGAGTTACTAAACATCACATTCGTTGCCAGAGCAACTATTGTCATTAACCTAGTAAATAAATCATACAAACATTCAAACATGTTATAAACATAATCACATAACCATACACATTTAAATTCGAACTTTAATCGAGCTTACGAAAGCTCTTTTGTTGATCTGAACATGATTTGGGACCAAATTACAAAGCTTCCAAATTTTCCAATTAGGTACCGATACCCTAACTAGGTATCGATACCACATTTGGCTTCAATATTTAGAAAAGTCATCTTTAAATCACATGTACCGATACTTATCTTAAGGTACCAATACTTCTTTATAAGTATCGATATCGAATTCTAGTATCAATATCGTTTTTCGATTTTGTTTGTTTTGTAAAAATTAGACAAATTTCAAGCGTATTGATACCTTGATGTAGGGTGTCGATACTTTAGTTTGGTATTGATACCATTTTGACATTTGTTTGTTTGAAAACTAATTGAAATTGTTAAGTATCGATGCTTATGCCAGAGTATCGATACCTTAATGCCTAAAATGTCAAAAACTCTCTTTTAGATACCTATTCCATGCCCAAATCCTTCCTTACCCAAATGGTGACCTTGGCAACATTAGATCCTACAAAATAACTCACAAATCCTTACTCAAACATATCATCCATCCAACCATCAACAATCCACACAAAATCTCATCCAAAACATGACTAATTTATGTCAATCGTGCCTAAAAACCATATTCTATCTAACATAAACATACCAATTTCATGCTCAACTCACCTACTATCAATTATAAGCATCTCATTTACCTACTTCAACTTCAATATACCAAACATATGCACTAATATGCATCCAAGCCATTACCCAAAATATGCCATCTTATGCTATGTACCAAGTTATTATTTATAAACACCTAACACATATTCAAAACATACCAACAAGCATTAATCTTCCATACCATATCAACCACATACAACATATAAGCTTACTTACCAAATTGCTTTCATTTGATCAAAACATACATTCTTAGTATAACTTATTCTCAAACATAAAAACATAGCCTATAACAAGGTGTTCCTAATGGGTATACGCCAACAAAGACAAAGGAAAGATTCACCAACATTATTGAGTCTAGGATTACAGCTGGATGCTAGTATTGATAAGTGGATCACGATCAAAACCTAACCTAGGCATGGAAAATAAAACCATACCCTAGTAACTATATCTGACTCTACCCAAACAATTATTAAGGTAAAAATTTATCCAATCTCGAATAAAGTTCAATTTATAAATCATCACTTTCGATTCATCAACCAATCATCATTTTATATATATAATATCACAAATCAGCCCAATTCAAGATAAATTTCATATTTTCATCAAGATTCAATATTTTCAATTCCTTTCCATTTAGTCCTCTATATCGCTAACCAAATCAAAATCGTATCAATTCCACTCAATTTATCAAATTCAGCTTACCTCAAAATCTTACCATGCAAAACAATATAAAAATGCAACAATCAAAGTAGTTCAAATTATAGAAAAACAAACCGAAAACTCCGAGTTATTTGTTGATAACTTTAGCTTTTCCTTTTTCTTTTGAGGATTATGGGTCGAAGTTAGCTATAGATTAACATACACATACAATACAATCAATACTCAATCAAAATCAAAATCAATTGTATAAATAGGCCGAACTAACCAATTGAAACTTCAAACTTTAAATCCCTATGGCCTAAACTTTCTTCTCCATAACAATGAAGAGTTCGGCTGCATGGAGATAATGAAGAGAAATGATTTCTCTTTCTCTCCAATATGCTTAACATATAACTTGTTTTATTTTTATTATATATGTATAATAAATTAATTAAATTTTATAATATAATTCCTATACACCACTAAGCTATCTTCCACCAACATTCCTAAAGACGTAAAATTGTCACTTTAATCCTTATACCAATTTCTAATAAAAAATTTCTATATCAATTGAAATTTTATCACTTTTACAACTTAGTCCCTAAGCCCTAGTCATACACTTATTCGACAAAATTAACTATCCAATATTCAATTCAATTATATAGAAACTCCATAAATATTTAATAAAAATATTTACAAGCTCGGTTTATGGAAACAAAGTCTCACAACCATATTTTCGAATATCACTAACTTTCGAATCGTTACACATATACTTAATAATAAAATTATTTTAATAATGCTATATCATTAAAAATGTTTTTAACTAGCTTCTTTAAATTTATTTCTTAACAAATCATTATTAACAAGATTTAGATGTGTACTCTATATAAAAGAATTGAAGGTCTAACTGCAAAGTTAGCATTTTACAAAAAGCTATATTTGAAGGAATGCACTATCACTCAACAATATAAAGTCTTAATCGAGAAGAGTCCAGAAGAATTTATTTCTATAATAATAAAATGGGTAGAAGAAGTAACTGAAATTATATCTATATATTAAGAAAAATATACGAGTTATATATATAAAAAATAAGTATTAAGGATTATAAGTTAATATAATCTTCTACCAGGACGAAACCAAAAAAACTTTAATTGTGATCGAAGTTAAATTTAAAAAAAGTAAAATGTTAAAAAAATAATATAAATTAATGTATAATATTAAAACTCAAGAAATTAATATATAATATGATATAATCTAGCACTAATTACAAAACTATTAAAATGGTAATTAAATAAATCTAAAGGTTAAACACATAAAAGTTTAGAGAGAGTCAATCATGTTATAAATATTAAACTAACGAGGATTTATACAAACTAAATCTTCTAATTGATAATTAGATAAAAAAAACCTTAGTTTAATTATTTTTTATTATCAATATGTTTATTTTTTCAGTCAAAACTTGACCAGTTTTCTATATTATTTAAAAATATATTTGATTTTGTATGTATACCATTTTTTATTAATTAAATTAAAAAAAAATTATAATTTACAATTCTTGCTAATGATAAGTGTTTTTTTAGTGCTGTGAGAACGTAATATATGTAAAACATAATATACATAATAATCACACTGAAAACATCAAAACAGAAATGCTAATTGCTAATGTGTATATATATCAAGAAATACAAAATTATGAAGACAGTCAATCATAATTTCACCAAGAATTTGTATTAATGTTATTTAAAAAGAATTACCCTATCAAAATATTAGTAATCTCATACCAAATTAATATCCTAAAATCATTCAATCAATAAAAATTAATTTTGCATAAAAATCCTAATATGTTACAAGTAAAGCTAAAATCGGATTTTTGAATTTTAGTGTATGTTTCTAATTTTCTTTTGGAGGGTTAATTATTCGGGCAATGGTAATATTTAGGTAAAGCCCTCCCAATAAAGTCAACTCCAAGATTTGAACTTAGTTTAAATGCTTTCGAAAGAAGTCCGCTTCCACTTCTTCCAACTTCTTATTAGTAATTAATAATTTAGTTATCAATTATCTTATTTATGTAAAACAAAATGGTGTAAATTTATTTAACATATTATCAATATTTTTTTGAAGTGTAATAAGTACCATACAATTATAAATACAAGTTCGAATAACTATAAGTATCAAACTATTATAAACGAACTATTTGAATAACCACTAAGTAGAACTAAACTATTATAATACAAACAAATTAATATCTAATACAATCTAAACTAAAATCAACAAACTAATATAAACATATTAATACCTAATACAATCTATACTCTGAGACTAAGAGAATAACAAAACTACTAAAATAAATTTGTCAGGAGGTTTTGAATTTTGATTGAATCACACTTGGAGCATAATCGTAACTACAATCGTTATCATAAATCAACAACAAACAAGAAGGCAAAGACCAAAAATAAGAAAATATAAATTATATTCTAGGGGTTTTTTTTTCAACTATATATATATATATATATATATCTCCATACTTTTTTTTTTCTTTTACAACAAAAGCTGGGGTTGGGATCCATATCTCAACCATCATCTATAATGACACTATTCATTACACCTTACCTTCCAACTTAAAAAGAAATTGCCCCATCATGGCAAAAGAATAAACCAATATTAACATAAAAAACAGCCAAAACCAACCAAACAAATCCGCAATAAAATTAGCTTTTACAGTTTGAATGTCAGAAAACAATAAATCAATAGAAATATGTCACAATAGGAGAACGATGTGTGCAAATATGTATCATATATATGAGGGGTAAATGAATAGAATTTACAACCATCGAGATGGCAATAGTGTTTGTAAATCCCCATTGTTGACCTTGACTCCAAAAAGAAGGGATCATACATCTAAGCTTCCTATGCCTTTTGTAAAAATTGGAAGGCTGAAATCTTTCTCCCGGAGCAAATTGGAAGGAATTTAATTTTTAAAATATTTAAATTTTTTGGTCAAAAAAATATTTAAAATATTTTATTTATTTGATTTATAAGTATTTTAATAAAAGTAAAATTGAGTTAGAGCGAAGATTCTATATGGATGTATATAATAAAATTTTTGTGTTATAATTTTATTTAATTAGTGCCTAAAAATTAATATTTTTTTAGGAACAAGACTCACAAATCCTAAAACCTTCAACAAACATAATTAAGCAACTCCAAATAGCTAATGGAGGCAATCATGCGTCATGCCTCCCAGGCATAATTGGACAGATACTTCCCAAAATGTTATTACACAAGCTAGGCCCCTTTATTTTACTGTTTAAAAGTATCCTTAATTTTGTTGCTCTTCCAATTGAATCTCCTTGTGGTTGCCGTTGGTGTAAAGGTTGATACATTTGTACCATTTAGCACAAAACACGTAGATTATAAAATCGAGAGCAGTTAGAGCAGCGATAAGGAAGAAGAACCGGTCCATATGGCCTTGGTTCAGGTCAGCTGGGATCCAACCCGGACTATCATCTCTTGCTGTAGTCCCCATAACCATGCTAACTAATAAACTGCTAACGTAGTTTCCAAGAGAAATGGAAGCCATGCAAAGGGAGCTTCCAAAGCTTTTAATACCATCCGGAGCTTGTCCATTGAAGAACTCCAATTGACCAACGTACATGAAAACTTCAGATGCACCAACTAATATGTATTGTGGAACTTGCCAAAATATGCTTAAACGACTTTTTTTCTCACTCGGCCTCACCAATTTGAGTCTTTGTATCTCGGTCACACCCGCTGCAATCATTGCCATCATTCCCATCACAAGTCCGATCCCCATTCTTTGAAGCTCTGTCAATCCCTTGGGGCTACCACTCAATCTTCTGGCCAAGGGGACGAGAATTTGACGATAGATTCCGGTGCAACTGAGAACGCTGCAAATGTCGAAAGCCGACATGCTGGCTGCTGGAAGGTGGAAATCTCCCAGTTTTGAGGTCATTACATCTCCTTGCTCCACAAAAAGGGATACCATTTGCGTGAAGATGACAGAGTAAATTATGGTACAAAGCCAAATGGGTAACATTTTCAGTACACATTTGACTTCTTCAACCTGAGTTACTGTGCAAAGCCTCCATGGATCTTTTCTTCCACACAAATCATATTGAGTTATTGTAGCCGCCTTGTCCAGGAACCTGCATTTCAATTTCAAGTAACTAAATTAACAACCTAAATAAAAAACATGAGCAAATCTATGGAGCTTATTTAAGACAATAGTTAATACTTGAAATCATCACTGTGGGGGATTTTTCTGCTGCCTTTGATTGCGGATTCGGGTCCTTCTACCTCATACAACGCATCGGCAGTAGCTGGGGCGACATTCCACTTCCTATAAGCAGCCACGAATACTTGAGTGACGCGTGTTAGTGGGTTGCCACATGGTTTTATATACTTATATCTTGATGTCCCCAACAAATACAATAGTAACGCTATAATAGCCCAACCTAAGGAAACCAAGAAGCCTAGCGTCCATTTTCCTGAATCTTCATAGTAAACCAGTATGGTGCTTGAAAATAAAGATCCCACATTAAGTGCAAAGTAGAAGTAACAAAAGAATGCAGCTTTGGAATCTGCTGCTTTGGGATTCGAATCATCGAACTGGTCTGCTCCAAAAGTGCCTATCGTCGGTTGATGCCCCCCGTATCCAAAGGCAATCAGATATATTGATAAGTAAAAAGTACCGACGCCTACTGATGATGAGTGCCTGCACATCTTCGTTCCATCACCACAATCCGCAGGGTTTATCAAGAAAAGCCACGAAGCAAAGGATAGTAGCCCCAGACCCTGCAAACAACGTTTCAATTAAGTGCATAAATGATAAAACTCAAGAACAAGGAGGGTGATTTTGTATGGTTTTTATGTATTTAACAAAACCAGTATCAGCTGAAAGACAGCACATGTCAAGTAACGACCCCAGTAGGAATCGCTAAGGAATGCTCCCATCAGAGAGCAGAGGTAAACAGTTCCAGTCCACTTGCTCACATTATTTGCAGCATCGCTATTATCTTGGTCTAGAACCCTGGTTAAGAACAACACCAAGTTCACACTTACTCCAAAGAAAGCTAAGGTTGCTAGACCTTGATTCACTGCACCCAAATTGAACAACAATTATTTCACAGGTTCCTAACATATAAAGCAGTACTTCATGTATAATACAAACGATTTAAGGTTATTCGAGAAATACCCAGCAAGAGACTTGCAAATTTCCATTCTCCTGACTTCTTAATAATTTCTTCATTAATCTGTCATATTATAATAGTTGGGATGTTAATATTAACAAGAGGAAAGGAAGAAGAAAGTCGTAGCTGCAGTACTAGTTTAGTTCGCTAACCTTTATTTCAGTCTCATTGGTGGATAGATACTCAATGACAGCCATTGTTAGCTTCTTCAGCAGAAAACAGTACAAACGAGGACAAAAACCTTATAATAGAGAGGAACGGAAACGAATCCTTTGTTAATTAATGTGAATGGATAGAGGTGAGACAGAGTATTTCCAATGAAGATCGTGAAAAAACGAAAAAAACGGAAGGCAAGGTTGAGACGTATGAAATTAGTTCCAAACAAGTGTAGGAAGGAAGAGATAATTCACCGTACTACTAACCTTGAGTTGAGACCTTTTATAGAAAACTTGGACTTATTCTTCAAAGAACAAAAAAAGATAGCTTAGACTTGAACGGAAGGGAAGCAAACAACTGGAAGAAAAGGAAGTTTCCTTATTAGGAGAGAAGAGATGAGAGGATGATATGAAAAGAATACGAGGAAAGACTTATGTGTATACCTAATAGAGGAATTGAGTTCATGTTTCGGTACAAGAAAAAATATCGTAAGGAAAAAGTGGATAGAAATATTGGTGGAATATAGAAAGAGAAGTTCGGTTTAAACGGCGTCAACGCATGCAACATATATTACGTCCTTTCTTCCAGGAAATCTTGGTTAGTATTTTCATTTTATAAGTCACAATCCCTCTTTCTTACGTCAGTTTTCCAAAATATATTGATATTCGCTACTAAATTTCACTATTGCTATCACACATGTATATATATTATTACAATTTATACACTTTTTAGAATTTTTTCTGACGTATACTCTCATTTTCCAAACGTTACAATTTGTTAAATACACCCTAAAGAAATAATTTTAATTTACTGAGTATGCAAAGTAATATATATTATATAAAGTAAAGTATAAAATAATTCTAATTAAGAAACAATCCTATCTGAAAGCTTAAAATTGCAACCAGTGTTATTTGACACATCATCACTATTAATATTAAATAACGGTTGGATGATATTATTTATTATCAATAATTGTATCTTAAAATAAATTAAGATAATACACTAGCATTTGGGAGATGTCAGAATTGTTAGTGTCGGATGTGCTAGAGAGTGACAGAGTCTGCACAATTAGAGTGGGTTGAAGCGCATGAAATCTTACTAGGCTTGGAGCTTGCTTGCGAAATGGGCCTAAATTGTTTTTACTAGAGTCAAATAATTTTCATGTAATTTCTAAGTTTGCTCATGATGATTTAACTTTATTGGGTCATGTGATTTATGAGGCCCGAAGTTTTCTTAAGTATAGTTTAGATCCGCAGATTGTTTGGTCGATGCTTTGTGACATATAGGCTTAGCTAAGTTAAATGATTTTTTGTTTGACTTGGACTATCCAAGCGAACTTCATTCTTTTTGTAGTTAGGGATGCTTCTCAAATTATGTTGAATAATTTTTTTAAGCCTTTGTATTTAAAAAAAAAAAGAGCATTAAGGAAATTTTTACTTACATCCCCAATTCCTACGTAATAGAGAATTTTTATTTACTCATTTTGTTCACCAATTGGTCTGGTGACAGAAACCCATTTATATTTAAACAATATATATTAGGGTGTAAATTAATCTAAAACTAAAATATTTTATTTCTTAGGATCCACATACTCCCTCGACTGATATAACATGTCCTAGAAAGATAACTTTTGTCAACCAAAATTCACGTTTACTTAACTTTTTATACAGTTGCTTTTCCCTAAAGACTCGTAACACAATTCTCAGATGCTTATCATGCTCCTCCTCTGATTTCGAATGTTTCAAGATATCATCAATAAATTGATCCAAATACAACTGGAAAATATGGTTAATGAGATTCATGAATGTTGCAAGAGCATTCATGATACGATCCGCCTCGGTGTTGAGTTGAGTCGTATTTGTGTTGCCCGATCGTCTACGATGAAGTAAGGAACAAATGTATAGCTAACAAATAAAATTGATAAAATAGGCTCAATATTGTTTTATAACAACAAAGGTTCAGGAAAAATGGCTAAGAATGGATGTATTCGGTTATGATAAAATGAAGGAAAGAAAAACGGCCCAAGAAACAAGTAAGAACCAACACTAATAAGTGTCGACCCAAAACTTATACGTTTAATGAGATGGACAAAAAATTCAATCAAAACCTCGACCCGCTATCTAGAAAGATAGGAACCTCGGTATAGGGTTCGAACGCCTCACTTGCTAAAGTGATAAGTTCGGGATAAAGCAAAGAACGGGTTGACGTCACTAGCTTCGTAGATAAGCCAACAAGTTTTTGTACAAAATCAGAGAAAAGTAATTCTCACCAAATGAACAGAGTTTCATTCAAAATGATCAAAAGTCCATTACAAAATCTGATTTCACCTATTTATAGTGCTAAAACAGGGTAGCCAAATAGTCACAAGCATTCACCTTAATGTGCTAATTAAAAGCTGAATTAAAGTTCAAATCTCTTGCCATTCTTGAAACAAATAACTCCTTCATTGAATTCTCTTCAATTCAGCTGAATGAATGTCTTTAATTGCTTGAAAAATGACTCTTGAGTTAGCCCTTGGCCAGCCGAATAGACACCAACTTATTAACCAGCTCCTTAATGGTATCTGAATGCTTGAATTAACCTTTGAAATGGCAAAAACGGGCTGGTAGTTTAAAAGGTTGCTGCCAAAATTAAATAGATGATATAATGCTCCTTAAAACCTCCTTAAATGATGTATAAACCTCCTTTGTAACAGCCCCTTTACTTTGTAACTGAAAAGGACTTGAACAGCCACTTTATTTAATTTGTAACAGCCTTGAATTGTAACAGTTATAAACTGAAGAGACACCTGCAATAAACACATTAAAATGAACTTATTAAACATATTTAAACACTAATTAAACATATCAAAAATAAATACTTAACTTAAGTAAATAAATTAAACACATGCAATAACTATTGTAAGAGCCCATTTTTGCCCGGCCTATAAACCAATAGAATAAACCAAACTCAAAAAGAATCCAATAGCAGTCCATTTTTAAGGTCCATTTACATCTAGCCCAATAATAACTAACCCGTTTAGTCCAAAACCCAACTATAATATGGCTCAAACCGTTTTAACCTAAACTACCCAAATTTAACATAACCCTAAGCCCAAACACTAAACCCAATTGGCCCAAATGTAACCACAAATCAGAAAACCCTAATAGCTTGCAACGAGCCATCGCGACGCAATCAGCCCCTGCCCTCGCACGTGCGCCACTGCCACGCGTGCTACGCCGCGCCACGTCACCATACGGCTCCGTACACTAGCTGGCCGAATACCTGCAGCAGACACAAACAAACACAGAACAACCTCGCAAAAAAGGAAAATAACAGCGAGGATAAATTGGAATTTGATGATTGTATTTTGAATTTTTTTTGGATCCGGCTATATAAAGCCGTTTTTGAATCTGTAAAAGGGTTCTCTTTCCTCTATACACGAAATCAATACAAAGAAATCAAGAGAAGGTTTTCTTCTTTACCGTTCTATTTTCTTTTCCGACGGCCTTTCTTTCTTTTTCTGGTTTTTTTATTAACCATATACATAGAGGCATATATACAGGATAAAAAGAAAAGAGGGGAGATCAGAGAGAGTGAACGTACCTGGAGGCCAGATTCTTGCTCTCTCCGCCATCATCGGAGTGGAAGTGAGAATCGGAGGGTCTTGAGAGTGACGATTCACCAAAGCGGCGGAAACTTTAGAGTTTCTTTAAGTTTTGAAAAATGATTTAGGTTTTAGGTTTTTGTTTGTTTCTGAGTGAGTTAAAACGTTGTCGTTTGGAGCCAATATGGTGGCTTTAAAATGGCGTCGTCTGCTAGCCCTCGACCCGCGTGGTGACCCGACCCGAGGAGGATCCGCGCATTTTAGTTCGTTGGTTTATTTACACAACTGGTCCTTTTTAGTTTCGCATGATTTTAATTCGACTTTTCTGCCGTTTTCAATTTATGCTATATAGTTTATTCTGGTTTCAATTTGGTGCATGGCCAAACAGTACCGTTTTCCATGCTTGATTTTAAATATCCAAATTCGTGCATTTATTTGCTATTTTAGTCCCCTAATTTTGAATCGATTTCAATTTTAATCCTTCAAATGTTTTAATTTTGATTTAACCATTTTTTAGTTATGTTTACTATTATTTTTATTGTTCTTTTTAATCTTTTTCCTCGTTTTTTGCTACTATTCTTATATTTTTATTTGTTTATACCTTTTATTTATTTATTTATTTATTTATTTTTATATTTTATGATTTTAAATCTTTTGTAAATAATGATATTCAAATTTGTTTATGCTTTTTTATTTGTGAATTAAATCCATTGTTTTAGTATTTTAGATTTATTATCATATATTTGTTTTTAAAAAATTTGCCATATCATTTTTAAAGTGTTGTCTTATTACGATACATTAGTATTTTATCACGCATTTTTTATTATTTAATGTTATTTATATAATAATTTATTTGTATAATCGATCAATGATTTCAAATTATATTCTTTTATACCAATTTCTATATATTTTTCTTATGTAAAATATTCCAATGTCTGTTATTATATATTATTATTTACAATATGCTTATGAAATATTCATTCTAAATCCATGCTTGTATGTCTTATAATATTCACATCCAAATTCATTCAAATAAAGTTATTTTATTTAACATCATTCTTAATTTTCTTTTAAATCTACTTCCAAACTCAAATGTATCGTTGCTTTTTTAAAATCATTGTTGAGATGATATATTCCTTACCTTAATGTGCCACTTGAAATTGATTATTGATTCTTTTAATTTTCAATTGTTAATGTTGGTATTTGCTTAATGTGCTTAAAATTATTATTGTTATTTTTATTTGAATTTACCTATTGCTTGCTTAATGTTTTTGTGTACGATTGGATTGCAAGTTATTCTATTACATTTGTACATTTGTGTTCAATTGTATCATATTCGTTCTAAAAATAATGTTTCATTAAAGCATTAGAATCATTTTATTTCACAAATTTTCAAAAAAGGCTCTGTGTTCGTGATTCTCGAGATAATTGTGCCCTAACTTATTAGGCTTCGATTCTTCTCGTAGAACTCAAATAGCTAAGTGTTTTTTAAACCCTAAAACTTCTAAGCAAGGCTCTTTGGGATTTCAAAATATTGGATCCTAACTTATTGGATCTGATGTTTTGCTACCTCAAATTAAGGATTTCTAAAATAAAGGCAATATTCGATATGTTTAGGAATTTTGTGAAATCAAACCCTAACTTATTGGGTCTTGATTTTCTCATTTGACCCAATTAACCAAATACCCTTCTTAAAATGCATAGGTTTTGAAAATCAAAAGATAGACTTAATTTTGAGGATTTAAAATGTTGCACTCTAGCTTACTGAGTGCGACAATTTATTTTTTTGAAATAAGTAAGTCTCATCATCCAATTTATTTCATTCAAATTTTCATTTCAAGGGATCGTATTTTAAAATCTTTTCAAAATCTCGACACTAAGACATTAAACAATCAATTCGGTACCAATTTTGAGCGTCACGAGGGTGTTAACCCTTCCTCGTGCGTAACCGACTCCCGAACCTATTTTTCTCAAAATTCGCAGACCTAAAATTATTTTCAAGGTGATCCGATCACACCTCAATAAAAGATCGGTGGCGACTCCAATTCTCATTTTTAAAAGTCGATCCTCATTTTTCAAAATAAAAATGGTTTCGATAGGTTGGCGACTCCACTGGGGACACCAAGAGAGTCAGGCCGTAAAATTGATTGTTTTTGTCTTGTTGCCGAAAATTAAAATTTTGATTTGAAAAAAATTACGATCTTCTCGTTGTATTTGTTTACATGATTATTGTAAATTGAATTTTATATTTTGTCATCATATTGCATGAAGGCTATTTTGGTCTTACCCCTCTAAGTGAGAGTGAGAAGCTACTCCTTCGTGAGGTTTTCACCTCCGTGCAGGATAGTGGATCACTTTCGGGATACATTCGTACCTATGTCTTCGTGAGATTTTCATCTCCGTGCAGCCATAGGGAAATGTATTCCCTTGAACCGAACTCGGTCTGTATGAGCCTATAATGGGTGAGGATCGAGGAATCTGTTGGTTCGGGTACCTTAACTTTAGAACCAAACCTCATATAGTGGACTTAGGAACTTAACCTAGGTAGAGCCACTCTAAATCCCTAGTGGTTACCTGATTAGGTACTTTCTGTTTTCCTTGTTTACTTCTGTTTTGTACTAACCCCTTTTGCTATGTTTTGATTGTGATTGCATTGCATTTACATCTTAGGAAAGAGATATTGATTCAAGTCCAATTACTAAATTAGAAAGCATGTCATGGAATACAGATTCCTTGATAAAGTGGAAAATAATACGGCTACCTTAATATATTCTGAAAAACACATGGAAGAGTTCGTGACCTTGCTTCGTAGCCTGAGGATTCAAGGTGATTGTCTAAGAGCCTTCGACGTTCTAACTCCCTTAAAGAAACTGATGAGCCTTATGAAGATGGGCAAATAATAGATCGCGACCAAGATCAAGAAAAGGATTTAGAAATGGCATCTATTGAAAATTGGCGAGATTGTCTCAAACATGCGGACGAAGAAAAAGATCGATGTTGTCTCTTGGAATATAAGGGCGAAGCCGTACATGCCTCTGCTTTATGTAAAGGAATTTTCTTTCTAGAAAAGTTTCCTAAATGTAATTGAATCAGAATCAACGTCTCTTTAGGCATGCATTTCATATATCTGCATCATATGCATTAAAATCCATTGAAATAGTCTAAACGAGTAAATTTATTTCAGCTAATCTGGAAAACCAACCAACCAAACATCCTTACGGTACTCGTCTCAAAACTAAGGAAATGGATCAAAGATTAGAGAAATTGGAGCGAATGCAAAAGGATATGCAATATCAGTTACAGATGCAAATGGAGCAATTGGAAAAAATTCAACAGGACATGACAGAAAGGATGCTGAAGTCTCAAAAGGACATGATGACTGAGATGACGCAATTACTAAAAGGAATAAATAAGGGGAAAGGCCCTATGGTAAATGATGAAGGAGAAGACAAGGATAGACCTATCTATCCTCTAGGCTTTACGCCTTTGCATGCGCAGATTCAGACCGAGGTGCCTCCGCGCAGATCCTCTGTTTCAATTGAGCCTCAGCGGTTTCAAGATGATGTTTCAATGCCGATGAACTTTCAGGCTGGATCAGGTTCTAATCCTAGAGATAACCCAGTGAATCTTGTTATTCCTGATTTCGATGAAATGGCTGAAAAAGAGAAGGCAAACGTCGAACTGTCAAAACAATGGGAGGATAGGTGTAAATGGTTAGAGGAAAAATTTAAAGCCCTGGAAAGCACCGATAGTCACCATGGAATCGATGCAAAAGATCTGAGCTTGGTTCCAGACTTAGTACTCCCTCACAAGTTCAAGATGCCTGAATTTAAGAAATATAGTGAGACTAGCTGCCCCAAAGCCCATATCACCATGTTCTGTAGAATGATGACTAGCTACATTAACAACGATCGGCTGCTAATACACTGCTTCCAAGACAGTTTGATAGGGGCAGCGTCCAAATGGTACAATCAATTGAGCCGTACCAAAATTGGTTCATGGAGGGACCTAGTTCAAGCATTCATGAGATAATACAGTCATGTGACAGATATGGTTCCTGACAGAATCACTTTGCAAAACATGGAAAAGAAATCAAAAGAAAGTTTTAGACAGTATGCGCAGAGATGGAGAGAGATCACGGTTCAGGTTCAACCCTCACTCCTAGAGAAAGAAATAACGATGCTCTTTATCAACACATTTAAAGCCCCTTTCATCACACACATGTTAGGAAGTGCTACAAAAAGCTTTTCTGACATAGTCGTGAGCGGTGAAATGATTGAAAGTGCCGTGAGAAGCGGAAAGATTGATGCTGGGGAGAATAATAGAAGGTCAGACTTAAAGAAGAAGGAAAACGAGGTGAGCAACTTGAACACTTACAACAAATCGATTACACAGCCAAGAAAGGTGATTGCTAGTCAGCAAGGTTCATCTAGACAAGAACTTGGTGTGAAACAAGGTACTGAGAACCTCCAGTTCACGCCAATCCCAATGTCGTATAAGGAGTTGTATCAAAGGTTATTCGATGCGCACATTGTTTCCCCTTTCTACTCAAAACCCCCACAGCCTCCGTACCCCAAATGGCACGATACGAATGCACAATGTGAATATCATGCGGGAAATACGGAGCATTCCATAGAAAATTGCATTGCCTTTAAAAAAGTGATTGAAAGGCTTATCAGTAGAGGCGTCGTCAAATTTGAGGATTCCTCCAGTGCAGAAAATTCGTTACCTAATTGATAATGGAGTGAATGCAGTGCATGAAGAAGAGTGGGAAATGTTCACATCGACGAAAAGCAACTGAAGAAGGGACCTTATTAGATATTCGCCCTTATAAATTTGGGAGTGTTCTAAGTAATTAGACTGTGGAAGAAATCTCTGTTGTTTTTAGAGCTTATTTAGAGTAATGTTTAGAACATTTTTGTTGTTTTTAGCCTAAAATGATAGAAATTCCTTTGTGGAAAAGGCTCATGTCTGAACGTTATTATTCTAATGAAATACATCTTTGCGATCACTTTTGAGCTAATGTTATTTCATTTGAATAATTATTTCTGATTATTTTATTCTTTTGGATTTTCTTCCACATCATTCATTCATTAATAATCGTATTGTATAAATAATTGTTCATAAATTTATACATTCTTTTGTATATTCTTTGGTACTTATTATGGGTCCCCAGATATCAATTACATGAATGACGCTGCTACAGACTTAGATTTTCCTCTTGAGCGAGGCAGGTGTTTAGACGGATCTTATGACTTTGAAAATGACAAAGATTGTAGCTTATCTCAGACTTGTTGAGGATGGTAGAACAAGAGAATCGACAGATCCTACGTCACGAGGAACCATTAGAAATTGTGAGCTTGGTGATTGACCTGGCCTCAAAGACGAAACGACTCCTTATTAAGTTATTCTAGAGTTCAAGGATGTCTTTGTATGGTCATACCAAGATATGCCCGAGTTAAGCACTGATAATGAAATCTGCACAACAGCACGATGTCAGAAATTTGCAATATGAACAATACAATTCTTTGCCGGGGCAATGCCTCTCTCGTCGACCCAACATAGCTTTGCCCATTTGAAGTCGAGTTTTCATTCCTTCAAGATGTTGATTGGAATTTTCTGTCGTAGTTGCACCCCAAAAGGCTCCAGGAAAGAAATCTGATGCCAAAGAAGATTTTTCATATACAAGATGAAAGTGGAAGATCTTATTGAAAGGGATGACATGGACTTGCCTAATCCTATGGGTTTAGATCCAATTTCAAAAAAAAATCAAAACAAAAAAGATAAGAAGAAGAAAAATCAAAAATCAAGGTCAAAATGAAAATGAAAAAAGAGAGAAGAAAAAAGGAAAAGAAAAAGAAAATGAGAGGTCAATGCGAAAATCCGCAAAGGGCGCTTTGACCAAAGGGGATTTGAGTTGAAAACCTGAAAAGGGCGACTCAAATTTTGAGCAAAATGGGGCATGGACATCCATTATCGAAGACTTCTAATGGGCATTACTTCATTTTTGAGATCGTTTGAGGCTGTATTGTACGCCAATTTCATCATATGCTTATTTCAGAGAAGATGGTATTGGAAAATGTATTAAACTTGAATGACAGCACGATAGCAGAGGGCTGTAATCAATTCAAAATTAGACACCACGGTTTGTCACTGTATTGCAAAATAATGAATTGCAAAAATGATTGAGACTTACAAGGGTTAGTATGTGAAGTTACCATCCGCCTTCTATTTTTTAGAATGTTTATCGGAGCTTTGATTGGGGCAACACTGTTTTCTCTTGTTTACAAGACGGAAGTAGTTCTACCAATTAAAGTACCGTTTTCCATGCTTGATTTTAAATATCCAAATTCGTGCATTTATTTGCTATTTTAGTCCCCTAATTTTGAATCGATTTCAATTTTAATCCTTCAAATGTTTTAATTTTGATTTAACCATTTTTTAGTTATGTTTACTATTATTTTTATTATTCTTTTTAATCTTTTTCCTCGTTTTTTGCTACTATTCTTATATTTTTATTTGTTTATACCTTTTATTTATTTATTTATTTATTTATTTTTATATTTTATGATTTTAAATCTTTTGTAAATAATGATATTCAAATTTGTTTATGCTTTTTTATTTGTGAATTAAATCCATTGTTTTAGTATTTTAGATTTATTATCATATATTTGTTTTTAAAAAATTTGCCATATCATTTTTAAAGTGTTGTCTTATTACGATACATTAGTATTTTATCACGCATTTTTATTATTTAATGTTATTTATATAATAATTTATTTTGTATAATCGATCAATGATTTCAAATTATATTCTTTTATACCAATTTCTATATATTTTTCTTATGTAAAATATTCCAATGTCTGTTATTATATATTATTATTTACAATATGCTTATGAAATATTCATTCTAAATCCATGCTTGTATGTCTTATAATATTCACATCCAAATTCATTCAAATAAAGTTATTTTATTTAACATCATTCTTAATTTTCTTTTAAATCTACTTCCAAACTCAAATGTATCGTTGCTTTTTTAAAATCATTGTTGAGATGATATATTCCTTACCTTAATGTGCCACTTGAAATTGATTATTGATTCTTTTAATTTTCAATTGTTAATGTTGGTATTTGCTTAATGTGCTTAAAATTATTATTGTTATTTTTATTTGAATTTACCTATTGCTTGCTTAATGTTTTTGTGTACGATTGGATTGCAAGTTATTCTATTACATTTGTACATTTGTGTTCAATTGTATCATATTCGTTCTAAAAATAATGTTTCATTAAAGCATTAGAATCATTTTATTTCACAAATTTTCAAAAAGGCTCTGTGTTCGTGATTCTCGAGATAATTGTGCCCTAACTTATTAGGCTTCGATTCTTCTCGTAGAACTCAAATAGCTAAGTGTTTTTTAAACCCTAAAACTTCTAAGCAAGGCTCTTTGGGATTTCAAAATATTGGATCCTAACTTATTGGATCTGATGTTTTGCTACCTCAAATTAAGGATTTCTAAAATAAAGGCAATATTCGATATGTTTAGGAATTTTGTGAAATCAAACCCTAACTTACTGGGTCTTGATTTTCTCATTTGACCCAATTAACCAAATACCCTTCTTAAAATGCATAGGTTTTGAAAATCAAAAGATAGACTTAATTTTGAGGATTTAAAATGTTGCACTCTAACTTACTGAGTGCGACAATTTATTTTTTTGAAATAAGTAAGTCTCATCATCCAATTTATTTCATTCAAATTTTCATTTCAAGGGATCGTATTTTAAAATCTTTTCAAAATCTCGACACTAAGACATTAAACAATCAATTCGGTACCAATTTTGAGCGTCACGAGGGTGTTAACCCTTCCTCGTGCGTAACCGACTCCCGAACCTATTTTTCTCAAAATTCGCAGACCTAAAATTATTTTCAAGGTGATCCGATCACACCTCAATAAAAGATCGGTGGCGACTCCAATTCTCATTTTTAAAAGTCGATCCTCATTTTTCAAAATAAAAATGGTTTCGATAGGTTGGCGACTCCACTGGGGACACCAAGAGAGTCAGGCCGTAAAATTGATTGTTTTTGTCTTGTTGCCGAAAATTAAATTTTGATTTGAAAAAAATTACGATCTTCTCGTTGTATTTGTTTACATGATTATTGTAAATTGAATTTTATATTTTGTCATCATATTGCATGAAGGCTATTTTGGTCTTACCCCTCTAAGTGAGAGTGAGAAGCTACTCCTTCGTGAGGTTTTCACCTCCGTGCAGGATAGTGGATCACTTTCGGGATACATTCGTACCTATGTCTTCGTGAGATTTTCATCTCCGTGCAGCCATAGGGAAATGTATTCCCTTGAACCGAACTCGGTCTGTATGAGCCTATAATGGGTGAGGATCGAGGAATCTGTTGGTTCGGGTACCTTAACTTTAGAACCAAACCTCATATAGTGGACTTAGGAACTTAACCTAGGTAGAGCCACTCTAAATCCCTAGTGGTTACCTGATTAGGTACTTTCTGTTTTCCTTGTTTACTTCTGTTTTGTACTAACCCCTTTTGCTATGTTTTGATTGTGATTGCATTGCATTTACATCTTAGGAAAGAGATATTGATTCAAGTCCAATTACTAAATTAGAAAACATGTCATGGAATACAGATTCCTTGATAAAGTGGAAAATAATACGGCTACCTTAATATATTCTGAAAAACACATGGAAGAGTTCGTGACCTTGCTTCGTAGCCTGAGGATTCAAGGTGATTGTCTAAGAGCCTTCGACGTTCTAACTCCCTTAAAGAAACTGATGAGCCTTATGAAGATGGGCAAATAATAGATCGCGACCAAGATCAAGAAAAGGATTTAGCAATGGCATCTATTGAAAATTGGCGAGATTGTCTCAAACATGCGGACGAAGAAAAAGATCGATGTTGTCTCTTGGAATATAAGGGCGAAGCCGTACATGCCTCTGCTTTATGTAAAGGAATTTTCTTTCTAGAAAAGTTTCCTAAATGTAATTGAATCAGAATCAACGTCTCTTTAGGCATGCATTTCATATATCTGCATCATATGCATTAAAATCCATTGAAATAGTCTAAACGAGTAAATTTATTTCAGCTAATCTGGAAAACCAACCAACCAAACATCCTTACGGTACTCGTCTCAAAACTAAGGAAATGGATCAAAGATTAGAGAAATTGGAGCGAATGCAAAAGGATATGCAATATCAGTTACAGATGCAAATGGAGCAATTGGAAAAAATTCAACAGGACATGACAGAAAGGATGCTGAAGTCTCAAAAGGACATGATGACTGAGATGACGCAATTACTAAAAGGAATAAATAAGGGGAAAGGCCCTATGGTAAATGATGAAGGAGAAGACAAGGATAGACCTATCTATCCTCTAGGCTTTACGCCTTTGCATGCGCAGATTCAGACCGAGGTGCCTCCGCGCAGATCCTCTGTTTCAATTGAGCCTCAGCGGTTTCAAGATGATGTTTCAATGCCGATGAACTTTCAGGCTGGATCAGGTTCTAATCCTAGAGATAACCCAGTGAATCTTGTTATTCCTGATTTCGATGAAATGGCTGAAAAAGAGAAGGCAAACGTCGAACTGTCAAAACAATGGGAGGATAGGTGTAAATGGTTAGAGGAAAAATTTAAAGCCCTGGAAAGCGCCGATAGTCACCATGGAATCGATGCAAAAGATCTGAGCTTGGTTCCAGACTTAGTACTCCCTCACAAGTTCAAGATGCCTGAATTTAAGAAATATAGTGAGACTAGCTGCCCCAAAGCCCATATCACCATGTTCTGTAGAATGATGACTAGCTACATTAACAACGATCGGCTGCTAATACACTGCTTCCAAGACAGTTTGATAGGGGCAGCGTCCAAATGGTACAATCAATTGAGCCGTACCAAAATTGGTTCATGGAGGGACCTAGTTCAAGCATTCATGAGATAATACAGTCATGTGACAGATATGGTTCCTGACAGAATCACTTTGCAAAACATGGAAAAGAAATCAAAAGAAAGTTTTAGACAGTATGCGCAGAGATGGAGAGAGATCACGGTTCAGGTTCAACCCTCACTCCTAGAGAAAGAAATAACGATGCTCTTTATCAACACATTTAAAGCCCCTTTCATCACACACATGTTAGGAAGTGCTACAAAAAGCTTTTCTGACATAGTCGTGAGCGGTGAAATGATTGAAAGTGCCGTGAGAAGCGGAAAGATTGATGCTGGGGAGAATAATAGAAGGTCAGACTTAAAGAAGAAGGAAAACGAGGTGAGCAACTTGAACACTTACAACAAATCGATTACACAGCCAAGAAAGGTGATTGCTAGTCAGCAAGGTTCATCTAGACAAGAACTTGGTGTGAAACAAGGTACTGAGAACCTCCAGTTCACGC
The DNA here is from genome assembly GCF_007990345.1 of Gossypium hirsutum. Taxonomy (NCBI): domain Eukaryota; kingdom Viridiplantae; phylum Streptophyta; class Magnoliopsida; order Malvales; family Malvaceae; genus Gossypium; species Gossypium hirsutum. Next base: position 29,239,860 of record NC_053442.1, read on the forward strand.
CAATCCCAATGTCGTATAAGGAGTTGTATCAAAGGTTATTCGATGCGCACATTGTTTCCCCTTTCTACTCAAAACCCCCACAGCCTCCGTACCCCAAATGGCACGATACGAATGCACAATGTGAATATCATGCGGGAAATACGGAGCATTCCATAGAAAATTGCATTGCCTTTAAAAAAGTGATTGAAAGGCTTATCAGTAGAGGCGTCGTCAAATTTGAGGATTCCTCCAGTGCAGAAAATTCGTTACCTAATTGATAATGGAGTGAATGCAGTGCATGAAGAAGAGTGGGAAATGTTCACATCGACGAAAAGCAACTGAAGAAGGGACCTTATTAGATATTCGCCCTTATAAATTTGGGAGTGTTCTAAGTAATTAGACTGTGGAAGAAATCTCTGTTGTTTTTAGAGCTTATTTAGAGTAATGTTTAGAACATTTTTGTTGTTTTTAGCCTAAAATGATAGAAATTCCTTTGTGAAAAAGGCTCATGTCTGAACGTTATTATTCTAATGAAATACATCTTTGCGATCACTTTTGAGCTAATGTTATTTCATTTGAATAATTATTTCTGATTATTTTATTCTTTTGGATTTTCTTCCACATCATTCATTCATTAATAATCGTATTGTATAAATAATTGTTCATAAATTTATACATTCTTTTGTATATTCTTTGGTACTTATTATGGGTCCCCAGACATCAATTACATGAATGACGCTGCTACAGACTTAGATTTTCCTCTTGAGCGAGGCAGGTGTTTAGACGGATCTTATGACTTTGAAAATGACAAAGATTGTAGCTTATCTCAGACTTATTGAGGATGGTAGAACAAGAGAATCGACAGATCCTACGTCACGAGGAACCATTAGAAATTGTGAGCTTGGTGATTGACCTGGCCTCAAAGACGAAACGACTCCTTATTAAGTTATTCTAGAGTTCAAGGATGTCTTTGTATGGTCATACCAAGATATGCCCGAGTTAAGCACTGATAATGAAATCTGCACAACAGCACGATGTCAGAAATTTGCAATATGAACAATACAATTCTTTGCCGAGGCAATGCCTCTCTCGTCGACCCAACATAGCTTTGCCCATTTGAAGTCGAGTTTTCATTCCTTCAAGATGTTGATTGGAATTTTCTGTCGTAGTTGCGCCCCAAAAGGCTCCAGGAAAGAAATCTGATGCCAAAGAAGATTTTTCATATACAAGATGAAAGTGGAAGATCTTATTGAAAGGGATGACATGGACTTGCCTAATCCTATGGGTTTAGATCCAATTTCAAAAAAAAATCAAAAACAAAAAAGATAAGAAGAAGAAAAATCAAAAATCAAGGTCAAAATGAAAATGAAAAAAGAACGAAGAAAAAAAGGAAAAGAAAAAGAAAATGAGAGGTCAATGCGAAAATCCGCAAAGGGCGCTTTGACCAAAGGGGATTTGAGTTGAAAACCTGAAAAGGGCGACTCAAATTTTGAGCAAAATGGGGCATGGACATCCATTATCGAAGACTTCTAATGGGCATTACTTCATTTTTGAGATCGTTTGAGGCTGTATTGTACGCCAATTTCATCATATGCTTATTTCAGAGAAGATGGTATTGGAAAATGTATTAAACTTGAATGACAGCACGATAGCAGAGGGCTGTAATCAATTCAAAATTAGACACCACGGTTTGTCACTGTATTGCAAAATAATGAATTGCAAAAATGATTGAGACTTACAAGGGTTAGTATGTGAAGTTACCATCCGCCTTCTATTTTTTAGAATGTTTATCGGAGCTTTGATTGGGGCAACACTGTTTTCTCTTGTTTACAAGACGGAAGTAGTTCTACCAATTAAAGTACCGTTTTCCATGCTTGATTTTAAATATCCAAATTCGTGCATTTATTTGCTATTTTAGTCCCCTAATTTTGAATCGATTTCAATTTTAATCCTTCAAATGTTTTAATTTTGATTTAACCATTTTTTAGTTATGTTTACTATTATTTTTATTATTCTTTTTAATCTTTTTCCTCGTTTTTTGCTACTATTCTTATATTTTTATTTGTTTATACCTTTTATTTATTTATTTATTTATTTATTTTTATATTTTATGATTTTAAATCTTTTGTAAATAATGATATTCAAATTTGTTTATGCTTTTTTTATTTGTGAATTAAATCCATTGTTTTAGTATTTTAGATTTATTATCATATATTTGTTTTTAAAAAATTTGCCATATCATTTTTAAAGTGTTGTCTTATTACGATACATTAGTATTTTATCACGCATTTTTATTATTTAATGTTATTTATATAATAATTTATTTTGTATAATCGATCAATGATTTCAAATTATATTCTTTTATACCAATTTCTATATATTTTTCTTATGTAAAATATTCCAATGTCTGTTATTATATATTATTATTTACAATATGCTTATGAAATATTCATTCTAAATCCATGCTTGTATGTCTTATAATATTCACATCCAAATTCATTCAAATAAAGTTATTTTATTTAACATCATTCTTAATTTTCTTTTAAATCTACTTCCAAACTCAAATGTATCGTTGCTTTTTTAAAATCATTGTTGAGATGATATATTCCTTACCTTAATGTGCCACTTGAAATTGATTATTGATTCTTTTAATTTTCAATTGTTAATGTTGGTATTTGCTTAATGTGCTTAAAATTATTATTGTTATTTTTATTTGAATTTACCTATTGCTTGCTTAATGTTTTTGTGTACGATTGGATTGCAAGTTATTCTATTACATTTGTACATTTGTGTTCAATTGTATCATATTCGTTCTAAAAATAATGTTTCATTAAAGCATTAGAATCATTTTATTTCACAAATTTTCAAAAAAGGCTCTGTGTTCGTGATTCTCGAGATAATTGTGCCCTAACTTATTAGGCTTCGATTCTTCTCGTAGAACTCAAATAGCTAAGTGTTTTTTAAACCCTAAAACTTCTAAGCAAGGCTCTTTGGGATTTCAAAATATTGGATCCTAACTTATTGGATCTGATGTTTTGCTACCTCAAATTAAGGATTTCTAAAATAAAGGCAATATTCGATATGTTTAGGAATTTTGTGAAATCAAACCCTAACTTACTGGGTCTTGATTTTCTCATTTGACCCAATTAACCAAATACCCTTCTTAAAATGCATAGGTTTTGAAAATCAAAAGATAGACTTAATTTTGAGGATTTAAAATGTTGCACTCTAACTTACTGAGTGCGACAATTTATTTTTTTGAAATAAGTAAGTCTCATCATCCAATTTATTTCATTCAAATTTTCATTTCAAGGGATCGTATTTTAAAATCTTTTCAAAATCTCGACACTAAGACATTAAACAATCAATTCGGTACCAATTTTGAGCGTCACGAGGGTGTTAACCCTTCCTCGTGCGTAACCGACTCCCGAACCTATTTTTCTCAAAATTCGCAGACCTAAAATTATTTTCAAGGTGATCCGATCACACCTCAATAAAAGATCGGTGGCGACTCCAATTCTCATTTTTAAAAGTCGATCCTCATTTTTCAAAATAAAAATGGTTTCGATAGGTTGGCGACTCCACTGGGGACACCAAGAGAGTCAGGCCGTAAAATTGATTGTTTTTGTCTTGTTGCCGAAAATTAAAATTTTGATTTGAAAAAAATTACGATCTTCTCGTTGTATTTGTTTACATGATTATTGTAAATTGAATTTTATATTTTGTCATCATATTGCATGAAGGCTATTTTGGTCTTACCCCTCTAAGTGAGAGTGAGAAGCTACTCCTTCGTGAGGTTTTCACCTCCGTGCAGGATAGTGGATCACTTTCGGGATACATTCGTACCTATGTCTTCGTGAGATTTTCATCTCCGTGCAGCCATAGGGAAATGTATTCCCTTGAACCGAACTCGGTCTGTATGAGCCTATAATGGGTGAGGATCGAGGAATCTGTTGGTTCGGGTACCTTAACTTTAGAACCAAACCTCATATAGTGGACTTAGGAACTTAACCTAGGTAGAGCCACTCTAAATCCCTAGTGGTTACCTGATTAGGTACTTTCTGTTTTCCTTGTTTACTTCTGTTTTGTACTAACCCCTTTTGCTATGTTTTGATTGTGATTGCATTGCATTTACATCTTAGGAAAGAGATATTGATTCAAGTCCAATTACTAAATTAGAAAACATGTCATGGAATACAGATTCCTTGATAAAGTGGAAAATAATACGGCTACCTTAATATATTCTGAAAAACACATGGAAGAGTTCGTGACCTTGCTTCGTAGCCTGAGGATTCAAGGTGATTGTCTAAGAGCCTTCGACGTTCTAACTCCCTTAAAGAAACTGATGAGCCTTATGAAGATGGGCAAATAATAGATCGCGACCAAGATCAAGAAAAGGATTTAGCAATGGCATCTATTGAAAATTGGCGAGATTGTCTCAAACATGCGGACGAAGAAAAAGATCGATGTTGTCTCTTGGAATATAAGGGCGAAGCCGTACATGCCTCTGCTTTATGTAAAGGAATTTTCTTTCTAGAAAAGTTTCCTAAATGTAATTGAATCAGAATCAACGTCTCTTTAGGCATGCATTTCATATATCTGCATCATATGCATTAAAATCCATTGAAATAGTCTAAACGAGTAAATTTATTTCAGCTAATCTGGAAAACCAACCAACCAAACATCCTTACGGTACTCGTCTCAAAACTAAGGAAATGGATCAAAGATTAGAGAAATTGGAGCGAATGCAAAAGGATATGCAATATCAGTTACAGATGCAAATGGAGCAATTGGAAAAAATTCAACAGGACATGACAGAAAGGATGCTGAAGTCTCAAAAGGACATGATGACTGAGATGACGCAATTACTAAAAGGAATAAATAAGGGGAAAGGCCCTATGGTAAATGATGAAGGAGAAGACAAGGATAGACCTATCTATCCTCTAGGCTTTACGCCTTTGCATGCGCAGATTCAGACCGAGGTGCCTCCGCGCAGATCCTCTGTTTCAATTGAGCCTCAGCGGTTTCAAGATGATGTTTCAATGCCGATGAACTTTCAGGCTGGATCAGGTTCTAATCCTAGAGATAACCCAGTGAATCTTGTTATTCCTGATTTCGATGAAATGGCTGAAAAAGAGAAGGCAAACGTCGAACTGTCAAAACAATGGGAGGATAGGTGTAAATGGTTAGAGGAAAAATTTAAAGCCCTGGAAAGCGCCGATAGTCACCATGGAATCGATGCAAAAGATCTGAGCTTGGTTCCAGACTTAGTACTCCCTCACAAGTTCAAGATGCCTGAATTTAAGAAATATAGTGAGACTAGCTGCCCCAAAGCCCATATCACCATGTTCTGTAGAATGATGACTAGCTACATTAACAACGATCGGCTGCTAATACACTGCTTCCAAGACAGTTTGATAGGGGCAGCGTCCAAATGGTACAATCAATTGAGCCGTACCAAAATTGGTTCATGGAGGGACCTAGTTCAAGCATTCATGAGATAATACAGTCATGTGACAGATATGGTTCCTGACAGAATCACTTTGCAAAACATGGAAAAGAAATCAAAAGAAAGTTTTAGACAGTATGCGCAGAGATGGAGAGAGATCACGGTTCAGGTTCAACCCTCACTCCTAGAGAAAGAAATAACGATGCTCTTTATCAACACATTTAAAGCCCCTTTCATCACACACATGTTAGGAAGTGCTACAAAAAGCTTTTCTGACATAGTCGTGAGCGGTGAAATGATTGAAAGTGCCGTGAGAAGCGGAAAGATTGATGCTGGGGAGAATAATAGAAGGTCAGACTTAAAGAAGAAGGAAAACGAGGTGAGCAACTTGAACACTTACAACAAATCGATTACACAGCCAAGAAAGGTGATTGCTAGTCAGCAAGGTTCATCTAGACAAGAACTTGGTGTGAAACAAGGTACTGAGAACCTCCAGTTCACGCCAATCCCAATGTCGTATAAGGAGTTGTATCAAAGGTTATTCGATGCGCACATTGTTTCCCCTTTCTACTCAAAACCCCCACAGCCTCCGTACCCCAAATGGCACGATACGAATGCACAATGTGAATATCATGCGGGAAATACGGAGCATTCCATAGAAAATTGCATTGCCTTTAAAAAAGTGATTGAAAGGCTTATCAGTAGAGGCATCGTCAAATTTGAGGATTCCTCCAGTGCAGAAAATTCGTTACCTAATTGATAATGGAGTGAATGCAGTGCATGAAGAAGAGTGGGAAATGTTCACATCGACGAAAAGCAACTGAAGAAGGGACCTTATTAGATATTCGCCCTTATAAATTTGGGAGTGTTCTAAGTAATTAGACTGTGGAAGAAATCTCTGTTGTTTTTAGAGCTTATTTAGAGTAATGTTTAGAACATTTTTGTTGTTTTTAGCCTAAAATGATAGAAATTCCTTTGTGAAAAAGGCTCATGTCTGAACGTTATTATTCTAATGAAATACATCTTTGCGATCACTTTTGAGATAATGTTATTTCATTTGAATAATTATTTCTGATTATTTTATTCTTTTGGATTTTCTTCCACATCATTCATTCATTAATAATCGTATTGTATAAATAATTGTTCATAAATTTATACATTCTTTTGTATATTCTTTGGTACTTATTATGGGTCCCCAGATATCAATTACATGAATGACGCTGCTACAGACTTAGATTTTCCTCTTGAGCGAGGCAGGTGTTTAGACGGATCTTATGACTTTGAAAATGACAAAGATTGTAGCTTATCTCAGACTTGTTGAGGATGGTAGAACAAGAGAACCGACAGATCCTACGTCACGAGGAACCATTAGAAATTGTGAGCTTGGTGATTGACCTGGCCTCAAAGACGAAACGACTCCTTATTAAGTTATTCTAGAGTTCAAGGATGTCTTTGTATAGTCATACCAAGATATGCCCGAGTTAAGCACTGATAATGAAATCTGCACAACAGCACGATGTCAGAAATTTGCAATATGAACAATACAATTCTTTGCCGGGGCAATGCCTCTCTCGTCGACCCAACATAGCTTTGCCCATTTGAAGTCGATTTTTCATTCCTTCAAGATGTTGATTGGAATTTTCTGTCGTAGTTGCGCCCCAAAAGGCTCCAGGAAAGAAATCTGATGCCAAAGAAGATTTTTCATATACAAGATGAAAGTGGAAGATCTTATCGAAAGGGATGACATGGACTTGCCTAATCCTATGGGTTTAGATCCAATTTCAAAAAAAAATCAAAAACAAAAAAGATAAGAAGAAGAAAAATCAAAAATCAAGGTCAAAATGAAAATGAAAAAAGAGAGAAGAAAAAAAGGAAAAGAAAAAGAAAATGAGAGGTCAATGCAAAAATCCGCAAAGGGCGCTTTGACCAAAGGGGATTTGAGTTGAAAACCTGAAAAGGGCGACTCAAATTTTGAGCAAAATGGGGCATGGACATCCATTATCGAAGACTTCTAATGGGCATTACTTCATTTTTGAGATCGTTTGAGGCTGTATTGTACGCCAATTTCATCATATGCTTATTTCAGAGAAGATGGTATTGGAAAATGTATTAAACTTGAATGACAGCACGATAGCAGAGGGCTGTAATCAATTCAAAATTAGACACCACGGTTTGTCACTGTATTGCAAAATAATGAATTGCAAAAATGATTGAGACTTACAAGGGTTAGTATGTGAAGTTACCATCCGCCTTCTTTTTTTTAGAATGTTTATCGGAGCTTTGATTGGGGCAACACTGTTTTCTCTTGTTTACAAGACGGAAGTAGTTCTACCAATTAAAGTAGAAATCCCTGTTCTCTGGGTTTTAGTTGAGTAGAATGAATCCAATCTGATCAAAAGAAAAGGCTAGAAGCTATTCAGTACAGTCAGATGTACCAAAGGCAAATAATGTGAGCCTACAATCAAAAGGTTTGCCTTAGAGAATTCCATAAGGGGAACCTAATTTGGAGAAAGATTCTTCCTACACAAAAGGATTTTAGAGGAAAATGGATGCCAAAAGCCTTTTCTGGAGAAGCTCTGATGTTGAGTAGGATAGATGGTAAAACTCGCCAAATCCTGTAAACTCAGATTCAGTCAAGAATTACCTCACCTGAAGAAGGAGAAATAACTAAGGTGAAAACCTGCAAAGGGTGCCTTGATTCCAAAAAAAAGGGGGTGAAAAATGAAAAATGAAAAATGAAAATGAAAAAGTAAAAATGGAGAGGCTAAGGGGAAAACTCGCAAAGGGCACCTTAGGCCAAAGGGGATTTGAGTTGAAAACCCGAAAAGGGCGGCTCAAATATTGATCAGAATGGGGCATGAAGCAATCAGAGCAACTCGTATCTTGATCAGATTGGGGCATGTGGTAATCTTGTTAAACCTGAATCAACAGGAAAAAGTAGGCGACATCTTGGGGCATTGACAAAGCACTGTAGATCTCCTAAACACGTGTCCAACTCAAAATGGTCTTCAGAAAGTTTATACAGAGAAATTCAAGCTGCGATATCTAGGACACCCAATTCTCATATTATTTGTTGTTCTTGGAATACCATTTTCTTTTCCAAGATATACATTTCCAATTATTTCCTTTGTGATCCTTCTTTACTATTTTCGATAATTTGTTCTTTCGAGCTATGCTCAGAACCAACTTTATTCTTATCCATTGTTATGACCTTTTTTGCAAACATGTTGCATTGGAATAATGATTAATGGACTAATAAAACTTTTACAAAGGAAGTTTTGCATATTACTTTGAAAATTTTCTAAATAATATAGGAACCTGAAACATGACTATTGTTTAGAGCACACCAAATTTAAAGGTTGAAAATTTAAGAAGGAAGAGTCTAAATTTAGATTTTCTCTTTGGATTTTGTTGTCAAATGCATTGATTGACAAGATGCCATAAACCAGCAAGCAATGATCACCAAGCAATAGGAAGAGGTTACCTCAGAGAAGATAGCCTTCATTTGCGCATGAGTCTTTGGTACGACACCCTGGAAATGGTGTAAGGGGACCAGAAAGATTAAGATCCCATATCCATGAATTGTGATAAAAGAGGATTGAGGAAAAGTCATATTTCTACCCTTGGATTACAGTGGGAGAATGATGGTACAAATCTTGCGCCCCAATGGATTGAACTTTTTCGGTTTACAGTGGGGGCAATCTGACTAAGTGTTTCTTCAGAAAATGCCAGTCGAGAAGGAATGTGTTATAGCACTTCAGTGACAAAGCCTTAATAAACTTTGAGTAATGACAACTTAAGTGGGATCATTCTCAAAAAAATAAAATTTTGCATTCATGCAAACACCATTCACACAAGTCTAGTTAGGAGCATCTAATTCATTTTGATCATGTCATCCTAATCATTAGGCATAATTAGGTTCATTATATAGGTCATGTTCCCCAGAGAACAGATCAGTGAAGATAGCAGATCTTGCCTTCCTACATCGACAGCAAAACAGATCGAAAGCAAAGCCTTGCCTCCATTGGTTGCAGTGGAGCGGGTTAAAGATAGTAGATCTTGCCTTCTTACATTGACAGCGAAGCAGATCGAAAACAAAGCCTTGCCTCCATCAGTTGCAGTGGAGCGGGTTAAAGATAGCAAATCTTGCCTTCCTGCATTGACAGCGAAACAGATCGAAAAAAAAGCCTTGCCTCCATCGGTTGCAGTGGAGCAAGTTAAAGATTGCAGATCTTGCCTTCCTGCATTGACAGCGAAGCAGATCGAAAACAAAGCCTTGCCTCCCTCGGTTGCAGTGGAGCAGGTTAAAGATAGCAAATCTTGCCTTTCTACGTCGACAGTGAAGCAGATCGAAGATTACAAGTCCTATATCCCTGGCCAACACTGGAATAGGTTGGGAAATTACAAATCTTGTCTCCCTAAGCAATAGTGGAGCAGATCGAGGACGGCAGATCTTATCTTCCCCAGAAGTAGGGAAACAGATTTAAGCCACAAGTCCTATGTCCTTGACCAGCAGTAGAATAGGTTGGAAATTGCAGATCTTATCTCCTTAAGCAATAGTGGAGCAGATCGAAGATGGCGGATCTTATCTTCCCCAGGAGTAGGGAAACAGATTTAAGTCACAAGTCCTATGTCCCTGACCAGCAGTGGAATAGGTTGGAAATCGCAGATCTTGTCTCTAGAAGCAGTAGTAGAGCAGATCGAGGACGGCGAATCTTATCTTCAAGTGTAAGGAAGCAAATTTAAGCCACAAGTCCTATGTCCCTGACCAGTAGTGAAATAGTTTGGAAATTGCAGATGTTGTCTCCCTAAGCAGTAGCGGAGCAGATCGAAGACGGCGAATCTTATCTTCAAGTGTAAAGAAGCAGATTGAAGTCGATAATCCTATCTCCCTGAAGTTGTAGTAGAGCGAATTAAAGTAATAGATCTTATTTCTCTGAAGTAGCAGTAGAGCAGATTGTATCAAGTCTTGCCGACTAGAAATAGCAAATTTTGTTCTTTTTAGAAGCTATGAGATACGAATCCTATCTCCCCGACGTTACGGTGGAGTGGATCGAAGCAATTCCTACGCCTCTGAAGATGCAGTAGAATGGAATGGAGCCACTTCAAGAAGAAGAGCACCAAGGTCCAAGCACACCGGGCAAAATTGGTCCTCTTTAGTCTTTGTTCTATTCTCGTTACACGACAATGAGCAAAGAGGGGCAACTGTAAGAGCCCATTTTTGTCCGACCCATAAACCAATAAAATAAACCAAATTCAAAAAGAATCCAATAGCAGTCCATTTTTAAGGTCCATTTACATCCAGCCCAGTAATAACTAACCCGTTTAGCCCAAAACCCAACTATAATATGGCCCAAACCGTTTTAACCTAACCTACCCAAATTTAACATAACCCCAAGCCCAAACATTAAACCCAATTGGCCCAAACACAATCACAAATCAGAAAACCCTAATAGCTTCAACGAGCCATCGCGCCGCAATCAGCCCCTGCCCTCGCACGTGCGCCACTGCCACGCGCGCTGCACCGCGCCATGTCACCGTATGGCTCCATACACTAGCTGGCCGAATACCTGCAGCAGACACAAACAAACAACAGAACAACCTCGCAAAAAAGGAAAATAACAGCGAGGATAAATTGGAATTTGATGATTGTATTTTGAATTTTTTTTGGATCCGGCTATATAAAGCCGTTTTTGAATCTGTAAAAAGGTTCTCTTTCCTCTATACACGAAATCAATACAAAGAAATCAAGAGAAGGTTTTCTTCTTTACCGTTCTGTTTTCTTTTCCGACGGTCTTTCTTTCTTTTTCTGGTTTTTTTATTAACCATATACATAGAGGCATATCTACAGGATAAAAAGAAAAGAGGGGAGATCAGAGAGAGTGAGCGTACCTAGAGGCCGGATTCTTGCTCTCTCCTCCATCATCGGAGTGGAAGTGAGAATCGGAAGGTCTTGAAAGTGACGATTCACCAAAGCGGCGGAAACTTTAGAGTTTCTTTAGGTTTTGAAAAATGATTTAGGTTTTAGGTTTTTGTTTGTTTCTGAATGAGTTAAAACGTTGTCGTTTGGAGCCAATATGGTGGCTTTAAAACGGCGTCGTCTACTAGCCCTCGACCCGCGCAGTGACTCGACCCGAGGAGGATCTGCGCATTTTAGTTCGTTGGTTTATTTGCACAACTGGTCCTCTTTAGTTTCGCATGATTTTAATTCAAATTTTCTGCCGTTTTTGATTTATGCTATATAGTTTATTCTGGTTTCAATTTGGTGCATGGCCAAACGGTGTCGTTTTCCATGCTTGATTTTGAATATCCAAATTCGTGTGTTTATTTGCTATTTTAGTCCCCTAATTTTGAATCGATTGCAATTTTAATCCTTCAAATGTTTTAATTTTGATTTAACTGTTTTTTAGTTATCTTTACTATTATTTTTATTGTTCTTTTTAATCTTTTTCCTTGTTTTTTGCTACTATTCTTACATTTTTATTTGTTTATACCTTTTATTTATTTATTTATTTTTATATTTTATGATTTTAAATCTTTTGTAAATAATGATATTCAATTTTGTTTATTTTTTTTATTTGTGAATTAAATTCATTGTTTTAGTATTTTAGATTTATTATCATATATTTGTTTTTAAAAAATTTGTCATATCATTTTTAAAATGTTGTCTTATTACGATACATTAGTATTTTATCACGCATTTTTTATTATTTAATGTTATTTATATAATAATTTATTTTGTATAATCGATCAATGATTTCAAATTATATTCTTTTATACCAATTTCTATATATTTTTCTTATGTAAAATATTCCGATGTATGTTATTATATATTATTATTTACGATATGCTTATGAAATATTCATTCTAAATCCACGCTTGTATGTCTTATAATATTCACTTCCAAATTCATTCAAATAAAGTTATTTTATTTAACATCATTCTTAATTTTCTTTTAAATCTACTTCCAAACTCAAATGTATCGTTGCTTTTTTAAAATCATTGTTGAGATGATATATTCCTTACCTTAATGTGCCACTTGAAATTGATTATTGATTCTTTTAATTTTCAATTGTTAATGTTGGTATTTGCTTAATGTGCTTAAAATTATTATTGTTATTTTTATTTGAATTTACCTATTGCTTGCTTAATGATTTTGTGTACGATTGGATTGCAAGTTATTCTATTACATTGTACATTTGTGTTCAATTGTATCATATTTGTTCTAAAAATAATGTTTCATTAAAGCATTAGAACCATTTTATTTCACAAATTTTCAAAAAAGGCTTTGTGTTCGTGATTCTCGAAATAGTTGTGCCCTAACTTATTGGGCTTCGATTCTTCTCGTAGAACTCAAATAGCTAAGTGTTTTTTAAACCCTAAAACTTCTAAGCAAGGCTCTTTAGGATTTCAAAATGTTAGATCCTAACTTATTGGATCTGATGTTTTGCTACCTTGAATTAAGGATTTTTAAAATAAAGGCAATATTCGATAAGTTTAGGAATTTTGTGAAATCAAACCCTAACTTACTGGGTCTTGATTTTCTCATTTGACCCAATTAACCAAATACCCTTATTAAAATGCATAGGTTTTGAAAATCAAAAGATAGACTTAATTTTAAGGATTTAAAATGTTGCACTCTAACTTACTGAGTGCGACAATTTATTTCTTTGAAATAAGTAAGTCTCATCATCCAATTTATTTCATTCAAATTTTCATTTCAAGGGATCGTATGTTAAAATCTTTTCAAAATCTCGACACTAAGACATTAAACAATCAATTCAATACCAATTTTGGGCGTCACGAGGGTGCTAACCCTTCCTCGTGCGTAACCGACTCCCGAACCTGTTTTTCTCAAAATTCGCAAACCTAAAATTATTTTCAAGGTGATCCGATCACACCTCAATAAAAGATCGGTGGCGACTCCAATTCTCATTTTTAAAAGTCGATCCCCTTTTTTCAAAATAAAAATGGTTTCGACAACTATTCCAGCAACTAGTTAATTAAAGAAGCAAGAATAAATAAACTTAACTCATGCCTCAATAAATAACTCTAGAAACTAGATTAATTAAGAGCAACATTTTAAAAAGTTCAACAATAAAACACTTATTAATTAAACTAAGATGAGTTGAATAAATATCTAGCAACTCAATTATTAAACCAAAGATAAGTTTATTAAAATTTCAGTTCAACTTGCAATAAATTGCAAAGGACGCCTATTGGGTTAATCCTTTCATGACGAATAGATCCGGCTTCTTGTTCATCCTAAACTCGATCCACATAGCTTGCCAATGCATCTTTAAAGTTCTTAGCTCGTAACCTAGTTATAGGCCCTTGTGGTAGCTTAATGGATTCAATAGAAACATCCTGGACTGAGGTCGTATCAATTCATCAACCCAAATAACGTCATTAGAAATTCTTGGTGACCATATTGCTTACAGAACATTATTTTTGGCATGTCACTATCTTTCACTTTCAACTGATAATATCTGGATTTCAAATCAATAGTGGAGAATACTATTGCACCTTTCAATTAATCAAATGGATCGTCAACACGCGACAATAAATATCTATTCTTGATTGTCAACTTATTCAACTATCGATAATCAATGCAAAGCCACATCGACCTATCTTTCTTTTTAATAAATAATACTAGAGCTCCCCAAGGTAATATACTAAGATGTATAAAGCTTATAACTTTGCTTAACGTTTGTTGTATTGGAAAATAGAACGAAAAAATGAAACATACAAAAATTAGCAAAAGAAATGAAATGATACAACTGATCTTTGTTTACGTAGTTCAGACACAATGGTCCTACGACTGCAGAGCCTCGCTCAAGATTTATCTTATTTAATCTCCAAATTAAATCAATTGTATACTTTTGTCTTCATTGGCTAAATCTCATATCTCCTTTATAAGGCAAGTTTATATAGCCCCAAAGAGATCACTTGGTTTCTCAACATACATTAGAATCAAATCTAGACTTCACCCGGGTGTTATCACTAATACTACAACAAGACAAACTAATACTCAACTCAAGAAGAAAACAAAGGTTAGTGCAAGATACTCATGCTTTAGGATGTACTTCAAGTCTCCAAGTTATGTCACCCAATGGAAAATGATGCCTAATTATTGGCTGAAATAGCAGCAAGATAAACTCCTTAAATCAGAAAATAAACCCTTAGAAAAAATCCATTGTGAAAATTTGATAATTATCTCTAAATTAATTCTTTAATCACCAAAAAGATAATGATAGGAATTCAATACTTATTCAATAACCTTAAACACATCAAAGAATTGGTTGAAGGTCTTGACACCCTACCCAAACCATAGTAATTGTTTTGTCAAATATGACACACTCTTGTAGACCAGACTCAGCTAATCGAAACCTTTCCAAGGCCCATTTCAGTGGCCCATGCAGAATATTAATCTCGTTCTAATAGGACATGGAACAAGCAGTAGCAAACACCCCAACACCTTTTATATTTGAATAATTAACATCTACCATATAATATTTGCATTCACAGTGCAAATAGTTTATAGCTTTAATTATATAAACTTAATTTGGAGAAATACTTATGTTAGGTTAAAACCCTTTTTATAATATGTAAATTAAGTAAAAATAATATATTAAAATATATAACCTTTATAAAAAAAGTTTTTATGTAGTGTCCAATAACATGCATAACATTTCTTATAAATAATATAATTTTTTGTCATAATTTTAAAAAGCTATTTTTTTTATAAATAAGTTATGATAAAGAAAACTATAATGCTTTTTTTTTAAAAAAATAAGCATATTATTCTTTTAACATATAGCATGAACATATAAATAAGGTATGTTCATATTTCTTGATAATATTTTTTTTATAAATAAATATATTATAATACTTTTATAACATTTAATTATCTTTTTCTAATAGCTTTTTTGTTATAACTGTAAAAACATTAGGATTTAAATAATATATTTTTTGTTATAATTTTATGAAATACACCTAAACTATTTTTATTATATAATCTTTAGGATTTAAAATATAGTAAATCTTTGTCATAACAACCATCCCAAGCACTCTTGCATCTTTATGCGTATGATATAAAAAATTTATAACTTAAATTTGTATGAAAAATAATTTTTTAAAATTAAATTTGAGTGTAATTACTTGTATATGTAACATCTCTTGACCGACCGGATCGTCAGGTCCGAGCTACAGGTTGTTACATTCGTTGTCGAAGCAACTACAATCAAATTCACAATAAAATAATCATTTTCATGTGCATTCAAACATCAGTCATGATTAAATTACAATAATAGATCATTTTTGGGTCTTATTCGAGTTTACAAAAGCTCTTTTGTCAACCCGAGCATGAAACAGGACCAAATTGCAAAGTTTTAAAAATTTAAGGCCGACGTCGTGACGTCGCCAAATAGTTTGTCATGTTGTGACCTCGGGCCACTTGACGTCGTGATGTGACTCATTGTCGGTCGATGTTGCAACGAGAGAGGTTGGTTGTCAGGCATGGACTCTATTTTTAGTAAAAATGAACCATTTGGTACCTATTTCATAGATTCCAACTAACCTATTCATATGATCATTGTAATACTAATTTCATTTGAATCAAAACACTCCAAGAACATGTCAATCAAGTTCAAATAATCACATTCAACCTCTTAACAATATTCATTACCAATTCAACCATTAGACTTAACATTCCATTGTCATGGCATACATATCAACCAAATTATCTAAATACCAAGTCTTTACCTATACCAGACTACCTTGAAACATTCCAATTTATATGCCATACATATTCCTAACATATCAATCAAAATATATCGATTTAATTAGGCATCACGAATGCCAGTTCATGCATTTCTAAATCGCATACCAAGACCAACATCCAAATCACCATAAACCAAGTTCAATACCATTTTCAACTCATAAAGACTTATAAACAGCAAGGATTACACCAAAACACTTATATACATGCCACAATCCTTAACTCAAAATGATCAAATAACTACCAAATTAAGGATAGTTTGAGCTTCAAGATGATCCGACTTGACGTGTTTTGCAAGGTGATGATCTACAAGGAAAAGGGAAAATAAATGGGGTAAGTATATAAGATGCTTAGTAAGCTCAGAGGTAATAAACAAAACTTAACTCAGCTTTTATTTATAAACAAAAAATAACCTTAACTTGACATAATTTGGCTAGACATGGCAAAGCAAAACATCAATAAGGTGAGCTTTAACATGTAATCAAACCATATAAAAATTCAATCACTTATACCAATTCATGTCATTTTGTACAACCAATTTTCAATTTCATTCAATCAAGGGATAATGTAATTACATACATGTAATGACATTATTCCAATAAATTATTCAAGCTCAATTCAACATTTCTCTAACTGAACATCAAGATCATTATATCTCATTTCAATTTCTCAATTCATATGAACTATATCTCCCAATGAACCCTAATAAACGAACTCGAATACACAAGTATATACGTCACACCCGTTGTTTTTCCAAGCTAAGTATTTTCGTATCAGGTTACCCATTTGGGCAAAACCTTTATAACTACATATTCAATTGCTTATCCAAGCTGAATATAAACATGCTAGGTTACCCGTTTGGGTTAAACCTTTAAAACAACATCAGGTTACTCGTCCGAGCTAAACTTGTGTCACATGTATTTGAGTATTCACAGCAAATGCTAGACCTCAGTAATCATCTATAATCAATCTCATACTAGCGCGCACAAAACCCTATTGGCATGTCAATTTTATCCTAACCTTTACTAAGTTCAAATAGGCATTTATTACACAATTTAACATCACTTTTCAATTTAGTCCAAATATCACCTTTTGAACCAATTCAAAACCAAACATATATAATTACAATTCAAGTGCACAACAACTTATATAAATAAATACCATATGAACTTACCTGGTTAAAACAACAAACAAGTTGAATCTTTAAGGACTAATCTACATTTTGTGTTTCTCCAATTATCTCCGGTTTGATCCAATTCTTGATCTATACGATTATTCCATTCAATTCATCAATATTAAACATTTATACATTATATCATGATATGAATGAACCTATGAAATTTTATTTTTTAATGCCCCTAAAGTTTTACATTTTATTCAATTTAGTCCCTAAAATGGGAATAGTCATAACTTTAAATTTTGAGCTTTAGTTTGAAAACCGACCTCAATTACATTCATTATAAACCCTCTACTATCTATTATTACTGAAATTTCACATTTTATTTACATTAGTCCTTATGTACAAAACTAACAATTAAACATTACAATTTAGTCTTTTTTATAATCTAAGCTTAAAATCTATCAATTTAAGACCAATTTCTTCGAGAAATAAATAATGATAACTTTAAAAAACTTTAACAGTTTTACAAATTGGTACATGTGCTAGCTAAATCAAGCTCCTATGACCTCAAAAACATAAAAATTACAAGAAAAGGACTTAAAAACACTTACCAATTGATGGCCGGAACTTTTAAGAATTTCTAAGGTTTTCGTCTCTTCTTTGGATGACAAGAATGAATAGATGAAGAAGATGACTTTTTTCCTTTCTTTAATTTAACTTATATAGTTAGATTAATTCTTAATTAAGATTTTATTAACTTAAGTTTGATTAATTAACAAAAGTTAATCTTTAAACTTAATTAGTGGGATAATCACCACCGTGCACTAACCCTTACTCCCAAATAGTTAACTTGTCATTTTGGACCTTTGACTAATTGTAATTTAAGTCCCTAAGTCTTTGGCCAATTAAAAATCTATAGAGATTACACTTTTATAATTTAGTTCTTGTACCTAAATTAAATAATTAATAAACAAAATTGATGGACCAAACTCTAATATACTATTATACCAACTCTGTAAATATTCATATTTAATATTTACGGAAATGGGGTTCTGAAACCACCTTTTTCCAACACCATTGAAAAGCAAGTTGTTACAACATAATTATTCCAATTCTCACCCTCCTCTAAGAATTGGAAAGAGTAATTAAGGTACTCAAATTATACCAAATACAATGGGACTCACCAATTATAATAGTTACCCAAACATACCACCCTATGTAACTACAATCAATCAGTCAAATTCAATTATTATGTGGCTTTCCAAATACTACCTTAACGAGGTAATTTTTCACAACTTGAAATCCACAATTTAAGACATAAATTAAATTATAATACAATTGAAATATAATATATTTGATTATTTATTAAATTTATGGATTTATTGAATCATATTTAATAGTATTTTTAAAATTTTTAAGGAATTTAGGAATATGACAATTTTTTTTTATATTTTTCAAATGTGTATGTATATATATATAATGTGTTTGTTTGAGTTGGTGCCATAATATAATCAGATGTCAACTTAGTTGGGAAATGACACAAAATACTTCCTCTATTCACGAAGTATTGAATATTATTTTGAGTGTGTTTTATCTTTTTATAATTTATATAAAAAAAACTTAAATTAAATTAATACATAATGATATTTGAACACATTTCTAAAGACTCAAATTTACTGATTGAACTAATAAGCTGTCGTTTGTTTTTAATATAAATTTTTTATAAATATATTTTTCTACATTTGTTTTCACCAAATTGTTGTATATCAGGCTCTTGTTAGATTAAAACCCAACTAATTGATTATTTTTATATAACAAGTGAAATTCAAATAAAATTTTCGTTTTAAAACCCCTACAAATATAATATTTTTTTATACATTATTTTTTATTTTTTTGAAAGGTTGGATACATTATTTATCTTTCATATAAGACTACAAATTAATAGGTGTGGAGGAGGAGAATATAAAAGGAACCCAATCAAAACGGCGAAGTAGAGAATCGAAACAAATGAAGATGGAACCCTAGGTTTTAAAAGCAAAATTATATTGATGATGATAATGGCATAAGCGTATCATGGCTGGGGAAAACAAATCAAGCGCGCGACCTTGGGGTACATTAGAGGAACTCCTCCTTGTATGTGCCGTCAACCGCCACGGCACTAAAAGCTGGGATTCTATCGCCTCGGAACTTCAGAATCGGAGACTCACTTCTTCCTTTCTTCCTTCCTTCACTCCACAACTCTGTAAAGACAAGTTTTTTGATCTTAAACGACGCTTCATATCCACAAATGGCGCCTCTTCTTCCTCTAGTTTGGTTGACCAGCTTCGAAGGATTCGCGTAGAAGAGCTCCGTCGAGAGGTTCAAGAACGTGACGTTTCAATCGTGTAATAAATGAAATCAAATGAAGATTTCCTTTCCGACTGATTGCGTCGTTTACTCGCCTTGTGGTGAGATCTGAGAGGTTGCTTTTTTTTTGGTGATTACAGGTCGTTGGAATTGAAGGTCAAGAGATTGGAGGAGGAAAGAGAGAGGACTTCTAAAGAGGAGACAGATCTGGATGACCGACAGAATATTTTATCACCGGATACCGTCGCCGGCACACCCGCCGGCGGTGATGGCTCCGGTGATCTCGATGACCGATCATTCAACGAGTCCAACTCCACCAGTCAAAAACCCGAGCTGACCACGTCGGCCACTATTATTGTTAAAGACGAGCAAAACGATGCCGGAGAAGTGGTAGGAGAAAGGAACGCACAAGTTATAACAGAGCCGATCGAACCGAGAGGTGAAAATGAGATTGATCCGGTTCGAACCGGGGAAGGGCCGGTTAATGAACGATTAAATGGTGAAGAACATGATAATAAGAAGCAGGTGAGTGACGTACAAAGTTCGGCTAGTTTATCGAAGAAGAAAAGATGTAATGGTAGTAGTAAGGGCGGAAGCAGCAGCAGAGAGGAACGTGAGGGAGATGAGGTTTCTCCCGCCATGAAGCGAGCCCCGGCGGTGAAGCCCGAGTCCATGGTTAGGCTTCTAGGGATCATCCGCTCTAATCGGCTCGGCTCGGCTTTGGATCGCCGCCAACGGAGCCAGGTAATTTTTTTAAAAATATAAATATTACTAATTAATAACGAGTAAGGAATATGTTCTATCTTGAAAAAACATATATGATTGAAAAATAAAACAAATAAAATTAAACTAAGAACATTTGACAAGGCGGTCAAGGGAAAACAACGTACATCTACTCTTTTAAGGTGCCGGAAATAAGGCTAGGGATCTTAGGCCTTGGTGCCAATTAGCCTGCCACGTCACTTGATAGAATGACAAAATATTGGGGTTTCCATAATTTTAGACCAGTCTTTGGATTGACGTGGCGCTTTGTGGACGGTTATAGAACATCAACTAAGCATTATCGTCTACTGACATTTTGGAGGAAGCCTCCTTGAATCTGATTAAAAAACTGAGACCATTTTTAATTCGCCTGCGATAAGTTAAAAAAATTTTCACCACTGTCAAAATAAATTTTGGACTAGAATTTTCTTTTTTTCTTTATCTAAACTTAAACCTCAATCCTAAATACTTCCTTGTATCAATAATTTTGTCTATTATGGTCTTTTATTAGAAGAATTCAACTTTGACCATCATTTTAATAAAATAATCATAAAATGATATAGGAGCAGAAACATAACTAATTTTGATTTTTCTTTTTGGGCTAAAATTCTTTTGAGATAATTTTAGGTTCTGATTTCTTCTTCTTTTTAATTTTGTTTTGTTTTAATTTATTATTATTAACAATTAAACTATATCTATGTGATCATAATCAAATACTAATTTAATAAAGAAATTTATTGAAAAATCTTAAAAAGTTATATAATTTAATAATATTTTAATGTATTTTTATATTAAAAACTATAGCAGTATGGCTAACCATTTTTTTTTCATGTTTTCTTCAACTACACATAATTATCGTGCAGTTAACCTATTGCTATTAAAAATATTGAATTATTTGATATTATCCATTATTACCGGAATTAGATCGAATGGAATAGAAGTAAGATCAATTAATTTATTAGTTCGGATAAAGGGTTGAACTGTATGAACTAAAATCGTTTAGAATCTATAGAAAATTAATAACTGAATCAGTTTTATAATTTTTAATATATATTTTTTATTTTTAACTATTTATGTAGTTATTATTGGATCGACAATAACACTGGAAACTAGTGATTTGATTATCGATCCAATTATTAAAACCATAAAGTTATCTCTATTTAAAAAGTTAAGTAAAATAAAAATATTAATTTTTATATTAAAAAATACTAACATATATCTCTAAAAATTATGCACTTTTCCTAAACAAATTATCCTGATGATCATATATAAGCGTATTTGAAGTTTTTTCCCCTTTCTCCAAATTTTTATCCTTTCTAAAAACCTTTTTGACATCATTTTTTTTCTTCAATCATTTTTTTAGTATATATTTAGTAAAAAGGTTGTTTAAGTTTTAATAAAATTATCTCTCCCCTGGATTTTTTTGAGCAATTTTATTTTATAATTTTAAATTTCTGCATCTTATTGTTGTTTCAGAAAGTGGAATTTTAATTTTAATTTAATATTTTCTTTTTTTCCCCCAAAATTTTAAAGTTGGGTGATGTCGGCCAGCTTATTATGGTGTTGGCTGGCTCCACTTGAGTACTTATATAATTTTATTTTGAAGGTATTGATCAGTTCAATAAAAACGCTTCTTTACTTATTAATCTGTATTACCATAATTTTCACTATTGATTTATTTCATCTTTTGAAATCTATTTTTAAATACTTCGCTTAGCGCAAGATGTAATAGCAACTTGTTGAAAGTTCAGATCCAAGGGCTTTTCCTTGTTCCAAATGCATACTAAAATTAAACTTTTAAGTTTAATATGTAAAAATAAAATTAATTAAACGTTTTTGATGATTTTCAATCTTAAATTGTTGGTGCTATACTTTCCACCAACTAGATTTTTCAATAAAAAATGAATTGAAAATTAAAAAAAAAACCCATAAAATAGAGTTAATACCATTAGGAGAACCGATACAGAGAGAGGTCTTCGCCTCAATCCCTCTGTAATTCTGAAGTTTTAACACAACTTCTATGACTATTCTTAAATAAAAAAAATGGTTTTAACATAACAGTATAATTGTTATTAATTAATAATTATAATAATATTACAAGTGTAATTTGCAGGAATCTGCAAGATACAAAAACCTGATAAGGCAACACATGGATCTCCAAAGAATTCAAACCAGGCTTGATAAAGGTGTCTACTCTGAATGCAGCACAAAGTTCTTGAGGGATCTCCTCCTTTTATTCAACAATCTCATCGTATTTCACCACAAAAGTTCCCCCGAACGTATTGCTGCTCAACAACTCCGGGCATTGGTGTTGAAGGAAATGACCCATATGCTTCCAAAACAATCCGAAACCGATGATGTTGCGAAACCCAACAAATCTTCTACTATAGTCGCATGTGGCAAACGCCGATTTTCCAAGGCAGTAACCAAGAATACTTCTACTAGTACTAGGAGAGGAGATGAAAAAGAAAGAGGCGTTGAAGAGAAGAAGGTTGATGGTAGTTCTCCTATTGCGACTGATGACATGGGCATAAGGAAGAAACGAAGTAAAGAAAGAGTGGTTTCAGGCCGTCGAAACTCATTAAGAACGAGCAGCACCAGTGAGGAAACAAAGCATGAGTATGGTGGTAATGAGCTTAGCTCTCATGACGCTGTGGAGATGAAGGTGGATATTAAGAAAGAAAATAATAATCACAACAATAATAAGGCAAGAAAGAAACAAGGAGCAGCAAGTTTCTTGAAAAGAATGAAGCAAAATTCACCAAGTGAAGTGACGGAGAAAGACGAGGATGATGATTCGGAGGATCATAGTAAAGATGAAAAAGAGAAGGGCAGGGTGGAGAGGGTTACCCGGAGTTCAGGAGGAAGAGGGGCGAGGGCGAAGAGAGGGGTTGGGAGGCCACCGAAGGTGGTGGCGGAGTCGACGGGAAAGAGAGGGAGGGAGAACGTTGAGAATGAGGTGGGATTGGGAGGTACGGGAAGGGCTAGGAAACGAGGTAGAAGGTGATTGGGATAAATGATAGTGCTGTATAATGTATATATATAGTATAGTAATTGATGTTTTTCTTCTGCTTTTGCTATTGGTATTTTACTTTCTAACTGTTTTTAATTTTTTTTTAAAACAATCAGATACAATAATTAAGTTGAGAATTGATTCAACGGCTAAATTAAAAATTGATTTGAGAATCGATTAAACGGTTGAATTAAAAATCTATTCTGAAATAAGTTAAAAATATGTTTGATTCATGAACCAATGAGTTAATTATCCTACATCAAAACCCAAAAATAAAAAAAGAATAAATTGAAACCAGCCCATTGGCTTATTCCAGCCTAAGAAAATCTAGTGGTCCAAGTGAATACAAAAACCAAAAAGAAAAAAAATAAATAAACTAATCTATTCACAAAATTATTATTAAATTTATGTTTTGGTTAGTCAATTTTAAAAAGTTATAAAATAGTTATTAAATTATTTGAAAATTATTATTTAAGTCATTGGGTTGTTATTTTCTTTTAAGTTCAGCTAGCGAGTTTCAAGTGACAATTCGACAATCGATATGATGGATCAATACCCATCAATGAGTAGTCCATCAACGAGTAGAATAACATAACTTAGATTCAAGTCGATCTGACAATCAATGTTAGAATTCAAAGAAAAAAGTTGTTTGGATTTTGGTTCATAGATTCCTGACATTCAAAGTTGTTTTATGAAAAAAAACTGAATTGTAAAAGACTGTGCAAATAGAAAAGGCCATACAATAACAATTTTAACAGCCTAGTGATTCAAATGAAAACTTCCAAATAATTTAGTGACCATTTTGTAACTTTTGAAATTGAGTGATCAAAATGTAAAATTACTAATAATTTAGTGACTTTAGGTTTAGTTTACCCTAAAAAATAACAAAAACCCAAATTGCCTTAATCTTGAGCAAGGTACCATCTTCTTTTAAACCAAAAAAACATTTGGTTGTTGCTTCAGTGCTTTATTGGTTCTTCTTTACCTGTGTTGATCTCTTTCTTTCTTTCTTTTTGAACAGTAACAATTTTTTTAGGCTTATTAGTAAAAAAAAGCACTCACGGTGTAACAGCCCGAATTTTGGGCTAGTCGGAATAGTGGTTTCGGGACCACAAATTCGACGAGAAAAAAAATATTTTCATTATATTTTTATGGTCTACAATTTCTCAAAATGATTTTTTGAAAATTTCATTCGAAAATTTTGACGTTTGGGCACTCAATTTAGTTAGAAGGACTAAATTGTAAAAAGTGCAAAAGTTGAGTTCTACATGTTATAAGTGTCCAAGTGTTATGAAATTTTAAATTGGAGATCCTTAAATGGTAATTAGACCATTGGTTAACTTTTTGGACAAAAATGGACAAGAGATAAGTGAAATAGGAAATTTTTAAGTTGGGGGCATTTTGGTCATTTAGTAATTAAAAGAATTAAAAAGGCCAAAATAGCCAAAAATTTGTCCATCTTCTCCATGGTGAACGAAATCAGCAAGGGGGAAGCCATATTTAGGGTTTTCAAGCTTCCAAGCTCTATAGTAAGTGATCCCAAGCCCCGTTTTTAATGTTCTTTACGTTTTTAGAGTCCCGATAACTTAATTTAGCTTATTCTAGCAATAATTTAATCTAGGGTTCATATTTGGAAAAAATACCCATAGGTGAAATATGTTTATTTTTATGTTCTATGGTAGAATATGAAGCTTGAAATTATGTAAAATAACTTTTGCTAGCCGATTTTAAGTGAAAACGAGTAAATTGACATAATCGGTAAAAATACCTAATGTTCATAAGTAAGTGTTAGAGTGAGAATTTGATGTTTCCATAGAAGGGAAAAATGTTCAGCATGTCATAAAACATAAGAAAAAGAAATAAATTTTAATTTCTGAGCCTAGGGGCAAAATAGTAATTTTGTGAAACTTTAGGGGCAAAAATGCAATTTTCCAAAATGTGATTTTTGGACTGGGTTGAATAATGTGAGTGTTAAATAAGTTAAATGTGTTATTATAAGTCAAGAAAGATAAGGAATTGACTTTGATTAGTGAAAAAGGAAAAAATGAGAAAAAGTGAGAAATTTCCCGATTGAACATTCGGAATAAAAAGGGATACGAATGAAGTGACAGAAATGATCACATGTGTGGCATGGACTATGTGTAGGCCACTATGTGAAAGTGAAAGTGATGGTCACGTGTGTAGTACTATGTGCAGGCTACTACGTGTACCAAAATAATAGGTCACATGTGTAGTACTATGTGCAGGCTACTATGCGTACCAAATAGCTTTGATTACGTGTGTAGTACTATGTGCAGGCTACTACGTGTATCGGATAGTGATGGTCACATGTGTAGTACTATGTGCAGGCTACTATGTGAACCAGTATCATTAATTATAAGGTGGTTGCTATGTGCTAATCCCACCGGATATCATTGATTACAAAGGGTGGTTGCTGTGTGCTGAATCCACCGTGTATCTGTTATTATTCCGAAGTGTTCATCGGGAAATTGACTAAGTGAAAGTACATGAGATCATGTAACGATTAAGTGTGATTGAATGATGAATATATGTGTGGAATTGAATTGAATAATGATTGAAAGTGAAAAAGAGAAATTATGAAAAAGTAAAATTAGCAACAAAACAGTTTTGGACAGTAACAATAGTGTGACTTTGAAAAATCACCAAAAATAGTGAAAACTAAATTAGAGAGTGAATAAGATATAAAATGAAATCTTAATGAGTCTATTTTTACATAAAAGAAATAGAGCAACAAAAAAGTTATATATTTTGAGATATTTGAATTTTAGTGAGGTAGGGTCGGATTGATTTCAGAATCTCCTATTTTAACTTTGGAAAATAATTAAAAATTGTAAAAAAATAATAATAAGTTATAATTTATATGCTTAGAATCCTTAATGAGTCTATTTTCAAAAGAAATAAACGGAAATATCATCTGAATTCTGTACAATGAGATAATTCATTTTTAGTGAAGAGAGATCAGAGATGTTGAGCAGTGAAAAAGGGGTGACTTTAAAGAATAAACTGTACTAATTGGCTAAGCAAAAAATTCTGAAAATTTTATGGTAAGAAGATATGTGAGCTAGTTTCGGGGTAAATTAACGGAACTTAATTTGGAGCTCTGTAGCTCTAGATAAAAATAATTTAGTGACTATAACTCGACTAAACAACTTTGAATTTAAATATAAGTGAATAGTGAAATTATGTATAATGCTATTTAAGCATGTTATATACATAAAGATGTGGGATGGAGAGGAGGAGGAGGAGGAGGATAATAAAGTATATGAATGAATTGTGTATAATTGGTTAAATGTCTGATTATAATCGATAAATGTTGAAATAGGAGTGATGCTTATATTGGTGCATTATTGGTTATGGTAAGCTCATGAGAGAAAATAAAGTTTCATAGCATATGCGTGTGGTATATTTGGCATGAAATGATGTCATGAGTGGCTCATGAATTAACTCATGTTGGTAAGTTGATGCATAATTATAGTATTCAAATATATACATATTTGTAATATTTTGCTATGTGATTGGGAAAAAAGGGGAATAAATAACATACTGAAAATTTGGCCATGGTGCTAGTTTATGTTAAAGGAGTGTTTTATGGCATATCTTAAGTAATGGAATGTTATGAATTTTTAAATTAATTTGCTAGTCAAATAAATGACAAATGAATTGATTACGTATTCGTAATTTTGACATATCCTTGGTATATGAAACGTAATAATATATGCTTGAATAAACTTTAAGTATTCGAATGACATGGATTTGATGGTGATAAGATTCGAACATTGAATTCATGAAGCACAGGTGATGTATTATTGTTGTTTGATAGCTTGGTTCGAGAAATTTGTTAGGTAAATGGTAAGTGAAAGCATTTATGGATATAGAAGAAAATTTGGAGTGAATATGAAATTTAGCTCAATTAAATGATTTCATCAATTAAACATTGTGTATACCAGAATGTGTTAGTGAATTACATATTCGTAAATTGACATTCAAAGTTCAGTTAGTGATATATGAAAATAACATGAAAATATTTATGATTGTGATTAATATTGATTCTGACTTAAAGTGGATTCTTCAATATTGGATTGATTTAACAGATATATTGAGCATATGAATAGGTATGTATTGGGCCTCGTAAACCCTAATTAGCGACTCGAAGATAATAATTTGAAAGTTTTTAATTTGGATGAAATTTTATAACTCGGTTTAATATGTTTATAAGTGTATTTATTCTGGTAATGCCTCGTACCCTATTCCAGCATAGAATACGGGTAAGGGGTGTTACAATGTGACGTCACCAGATTCGACCCTAATGTTTAGGCCGGGTTTGGGGTGTTACACACGGTGAATAAAAAAATTAATTAAGCCCCCAACAAATTTTAGAACCCAATTGAGCTCTTAAAGATAAAAAAAATTAATCAATTAAGCCCATCTATTTGTCACGAGCCGCGAAAGCTCATGAACAAAGCATACATAACTACCCAAAGAGGTTAATGGATTACATTGGGTTCATTTAACCCACTAAAACTAGCTCGATTCATGGGACATAAAGGGAAGCCCATCTACTTGAAGCTTGGTGGCCTAGTGAAACACTCAAGTATTTAGAGCTACTAGGGTAAATATTGTAATATTATTGTATAATGTTTAAATTCCTTAGGACTCTCATCCAATAGATAGGCATTAATATCAACCATTAATGTAATTCAAATTGCACCATAGGATCTGGAGGAGCTCAACTATAAATAGATACCTTTCCCTCTCATTTGTAATCACCTAAAGTTGCATTCAATCAATTTTAGTGTTAATTGAGAGCATTTACTCAAACACTTAGTGTGCATACTTTCTCATGCCTTTTTCTTTACATTCTTTGCTTATTTCGCTTGCTTGTTTTTGTGAATCTTCGATGCCTTTTCAAAAGAGTTAAGGTTGGCTTAAGCACATTTGAAGCAAAGTTATTGCCTAAGGTCGCTTGATTTTCTAGGCTAAGGTCCAACCCCGTGATAGTTGGTATGTAAGCCAAGGTTTGTTAATGTGTTGAGTTGGTGATGGCGAAAGAAGTAAATGACCAAAATGTCCTACCAGAGACTCATGGGAGGGCAAGGAAAGCGAACAAATAAAGGGATATGCTATCAGCGTTGGAAGATAGGGATGCAAAACTTAAGGATTCCATGGGTGATGTGAAGGAAGGCCTTGAGGTTGTTGAGGGTCACACCATAGAGCTAGACTTAGAGAGAGATAAGCTCAAAGGACAGGTGTTGGATGCTCTCAATGCCAATGTAGAGGAGATTTAAGGGGCGCTCAATTCCACTATAGACAAGCTGAATTAGAGGGATGATGCTTTCAAAGCCCTGATGACAAATTTGAAAAAGGAATTTGAATAGTTTAATGGGGAGCTCACTATTTGTAAAGCTACTGTAGGAAAAAAGGTGTTGGTTACGAGAACCAAGCCCAAGATTGATGATCTTAAGCCGAAAGAGTTCAAAGGGAACATGTCCATGAGGGATGTTGGCAACTTTTTATGGGAGATGGAGTAATAGTTCCTTGTTGTGGACACCAAGGATGATGCTACTAAGGTAGATATTGCTTCTATGTATTTTATTGATGTTACTCCTTTGTGGTGGCATTGTAGGTCCACAGAAAGAAATCAATGAGTAGTTTTACCCTGAGTATGCTAAAGATAAAGCTCAAGCTAAGTTGCATCGACTTACGCAATAAGGCATACTTCAGGAATATGTGTGACACTTTAGTGAGTTGATGCCCCAAATCCCTAATA
Organism: Gossypium hirsutum; assembly: GCF_007990345.1. NCBI lineage: Eukaryota > Viridiplantae > Streptophyta > Magnoliopsida > Malvales > Malvaceae > Gossypium > Gossypium hirsutum. The sequence goes on from NC_053442.1 coordinate 29,269,097, forward strand.
TGAGTGAGAAAAAGGCTTTAGTGATGGGTTGAAGCCTTGGGCCAAGAAATAGTTGCACTGACAAGGGGTCAAAGTGTTGGAAAAATATGGTTTAATAAAACGGTTTTTTGTCACAGTGAAAAACTAAAATTTTGAAAATTGAGTTGATTTATGATATTTATAGCAATAAACCTTTTCCAAAAGGTAGTTTTGCTTTATGCGAGACTGATCCTAGACATTTTGACTTTCAATCGAACAACCTTCTCCACTATTCTCATACCACGAATCGCTACGAGTGTGAGCTCGAACAATCAATAATCAAATACAAAACCAGAAATAATTTTCTTACTTTAGTAGGAAAATAAATCTATCTCTTAATAGAAACTGGTAGAATTGTTATTCCTAGGTAGAATTTGTACTTTAGAAATAAATTCTCACTATTTACTGGCAGGATAATAATATCTCAAAATTGTGTATATCTTGTTGTTTTTAGCCCTACTAGAGCCATCTATTTATAAGGAGAGATAGGAGAATCCTTGTTGAATTAGTAGAGTATAAATGATACTTATTTGATAGAAAAACTAGTCCCCAAAATCTCTCTAACAGAAGAGAGAGGCGGCAAACCTTAGTTAAATATACTAAGGTTGTCGCCCCTCAAACATATTATAAGGGACTTTGGGCCTCTCTTATACTGGGTCTAATTATATGTGCTTATTGGACTTTAAATCTAACATTTTATAATTTAATTCAACCCAATACATGCCTTTCAATTTCTTAAAATAAATATTATTTATTAAATTAAATTAAATTAATTAATTTTCCAATTAAATATTTTTCTCAACCAAATTCTAATTCCGTTAAAATCATGACAACTTTACCATAAGAGAAAATATATTTAACTCTATATTCAACGAATCCAAAATGACCAATTAATTTAATTTTATTTTCGAACTTCAATTATTTGATTAAATAATAATTCAAAAAACTTAAATTAATTCTAAAGATATTTCCATACTTAGTGAGAAAACACATTCATTTTCGAATCTAACCCATTTCTTTAATTTTATCATTTCCATCCATTTTTGTTCATTTGAATCTATATTGAATTCATTTCTAGTTTCAAATAGCTAGCGGTGGGACTGATTGGACATATATCATTAGGGCTCAAATGATTTAAAATTAAGTTCTTACTTTTCGCCTATTAATTATAAACTCAATTAGTCACGAAGTCATTCCATTATAGTATTGTGACTGAGCTATCCCTAATTACATACCATTACGAAATCTACTCGATCAGTGCTCGTTTAATGACCTTTTCATAAGTCTATTACCCTCACAGGGTATGCTTAATTATTTTGGGATAAATTTCTGCTCCCAATATGATCCTATTTTATCTCATGGTAACCATTATATCTCCCTTCATGAAAAGTCAGTTACTATCAAATAATAATTAAGTCATTTATCACAAAGACTAACGACCTATGACCATATTTACTTTTCATCTATCATGTAATGCTAATGGTAGAATATCATTTATATTGGATTTGGTGCCCTAAGTGTAGTGTTTTCGTCTAAGTAAATTTGTAATTTTTCAAACAGATTGGTTAATAAAATTATTCATGAATTATATTAATACTTTGTATATTGTCCTCACGTGATTTTTGCACGCAAAGCAAAATGGAAGCAAATGTTACTCATTGGTTGTCTATTGTTTAACTAATATTAACCGGTATAATGTGGTCGGATCGTAATACGAAAAGACAAATTGTATTAGTAAACGGACCTAAACATGTCCTTAGTCTAATCGAAAATGAGGAAACCGATTGAAAAACTAATATGTCATCTATCAAGTCCAATTGGAGAGATGCCTTGTCTTGGGCATCAGAGCGGATGACTTCTAGAAGATAGAGATATAAATGTGACTAATTTTATTGACAGTACATCGGATAGGACCCAAGCAGAATACTAGGGTGTGCCATCCCCCCACTCATACTCTAAGTAGAAAGTTGTTTTTCTATTTGAAATAAACCACTACAACTCAACATGAGTTCTACATTCTCTTCCTATAAATAGATGGTACTGGTAGAGCTATTAATATAACTTTAAGAGATTATTACTTTGTCGAAAAATAAAGAGAATTTATTATTAACTATCAAATATATATTTCCAAAATAACAATTATACTGGTTTCTATTAAGAAGAGAGAATTTTTGTTTTCACCTTAAATAAAAGAGAGAAAACTTTTTCTAGTTATACGTTTCGATTCAATTGGTTTGAGCCCACACTCGAAGCAGTTCGTGGTACAAGAAGAGTGGAGGAGATCGTTTGGTTGAAAGTTGGGGACAATAAGAACCCATTAAGCAGAAAATATATATGTGAATTTAGTTAGGGTTTATTGCTATAAATATCACAAATCGAGTCGATTTTTCAAAATTTTAATTTTTCGTTGTACAAGAAAATTATTTTCAAACCGAATTTTTCCAACAATTGGTATCAGAGTCAGGTTGTGCTATGTTTATAGTGTAAATCGAGATTGAATCTCTCTTTTCATCTTGTTTGATTAATATTTGATAAGATGTGACATTCATGTAATTATTTCCATTAGGGGAATATATGGGAATGAATGTGATATTACATATTTATTATATAGTTGTTATTTTTGCCAAAGTTGTGGTTCTCAGGAAAGAGACTGTGGATTATCATTTCCACGTAGAAATACTTTTTTAGATAATTCTTATGAGCTGGAAACAAAAATAGGACTTAAATGTATTTTTTTCCCGAAAAGGAGTCCAGGACGAGGAGAAGATGGAGTGATGACAGTTGAAGACACAAGGAATGCCTTGTGGTAAAAAACTATGTAATTTTTGGTTTTTCATTTATTTTCTATAAATAGAACCATGAAGACCTTATTTAGCAATTTTATTTTAATTACCCATCTTCTTATATATCTTGTAACATCCTATACTCGACTTGATTTACCGGATTCGAATGTAGGATGTTACAATACTTACATAGCAAATTTTTTTGCTGGCAAAAACCATACTGGATTTACTTTTTATTTATTTAAAAATCTTTTCTAAGTTAAAAGATTTGAATGAAACGATTGTCATTTATAACAGACTTTTAAAAGTAGCATAAAACATTACAAGTTAAATCTTTGATAAGACAAATATATATGTGGTGTATAATAATATTTTCCATTTGAAAACATATTCCCAAAATTTTCCCTCTATATGCATAACATTGCACTATGATTAACCACCTTGGCGCATTCTTGGCATGGTTCCTTCTGGTGAATTGGTTCAACTCAAGAACCTGCATTACAAATAAACAACCATAAGTTCAATAAAACTTAATGATTCTCAACCATTTTTACTTTTAAACAATGATGTTGAATTCCCCGACTTAAGAATTTTGGACTTCTTTTATTATTCCTAGAGGATAACTATGTGCCAACCTCTAACTTGACCACCTTGTACATGTTCCATTCGATTGGCGGATTACAATCTTCCCACCTTATAGAGGATTACATTTTGCAATTGCTTGAAGATAGAAATTAGATACATTTATCAGAATTATATACCTACGGGCACTACTTTCGGTGGAGTCATATACTAGCTTCGGCGACTATCAGAATAACAGTCATGTTGTAACTTCACGTTGATCCAAACAATGAAATTTGTTTGATGAAGGAAATATTTTAGATCACCTAATAGAAATAACTTCAATACAAAATGGGAAAACTTTCAGATTTGGCGGACACTTACACCACCCATAATTTCATATATGCCAAGTTCTCTTTCTGATCTGGTGTATAATAATATTTTCCATTTCATATATGTCGAATACAATGCCGAGGACTCTTTCAGAAAATGTGTCAAAAGCATACCCAAATCTCTCCATAAAGGCAGACTAACAATTCACCACTTAAGTGTTAGAGAATTCGTTTGACAAGTTTTCTAGGCATTACGCCACATAGGCTTTACAAGTAACTAGCCACAAAAGCTTCCCAAATAAATCGCCACAAAGGTTTCCCAAACAATTCGCCACAAAGGCTTCCAAGTAAATCACCACAAAGACTTCCCAAATAATTCACCACAAAAGCTTGGTTTGGTTTGCCACCAATGCACCACATAAATTGTTGTGTTCGACAATATGGAATTGCCTAAACTCATCATCACTTAAAGTTTTCCCATCATTGCCCCCGAGACACGCAAACTAGAATGTGTCGTGGCCATGGTCTTTTCATATATTTGCCACACTAGCCTTTTCTCATTTTTACTGTCTCGGTGGACCTCGAGTTTGCGGTCCCGATAGACTACATTTCACTATACTAGCCTTCATATTTATTGTCTCGATGGACATCATCAAAGCACCACTACGGGGTTCGTCATCGTATTACATACTTTCCCAGCATTTCGCCCGAACCCCCTTATTGCCAACCATACTTGGTCATGCATCACTTAAATAACATAATGGACGCATCTACACTGATTTCATTCATAATCTTAATAGAATCATACTTCCTAACACATAATTTCCCATGCATGCTTACCACATATCGTCATATTCATGCAACGAATCGTACACTTCAGTATATACATACAAGTACCTCACAGAGAACACACACAACCATACATACATACAACTTTTCAAGGAGGTATGCACATATATATTAACAATGACCGTACAAGGAATCATCATAATATGTTATGCAGAAGTCGGGTCTATATTAACAACTTCTCAACCTAGAGTTTTTGTTATAATTGTCCTTCCAAATCTAGTTGTAGCAGTTGCTTACAAGATCATGGAATTTTCATTAGAATTCCCATTTACAGATTGTTTACTAATGTTTCAACTACGTACGACCCTCTTGCAGGGCCTTTCACTCACACCCTACTGTCCTGGTACATTTTAACATCCTTACTCAACAACAATCATAACATATAGGCTTATAAGACTTGCTAGAAGGTTAAATCATCCATTGATTAAATGAGGTCTTAGATCTATCTTAACGAAGAAGAAGAGAACATTTAGGTCAGAAAAAAGAAGTAGAATGTCAAGTAGAAATAAAAGTCATTTGGAATGTCTTCTCATTTACTAGATATAACCTCCTTGTCCCCCTACTGTAGACTTTGACAAGTGGCGATGCTTACCTAACCCAAATCTCCTGATTTCCCACAAAAATTTGGGGGAAGGTAAATAGAATCTGGCGAAGATCTTCGTTATTATTTTGACCAATCATGGGGAGGGTCAAATCAATTCAGCTGACTCCCAACTAATCTCATCACCAGAACCAACTTGAACAGTGCTCAAACGAACTGAGTGTACTATACTTTGTAGTCACTCACGTATGGTGTGGTCTTAAAGGCAATTATGTCTCCTACAACTTCCATAAACACTTGATAGGCTATTCGTTCTCAACCAATACTCAGGGGCGTACTCTTCCTTAGGTGTACTCCTTCTTGGGCATAATCTTTCTTTGCTTGAAGATACCCTGTAATTAAATCCTTAGATACCGCTAGCAGGTGGATACTTTAATGCTAGTATATGCCAATACTCTAACTCGTCATCAGGCCAATAGGGTCGCGGATTATGCTACCACTATTTGCCAAATAGTTTATATACTTTACTCATCTTTTTGGATTCATCGTTTTTGGGGTGTGACAACTCTCCCCTTCATCAAGGAAATTTCGTCATCAAAATTTTTATCAATCTCGTAAACCCCATTACTCATGACGCGTAGACAATTTTTATAAATCTCAGAAACCCAATTACTCATGAGTTGGTGAAACACCAACATATAGTTACAACACTAAGAAGATTCCAACTAGTGCGAATGTAGATAAACAGTCTCGATTGGTTAATTTCAAATTAGTGGGCATAGTTGGTAGGTACTCCCGTGTTTTTCAACATCCTATAGCCTTAGCCTTGACAAGTTTTGAGCTGTGATTCAAGAACTCGAACAGTTGGTTTTAAATTTGAAACTTCTCATGGACGTTTGGTTCTTTATAAATACTAAGTGTTTAACACTGGCCCCGCAAAATTTTTTTCACTATATCATTGGAATCCTAATTTCTGCCTTTGTCAAATTCATTTTCTTCCTTTCACCTTCAGTTCACACTTTCTTTAGAGGTAATCCCCCTTTCAGTTTTCTTTACTATTATACAAAATGGTCAAAACAACTACCGGTGGAAGAGGCCATGGTGGTCTTACCCAAAATAGCAGAAGCGATAGTCTCAGAAACGCTACTGTGATCGGACCCAGAGGTCTCGATGGTACTGATGCGTACTTGCTCCCATGTATAAATTCAACACTACTAAGGAGGACTAACTTAATATCTAGTGGCCAAACTTGTCTTCCATCCAAAATTTTCTTACAACTTTCATTTAGTCCAAAGGGAGTGTCACCAGAGTGATAACACCAAGGGCTTTATTCTTCCCCTCTTCCTACTCGAGGCTGGCTTTCACTTACCACTTTATATTTTCTTCTGTTCGGTGCTCAATGAATATGATATTGCACTAGGGCAACTCTTCGCCCTTTCCTAGTGGACATTGGTGGCTTATCGACTATTGTTTGTACAATGAGTAGCCTATTCTTGATGTTTTCCAGAAGATCTATCAACTGAAGATTAAAAGGAAGGGTGCCTTAGCTGGGATGGCCTACTTTAGTACATGCCAGAGTTATGAGCCCATAATTCAAAATTGGGCCGTAAACCTCCATATCATAAAAGAAAAATTCGTTAGGGTCACGTGCAATCTCGAAACTGGTTTTGGCTTTCCCACTTTATGGTCCATACCCTAGGAGGATGTATTCTTACAAAGCCAAAATGTTGATTTTGAAATTGCTTGGAATTAAGAGAGATTGTTACTTTCCGGAATGTCTCCCAATACTGCCTAAAAGGGCTGACTACAAACGGTCACTAGGCGAATGATCTTTTACTTTGGGTGGGTTCTCACAATATCCTTTTTGCTGAGGTGGTCTGGCCTTACAATGCCAACAATGATTTGGCTCGGATTTTAGTGGGAATAATTAGGGAACCTTTATTCTATTTCTATAAAACATGTAGACTACGTCCACGCCATTGGAATATTATTAGTTATGGTATATCTTCCACTCCTTATCCTGACTGGGCTAACTTTTCTGTTGCTGTTTTAGGGTCTGTTTCTTCTCGTACATCTAGTACTTCTCCACTGACTCTAGCAGTCAATATGGACGCTTAGCCTTGTTAAAATTAGTTTGTGAAAATGAAGGAGTTACTGCTGCCCCACCAAGAACAACGACTGATAGGTCTCAAAAAAGGCCAAGGGTGGAGGGAAGCACCCAAGATATCGAGGGTAGTGACCACCCACTATTGACTCATCATAGGATTAGGAGATGACTTGCTCCTATAAGAGTCATCACTACTTCTACTCCTTTCTTGCCTCCAATTCCTACCCTTCCTTCTATACCAGTTGCACCACTAGAGTCTACCAATTCTGTAGACTCTCTAATCCACATCCCAGTTCCTTATGTGGATACATTTACTCAAGAGAAAATACATTAAGGCCAGCCAAAGGCCTTTCTTGGTTCTTTACCTATTACTACTCCCTCTGGCGAAGTGGGTAGACTCTTTCCATGGCATGATCTAATAAGGCTAGGGCAATATCCGTTCTTTCTTAACACCAACATTAACTGCCTATAAAAGGTCATCACTGAATCCTTGAACTTCAATGTTTACAATCCTAAGGGTGAAGATTGGGAGAAGTTCTAGAGGAAATGGAAACAATCGACCAACTTTTCCATTCCTAGTGAGCTAGAAATAGAGGAAGAGAATTTGAAAGATTCAATTGATCTTTAAAAATTCCCTAAAGAATGCCTCAGATAAAAGAAACCTCTACTGATCCAACCGATCAACCTGCAAAGGAGGGAAACTGAAGACCTTTTTCTTTTCTTGTATTTAATTTCTTTGTTCAGTTTGTATTATTTTCCTTCTTTTACCAATGAAACTATCATATTTCTTTCCAACTATCTCACTTACCACAATACTAATAGTGTGCCAAAGTATTCATCTAACAGAAGTCTTTAACTTACTTAAGGGACTAAGCTAGCTCTGGCGTATTATGCATATAGGGCTGACTCTAACTAAACTTCTAGATAATCGACTAAACCAGAAGTTTTGATATCAATTAACTTGTAACACCCTATACTCGACCCGATTTACCGGATCTGAATGTAGGATGTCACAATACTTTCATACTTAATACAAATTTTCAGCTGGCAAAAACCATACTGGATGTACTTCTTATTTATTTAAAAATCTTTTCTAAGTCAAAAGATTTGAATGAAACGATTATCATTTATAACAGACTCATAAAAGCAGTATAAAACATTACAACTTAAATATTTGATAAGACAAATATAGTCTAGACGTATAATATTATTCACCATTTGAAAATATATTCCTAAATTTGTCCTTTTGTATCCATAACACCACACTACGATCAACCACCTTGGTGCATTCTTGGCTTGGTCCATTTTAGCGAACTGGTTCAACTCAAGAACTTGAATTACAAATAAACACCCAAAAGTTCAATGGATCTTAATGGGTCTCAACCAGTTTTACCTTTAAACGATGATGTTGAATTCCTCAACTCAAGAATTATGAACTTTTTTTTTAGATTTTGGAGTATACTTTTCTGATTCCTAGAGGATAACTATATGCGAACCTTAAACTCGACCACCTTGTACACGTTCCACACGATTGGCAGATTACAGACTTACCACCTTATAGCGGATCCCATTCCGCAATCGCTTGAAGATAGAAACAGGATACATTTCTCAGAATGATATACCTACGAACACTACTCTCGGAGGATTCTTATATTGGATCTGGTGGCTGTTGAAATACCAGTCATGCCGTAACTTCATGTTGATCTAGACAACGAACTTGATTCGATGAAGGAAATATTTTAGATCACTCAATAGAAATAACTTCAATAAAAATTGGGAAAACTTTCAGATTTTGCGAACACTTATACCAGTCATAATTTCATGTATGCTAAGTTCTCTTTCTGATCTAGTGAGTTACTATGGCGGATTCATCAGTTGAGTATACTACCGAAGACTCTTTTAGAAAATGCCTCAAAGGCATACCCAGATCTTTCCATAAAGGCGAACTAACAATTTGCCACTTAGGTGTTACAGAATTCACCTAACAGATTTTCCAAACATTACGCCACATAGGCTTTATAAGTAACTTACCAAAAAAGCTTCCCAAATAAATCGTCATAAAGGCTTTCCAACTAAATCTCCATAAAGGCTTTCCAAACAATTTGCTACAAAGGCTTGGTTTGGTTTGCCACCAAGGCACCACATAAACTATTGTGTTTGACGATATGAATTTACCTAAACTCAGAATCTCTTGAGGTTTGCCTATCATCAACCTCAGGATACATAGAAACCCTAGTAGACAAATGCGGCTTATCCGCCATTCCCAGAATGTGCCATGGCCATGGCCTTTTCACATATTTGCCACACTGACCTTTTTTCATTTTTACTATCCCAATAGGCCTTGTGTTTACGGTCCTGATGGACTACATTCTGTCATACTAGTCTTCCTATTTACTGTCCCAATGGATGTCATCAAAGCACCACTACGGGGTCCATCATCGTATCACATATTTTCCAACACTCTGCCCGAACCCCCTTATCGTCAACCATACTTGGTCTAGCATTACTTAATTGACATAATGGACACATCTATAGAAATTTCACTCATAATCTTAATAGAATCATACTTCCCAAAACATAATTTCCCATGTATGCTTATCACACATCATCATATTCATGCAGCATATCGTACACTTCAACACACAAATACAATTGCTTCACAGAGAACACACACAACCATACATACATACAAAAACTTTTCAAGGAGATATGCGCATCTATATGAACATCGACGTAAAAAGAATCATTATAATATATTGTGCAGAAGTCGGTCTAGAGACTCACCAGAGACCTACCTTTACCTCAACTTGGAGTTTTTGTTACAATTGTCCTTCCTAATCCAGTAGCAGTAGTTGCTTACAAGATCATGGAATTTTTAGTAGAATCCCCATTTATAGATAGTTTACTAACTTTTAACTACGTAGAATTTCCATGCAAGGCTTTTCACTCACAGCCTACTGTTCTTACACCTTTTAACATCCTTACTCAACAATAATCATAACATATAGGGCTATAAGACTTACCAAAAATTGAACCATCAATTGATTAAACAAGGTTTTAGCTCCATCTTAATGAAGAAGAAAAGAACATTTAGGTTAGAAAGAAGAACAAAAATGTAAAGCAGAAAGAAAAGTCACCTGGAATATGTTCTCCCTTACTAGATATAACCTCATTGTCCCCCTACTGTGGACTTTAACAAGTGATGATGCTTACCTAACCCAAATTTCCTAATTTCTCACAAAATTTGAAAGAAGGTAAAAAGAATCCAACGTATATCTTCATTACTGGTGGACCAATCATGGGGAGGGTCAAACCAATTCAACTGACTGCCAACTAATCTCGTCATGATAACCAACTTGAACAGTTGTTAAGCCAACCGAGTGTACTATACTTTGATAGTGACTCACATATGGCGTGGTCTTAAAGACAATTATGTCTCCTACAACTTCCTTAGACACATGATAGACTCTTTATGCTCAACTAATACTCTAGGGCGTACTCTTCTTTAGGTGTACTCTTTCTTAAAAATACCCTGTAATTAAATCCTTAAATACCGCTAACAAGTTGATACTTTAATGCTAGTATGTGCCAATACTCTAACTAGTCATCAAGCTAATATGGTGGCAGATTATGCTACCATAGTGTGCCAAATAGTTGACATACTTTACTCACCTTTTTGGAACATTCGTTTTTGGGGTGTGGCATATCTACTTAGTAATTTTTAAATATATAATTGTGATATATATGTATGAGATGATCCACAGTTGATCGATTAAAGATAAGAAGTGTGGTAATAAGAAAATACATGTGTGTTCCATTCACTTCTTTAGGTTATTTGATTACCGTGACAAGTGTGGTATTGAGAAGGTGCATGTCTAGGATTGACTCTCACTAGAAAAGACTTAGTTTTTAAGCGGTCAAATATAACAAACCTCCCTTTCCTAGGACCCTACTTGGTGCACGGTTCACATTCACTTCTTCGATTTTTCTCTTTCATGGGACCCGAATTGGTGCATGTCTATTTTATGAATATATGAATGTAAATATTATAAAATTGCCATAGCATGTCATGCATATATAAGATAAGCATGCCATATGGTTTAGGAAAGAATGCCACATGGACTTCTGACGCATATATTAATCATTCATTAGTGAAACTGAAAATTAAAAAAAAACTTTGCAAGTTTTTAAAATATTGAGTGGGAGAATGTCCCTAAACAAGACCTACGACCTCTATCAGTGGTCTCTTGTGATGAAATCGCAAGTGCACTACCTCACGATAGGATTGTTATGTGAATTTCACTAAGGAGATTTTCTAAAAGGGAGAAGAATTCTCTTGTGATCAAATGATAATTGGACCGGCCCTTGTGGTAGGCATTATCATGTGATAGGTTAAGAAATTCTATCTTCAAAAGAGGACAACTAGTCAAAGCATGCTACTCAGTGAGATTGTCCCACGATGACTCACTTGTGGTGCATGATGTGATAAATGTTGAGTTAATGGTTATATACTCATGATATTCTAGTTAAGTAACTTTCTAGGGAGCTGTACTTAAGTTAGAATGATGGCCAAACGTTGCACGATTATTAGTATGTGTGAGTGTCTAAGGAATTAGGTTGATGTACTAATTGGATGGAAATCCATGTTCTTACTAGTTGACCATGACCACTCCACGGTGGCTTGATTCAATGTGTGTGGGAATTATCGTTGCAACGACTTACAAATGTTTTTCAAGGTTTAATGTTAGATGCATGCATCATCTTAATGCATATCATAAAGTTACAAAATTTTTCAAAAATTTTGCTTATAAAAAGATATTAATAGATGAATATTTTATTTTCAATTTGAAAATGACACATACTTTATTATTGAACATACTCTTTGAAAATAAACTGAACGGAAATAACTATAAGGAATGGAAAAGGAACTTGATAATTATCTTGAGCTATGAGAAACTTAAATCAGTTTTTGATACTAAATGCCCTCCGACCACTCAAGTCGAGGCTAGAAAATGTTGGGAAGTGTCTGATGAGATAGCTCATTGCTATACGCTAGCAAGCATGATCAACACTTTATATAAGCAACTAGAGAGTTGTAAGACTGCTAAATCAATTCTAGACATGCTAGAAGAAAAATTCAGAGGCCAAGCTGTCTTGGCTCAATAGTCTGCCATAACTAGCTTAATGAATGCCAACAAAAGCTCGACATTTCGATTAAAGACCATATGAGCACTCATATGGGCTACTTTACCGAGGTCGTGGACAATGAGGGAAATTTGGAACTGAACACCCAAATAGAAATGGTGTTCAAAAGCCTGTCTAAGGATTTTTCTAGTTTTTGGGCCTCTTATAACCTTAGGAACAAGAATCTAACGCTTAACTCATGAAGGAACTACAGTCCTATGAGTTGATGTTGAATAACGGTTAGCTGATTTGGAGAGTATAAGCAAATATAATTGTTTCTTTTTCGTCAAAAGGGAAGGGAAATCACACTAAAAAAGGCAAGGCTAAGGTCTCTAGGCGACCACAAGTTGAAAGAAGAGAACGAGGAAGCCTAAAGACTTATCTAAGTCTAAATGCTTCTTTTGCAGTAAGAAAGGGCACTTCAAGGCAAACTGCAAAGAGTGGAAAAAATACCTAGCTACCAAAGGCAAATTTATGGAACTCTTTATGATAGAAGATTGTTTAGTGGAGGATAAAATAGACTACTGAGTCATTGATTCGGGAGCCACAAATCATGTTTGTGTTTCTCTATAAGGGTTCAAGAAGACAAAAGATCTTAGATATAAGAGCTTATCATTGTGGACCCAGAACCAGACAAGCGTGGTAGTTGAAAAAGTGGGAGATGCACATTTTTATTTTGATAATTTTAGGAATATTATTTTAAGAGACGTTTTCTATGTACCAAGTTTCAAAAGAAACTTAATTTCTGTTGCATGTTTTTATAAAGATGGCTTGACCGTGACTTTTAATAATGGAATTGACATATTTAGAAATCACAATTTTATCTATAATGGATGGATGTCAAACAACCTATATTTTATCAAACCAAAGATGTACACATTTTTTTGAGATTAAAAGATCGAATAAAAGACTTAAAACTTCTCACTCTAATGAGGCATACCTTTAGGTTTGAGACTTGTTCATATTAATCAAGAAAGAATCACTAGACTTGTAAAAGATGACATCTTAAGTTCACTTAAAGCAATTGATCTTCCACAATGTGAATCTTGTTTGGAAGGTTAGATGACTAAGTGATCTTTTAATAAAAAAGGAACGAGGACCGAAAAATCCCTAGAACGTGTGCACAATAACGTATGTAGCCCCATGAACGTTAGTGAAAGAGGTGGTCATGATTATTATGTAACTTTATTTATAACTGTTACAGATATGGGTATGTATACCTAATGCAGCGCAAGAGTGAAACCTTTGATAAATTTAAAGAGTTTCGTGCGGAAGTGGAGAAATGATGGGGAATATTTATCTGATGATTTCTTTAGTTACCTCATAGAGAATGTGATTCTATCTAGTTAACAGTGCCAAGCACTCCACAATAGAATGACATGGCAAAAATAAGAAATCAAACGTTGTTAGATATGGTACGTTCGATGTCAAGTTATTTGAATTTGCCAATCTATTTTTGGGGATATGTTGTACAAATAACTTACTATATTCTCTATGGTCTACCAACTAAGGTAGCATCAAAAACCCTATACGAATTGTGCCATGGCAGGAAGATGAATCTTAATCATTTTAGGATTTGGGGATGCTTGACCTACGTATTGGACTAAGATGTGAGAAAGTTGGACTCACGAGTAGATTTGTGCATGTTTGTAGTATATCCAAAGGGAACAAAGGGTGGTTTGTTTTATAAATCAAAATAGGAAACTGTTATAGTGTCAACTCATGCTACTTTTCTTGAAGAAAGTTACATGAATGACTTTAAACCTCAGAGTAAATAGGTATTCCAGGAAATTTTGGGAAATATATAAAACCCTACTAAAACGGTTCTAGAACCAACTCCTAATAGTAGGCCTGCAAACGATCAACAACATTAGGTGCTTCATAGCAATGGGAGGGTCTTTCGTAGGCCTAATATCTTCCAATCTGGCAGAAGTGTTTTTAACACTGAGTCTATCGAATAGAAAGATGATGACCCACTCACATATGACGAAGCAATGCAGAGTGCTGATTCCAAGCTTTGGGAAATAGTTATGAAAGCTAAGATGGACTCTATGTATTCCAACTTAGTGTGAGAACTTGTAAACTTACTGGAGGGGATAAAACCCATAGGGCGTAAGTCGATCTTCACGAGGAAAAGAAATACAGATGGAAAAGTGGAAACTTATAATTCCAGACTTGTAGCAAAATGTTATACTTAGAAAGAAGGTATCAATTATGATAAGACCTTTTCTCTGATAGCTATACTTGAGTCAATTATCGATTGTGATGGCTCTCGATTACGAGATATAGTAAATGGATGTCAAGACAGTATTTTTGTATAACTATCTTTAAGAGAGCATCTATAAGATGCAACCCACTGGATATATAGCAAAAGGAAATGAGCATAAAGTTTGCAAACTACTTAGATCCATATACAGATTTAAGAAAGCATCCCGCTCATGGAATCAAAGATAAGATCAAACAATTAAGACTTTTGGATTTGGGCAAAACATAGATGAACCTTGTGTTTAGAAACATTTAGAGGATGGAAAGGTGATCTTTCTCGTTTTATATGTCGATGACATTCTACTAATTGGGAATGATGGTGGGACATTGTCATCAGTTAAACTGTGGTTAACACAACAATTTAGAATGAAGGACTTGGGAGAAGTTAATTTTGTTCTAAGCATTCGTATCCTATGGGATTGAAAGAACAAAGTGATAGAACTATTTCAGGCTTTATACATAGACAAGATATTGCATCGTTATTCAATGATCGATTTGAAGAAAGGAAATGAACCCTCCATATCGAGATTTCATCTCTTTTTAGAGGACTATTCTAAGATAGTGGAAGAAAGAGAGAAATGAGAAAGGTTTCTTATGCTTCGATAGTAGGAAGTCTCATGTATATTTTGTTATGCACGCGTTCAGATATTTGTTTTATAGTGGGGTTGGTGAATCGATATCAGGTTAATCCAAGACTAAGACATTGGCAAGTAGTTAAGCATATACTCAAGTATTTACAAAGAACGAGAGATTATATGCTTGTGTACTCTAGAGGAGATCCCATTCCTCTCGGATATACTGATTCTAACTTCCAAACATGTCGAGATTCGAGAAAATATACACTGGGCTGTGTTTTGTCCTAGACGATGGGTCCATAGTTTGAATAACTGTTAAGCAGGGTTACACTACTAATGTAACGCCCCAGTTCTGGTGAGGTACAAGGTTTGATGAATAGTCCTAAGGTATTATGATTGCCGAAGTGTTATTTGCCCAGGTACATTTTGGGCGTATAGAGTAGGTGGATACAGTTATGTGTTTTAGTTAATGAAGACACTATGTCAGATGGGTATGTCAATTGGAATAAGGTAGTGACCAAGTGGAAGGGTATTGAGAGTGTGAATTCACATCAGAAGAATAGTGTGCCTTTAATCGTTGTGCTGTGCAAGTTATGTTACAAGGTGAGCGGGTTAGGAATAAACTGAATGTGAACCGAAATAGTTAAAAGATAAAAGGGTACTCAAATAGGTTTCTCGGAAGTTGTGGACTTTTAGATAAGGTAATATGGTAAAATGTGACACTTGTCAAGCTCCAATAGGGACTCAGATTATATTAATCAATATTCAAGATTTGGATAAGGGAGTTCTCTTCTTCCTTCTACTAGAATATTGTTATATTAGGCTAAAAAGGCAAAAAAAGCATTTATTTGAGTTGAAGATGAAATCCTGGATTATACAGATGATTCTCCATGTCGAGGTAAGTTTTATGGCTTCGTGTGTTATGAAAGATTAGACCTTTAAGAATGTATGAACCGTAAGATGAAGAAGTAAGGCTTTTTATGTGTGTTATCTGGGTTAGAGATAATGAAAAGATTATTTGAAATGAGTTTTAATGGTGATTTTCTGCTTTATAAGGTAGTGGTTACTACAATCCCTAATTGGATGTTGGATCTAAGGTTCAAGATGTTATTGCTGGTTGTTAGGTGAATCCCTAAGTTGACTTTTGTATATGTATATAGGTTTATTCTAGATACTCCTATGAAGAATCATATGAACTATGAACTGAGATTAGAAAAGGATGATAATATGAGTATGTTGATATATGAATGTTGGATAGGATTTTTATTATAGTTTGTATGAATCTGACAAGTATAGAGTATGTGATAAGAAATATGGAGTTGAAAATATGATGATAAGAGCATGTTTGAGATGTATGTTAAGTTTAGTGTTAATGCATGAAAGGTTTGTGATCTATTGTAATTCGGTCTAGAAGATTAAACTAGTTTTTGCAGTTGAAGAGCTTGAATACAAGCATTTTTATTATGTTTTAATTAAGTTTTCTTAGTTTCATATACATTCAACAAAAAAGTGTAATTTGACTATTTTATTGACCTTAGGGTCTGAATGAAGCCTAAGAGTGAGCTAATATACTTTGTGAGTGCACAGGAGACCATTAGGAGTACCAACTCAATAATAGTCACTGTGTTGCAACACGGGGAGTTTGAGGTCACAACATAGGGAGTAGAGAGCAAGAATTTCAAGACTGCCTTCAGTGTCATGACACAACTAAGGAATGCCGCGACACACCCCTAAAGCTACCCTGAATACAAGCATATTGCCTTCGATGTCGCGACACATGCACTAAGGTGTCGTGACACCAATCCTGTACAAGAAATACTTATGAGCCATGGACGTTTTGGTCAGCACAATCAAATATTAAACACGAAAGTGTCATCTGGCCTAGGGTTGAGGACAACGACAACCCTAACTCTATAAATAGGCTCAATTAACATTTTTTATGGACATCTTTTGACGTTGTATACTTTTCTTTATAGTTTCAAGTTTTAGTTTTTCTCTTTTCTTAGGCTTTAGGTTATTTTCAATTTTTCATTTGTCGGGAGATTTGATTTGTGGAACTCAATCAACTCTTTGTGGATTTCGTGCTTCAATTGAATACAATTCAGGCTTCTCTTAAACCTTCGTATCTTGATTTACTATTAATGTTCATATTTTATATTTATGTTTTTGAGATCTATGAGGAACTAATCCTTTTGTGGGGGATTAGCAAGTGGAGGTATGATTAATTGATTGTTGTGTAGGTTTTCCTTTAGCGGACCAGCTATTTAGGAAGGCAAGAACTTAAACCCTAAGCTTGATGACCCTAGGAAGTCATCTAGGTGGGAATTAACCTCGAACTGGTCTGGACCGTGAGGTCGAAAGATAAGTAGTTCTTGCTGACTTATAATTCTAGTGGAAGATCGAGAGATGTTGTTAGGGTAATGACTAGTTTATTGAACAAGAAACCTGAAACAATAGTTAGTCATGATTATTGAAGTAAGCTAGTCACCCATGCTCAAATATGATTTAGTTTCCGTAGCAAATTTCTTAACGTTTTTCCAGTTATATTATTTTATTCTTTAGCTATAGAAATACCAAAAATCTTTCTTTTTATTTAGTTGTAATATAATTTATTTAAATTACTAATTAACTCTATTTGTGCTTTGGTTAAATTTAATTTAGTGCTTGCCTACCTTGGGTACGATCCTCGAAATACTCACCTACTTTGTTGTAAATAAATTACAACCTGACCCATATACTTGCAGGCACTACCTATTTAACATATTTTGCGCAGGATTTCTACTTCGGACTGTGGTATGTCCAAAGGCGGTCATGTTGTTGGTGCCATTGCTGGGGAGGCAATGTCACTAGATTGATTTTAATTTTTGAAACTAATAAAATAATTAGGAAATTCTTAAATTATAGATACGATTTTATTTTCCTTATTTTTGCTAACATCTTGTATTCTCTTTTCGGGTTTAGTGTATGACTCATAGCAGGGGAATGCCTATAGCGCCAACCACAAATCCAAAAAGAATAATTCGTAGTAATCGTCGACAACAGTAACATCAACAACAGATGCAGAACCAGCCGTCTACTTTAGGAAATTTACCACCACGAGACAATCCGCTGTTCGACGAAGTTAAGAATAATAACCCATAAGATCTACCACCACCACCATAACTTCCCACAAATATACATAAGGCACACAATGAAAGAACCCTCAGGGACTATGCGTTACCAAGTCTAGAGATGGTTCAAGGAAGTATAACAAGGCCAACCATCACAACTAATAATTCTAAGATCAAACCAACAATGATCCAGAACAATTTGTAGTTTAGAGGCACAATGATAGAAGACCCAAACCAACATTTAATACAGTTCCTTCATCTTTGTGATACTTTTAAATACAAAGGGGTCACGAATGATGCTATTTGTTTCCAGTTGTTCCCCTTCTCCTTAATAGATAACACTTTCTCTTGGTTAGATTCGTAGGAACCAGGATCTATTATGACATGGGACGAACTCACAGGAAAATTGTTACAAAATTTTTTCCCTATCAGCAAAACAATCCAACTGAGGAGAGATATTGGGATGTTTAAACACTAGGAAGGAGAAAGTTTTCATGAAAATTTGGAACATTTTAAGACGCTAATTTAGAGATCTCCACATCATGGATTACCCGAATGGTTAAGACTGGAAATTTTCTAATGGGTTAGATGAACACGCATGATCAAGACTAGATGGAGCTGTAGCAGAAGTCTTAATGAACAGAACATAGGATGATGTGGATGAACTGATAAAGAGTATGGCATTGAATTCTTGTTAGTGGTCAATAGAATGTTACACATATGGCCAAAATCCACCCACAACCAAAGTTGTTCAAGAAGATGATAAATACCAACAGATAGTGGATAAGTTAAACCGTATAGAATCTTCGTCTAGTACATCATCTATATATGGAAGAGACAAACCTCTCTTCCATTACATCAATAATCTTATCAAGGATGTGAATTACATCAGGAATAGGGGTGCAAACCCCTATTCAAATACTTTTAATCTCAGATGGAGATATTACCCAAACTTGAAATAGGGTGGAAACCAAGGAGGAGGTAATAATCATAACCAAGTTTAAAATGCTAATTATCAACCTCCTTATTTACAAAACCCTCAAGAAAGGGCCAATCAAAATAACCATACTGTATGTGGTCAACGCTTGGATCGAATTGAGGGGGAAATAAATCAATGAGGACAGATGTGAAGTAGGTGCAATCTGAGTGCACCAACGCCACAAAAGCATTGACAAAAATAGAAGATCATATAAGGTAATTGATGAGTATTATGGGAGACATTAAGCGACAAATTGGCATTAGCATTCCTAGTAATACTAAAGATAATCCTAAAAAGAAAGGAAAAGAGGATGTGAACGCAATTGCACTCTGTTCGGGCAAAGTATTGAGTAACCCAAAGACCTTGACACACGAGGGAACCAAATAGAATGCTGAAGATCTTTGAGAAGACCTCTAAGAAGTTGACAAAGAATCAGAACCAGATGAGATAGCCAAGCCGACAGCTGAGTCAGGAATGGACCAGTTAAAGAACCCGCACTTGCAAAAGTATCATTCCCTTCACGGTTGGAAGAAAAACAAAGGTGGGATGAAGATGAATTTGTAAGTTTTTTGAATCTATTTAAAACATTAAATGTTAATTTTCCTTTTATTGATTTAATTGAAATATTCCCTAAGACACCAATTTCCTCAAAGAAATTATGTCTAGGAGTAGGAAAATTAAAATAGGAGAGCAAATTAACATAAAAGTGCCATGTAGTGCAATCATATCTAGGAAGGTTCCCCAAAAACTAAAAGACCTGGGAAGTTTTACAATCCCCATGGAGATAGGGAATATTCATTTTAGTAAAGCTTTATGTGATTTAGGAGCTAGTATAAATCTAATGCCCCTATCTATATACAAAAAAATCAGGCTAGGGGACCTCAAGAACACTCAAATCACACTTCAATTGGTTGACAAAACTTCAGTACATCCAAAAGAAGTATTGGAAGATGTGTTAGTCAAAGTGCGCAGCTTCATCATCCAAGAAGATTTTGTAATACTCAATTTCGAAGAAGACCTTGAGATACTAATCTTGTTAAGCAGACCATTCATAACAATGTCAAAATCCACCATTGATTTGGAAAATAATGAATTAACCTTGAAGATCATTTTTGAAATTGAAAATTTTAAATGTGGTCACCAACAAGATGATGTAGACAAAAAGAGTTTAGGGAGATGATGTTATGAAATATCTGTGAAAATCTCTAACAGTCGTAAGCTAGGGGAAGTATTTTCTGTGAATTGTATAGGCCAAAAAAGTAAATTCAAAGAGCGGGACCAATACAACAAGGTGGAATGGGATTATTGACGAACACTGACAGAGATAAGACAACGAAAGTATCCTCGGGAACACTGATTGAGCTGACAGATAAATCTAGCAGCAAAACTTGACAGATTTAATTAAACTCTAATTTTATGTACATTTTTGTATTTTTAACTAACTACTTAGCTTACACTTTAATTTTTACTAACATTGAGTTTTACAGGAACCAAGAAGACTTTGGGAGCAGAAAATTGGCTCCAAACAAAGTCAGTGTCGCAACACAGAATTTTCATGTCACAACACTGCGTCTAGTAGCAACGAATCAAGAAAATCATCTTGATCTCGTGACATAGCATAAAAGACAGTCTACGTAGGTTTCCAAAATTTCAGAATGTGTCGCGACATCGAACCACAATGTCATGACAACAGCAAATTGCCATGGATTTTGCAACACGGAATCCTTATGTCGTGACATTACTGTAATTTTTTATAGGGTTAACCCGACCCGATTACGCAACTCGGCGGCATAAGCCATGTTTTAACCCAAATTTAGCTTTAAAACACCATTTTAAAAACCTAAAAACTATTTTAACCTAAGACTAAACCTCTCTTAGCAATTAAACGTCCCAAATCCTTCAAATTTACTTAAAACCTCTTAAACCTTAAACTTTTTTTTCACTTTTCATAATTGTTTTGTTGCAAATTCTTACTTCTTTTAAACTGATTTGGTGCAGAAACAAGTGGAAAACAATCAAGGGAATGACAAAAATCAAAATTTTTAAGGAATCCTCAAGATATTATCCAAGGTTAAAGGTTCTAAACTCATCTTTTTACTTTTCCATTTAGAATCTTGCTGTTAAGTATAGACTAAAAACACCATTGAACATGCCTCCAAAGAAGGTTAGGAGACTAATGAATCAGAACTATAAACGGTTCCAAATCCCTCTAATTTCTCGAATCAAAATGTTGAGAAATATTTTCTAGAACTTTAGGGGAAAACATTTATTCAAGAGAGGGGATTTGAACCGTCGATGGTTCTCTGCCAAGAAGTATGGCCTTTGGTCCGATACCATAGATGGGAACATTTTTGTGTGATCCCAAAAGACTATGCTGTGGTTCCGATAGTTCAAGAATTTTACGAGTCTTTGTGGGACCAAGAGTCTAAGAGGACTAAAGGCTCATGGGAAACAGTACCAGTGCGTGGGAAGGAAGTACGAATTACCCCTAGACTTATTTGTGAATTTTATAATGCTCCATTTTATGAGAAGACTTTGTAGAAGAAACTAATTTAGATTACTTTAGAGACATGAATATGGACAATGTTCTGAACTATCTGATGGAAGGAAGGGGCGAATGGACATGTCACCCAAGTACTGTTATCCCAACTTCATTTAATCAAGCAATAATGATTCCTGAAGCAAAAATATGGATTCAATTTCTGTGCACTTGAATTGCTCCTGCATTGAATGTTTCCAATGTCAATACTTTTCGAGCGATTTTGCTTTACGCTGTTTTGCAAAAGAAACATATATGCATTGGAACATGGATATGACAATATGAAATGGTGCGTTAACGGCCAGAAAGTGAGAGTTTTCTTTTCCCACTTAGTTACAACCTTATATAAAAAGAACGGGCATGTCGATGGTGTCCACTGAGCAGTCCATGAAGCTATCCCAAAGCATAATTTCAGACATACTGTATACGCAGTACATAAAGCTTTGAGTGAAACAAATAAAGTAGTGGAACTAACGCCAACAAGATAAGGCAACTATTCCAGCCTCATCTCAAAGGAATGCAGAATTGACAATCTGATAGGAAATTGGCGAGAGCAGTCATCCAAAGCTAGATTGGGTGATACACTGGATGCAAGAATCAGATCCAATTTTTCAAGAATTTGCACAACAAAACAACATTAAAGTACCTAATTATACGCAGGATATGTTCGGGCCAACAAATCTTGAGCAGGAAGAAGAGGAGCATGAAAGTGAAGAAGAAAGCAAAGATGAAGAAATAGAGGAGAGTGAGGAGATGGACTTTGAGGAAGATGATTAAACTTTTTTTTTAAAAGATTGTAACTATTGGGATAACTTGTGTTAAATTTTATTTGTAGGAGTAGAATGTTATTTACTTTATTGTTCTGTATTAAAGTTTCCTATGTTGGAACCCCACATGGAACAAGTACAACAATTTAGAACTCACAGCGACCAAAAGAGGAAGCACCCACTAACAGCTTACTGAACTACCATGATCAATCGGGTAACTTCTTTCCTTATCTTTTTAGAGCTACACATTGAAGACAATGTGTTATCTAAAGTGTGGGGGGTAACATAGAATTTTTTTTAATTTTTTTGTTTTTTGTTTTAATTTTTATTGTTAATTGTGTGCTTGAGCTGGTAGAAATACAAGTGAATGGTTAGGGGCATGTTTATAGGTTGATTGTATTTATAATAAAGTTGGCATGATAGTAAATTATTTTAAATTTTTTATTATTAGACTACTAAGTTCTATATATTACACTGTAAATAGGCATTGAGCAATTGAATGTACCATTAGGAAATATAGGGAAACGAGCATGCTAATATGTGTGATAAATTATTGAAATTATGATTGTTTGGGTGATTAAATTTGTGAATACTAAGATACCTAGGGATGACCTAAAGCATTGTTTGCTATACATCCAAAGCAAAAAATCTAACCCTATTTATTTCATCCTAAACACCTATATTTGAGCCAGAAAACACTTCTTAATGAACCTTCACACAAAATTTAAGCAAAAAAAATGTTACTTTGTATTTGCCCTTTTTCTTTGGTCTTAAACTTCACAACTATAGACGTTTGGCCATACACATTGAGGGTTAAGTAGATACATTACGAATTTTTTTTGTAAAAATAGAGTGAAATAGGAAGAATCAGCGTGATAGAGTGATTATAAGCTAGCCAATATGTTCAACAAAAGAAAAAAATAAAAAAAACAAGTAGAAAAATTCTTGATAGTAAAAGCATTTGTGAATGAGAATTGTATTAAAAAAAGAAGAAAAAAAGGTGACAAAGTCACCAAAATAGAGAGATACATCCATTAGTGCACTCAAACTCGTGACCTAGCCATAGTGGTTGTATTATACAGTGATTTCCTATGGAGAAATAAGGAAGGTGAGGGAGGGAGAAATAAGGCTTATTGTTCTTGAATTCCATAATTGTACTAAGTTTGCCAAACTTAGGTGTTTGATATCAAAAGTGGTAAGTCAGCTTACTGTTCTTGAATTTCATCCATGTACTAAGCCTCAAAATGTTACAAGCCGAAAAGTTGTAAACAAAAAAATATATAGGATTTTTCCTATGTAATTTATCACATTTTTACTTAAATTCATTGTTAAAACTAAGTAATTGTTTAATCAATTAATGAAATATGTGAAAATATGAAATTAGGACATAGAAATTATTAAAATGTGATTTTATGCTTTATTATATAGTTTTCATGCAATAAATGGCTTATTTTATATTAATTTGAATATATTATATTTTTTAAAGATGTAAATTGGGTCATGCATGATAAAATTAAATAATAAAGTATGAAATTATATTTAATAATTCATTTTAAAATATTTCATTAATAAATTGGCTTTTAATTAATTAATTAAATTGGATAAATTTAATTCTTTGGTCCTCTAACTTGTTGATTTATTCTGAACAAGTCTGATAGCTTTGTCAGATTACAAAACTGTCCAAATTGGAGACAAAGTCAACCCAAAATTTGGCTGCACATGGCTGTGCATAAACAACTTTTTGGTTTAATTGCACAAGGTCCTTAAAGAGTTGAAGAAATTAGAGATTTACCTAAAGATTTGCACTTGACTGAGTCTCAGTCCTGAGTTCTTGTGGCACTCAAATTGACCAAAATCAAGGAAAAATCAGCTCAACTTACTAAAAGTATGGCCAACCAACTATGGAAGATGCTTCAAAAGATGAAAACTCCTATTTTTAGCAAACTATCTGTGACAGCCCAAAATTGACCCTAGTCGGGAAGTGGTTTCGGGACCGCTAAACCGAGTCATAAAAATAATTAGCTGTCATATTTGATGCTTATTATATGTATATATGCATGTGTGAAAATTTCATATTTGAATTTTGTTTAATTGTAGGTGAATTTTAGTAAATAGGACTTATGTGAGAAAATTTTGAAATGTGATAGGTTAATTTATAAGGACCTATTAAAGCATGTAGTGAGAATGATGGGTTTGCATGTCAAATTACCCAAAATTTGAGCTAGTGGCCGGCCATGCTATGAGTGGAAACATGTTGGGAACATGTTGGCTTAGTGAGGTATGTTAGAAAAAAATAAAATAGGGAGTATGGGTAATAAAGAAATAAAAACAAAAAAAAATGTGTGGTTGTTTCCCCCCCCCATGGCCGTGAGCTAAAGAAAAGAAAAGAAAAAGAAAGGATAATAGAAAAACAAAAGAAAGACAAAATGTTGGTTTCATCTTCTCCCTTAGTAGCCGAACTTTAAAGAAGAAAAGGGATATAGCATTCGGCCATCTTAAGCTTAAAACAAGGTTAGTAATTCATGTTAGATTTTGAAATTTTAACTTATTTTAAGTTAGTTACTAAGTTCCTTACTTTGCCCATGTTAAAAATTTGGATTTGGGTGGTGAATGGAGCATTCGGCCATGGTGGTTAATGAAGAGATTTGATTATTTTCTTTATGTTTTAATGAATAAATGTTGATGAGAGATGTTTGATCTAGTTAAAAATTTAATTTGATAGTATTTATATGTGTAATAGCTGAACTTGGACTTGCTTAGTTACTTGAATAAATGTTTTGTATTTAAATGCTAGAATGTGAGTGTTGCCGTTTAGATGATTTGAAAAGAATAGGGTAGATGTTTGAATGTCTAAAGGTTCGGTATTGTACATGAATTCTAATGGTATGATTTTGTGAATGCCGAATGAGCTATAGGAGGTGTGGATGACTTTTATGCATGTGAGTGTGTGTATGCCATTTAGTTGGTGACATTCGGCATTTCTTAATTAACATTAGAGATGAGTGAATGAAATCGGCATGTGTATTTGTGAAAATGCCGAATGTGAACTTGGATAATATTGAGTAATGTATGTGCTTTAAAATGATGGAATGGAGTGGATGCTTTAAATGTGTTATGAACAATTATAAGTTAAATTAAGGTTTGCTAAATTACCATTGTCATTGCCGAATATACAAACATACATATGCATGTGTAATTGAAGTATGAATGTTTAGCAAGATGGTTAAACTAATTGATTTATTGATTAAGCACATGGAGAATCAAGCAAAGGCAAAGAAAAGATCATCGAGTAGCCGAGTTGGAACCGTCTTACCCAACATAAAGTAAGTCATCAAGCATATATTTTGTATTGATCTAAATAGACATAATGTCTATGTAATTATGCCGAATGGAATGATAAATTTATATACATGTATGCATGTGGTGATGAAAGTGTTGAATGAAAAGAAAAGAGGTGAGAGGTATTGAGTTGTTGATCTCGGCACTAAGTGTGCGGGTATAAACATTTATGATCATGAGATTGGCACTAAGTGTGCGGGTTTAAATTGTTCAGCACTAAGTGTGCGAGTTTGATTATATAGCACTAAGTGTGCGAGTTGATTATATAGCACTGAGTGTGCGGACTTAATATATATATTTTTGAATCACTATGGGCACTAAGTGTGCGACATTATTGAGTTGATCACGGACGGCGGATCGGGTAAGTACCTTGAGTTCGTGACTACTAGGCGCTATGTTTATATTTGAAGTTGAGCTTGGTAAGTTTGAACCTATGTGACAATTATAATTGAAGTCACGTACATAAGATTTATCGTGGAATAGGTGAAAGGTCGTTTAGTTGTATGATGGTAACGAAAATAAAATGATGTATGAAAATGCCTCAAATATCCTATTGATTAGTATATGGAATGTGAATGCATGACTTGGTATGAGATTGAACCGATAGGCCTGAGGAACTATGGTATGGTTCGGTGTGGATGGAGTAACTAGCCTCGTTCCATTTTGTTTCCTCTTGTGATAATGTTATTAATGTATGGTAGTGCGTTGCTTATGACTTACTGAGTTATATACTCACTCAGTGTTTGCTTGTCGCCTACTTTAGGTTTCTTGGACTCGTCATTTTGCGTGCTTGGGACCGTCATCGAAGCCATCACACCGGCTAGCAAGTTTTGGTACTTTCTTCTTAGTCGGCTTAGGAGAACATTTCGGCATGTATAGGCTATTATGTTGTGTTGAACTTTGGTATGTAAACTTTTAGCCATGCGAAAATGGCATAAATGTCGGTTGGGTTTGGTTTTATAACGCTAGGTCGTAAGCCTTGGTAATTCGACTTTTCTTTTTATGCCATATGTCATGGTTGATTATTTTGGTGTTAAAATTCATGATATGGCAATAGTGTAGTAGGGGGATGTTTGACAATGATTAGCCTTTGGCATGGCTAGTCATGATCATAATTTGTGATATGTATGATGAATTACTAGTTAGATCAAGGAGAAATCACGAAATGGGCATAGTTGCTTTCGTAACAGATGCTGGCAGCAGCAGTGACGTGAGATTGAAAAATCACTAAAAATAGTAGGAGTGGAATTAATTGATGAATAAATTATGTAATCGAAGCTCGATGAGTCTATTTTCATATAGAAGTAACGAAATGATCATATGGAAAGTATGTTAAGAGATATTCAGGTTCTCGTGAGATAGGGCCAGAACGGTTTCTGGATTCCCTGTTCCGACTTTGGAAATTCATTATAAATTAACCAGAGATAATTAGGAGTCATGTCATATATGTACAGATTCCTCTCTAAGTCTAGTTTCTATAGAAACAAACGACATCAGTATTGAAGCTCTGTGCAGGGAGATATCCAATTCGTAATGCGCAAGGGTCAGTGTAGTCGATCCCTGTAACATGAGAGACTTTGACTAATAAACTGTACTAATTGGCCTGACCAAAAATTCTACAAAAATTCTACCATATAGGTATATGAGTCTAGTTTCAGGGAAAATTTACGGAACTGGATTTCGAGTTTCAGAACTCAAGATATGATTTTTAAAGCGACTAGTACGCAGATTGACAGCTTGTCTGGGAAATGTCAAATAAGTGGTTTGAAGTCTGTTAACACCTCGTGTTCGACTCCGGCGACGGTCTCGGGTTCGGGGTGTTACACTATCTCTCTTTCCTTTTCTATAAATAAGACCATCTCATTCCTTCATTCATCATCTCTCAATCATCCTTTAAGCATCCATCAAACATCATTCTCATTTTTTCTCTTAGCCTTTTCCATTCCCATGTAAAAGCCCGATTTTGGGTTTAGTTGGAACAGTGGTTTCGGGACCACAAATCCGACGAGGAAAAATTTATTTTAAAATTATGAAATGGGTTGCATTATGATAGGAAGGTTGCATGAAAATATTGATATGAAAATTTTATCGATTTAGTGATTAATTAAGGAAAGGACCTATTTGTATAAAATGTAGAATTTGAATTCTAGAAGCTAGAAGGGTTAACTAGCTATGAAATTGTAATACCCCGAAAATTACTACAGCAAAAAAAGTAAGATAATATCCCTGATATGGTAACATAAGGAAATAAAGTGATAAAAAGGGAAATTGAGTTATGTCAACAATGGAAGGTATATTATGACATATTAATTCAAGAAAGGACTAAATTGCATAAGTGAGAAAAGTTTTGTTGCCCAAGAGTAAATACTCAAAACTTGAGGGGTTAAAGTGTAAATATGAAAAAGTTGAAGGACCAATAGTGTAAATATTTTAAGGGTGGAATAATCTAGAAACTAATGAAAATGGATGAATTAGGACCAAATTGAAAAGGTGAAGAATCTTGAGGGACTAAATTGTAATTTTACCAAATTAAGTGATGACTCAAGGATGGAATTTCAAAAGATTATGAAGGGTAAAATGGTCAATTAGAAGGAGAGAGAATTCTAGAAGGTAATGATGATGTTGTGATATTTTAATTATTAGATAAATGTTATTTTATTGTTTATTAGATTTTAGTATTATTTTTAATAAATGATTAATATAAAGAAGGAAGATGATGAGAAATCATCTCTTCTCCATGAAACTAATGTGAGAAGAGAAAAAGAAAGAAGTTTTTTTCTTTACAATTGTCTTCCACCAAAATTCACCATTTTCACTTAGAAATCAAAGAAATTTTCATAGCCACCAAGAGAGAAAATTGATAAGGAGACTAGGGGAGCTAGAATATCAAGTTAGATTCAAGAAAAGAAGCTGGAGGAGGGAGAAATCAAGTTAAAGATTGAATCAATGGCATAAGATAAGAACATCAAGATTTTATATACTTTTGAGTTTGATATTATTGAAAAAGTAGGAAATTAATGTTAAGGTAGAGTTTCATTATATAAGGTTCTATATTCTTGTTATTCTAAAAAAGGGAAATAAGAGAAAGTGATGAAAAATGTTGAAGAGAAAGGAAAGGAAAGTGTTATAAATTTAGTTATCAACATTTTACACTAAAACAGTTTCGAGACAGCAGCAGTAGTCTGACTTTTAAAATCTACCAAAAATTGTATAAATTTAATTAGAGGATGAAAAAAATATGAAATTAAATCTTATTTGGTCTAGTTTCTCATAGAATAAATGGTGTAAGCAATGGAATTGTAAATTATGAGATATAGTAGGTTTTGTGAGATAAGGTCAGAATGATTTCGGCTTCCCCTGTACTGACTTTGGAAAATCATCAAAAATTGGAGAAAAATAATTATATTCTTAAATTTATATTTTTAAATTATTAATGAGTCTATTTTCAATAGAAACAAATGGAAAAATCATTATAATTCTGTACTAGGATATAATTAATTTTTAGTGAAGAAGGGTCGGAACTATTAGACAACAGAATAGGGATGACTTTAAAGAATAAACTGTACTTATTGGCTAAACAAAAAATTCTGAAAATTTTATGGTAAGAACATATGTGAGTCTAGTTTGACATAAAATTTATGGATCTTAATTTGGAGCTCTGTATCTCAAGATATAAATAATTTAGTGACTTCGACTCAAGTTGATAGCTTTGAATGAATATATATAAGTAAATGGTGAAATTATAGATAATGTTACCTATAAGCATGTTATGTACATAAAGGATGTGTAATGGAGAAGAGGAGGAGGAAATATATGATTATTCAACTAGCATGAGTTTTCATTAAAAATGACCAATTTATATGTTTCAAGGACTAAATTGAACAAATGTGAAAATTTAAGGGTAAATTTGTAAAAATATCAAAAAGTGACCAAATTGCATGAAATGAATTATTTTATTATTTAAATTAGTAAATTGAGTGGAATCTTAATTTAGATCAAGATTGGGTGGAAATTCGAGAAAAATAGAAAATTTCCAAAATGTCCCTGAATTTTGGTATTTTTGCAATTTAGCCGGGTAAGTTCGTATGAACTATATTTTGTTTAATTTCAATTAAATTGAATGCTATTTGGTAATGAATATTATATATATGTGTGTTTTATAGTGGAACCGAATTATTATTGGTAATATGTATAATTATTAGATGCTTTGAAATGATTATCGGAAGCTTGTTGGATGATTTGATTCTGGTTATAATGGCATGTATAAGTTAAATTGGTTAACGTTAGCTCACTAATGTTTTGATTTTGATTGGTTATAAATATGAATGTTAGATAAAAAATGAAATGTCTGAAAATTAATTAGCAAACTCTGGTAATGCCTCGTACCCTATTTCGGTGTCGAATACGGGTAAGGGGTGTTACATCCCATGCCTAGCATCATCTATTCATAGAGATTTTAGCAATTAACTCTCTTAAAGAACCCTTGGTCGGCCACCTTGGAGAACCATCAGCAAAGGAGCAACACAAAGTAACAAAGGAGTCTCGTCAGTCAGAGTCTTGGGTGACAGCCACTCTGAATTAGGTTTAATCTTTCTTTTCTTTAACTTAATATAAAGATGTTTGCTATGTGTTCTTTGTTCTTGTTTACAACAATGTTAGCTTAATTTTATTTCAGCTAGGATGATTGCTTTGATTAAATAATATTTATTTGATTAATGCTTATAATGTTTGTGCCTCAATCAATCATGTTTTCAATTAAAATCAAGTCTGTATTTCAATCATACGTGATTGAAATGCACCTGAATTAGCTGAGCGATCCTAACCAGACGACGGCTAATGGACGCATAATTGAAATGTGCATGCTCAATTTAGATCCTAACACGATTAAATTGTAGGTTGTATAATAATTCTAACCAAGCTCTATTATCTGCATAGTTTTTAGATTTGTGTGATGAAATTGTTTCAAACCTAACACGTCCCTGTTACCTCAGACGAATGCTAAGAAACCCATAGTAAATAAGGATCAGTAAATCGCTAATAGTATTAATAATTTTACAGCTCAGCCACCAAGTCCGTTTGAAACAGTTTCCTGTGTGTATTGTGGGGAAGGTCATTCTTTTGAGAATTGTCCATCAAACTCCGAGTTAGTGTACTATGTGGGGAACCAATATCAAAATAGGAGTGGACAAGGACCCCAGTCCAACTTCTACAATCCTTTATGGGGTAATCATCTTAACTTTTTAGCAACCAAGGAAATGGACAGAACAACAACTTATTACAACAAAGACCCAACCAATTTCAAGGGTAAAATTAGCAAGCTTCAAAACCACCTCAAGCTAAGGCATCAAACAATTTGGAGAACTTGTTGAAAGCGTAAATGGAAAAGAATGATGCTTTGATCCAAAGCCAAGCAGCAACACTGAAAAATTTGGAAAACCAAATGGATTAGTTAGCTACGGAGCTACATAATAGACCGCAAGGAACATTACCGAGCGATACTGAGAATCCAAGAAATTTGGGTAAAGAACATATCAAGGCATTGGCATTGCGAAGTGGTAAAATTCTAGAACCCCGATTGATTGATGTCGAAGATGATCCCATTGAGAAGAATCAACCAGTTGTTGAAGTTCCTACACCAAAGGAATCAAAAACTGTAAAGTCTGACAAGGTAAACCCTGACTTAGTGAATTAAGATATTTTAACATCTTCTTTGGATACAGATTTACCTACTCAGAAAATTTTTCTAGTTCAACCGAAAGTTCCATCACCTTTATATCCGCAAAGATTGCAACAAAACAAACAAAAATAAGAGGTGCAATTCAAGAAGTTTTTGAATGTTCTGAAGCAGTTACACATCAATATTTCGTTGGTGGAGGCTTTAAAACAAATGCTGAATTATGTGAATTTTATGAAGGATATACTATCCAAGAAGAAATGACTGAGTGAGTATGAGACTGTTGTCTTAACAAAGGAGTGCAGTGCGTTCCTGCAGAACAAACTGCCACCGAAATTGAAAGACCCAGGAAGCTTTACTATACCCTGTAACATTGGTGAATCTTACTATGGTAAAGCTTTGTGTGACTTAGGAGCGAGTATCAACTTGATGCCTAAGTTTATTTTTAAGATGTTAGGGATAGGTGAAGTAAGACCTACAACAGTGATGCTTCAGCTAGTGGATCGATCTTTAGCATATCCCAAAGGAAAGATCGAGGATGTTTTGATAAGAGTTGATAAATTTATTTTTCCTACTAATTTTATTGTCTTAGATTTTGAAGCAGACAAGGAAGTGCCGATCATCCTTGGGAGACCTTGCTTAGCCACAGGAAGAACGTTAATTGATGTGCAGAAAGGAGAACTCACCATGTGAGTTCAAAATGATCAGGTAACCTTTAACACTCTTAAAGCGATGAAATTTGTCGATTCGGCAGAGGAGTGTTCAGTTATGGAAGAGATAGAAACATTGGTTTCTATGGAAAGCAATTTCGAAGAATATCCATTGGAGAAAGCCTTAGATCTTGACCTTCTGGAGGATGAAGAAGGTGGAAAAAACATGGCTTTGATGGAAGCCAATTCGGGAAATTTTATTCAATCCACACGGTTTGAACAGTTAAAGTTGGAAGTCAGAGAATTTGTGCAACCCAAGTTGTCAATTGAAGAACCACCTAAACTCGAACTAAAGGTACTTTCTTCCCATTTAAAATACGTTTATTTAGGTGATTGTTTTACTTTGCCTGTGATTAAAACAGTGAAACTGACGAAAGATCAAGAGAAGCAACTAATTGTTGTTCTAAAGAAATTTAAGAAAGTAATTGGTTGGACCATAGTTGATATTCAAGGTATAAACCCTTCTTTTTGCATGCATAAAATCATTTTAGAAGAAGGTGAAAAAGCTAGAATTGATGGACAAAGGAGGCTCAATCCTATTATGAAAGAACTTGTGAGAAAAGAAGTGATCAAATGGTTAGATGCAGGAATCATCTATCCTATTTTAAATAGTTTGTGGGTAAGTCTGGTGCAGTGTGTGCCGAAGAAAGGTGGAATCACGATTGTTAAAAATGAGCGTAACGAGTTAATTCCAACGAGAACTGTTACCGGTTGTAGAATCTGTATTGATTATAGAAAGTTCAACAAAGCCACTCGGAAGGACCATTTTCTGTTGCCTTTTATGAATCAGATGTTAGATCGACTGGTAGGTAATGAATTCTATTGTTTTTTAGATGGCTATTTGGGATATAACCAAATAGTTGTAGCCCCGGAGGACCAACATAAAACAACCTTTACTTGTCCATACGGTATGTTTGCTTTTAGGTGAATGCCTTTTGGTTTATGCAATGCACCTGCAACTTTTCAATGATGCATGATGGCAATATTTACTGATATGGTTGAAAATTTTTTTGAGGTTTTCATGGATGATTTTTTTTTTGTTTTTGGTAACACTTATGATACATGTTTGAGTAATTTGGCTAAGGTACTGAAGAGATGCGAAGAGAAGAATCTTGTCCTTAATTGGGAAAAATGTCATTTTATGGTCAAGGAAGGGATTATCTTAGGTCATAAAATCTCAAAAAAGGAAATGAAGTCGATAAAGCAAAGGTGAACGTAATTGAAAGATTACCGGCACCAATGATGTGAAAGGAGTCAAAATTTTCTTAGACCATGCCGATTTTTATCAAAGGTTTATCAAAGATTTCTCAAAAATTTCAAAACCGTTTTGTTTGTTGATAGAGAAAGATACAGTGTTTGATTTCAACATAGCATGTTTGGAAGCTTTTGAAGAGCTAAAGAAGCGGTTAATCTCAGCCCAATAATCGTTACACCTGATTGGAACTCGCCTTTTGAGTTGATGTGCGATGCAAGTGATTATGTCGTTGGAGCTGTGATGGGTCAAAGAAGAAATAAAGTGCTTCACCCTATTTATTATGCAAGTAGAACTTTGACAGGAGCCCAACGCAATTATACGGTAATCGAAAAGGAACTCTTCGCTATAGTTTTTTCTTTTGAAAAATTCTGCTAATATCTTATAGGTGCCAAAGTTACAGTATTTACTGACCATGCGGCCATTAAATTCTTGCTCACGAAGAAAGATACAAAACCAAGGCTAATTTGTTGGATACTTTTACTCCAAGAATTTGACCTTGAGATCCAAGACAGAAAAGGTGTCGAAAATCAAATAGCTGATCATCTATCGAGGTTGGAGCAAGATGAGATAACTCAGTCATGTGTGCCTATCAACGAGAATTTCCCAGATGAACACTTATTTGAGGTAAATCAAATTCATGAAATACCCTGGTTTGCTGATTTTGCCAATTATCTTGCATGTGGAATAATTCCTCGAGAAATGACATACCAAAAAAGGAAAAGATTCCTTCATGATAGTCGATATTATCTTTAGGAGGATCCATTTTTATTTAAACAACGTGCAAACAATATAATCTGAAAGTGTGTGTAGCTAAAAGCGAGATTTTGAGATCTTGTATCATTGCCATTCATCTCCAAGTAGGGGACACTGTGGTGGTTCATGTACTGCAGTAATGATTTTGCAAGTAGGTTTGTTTTGGCCTACACTATTTAAAGATACGTATGCTTATGTGAAGAACTGTGATAAATGCCAAATGACTGGAAATATATCAAGGAGGAATGAGATGCCCTTGACAAATATTTTGGAGATTGAATTGTTCGACGGATGGGGTATTGATTTCTTAGGCCCGTTTCCTTCTTCGTATGGGAACAAATATTGCTATGGAGTATGTATCCAAGTGGGTTGAAGCTGAATCATACCCTACAAATGATGCTAAGGTAGTCATGCGATTCCTACATAAACATGTGTTTACACGATTTGGGACACCAAGAGTTATTATTAGTGATGAAGGTTCTCACTTTGTGAACAAATGGCTTAAGTGGTTGCTTAACAAATATGATGTGAAGCACAAGATTGCTACTGCCTATCACCCCCAGTCTAATGGGCAAGTTTCAAGAGTGAATCATGAAATCAAAGGTATCCTTGAAAAGGTAGTACACCCTAGCAAAAAAAATTGGTCTCGAAGGCTCAATGATATATTATGGGCCTATCGAACAACATTTGAGACTCCGTTAGGAATAACGCCTTATTGGTTAGTCTTTGGAAAGGCAAGTCATTTGCCATTAGAGTTGAAGAATAAAGTTCACTGGGCTTTGAAGCAGTTGAACTTTGATCTTAAGCAAGCCGGTGAGAGAAGGATGTTACAACTTGATGAGTTTGAAGAGCTGAGGTTGTTTTCCTATGAGAATGCCAAAATGTGTAAAGAAAGATTAAAAAAAGATGGCATGATAATCATATACAACCTCACGAGTTTAAAGAAGGTCAGAAAGTTTTGTTGTTTAATTCAAGGTTGAAGTTATTTCTTGGGAAGCTTAAATCTCGATGGAAAGGACCTTATACCATCTACCAAGTTTATCCTTATGGAGCTATTGAATTATATGACAATTACGGAGGTACGTTTAAAGTTAATGGTCAATGTCTCAAACACTACTGGGATGGTGAAGTTGAGCAAATTGAATCCTCGCTCCAATTAGGAGACTGTTAATTTTTCTTTAACTCATTTTGTAAATAAATAAATAATTAGAACTTATTTTCTTAACTTATTACATTTAATTAATTCTATCTAAGGAGATTGGAACTTAAGCGGGACCGCTGTGACCCTTCCAACCTTTCTTGGAAATTAATTTAATGTAATTTGTTAAGAAGAAAATTTCTAATTAAGACTTAAAGTTTTTTTAATTTCATTTGTTCTGTTTAAATTTTTATGTTAATAAAGAGGGTGAAATTTGACCCAGGTACTAATCAGTTTTTTTAGTAAAATACAGTCTGAGTTTGAGGCACAAGACAGCAAAAAAGAGGGAAAAATCCATGCCTTGCCGTTACACCTATTGCTTGCCGCCCAAGTAACCCTAATGTAGCTAAATTTTTGCTACATATTGCCTTAATTTTTCCCTATATAAACCCCTTTCCATTTTACTAATTTTCATAACCCTCAAAGTAATTTACTTACACCCTAAAAAATCCCTAAATCTCCCTTTTGTGCCATCAACCTCAAATCCCGAAAGAAACCCTAGTTCTCTTCCCTTTTTGCCAGAATTCCCTATTACCGCCACAAAGAGATTGCCGAAGCACCGCCATTGCTGTCACACGTCGTCGTCACTGCCGCACCATCCTTGTTGTCACAAGATTTTTGCTGTAGTAAGTTCTACCCACTTTGTCGATTTCTCTTTTGTGTAGAAACTTGGCCGAATTTTCGAGAAAAGATACCATGTCTCGCAAAAGAACTAGATATTCAAAGATTACTCTTGAAAACCCGATTTTGATCGATGAAGAAGTGAAAGAGAGATTTGATTCAATCTTCAAGCATCAACCTATGATGCCAAAAAAAGGTTTTGACTTGAAGAGTAATGATTTGATGGTTGTTCCTATACCGATTAGAAAGAAAATCAATGCTCTCAAGTGTGAACAATTTTGTGATGCTCGCTCACTTCCCAATGATGAACTAGTTCGAGAATTCTCTGCTAGTTTGACTACACAAGATGCTACTGAAGTCATCATTCGAAAGAAAAATGTACCTCTAACTTCTAAGTCCATCAATTATTTATTTAATTTACTTGATGTTGAAGAAGATGAGTACTACCCAATGATGAACAATATCAATTGGGATTTTCTTCAACAAGTACTTGATGTTGTGAAAAACTCGGGATCCCAATAGATTATAAGAAAGTATGGGAGCTATTCTTGTCGAAGAGAATACTTAAAACCAGTAGCAAAGGTATGGTTTTATTTCGTTTGCTACAGTTTTATACCTATCTCACATAGTTCCACCATCTCGATGGAACGGATGCTTTTGTTATATGCAATTTTGACAGAAAACTCCATTAATGTTGGGAAAATTATCCTCAAGGAGATTCACGATTATGGTAAAAAGAAGGCAGGAAGTGCTTATTTCCCACCATTAATCACTTCACTTTGCTTAAAGGCCCATGTTAAACACAAGCAAATTTGAAGGGGCAATATGTTTAAGGATGCATTACAAATTATGATCTTGAAAGAATAGTAGAGAGGGTGCATGAACTAAATCAAGGCGAGCAAGAAGAGCCAACTGAGTCGGATACAGAGGAGTCAACAGATGGAACTGAAACTGAAGCTAATTCAATCACAGACACTAAAGAGGAAGAATCTGATAAGGAACTGAACATTTCTAAACCAAGGGTTGAGCCAGAAGAAGAACCAGTCAAGCTAAGTGTTGAACTTGAATATATGACTGTCATGCAGACTTCTACAAGTACTTCAAGGAAATCGGAGTTGTCAATTTTGATGGATATGTGAAAGTTCATGCCCAATCAACAACAAACTTGATGGAAATATGCAAAAATTAGAGATGACTCAATTCAAAATACTTTTAATAATATCTCTAATACTTTTGTTCCTGAGTTCCCAGATGCTATCTTTTGAGACATGGACGGAAGATACTGACGATAATAAGTCAGAAAAATAAAATAGGGGATTCTTATCCTGTTATTTATTTAATTATTTTTTGGTCTTTAGGAATTTATTTCTTTTGTAATTAGGATTTAATTTCTGCAGAATAAAACATAGCAAGCATGAACAAACTTAACACTTCTTTAGAAATAATAAGACTAAGTGATGTAATAATGGGAATGAACATGTCTAGGATTGGGTTATTAGCAAAGACTTGGTATTTAAACAGTCTTAATGACTCACCTCTCTTTCTTTACAACCCTACCTGGTGTTCAGTTTTCACTCATTACTTTGTTCTTGCAATGAAGACATTGCTTCTTTTTAAAAGGGGTAAGGCAAATAAATTGCTCAAACTTTTAAATTTTTTCCAAGTGCTTCAATTATTTCTTTCATAAGTATGTTTTAATAAATGAATGTTTAGAGATATTTTCTTGTTACTGAGATAGTTTGTATGCAAGTATGAATGATGATTTTATCTAAGTGAAAGTATGTTATCATGAAGAATGGAATGCTCGTATGATCTTAGCCTTAGTAATTTTTGCCATGAAAACTTAGTTCTTTTGAGATTAAACATGCATGAAGGTTTATATCTATAGAATTGACTTAGTAACTTTCTTGAGGCAAAATCCTAGGGGACATAAAAATCTTAAATGATATATGCACTATTTCTTTGGATCGTTTGAGCCTTTTCAAGCCAACCCTATGATATTAGACCCTTGAAATTGTAATTTTGAGCTTAAAGGCCTTTTTTTTTGCAATGAGCCTACATTATAAGCTAATTATCATCTTTTTAAAGCTATCCTAAATTTGTGCACCTATCTTAACTAAAGTTGTCTTGGGAATCAACATTTGAGGAAATTTTCATAAAAATGTATGTGCTCATACTTAAAAAAAAGTGAAGAAAAGTTTGCTCAGTCTTCGAAAAAAAAGGAAAAATGTATGAGTTCGAGTTCAAAATAAGTTTGGGGGTGTTCCAAAGGTTCACTCAAAGAAAAAGGTTGTATTACGAGAAAACTAAGACAAAGTTAAAGGATAAGATTTTTAAACTGAAATGTCTCATCTCTTAAAATCCCTACCTTTAACCGAGCCCCATTACAAACTTATAAAAGACCTGTTGATTTGATGATTATGTCACCTACATTAGGGGAGAGGAAGTTCTAAGTTTAACATATGAAGATCATAAATAAGCCTTGTGATTGTTTGCTTGATTGATAGGAAATTATGTTGAATGAAGAATGTTATCTATGGCTGTGACATACATGCAAACTATGATTTGTGTTGACATATTTTGAAGCTTAGTATAATCTTAATGAATGTTTGCATATGAATTACTTGTTAATGAAAAGGATCGATAAGCATGAAGTTATTAATGCATGATTATGGGACAAAGATTGATGCTGCTTACACAATTAGCAATTTTGCCTTAGTAAGACCTTTTGCTGTGCATAAACATTACTCGGGACGAGCAATGATTTAAGTTTGGAGGTGTGTAAACGGAAAAATATATAGGATTTTTCCTATGTAATTTATCACCTTTTTACTTAAATCCATTGTTAAAACTAAGTAATTGTTTAATAAAATAATGAAATACGTGAAAATATGAAATTAGGACATAGAAATTATTAAAATGTGATTTTATGCTTTATTATATAGTTTTCATGCAATAAATGGCTTATTTTATATTAATTTGAATATATTATATTTTTTAAAACGTAAAGTGGGTCATGCATGATTAAATTAAATAATAAAGTATGAAATTATATTTAATAATTCATTTTAAAATATTTTATTAATAAATTGATTTTTAATTACTTAATTAAATTGGATAAATTTAATTCTTTGGTCCTCTAACTTGTTGATTTATTCTGGACAGGTCTGATAGTTTTGTCGGATTACAAAACCGTCCAAATTGGAGACCAAGTCAACCCAAAATTTGGCTGTACATGGCTGTGCATAAACCACTTTTTGGTTTAATTGCACAAGGTCCTTGAAGAGTTGAAGAAATTAGAGATTTACCTAAAGATTTGCACTTGATCGAGTCTTAGTCCTGAGTTGTTGTGGCACTCAAATTGACCAAAAGTCAATAAAAATCAGCTCAACTTACTAAAATTATGGCCGACCACCCATGGAAGATGCTTGAAAAGATGAAAACTCCTATTTTTAGCAAACTATCTCTCTCTCCTGACCTATAAATAAGACCCTCTCATTCCTTCATTCATCTTCCCTCAAGCATCCATCAAGCATCATTCTCTCTTTTTCTCTTAGCCTTTTTCCATTCCCACGCCTAGCATAATCTCTTCATAGAGATTTTAGCAATTAAGCCTCTTAAAGAACCCTTGGTCGACCACCTTGGAGAACCATTAGCAAAAGAGCAACGCAAAGGAATGAATGAGCCTCGTCAGTCAGAGTCTTAGGTGATAGCTACTCTGAATTGGGTTTCATCTTTCTTTTCTTTAACTTAATATAAAGATGTTTGCTATGTGTTCTTTGTTCTTGTTTACAACAATGTTAGCTTAATTTTATTTAAGCTAGGATGATTGCTTTGATTAAATAATATTTATTTGATTCATGCTTATAATATTTGTGCCTCAATCGATCATGTTTTCAATTAAAATCAAGTTTGTATTTCGTTCATACGTGATTGAAATGCACCTGAATTAGCTGAGCGATCCTAACCAGACGACGGCTAATGGATGTATAATTGAAATGTGCATGCTCAATTTAGATCCTAACACGATTAAATTGTAGGTTGCATAACAACTCTAACCAAGCTCTGTTATCTACATAGTTTTTAGATTTGTGTGATTAAATTGTTTCAAACCTAATACGTCCCTATTACCTCACACGAATGCTAAGAAACCCTTAGTAATTAAGGATCAGTAAAATGCGTATTTACTAAGTAAAGGATTCCGAAAGGACCTAATGTGGTTTCTAAACTCATGAAAGATCGAGTTACCATGGAATATTTTTCTGAATGTTATTAAGCATGTTGATAATAAATTGAGTTTAATTAAAGTAATTGTCCTAATTTATTTATGTTGTAATTGTTGCAAATTGTGTTTAATTTTACTAAAATCTATTTCAATCATATAGTTTGCATACTTAGGATAGTTAGCATTAGGGATCACTGCATTTAGTTTAATATATTTTAATCACCACTTCTCAACTATATTGTGTTTTTATTTACCAAATTGTTAATATAATTTTACAAATTAAGTGACTTAACACAAATACAATCTCTATGGAGATGATAAATCGATACTTACTTATTACTTGATAACGACTGTGTACACTTGCACAAACCCTAGCGTTACAAAAGTCTTATGTGATCCAGGTAGACTTATTTACGAATTGACATCATACTAAATAATTGCATTTACAACTACTTGTATTTTGCTAGGATAATAAATTTACCTGTATAAATTATTGATGGATCCCTACATTTGAAACCCTTAATGTTTATATATTTTGTAATATACTAAACTTAGGTGTTTTATACCAAAAGTGGTAAGCCAGCTATATATCATGCCAAGATTATATGGAAATATGAAATGCCTAGTCATGTGCTCCAAAACTAACATTTGTACCATATTTGCTTAAGGGTTGTATTATTGTTTTTGTTTGCTTTTCTTGAAGGTAAACAATGACTTAAATGAGGGGGAGTTTGATTTGCCTTAATTCAGTGTAGTAGGTTAAACTAGTTTTTACACTTGAAGAGCTTGAATACAAGCATTTTTATTATGTTTTAATTAAGTTTTCTTAGATTTATTTACATTCAATAAAAAGTGTAATTTGAGTCTTTTATTGACCTTAGGGGCCAAATGAGACCTAAGGGTGAGCTAATATACTTTGTGAGTGTGCAGGAGACCATTAGAAGGAGTACCAACTCAATACTGGTTACTGTGTTGCAACACGAGGACTTTGAGGTCATAACATAGGGAGCAAAAAGCAAGAATTTAAAGCCTGCCTTTAGTGTCGCGACACAACCAAGGGATGTCGCAACACACCCTTGAAGCTACCCTGAGTACGAGTATACTACATCTGATGTTACGACACAGACACTAGGGTGTCGTGACACTGGTCTTTTATGAGAAATACTTACGAGCCAGTGGCATTTTTGTCTGCACAATCAAATATTAAACATGAGAGCATCAACTAACCTAGGGTTAAGGATGACGACAACCCTAACTCTATAAATAGGCTAATTTAACACTTGTTTTGGATATCGTTTGATACTGTATAATTTTCTCTATAGTTTCAATTTTTAGTTTTTCCCTTTTATTAAGCTTTAAGTTATTTTCAATTTTGCATTTGTCGGGAGATTTGATTTGTGGAACTCAATAAACTCTTTGTGGATTTCGTGCTTCAACTGAATACAATTCAAGCTTATCTTAAACCTTTGTATCTTGATTTACTATTAATGTTCATCTTTTATATAAAGTTTATTATGTTTTTGATAACCATGAAAACTAATCCTTTTGTGGGGGATTAGCGAGTGGAGGTATGATTAATTGATTGTTGTAAAGG
This sequence comes from Gossypium hirsutum, assembly GCF_007990345.1. Lineage (NCBI taxonomy): Eukaryota > Viridiplantae > Streptophyta > Magnoliopsida > Malvales > Malvaceae > Gossypium > Gossypium hirsutum. The sequence continues at coordinate 29,311,076 of NC_053442.1, forward strand.
GTTTCCTTAAGCGGATCAGCTGTTTCGGAAGGGAAGAACTTAAACCCTAGGTTTAATGAACCTAGGAAGTCATCTAGGTAGGAATTAACCCAAAATTGGTATGACCTATTTGTGAACACCTTAACCCCGAACCAGCCTAGACTATGAAGTCGAGAGAAAAGTAGTTCTTGCTGTCTCATTATTATAATGGAAGACTAAGAGATTCTACTAGGGTAATGACTAGTTGATTGAACAAGGAACCTAAAGCAACAATTAGTCATAATTACCGAAGCGAGCTAGTCATTCATGCTTAGATCTGATTCATTTTCGATAGCAAATTTCCTAAAGTTTTTCCATTTATATTATTTTATTCTTTACCTATAGAAATACCAAAAATATTTCTTTATTTTTAGTCGTAATATAATTTACTTAAAGTACTAATTAGCTCTACTTGTGCTTAGGTTAAGATTAATTTAGTGCTTGCCTCCCTTAGGTATGATCATCGGAGTACTCACCTACTTCGTTGTAACTATATTACAATCTGACTTGTATACTTGCGGACACCACCTATTTAACATATTTTGTGCAGGATTTCTACTTCAAATGTTGGTACGTTCGGAGGCGGTCAGTTTGTTACGTGAGTTTGTGTCTGTTCACCATGGTGGAGTTTAAAAAGGGTCCGTTGGGACTTTAAACACAATCTCTAAAAGGAAAAGTCCATGGACATGGCACCATATTGTGTAAGATTGTGATACGGGGTTGCGCACGGACCAAGATCGAGTTGCCAAGTCACGAGAAACTCCTACAAAAACCCTAAACAATCAGATCTGAAACGAAACAGAAAATTAAAAGATTAGAACTTTGAATTTCCAGATCTGAAATAAAATCCCCAAATCAACAAAGAATCAAATTGAGAATAGAAATAAGTGTTAGGGTTCTTGAAACCCTAAAGGAGATTGTGATTCTGCCCAATTGAACACCAAGATAGTTTTGCCCAAATTTCGACAATCTAATTTCACCCAAAAGAGTATGGAAAAACCCTAGAAATTGGGGATTTTTGGGCTGATTCCTTAAGATAGAAAAAGGCTGAAAACACAAAAAGAATAGAAAATAGATTAGATAATGATTCAGCACAAGTAGAAATAAAGAAAGAATTGACAGTAAGAAATTAAAAGATAAGTCCTAAGAAGCCTTGAAATCCCGAAAGATCTCACAACTCCCTTCAAACGGCTCTAATCTCCCCTCCAATGAATATCAATGGCAAGAAGAAGGTTGAAGATGGCTCTCACAATCAAAAGATTGTTAAAACAACTTCTAAAGAAAACTCAAGAGAGAAATCTTGGAGAAAACTCAAAAAAAATTCTGCTCTCAACAAATCTGAAATTTTAATAATAATGATAAGTTGTTTACAAGGTGGCCAGCCATGCCTTTAAATAGGCCTTATAACTAGTCCTAATCTAATTAGAAAACTAAAATAAAAAAACTCCTAATTATTTTAATATGGAAATTCAGCCAAGGGTCTTTATTTGGGACTCTGGACTGAATATTACATAAATAAAAATAAATAAATAAATAAATAAAAATAAAAATAAAACTTTACAACTTGGGCCACTTTGACAATTTGGCCTGATTTTCAACTAAGTATGGGTGGATTTCTTGATTGGGCTTGGAATTTGCTTATTGGGCCTCGCCTTTAAGAATTTGGGCTTATGATCCATCTCCTACCGAAATTGAATCGTTGATGCTCGTAATGGAGATCCAATGCGCTTTGGCTGCAAGATTTGGTTTATTGGACCAAGATTCCCAAGATTTGAAATCTTGATTTTCCCGTTCTTTTGTGTACGCATCTAAGGCATTGCTAACAAACTCCTGAATGGTCCCATTTAGTTTAGAACGCATTTGTCGGGCCTTTGATCTCGTATCATTCCCCCCTTCCTCAAAAAGATTCGACCTCGAATCTGAAAAATCGAATGGGGACAAGTCAGCCACATTAAAAGTAGAACTTATATTGTACTCACCAGGTAAATCAATTTTATAGGCATTATCGTTGATCCTCTCGAGTACTTGGAAAGGCCCATCACCCCTTGGGTCCAACTTGGTCTTTCTTTTTGCAGGAAATCGTTCTTTCCTCATATGGACCCAAACACAATCTCCGGGTTCTAGGACAACCCGTTTGCGCCCCTTGTTTGCTTTGTTGGTGTTGACATCATTTGTTTTAGCTATTCGTTGTCTAGCTTTCTCATGTAAGGATTTCACCAACTCAGTTTTCTGTTCGCCATTTAAATTAACAATGTGTTCAAGTGGTAAAGGCGCAAGATCAAGTACTGTTAGTGGGTTAAAACCATAAACAAGTTAAAATGGAGAATAACCAGTTGTAGAATGAATAGATCTATTATATGCAAACTCAATAAACGGTAGGCATTCTTCCCAATTTCTAATGTTCTTTCCCACAACAGATCATAATAAAGTCCCTAAAATTCGATTAACTACTTCGGTTTGGCCATCAGTTTGGGGGTGACATGTAGTGGAATAAAGTAATTTAGTACCAAGCTTACCCCACAATACCTTCCAAAAGTGGCTAAGGAATTTGACATCTCTGTCAGAAACAATTGTTTTAGGGATGCCATGAAGTCTTACCACCTCTTTAAAGAATAAGTCTGCCACATGTGTAGCATCATCTGTTTTGTGACAAGAAATAAAATGTGACATCTTTGAAAACCTGTCAACAACAACAAATATACTATCTTTTCCTTTCTTATTTCGAGGCAAACCTAGAATAAAATCCATGGATAAATCTACCCAAGGTGACGTAGGAATCGATAAAGGAGTATAAAGGCCATGAGGCATTACCTTAGATTTTGCTTGTTTGCATGTAATGCACTTGGAACATACCTTTTCCACATCCTTCTTCATATGTGGCCAATGAAAGTGTTCTTGCAAGATATCTAGTGTTTTGGCCACTCCAAAATGTCCCATTAAACCTCCACTATGGGCTTCATGAATCAATAAATCTCTCATGGAACACTTTGGTATGCATAACCTGTTTATTCGAAAAAGAAAGCCATCTACAAGATAAAATTTATCAAAAGCAGTATGTCCACAATTCTTATAGATATAGCCGAAATCAACATCATCATCATATAGTTCCTTAATATGTTCGAACCCTAAGACTTTAGCATTCAATGTAGTTATTAAAGCATATCGTCTAGACAAAGCATCTGCAACTACATTATCTTTACCTGTTTTATATTGTATTACATAAGGAAATGTTTCAATGAATTCTACCCATCGGGCATGCCGTTTACTCAACTTACCTTGTCCCTTTAACCATTTAAGGGATTCATGATCTGTATGTATGACAAACTCATTGGGTAGCAAGTAATGTTGCCATACTTGAAGTGCACGAACTAACGCTAATAGTTCTTTGTCATAAGTCGAGTAGTTTAACTGTGCACCATTCAATTTCTCACTAAAATAAGCAATAGGTTGCTTATCTTGCATTAAAACGGCGCCGATCCCAATTCCTGAAGCATCACACTCAAGTTCAAAAGTTTTAGCAAAATCAGGTAATTTAAGCAAAGGAGCAGAACATAACTTAGCTTTTTGAGTTTGAAAGGCCTTTTCTTGGGTTTCACCCCATTTGAAACCAACTGATTTCTTTATAACCTCTGTCAATGGGGCAGCAATAGTAGAGAAATCTTTCACAAATCGTCTATAAAAACTAGCTAACCCATGGAAAGATCTCACCTCAGTTACCGATTTAGGAGTCGGCCACTCCTTAATTGCCTTGACTTTGTCCTCGTCGACATGAATACCTTGAGCACTAACTATGAAACCTAAAAATATTAGTTTATTACAACAGAATGTGCATTTATCAAGGTTGGCAAATAATCTTTCAGCTCGTAGAATATTCAAAACTGTTCGAACATGGAAAACATGATCATCTAATGTCTTTGAGTAAATTAAAATATCATCAAAATAAACCACTACAAATTTACCCAAGTGAAGCCTTAAAACATGATTCATTAATCTCATAAATGTACTAGGTGCATTAGTAAGGCCGAAAGGCATAACTAACCATTCATACAATCCAAATTTTGTTTTGAAGGTTGTTTTCCATTCATCCCCTTCCCTCATTCGAATTTGATGATAACCGCTTTTTAAATCAATTTTTGTAAATATAATTGAACCATGTAATTCATCAAGCATATCATCAAGTCTAGGAATTGGATGTTGATACTTTACCGTTATTTTGTTGATTGGGCGACAATCAACACACATACAAAACGTACCATCTTTCTTTGGCACCAATAAAACAGGAACAGCACAAGGGCTTAGGCTTTCACGAATGTACCCTTTGTCTAGTAATTCCTCAACTTGCCTTTGCAATTCTTTTGTCTCCTCGGGATTGCATCTATAGGCTGGTTGATTCGGAATCGAAGCTCCGGGTACTAAGTCAATTTGATGTTCAATCCCTCGTAAAGGTGGTAAACCTTTAGGGGCCTCACTAAAAATATCCTCATAATCCTGCAAAAGAGATTGAAACACACTAGGCAAATTTTCGTTAACGTTAGATAAGGATAGATAATTTTGCCTAAACCTCACAAGGATACAAGGCTGTTTATTGAGTAGGGCTCTCCTCACATCTTTTTTTGTTGCCAAAAGATTTTTTTCGCTCATTTTACCACTTGTTGATTCACTCACCTTTGGGCTTTTTAAATTTTGACTTTTTTTACTATTAGCCTCTTTTCTCTCTGTCTTTTGTATTTGCTCTTTCTCCCTTACCCCCTCACAAAATTTTATCATCTTCAATTGATCTTTGTATACATCAGTAGGATTTAAAGGAGCAAAAGTGAATTTTTTACCTTTAAATACAAGGGAGTATCGATTAAGTTTACCTTGGTGTGTAACATCACGATCAAATTGCCAAGGCCGTCCAAGAAGCAAATGTGCCGCATGCATTGGGACCATATCACACCATACTTCATCCTTATAATTGCCAATCTTAAAAGTGACCAAGGACTGTTTCGTAACTTTGACTTCGGAGCATTCATTAAGCCATTGAAGGTGATATGGCTTAGGGTGTTTAGTACAAGGCAACTTTAAAGAATCCACCAAATAGCTACTCACTACATTCGAGCAACTCCTACTATCAATAATGATTGAACATAAGTTACCTTTAATAAAACACCGAGAATGGAAAATATTGGTCCTTTGGTTGTCATCATCTTTCATCTGGATGTTAAGTGTTCGGCGAACTACAAGGCACGAAAAATTAGCAAAGTCCCCTTCGTTTGGTGGTTCGACCAACTCTTCACCATTATCACTGTCATCCACAAGTTCTGGCATATCTGGATCTTTTTATCATAGTCGGAAGTGTACTCACCATTATCTTTTAGAAGAAGTAATCTCGTGTTAGGGCATTCCCTACTATAATGACCACGCCCTTTGCACTTAAAGCATTCAATCTCACGAGTCCTCTTTGCACTCGAATCACCTAAATTGGGCTGCTTAGAAGTTGTTTGCGTTTTAGCAGGAGCCCCTTTTTTCCAATCTGATTGCTTTTTACTCAAAGAAGACTTATTAGTAACAAAAGGTGGTTTTGAATTCTTAAAATCAGAATTGGAATTGTTACCTCGGTAATATTGTGAAGTAGAGAAGGACCCAAACCTTTGTTCTTTTAATTGTTGCTCAATTTCAATGGCTTTGTGAACTGCTTCTTCCAAATCAATATAAGTTTGTAGCCTCAATGTATTAGCTATCGGCCTGTTCAAACCATCAATGAATCGAACCATAGTTGTTTCTTCATCCTCCTCCATATTAGCTCTCCGAATGAGCATCTCCATCTCGTTAAAATATTCATCCACCGTCCTACTAGCTTGGATAAGTCTTCTCAGCTTTGTTTTAATTTCTCTATAGTAGTGAGGTGGAATAAACCTTTTACGCATAATCTGTTTCAACTCATCCCATGTCGAAATCTCACCTTCATAATTCCAATGGCGGTTAACCCCAAGTTGAGTCCACCAACTCAATGCATAATCTGAAAATTCCAGTGTTGCTAACGCTACCTTTTCATCATCCGGACATTTATAATATCGAAACATAAGTTCAATCTTAGATTCCCATTCACAATAAGCTTCAGGATCATTCTTACCACGAAATTGGGGAATTGTGAATTTCGGTTTTGCCAAAGAAGGTTGCCCACAATCATGAAAATCATCATCCATTCTAGGGACACGTCGAGGGCCGCGCCTATGGGGCTGATTATCCCTATCTTCTTTGAATGGATCTCGATATTGAGGTTCTTGATTCAATCGCACCTCATTGATGGTAGCAGTCAAAGCTCGAAGTGCAGCAACCTGTTCATCCAACTGTTGTTGGAATTTTTTAAATATGTCATCATTATTATCACCTGTAGACATTTTTTTTAAACCTGCAAAACACTCAACACTCAAAAATAAAAGTTATCAAACCTCACCGTTAATCACTCAAAAAGAAAAATTTAAATTCTCAATGAGCTAGAATTTAGTCTTGTGAGTCCTTTAGGAAAGTGTATATCAACCAAATAGAGAGTGGATGAACCGATCTACCAAAGAATCCTAATTTGCACTAGGATGCCAAAAACTGACGAGACACCAATTGATTCGTGTTGCACCAAGGAAGAAGTTGTGCACACGTTTAAATCCTACTAACACAAGAAACAAGAAGGTGTTAGATAACGTAAAGGAAGAATAAAGGCAAACAAATGAAAACCTACAGCTAAGAATCAATAAAAATTGCTGAAAACAGAAAACCCGAAAAACTGCGGAGTAACTTGACAACTTCATTCGAGGTGTTCCCGATCTCCAAAAATCACAAAACTAAATCTGGAGTGTCCTTATATATTGAATTTTTGATCTGGAAAGTTTGGGCACCAAATTCAACCCGCTGAATATTTTTTAAAATTTTTATTGGATTTCGTATTTTTTTGATTTTTTGACTTTTTTGACTGATTTTTTTGCGGGAGTAATTTTTTTATATTCAATCACAGTGCCAAAAATATGTATGTAAAATTTCAGATCAATCGGACAACGTTTACCCACTCAAATGAATTTTTTTTGAACAATTTTTCTGGGTAAAACTGCTGTTTGTGCTTTAAAAAATAGAGATCAGTTTAGAAATAAACCAAGAACACCCAAAACGCCCAAAATCTGATACCAAATGATACGGGGTTGCGCACGGACCAAGATCGAGTTGCCAAGTCATGAGAAACTCCTACAAAAACCCTAAACAATCAGATCTGAAACGAAACAGAAAATTAAAAGATTAGAACTTTGAATTTCCAGATCTGAAATAAAATCCCCAAATCAGCAAAGAATCAAATTGAGAATAGAAATAAGTGTTAGGGTTCTTGAAACCCTAAAGGAGATTGTGATTCTGCCCAATTGAACACCAAGATAGTTTTGCCCAAATTTCGACAATCTAATTTCACCCAAAAAGAGTATGGAAAAAACCTAGAAATTGGGGATTTTTGGGCTGATTCCTTAAGATAGAAAAAGGCTGAAAACACAACAAGAACAGAAAATAGATTAGATAATGATTCAGCACAAGTAGAAATAAAGAAAGAATTGACAGTAAGAAATTAAAAGATAAGTCCTAAGAAGCCTTGAAATCCCGAAAGATCTCACAACTCCCTTCAAACGGCTCTAATCTCCCCTCTAATGAATATCAATGGCAAGAAGAAGGTTGAAGATGGCTCTCACAATCAAAAGATTGTTAAAACAACTTCTAAAGAAAACTCAAGAGAGAAATCTTGGAGAAAACTCAAAGAAAATTCTGCTCTCAACAAATCTGAAATTTTAATAATAATGATAAGTTGTTTACAAGGTGGCCAGCCATGCCTTTAAATAGGCCTTATAACGAGTCCTAATCTAATTAGAAAACTAAAATAAAAAAAACTCCTAATTATTTTAATATGGAAATTCAGCCAAGTGTCTTTATTTGGGACTCTAGGACTGAATATTTACATAAAAATTAAACTAAGTAAAAATAAATAAATAAATAAATAAAAATAAAAATAAAACTTTACAACTTGGGCCACTTTGACAATTTGGCCTGATTTTCAACTAAGTATGGGTGGATTTCTTGATTGGGCTTGGAATTTGCTTATTGGGCCTCGCCTTCAAGAATTTGGGCTTATGATCCATCTCCTACCGAAATTGAATCGTTGATGCTCGTAATGGAGATCCAATGCGCTTTGGCTGCAAGATTTGGTTTATTGGACCAAGATTCCCAAGATTTGAAATCTTGATTTTCCCGTTCTTTTGTGTACGCATCTAAGGCATTGCTAACAAACTCCTGAATGGTCCCATTTAGTTTGGAACGCATTTTTTCGGGCTTTTGATCTCGTATCAGATTGCAGCTGGGATATGACATCATATGAAAAAGAACTAAAGGAAGGTGATTACTCATAGGGGGTTATTTGTGTGACCCAAGACGATGAGGGGAAAACCTCACAAAATATGAGTCTAGGTGAATCCTTATCATAAACACTCTAGAAAAAGGAAGCCTTTGAGGCGATCTATGAAAAGGAAGTTGTTGTGGTGATCTATGAAAAGGAAGCCTTTGTGGCGATCTATTAAAAGGAAGCTTTTGTGGCAATCTATGAAAAAATAAAGAATTTATGGCGATCTATTAAAAATAAACCTTTATGGCGGTCTATGAAAATGAAGCCTTTATGGAAAACCCCGTACGGAACGCCTTCGTGGTGCACCCTTAAGGGCCACCTTTGTCACTTATTCTAGATAGAAAGCCTTTGTGGTGTATTCTAATAGATTCCCTTGTGGCATGTTCTGTTCAAAGCTACATGGAGTGTTCAGTATAATTTAGTAAAAGGCTCTATAAGATTAGTACGGGATCAAGTATTTATCAGTTGTATAGAAAGTATCATACAAGATTAAGATATGATTGAAGATAATGAACTGATGAATTACTTTGTGACGGGTTCCGTATGAAATGGCATGTTGTATTCTTCATGGCTTTAAGTCAAGATTAGAAAGATTAAAATAGGCTAGAGTATCTAATGAATATGAATAAAGAAATAAGTAAATTTTAAAGAACAAACCTGAGTAAAGGCTACGTCTGATTGTTGGATGAAGGTCATCTATCAGTGAACAATAAAAAGAAAAGGTGGTTGAAAAAAGATAAGGTAAGAAAAGTGACTTCAAACATCGTTTTGCGAATAGCATTGGGTAAGGGAATCATGATTAAAATGAGCATGAAGGGAAGTTCTGAAAGAATGAAACTACTGATGAAACAATGTTAAAGGGAATTGACCATGATATAGTAAATAAAAGGAAGGACTATGTTTCATTAATGGTAAACTATTCATGGTGACAAACAACTGAATATTTAAGAAAATGAGCTAATGGTGATGGACTATCCGCCCATTTTTGGAAATCAATGATTAAGGTATAAATGATTACTTCTCACTAAGTTCTCATGAACTTACATGGATTGTGCTTTTTTTTTTAGGTTGAATGTGAGGTTGCGCTTGGGGGAATGACGCCAAGACTAATCCTAAGGAGCAACGTATTAGATTATTATGCATACAGAGTAAGCTTTGATGGTGTGATTGAGTCTATTTGGCACATAGAAACCATTGATTCAGGATAACTACATTAAAACAGGACATCATTTTAGTAATACTTGTGGTCAAATTCCCTATCTATTATAACCAAAATTCTTCAATGTTTATACTTATGTATTGTATTATAAAGTCTTGTAATTAAGTAATTCAAATCAATTGTAATTTGTGTAAGTAAAGTTAAGTTTCATCTATATTAGAGTGGTAACACCTAGGATTCAAATTCAGATTATTGGATCGGGTTTGGGGTGTTACGACTAACTTCACAATTGAGGGCTGAATATGAGGTATAGAAAAGCTATGGTACTGTCATAGTGCGGATATAACTAAGGCTCAAAGAAACCACATGAGGACAAAAGACATTGATACAAAGTATCATAAGGCAGACAGTAGTGTTTAGCGAACTAGTGACTGTAGTCAAAGATCACATATAGGGACAAACCCTTGGATTTGTTTTGCCAAGACTCTACTAGCTAGAGAGTTATTTGGGAAACATATGGAAGGGCACAAGAATACGAAACATGACTTATCTACTTCATATGGAAAGTGGGAGACTGTTGGATTTGATACATTAAGTGTAGTGTTTTCTTCTAAGTACACTTGTAATTTTTCAAATAGATTGGTTAATAAAATTATTCATGAATTACATTAATACTTTGTATATTATCCTTACATGGTTTTTTGCGCACAAAAAAAAATAGAAGCAAATGTTGCTTAATGGTTGTCTAATGTTTAAACTAATACCAACCGGTATTACGTTGTCAGATCGTAATACAAAAAGACAACTTATATTAGTAGACGAACCTAAACATGTACTTAGTCTAGTCAAAACTAAGCAAACCAATTAAAAGACTAATATGTCATCTATCAAGTCCAATTAAGGAGATGTTTTTGTCTTAGGCATAAGAACGAATGACTCCCATAAGATAGAGACATAGATGTTACTGACTGGACTGACAATACATTGGACTGGACCCAAGAAGAATAGATCTTGAATCCATTTATGGATTTATTCACTTATGATGTTCATAGTGTGGCATACCTAAATACTGAGTGGATGACAGGCTATGTATGTGTGGCTCGTACACTTTGATGTAAGTAAAATCCTGAGTTCGAATAGAAAAGGAACTAAAAGCTGGTGCGTTGGGTATGCGACTTCTATAGTATGTAGCATCATTCAAAATAGTGGAATTCATATCCCGAGATAGGTGTAAATGATGTCCTCTTATTGGCATTACATGGTTGATGAAAAGTAAATGTAGCCACGGGTAGTTCGTTTTCGTGATGAATGACTTGATCACTATTTGATATTGATTGATTTTTCATGTAGAAAGATGTAATGGTTACTATGATATAAAATAGGAACATATTAGGAGAATGAATTTTATCCCAAAGATAATCAAGGATATCATATCAGGGTAACACATTTATGACAAGGTCATTGGACGAGCATTGAGTAGTTACTTTCGTTATGGTATGTCGCTGGGAAGGGCTTAGTAACGATACTATAGTGGAATGACTTTATGACTAAATGAGTTTATAATTAATAGGCGAAAAGCTAAAACTTAATTATAAATCATTTGAACCCTAATTACATATGTCCAACCGGTCCTTCCACTAGCTTGTTGAAACAAAAAATGAATAGAATTGAACAGAATGAATAAAAAAGAGAAATTGAAAACAATCAGGAATGATTATGGTTTTTTTTTCAAAATGGAAAAATGGAACCATTTGGAAATGAATGCAGGTTTCCAGAAATGGAAATGGAAATGATCCATTTGCAATTTTATATGGACTATTTAAAAATGATCTGAAGAATGAGTTTATGTTTTTGAGCTATTTTGAAGCCTGAAAATGAAAATAAACCATTTGGTCACAGTAAACATGTTGAGTTATGAAATATTGAATATATTTTCTCAAAATTTTACCAAGTGTAAAATCATCAAAAAATTTACTGTGGGTTAAATCATCAAAAAATTATTGGAGGTAAAATAGGGATGATAAACTTGTTTAATATAGAATATTAAAGTTTGTTTTGGGAAATAGAAAAAACGAAACGGGTTGGTTCACATTACAGAGTACTAGGTCCAATTATGAGTACCTCCTGCGCCTTTTGAGAGAGGCCCAAAAGCATTCATATAACATGAAGGGGGCGACACCCCTAGTAGGAATATTAGGGTGTGCCATCCACCCCATTCCTACTCTAAGTAGAAAGTTATTTTTTATTTGAAATAAACCACTACAACTCAACAATGATTCTACCTTCTCTTCCTATAAATAAATGACACCGGTAGATTTATTAATACAACTTTAAGAGATTGTTACTCTATCGAAAAAGAGAGAGAATTAATTCTCAACTATCAAATATGTGTTTCCAGAATAACAATTCTATCGGTTTCTATAAAAAAGAGAAAATTTTTGTTTTCACCTCAATAAAAGAGAAGTTTTTCTAGTTCTATGTTTGGATTCAATTCGTTCGAGCCCACACTCGAAGCAGTTTATGATATGAGAATAGCGAAGAAGATCATTTAGTTGAAAGCCGAGGACAACGAATAATATTTGTCCATCACCATTTTGCAGAACATCATACTTTTAGAGATCCAAATAGATACATAAAACGAGAATATTATTCAGCAAGTAATTGTAAGTTAATAGGGAAATTACAAAGTTAATTATAGGATTGATTTTCATTGGGAATGGACGGATACTATTCAACAAGTAATGATTTTATGCACAATGATAGATACTTGAAATAGTGAAATAATTAATAGAAATTTAGGCTATTTTCGTCCAAAAGTGATAAACCTCTACAACATTAAGAACAGGGTAAACTTCCATGTTGTTAAATCCTGATCTGAGAAGTTCGAGGCAAAATGCACAATGCGGGACAATAGTTGTGCATAGAAAATCATGGCTTTTGTTAAGAAGAAGACGATGTTGTAGACCATAAAGAAATATACCGCTTTGCATACATGTGTTTTCACGGGTACTGCATCAAGATTGTCTTATATTTGGGGTGTTGAATTTATAATTTTAACATACTCGTGTTGTTGTAGGTATTTCATGGGATCATCTAAAATTTGACTCAGATATGATCGCAAACATAATACTACCTATGGTGAAAGCGAGTCTCAATGTTGTTGTGCCGCTTTTAATTGTAAATATCCATAGCTAGTTCGATTACACATCGTCATACCATAAGGTGTGGATCATAAATTAGAAGGAATTTGAGAAGATGCATAATGGGTGGGACGCCCCGTACAATGATATATGGTAGGTTGTGTAACCAATATGGAAACGATGTTTGCGTACTACAATGATCAGTTGTTCCATTGATGTCGAGTGTTCCATCATTTCTTCTAGACTTTTAAGCAATGTCGACAGGTATTCTAGTACTGTAAGCCACTGGTAAAAATTGATGATACCTTTATGTACATGAGATATACTTAGCAGTTGTTGTTGGCTGTTGCATAGGATGGCAATTGGAAAATAATACCAATTGTATTTGCAATAATACTGGGGGAGTCAACAGATGATTGATATTTCTTTCTGTCTAGGTTGAGGAGGCATGTTTGCCCCCAACCCGATATATGCGTTATCTCCAACAGGGAACCTGGAATACTAGCCGCAATTGAATGTCAGGGAAGCCTTTGGGACCGCACGTACCATATGTATTGTCTAAGACATGTTGCGACAAACTAGCACGGACAGCACGATTCTACAGCTCAACACACACAAGTGATGAACATGGGTATGTATTCGCCACTATTTGAATTGTGGATTGTGGATAAACAATTTACTTTTCTCGATAGGGTACGAGCTCGTCAAACACCATTTCAATGAAATGTTTGAAACTTTATAGGTCATTAACAGTGTCGGGGTGGGGTACCTTTCTAGCATACCCTTCAATCGGTGGACACAATTGTATAACGACAGTCTACGATATAGGCACATGACGACAAACCTGGCGGAATGTATGAATTTCGTATTGAAGGGAACGTGTTATTTGTCGATAACCTTGGTTCTCAAAGAAACATATTTCTGTTTGGCTGAACTTTTTCCAAAGTAAGCAGAAAAATATGTTGGAAAAATGAAAGGTGGCCACGTTTGGAGCGAAGATGTATGGAAAGAAATTAGGAAGGCTACAGCACAGACGAACTGTATGCATCTAGTTTGTCACTTGCACAAAGACCTATTGTTTCGGGCTACGGAGTTGGACACACCCGACCAAGGTATTACCGGGGGAGCGTACCATGTACACCTGAGATAACGATCCTACGACTGTGGGAGATTTGACGCACTTTATTTTCCACACCTGTGTTCCAGATGAAAGTATGTGGTCGCCGGTATCGAGCACTCTATTCAATTTGTTACCCAATAGACCATTGTGTCACAAACCAAAAGCTCGACCGACATCTACTCGAATACGCGACAACATGGAAATTCAGAGAAGACAAACCAACTAAGGTTATGTGGGTGGTGTAGAAACCTAGGGCATACAATGTTGTCATCTCCACACTGACGGCATAATATAAGGGCAACACCACATTAACCGATTTATTAATTTTTTAACCGAAATCTATTTGTTGATTTTTTCATTCATACTCAATTTTTTTGTAATTTGTAGACATGTGTTTTTATTATACTATAGAAAACAATACAATATACAACTTTGTTCCATTTTTCCCGTGCAGACTTGATTTAATAATATGAAACGATAACAATAACTAATTTTGATGCAAAAACAATATTTATTTGAAAACATTCCATATCCAATACCGATACAATCTTATCAACTATAACTTAGCTAAACAATTAAAATTTACATGAGAAGTACAAAAAAGAAAAAAAATCATTCATATCCTCAATTAGAATGTGTGCCACATTAGGGTGGTCATTGGTTACGAGTTGGATTTCTTCTTGGTCCAAGTTGTATGTCGGCCCCCTTGTCTTCATCATTACATCTACGTTCGGGTACATGTTGTGGTCTCAGCCTCCCATCTTTTTCGCCTTCGTTCGTGGTTGATTGCAATCGCTTGCTATTGTGTATCCTCCGTTCTAGAAATAGGTGGTTGCGAAGATGGTCTACATTGGTAGAACAATGATCCTGGAGGTTTTTGCGACACCACCGATATAGGCGTATAACTATATTATGTCCCATACACCGATGGCATAATGATCGGACTTCCTATCGGTACCCCAAACATAAACGACCTATACGTTGTTATCTGAAACGTCGAACGCATCAACGTGTAATATGTTGGGGATGGAGGTCCTAATATAAAACCTGACATTGATGTAGAAACAGACAAATGTGGTGCAAGATTTGGTGTTTGAGTATAAATGACAAGGTTAGTGAAAGCACCGAAATAAATTGAGTCATATTGACCGGAGGGTGGTGCGGCCACCTGTGTCGGTTCTTGTGTAGGTTTAGACGATGGATCCATCTCGACAGTTGCTCCAGACCTCGGATGCCTAGACGCCATTCATGGCCTCCTCGTATGCGATTGCCTACACCTCGCCTCTTTCGCTAGCAGATATGGCTTGCCATGGGCCCTAAACCATGGCTTGTACTCCAGATCGCTGGCTAATTCCAAAGCAATAATGGCCTCGCGAGTAGGTAAAAACTCGTACCTATTGTTCTAAATGTTGATATATTCCGTATAGAATGTAGGCCAATGCTTATCTGTTCTTCCTCGCAAGTCGATATAGTGCAGATCTTTGAAGTCTTGGGGTGCCGGCAGAATCATTTGCCGAAACACGAGTTGCCGCAACACTCTATCTGACTCGTGCATCTCCACCGTAGCGTACACTACCAATGGCACATTTACGTGCCATATGTTGGGATTCACCAATAATTCAAACGAGATGCATTCTTGAATTCCTAGATCAGATTTTGGCGTCCATTCAAGTTATATTAAAATAATAATTTTAGTTATATATACTATTAATTTTTAAATCAACTATGTTATTATTATAATTCAAATTTAAAAAATACATACCTCTGCTTCCGATCGTTGGTCTAATAAAAGTCGTATATCTCGAAGCTTATCCGGTAGTCCCATGTAACTCGGCCCATGGTTCCATCTATTGAAAAAATATGTTAACACAATAATTTAAAATTTAAATAATTTTATTATGGTAAATATATTAACTAATGGGTTTTACTTTGTTACAAGTGAGGATGTTTAAGGGTAGTCCGCTTGAAAACGTAAAAATGGCAGTCGATACTACGGTCATGATTGCAGTAGTAGCATGCAACCACCAATTTTAATTTTCTGTGGTTTTGTCGTCTAACACATCTCTCGATACAACGTCGCCAACACAGTTGAACCCCAACTGAGTTCGGCCACTTCTCTAAAGTCGACGAGTTTTAGCAACCATCTTAAATTGACAAGATTTCGTAACTTATTTGGCATTATGAAACCCCCGATGATCATAAGAATATACGTTCGAGCAAGTTGTTCTCTTTGGACTTCACTCAAATCTGCATCGAGCCCACAAAAGTTTCTTCTTAACCAATTCATATCTATCTGGGCTCCATAAATTGTTCCCAGAATCCTCCCCAAAAGTGTGCATCTTGGGTTTCCACCTTTCCACCAACGTGCTTACAAGTGTGGGGGTCCAATTTACACCCTTATCCAAAATGGCCACGTGCAAAAATCTCACATCTCTAAAGTAGGGTTCGATTAAGGGTGAAAGAGGAGTGGACAAATTACGAATATACGTCTCCAAAATCTGATCTTCCGGCTATATATAAAAAATACAAAATATTAAATTTCAATATAAAAAGAAAATATTTAAATTATGATAGATTAAATATAACAAAAAAAATTCTTACCATTTGCAATTGATTGACCGAAATGTGCTTGCCATCTAAACGAATTAGAGATTTTATCATTGCTAATTTTGAAAAACACGAAATAAATTGTAATAGAAAAAATAATTTAAGAAGATCTTAATACAATTTTAATAGAAAAAGATAGTTGAGAGAGCAATAAAATTTGAGTGAGAAATTAAGAGGGAATTGATCGAAATTTGAGAGAGACTTGAGAATGTGAGAGAGAAATAGTTGAGATTGAATTGAAAAAATAAGAAATTTTTTATGGGTTTATATATATAAGAAAAAGAAGCTCTTAAGGGGGAGGAGTAGCCATTGAGTGGGGTAGCTGTTAAGGGGTGACCGTTGGGAAAAACGCTTTCAGTTGGAAGAGTTTTCAACTGATGTGGTAAAAAGGGATTACAATTAAAAACGTTAGTTGAAAACGCTTCCAGCAGGAAATATTTTCGTTATTTCAGCTCATTCCCGTAATTAAGAAAAACAGTTTAATCCAATAATTTTTTTTAAAAAAATGAGTATTTTTTAAAAAATGTGTTTGCTGGCTTTGAGTTTTTTCAATTACCAAAATAACCTTTTCAATTCAATTTTGTTAGATAACGGATTACAGCAAACGCAGAGACTAAAGAAGAGCCAAAGCCAAAGCCAATCAACAAATATCTCTTCTAAGCTTTTCTCTCTCTTCGTCTCTGACTCTTAACCATGTCATTGAGAAGGAACATGTCTTTAATTTCTTCATATCTCTGTATTTTCTGATCTGGGTTTTAACACTTTCCTTCTCTAGATCATAGTTTTTTTTGTTCTTTTCTAACTTTGGAACTTTCCTTTTGGTTATTCCAAGTATTCACCTTTCTCAACTTAAACGAGGGAGAAACAAAACTCAGCGCTTTGCTCTTTTTTTCCTCTTCTTTATGGTATGATTGTGTTGTTTTAGCAGATTCGAAGTGATGGGTTTCTTCTTTAAGACAGAAATTAACTTTGGTTTATTTCAGGTTGGTTCCCCTTCTCTCTGGAAGTTTGAATTTCTTTCGTGTTGTTTATTTCTTAAGTTATTTTCCTTCTCTTGATATTCATCAATCTTAAAGTCTAAATGCTTTTGGGTTTGATATTGATTGAATGAGCTATTAAATATTGTGATTTGTTTTCATAGTTTAGTGTTTCCTTCTTTTTTTTGTTTTAATTATGTTTGCTTTCTGATCTTACTTCATTACTAGTTTTTACGTTTCTTCTGTTTGATGGATATTTGCAGTTGTAGATTCATTTTATTCCCAATTGAATATGTTTGAAAGAAAAGGGTATATTTCAATTTTCAGTCCTGGGTATTATATGACTTTCAACTTTAAACAAAAAAAAAAAAAACCTTTTCTCATCTCTAATAGATTGCAAAACTTCACTCAATCCATAGAAGGTGGAAACTTAAACTTTTGTTGGCAATTAAACCAGGATTATGCATCTTTAGATGACCTATTTCCAGCTTTTAGATTGTTTTGATGTATTCTCAACATTGAATCAGCCCTCACATTAGTTTAATTATATTATAATTTGGCTAGCTTTGTAAGTATTTGAGAATTTATAATGTCCATTTATGTGTGCCAGAGAGAAGTTTAGGTGCCATAATTCTTAAGGTTTACTGTCTTCCAAGTTTCTCAATTTAAAGAGAAAGTTTGTATCAGTAAATTCATCCATGTCATCTGGTTATATTCCTCTGTCCACTTCTCCTTTGCTGTTCAGAGTGCCATAATATTGCCTTTTCTTTAATAGATTAAGCTGCGAAATCTATTTTGTTTCTTTAACCAAACTCTCTTATCTGTGGATTTATGGTTTGGCAGATTGCAACTTGAATTTTATGATAGATTTCCATTAGTTAGGTTTTAGAGTATGGGTAGAGGTAGAGGAAAGGGAAAGAAGTTGGCTGTTAGCAACCACAACGACGCTGGAAATGGTGAAGAAGAGAAAATTCCTTCACAAAAGAGAAGAGGAAGGCCACAAAAACCAATTAAAGATAACATGAATGACGAAGTTGAAAACTTAGAAGAGGGGGATGGTGAGAATGGAAAACCTGATATCAAAACCAATGAGAGAAAGAGTAGCATTGCTGCTACAAATGGAAATAAGAGAAAACGTAACTCACAAGTAAAAGGGAAGCCTGATTCAGTGAAAGAAGAGAATGGGTTTGGGTCTATATCAAACACGGATGACTCGTCAAAGGCTAATGGATTTCGGCAGAATGGGAGTAGGAGGAAAAGTAAGCCACGTAGAGCAGCTGAAGCAGTTGTGGAATGCAAGTGAGATTTTGGTGGTTCTTCTTTTTCACATTGCCAAATACATGATAAGGTAGGAAGCGAGGCCTAGTTAAATCTCTAGGTAATTGTTTCCTTTCAGTTTTGGTGATTTTTGTTTCTATTTTATTTGGTTTTGGAACTGATTCTGTTGG
This sequence comes from Gossypium hirsutum, assembly GCF_007990345.1. Lineage (NCBI taxonomy): Eukaryota > Viridiplantae > Streptophyta > Magnoliopsida > Malvales > Malvaceae > Gossypium > Gossypium hirsutum. Next base: position 29,329,952 of record NC_053442.1, read on the forward strand.
TTGTAATTTTTTATAATGCTATTATATTCCATAGCATCACGGGATTCATGTACTATATCATCTGGATTACAATGCCAAGCTCTTGTTTTCACAGATTTGGTGGCTGGTACAACACCATGTAGGTACATAGTATTTAGTTCTACTAATGAATGACTTTTATGCTTTCTTTCTCCAATGATGTTAGAATCTACTCTATCGCTATTTATGTTTGTTTAGATAGATATTAGAAATAATTATGATATATTTATGTTAAACTTGTATCTTATCTTGTATTCTCCTAAATGCTTCAGTTGGAACCAGATTTTAGCAAATTCGGAGTGGTAGGTTGTGAAATAAGGGATAGTTTTAGAAGATGTGAAAACAGTTGATGTTGTTCAATTAATTTGGGTTTCTGAAAGATAGGGAATGATGGACTGAGACTAGAAATGACCTCTTGTTTTAGTGGCTTATCATAAGTTATTGAAGCTACACTGTAAGTATAAGAGGTTTATATCGCTTGCATTCTACTAAATATATGACGTTGGGTGTGTTGCATGTCATCAATGTCTAAATAAAAATTGGCTTACATGAGTTGGGTAGTAGGTATTGTTTCTGCAACTATAAACATAATTGCAATGTGAACATTGTTTGGAACCAATAGATGTTCAAATTAGGTTGCATTAAGACAGGAGTTTTGTGTTGGAATTGAAGTAGCAGGTTTAGCCGCTCTCTGTTGCAAGTCATCACCCTTTCCCTCCTTCCCCTCCTATTTTCTACCAACATCCTTTCCCCTATCAGAAAAATAAAGCCTCCACCATTCTCGATGCAATTGGCAAAACGGGACGGGGTTCGTTGACACTGATTTTGACTACCCTGGTGCTCGAGTCTTGGATCCTATGGAGTGTGCGACTTCTGCCGTGGGGATCAACTCGCATCCCAATGGAGCTTTCATTTTATTCCTTCATTGGTCGTGGTGCTGCTAGTCAACGTCAGCCATCGCCAGTATTGATCTAGAACAGGTGTTCCTTGATCTGGCAGTGACGGAGCTTGACTACCCCTTTTTTTTTTTGGTAGGGTTTCTTCCTCTCCTTGTAAGGCCATGATTTTCTTCTTGTAATTCATTCTTTTCTGTTGAATGGAGTTTGGTTTATTTGATAAAAATAATAGAGTCGTCCATGACTGGGTTGGGTTTTGAGATATTTTATTCTTCTAGTTCTTTCGAGCTATAAAAATAATAAAATATTTTAATAAAAATACTAATAAAATTTTAGTTTTAAGATTAGTATAAAATAAACAAATGAGGGCAAATAACCAAAAAAGGCCGGTTTTTTTTAAAATTTACCGAAATGGGCCGGTTTTTTAATTATTTACCGGACTGGGCCATTTCTCTCAAAATCGCGCCACGTCGGAGCGATGTCAGGGGACGGGGTAGAAGGTCGCGTCCACGTCAGCGCGATTTGCTGACTGGACGGAAATCGCTCCCTCTAGGACGCGATTTGCTGACGTGGCCATAACTTTTGGCTCGGTTGTCCGATTGAGACGAATTTTTTTTTGATTTCGAATAACTTTTCGAGATCTACGCGCTGGCAAACAGCTGAAGGCGGTTTGCCGAAGTTTTCGTCGAAAAAGATCCTTTTTTGCCCCTCAATTTTAATTTTTTCGGTTTAAAATTGAATTTTGAAACATTCAAATCGTTATTTTCCTCATTTATTTGAAGTAAACACCGGATCTTTTTTTACAGAATTGTCTTATATCATCTTGTTATAGGTATAAGTCAGCTCATTCCACTTTTGAGAAGTTACCTAAAATTTTCCATTTTATTCAATTTAGTCCCTAAAACCTAAATAGTCATATTTTCAAATCTAAGCTTTGTTTTTCAATTCAAATTCAATTTCATCCTTCCATAAAATTCAAATATTCTTAAATACAAAAATTTCGTGCTAATTTTGAAATAATTACACTTTAGTCCTTATACTCGTAACTAACAAATTATACTTTACAGATTAGTCCCTATTCATCTCTAAGCAGTTTTCCAGCGTGTAGATCTCGAAAAGTTATTCGAAATCAAAAAAAAAATTGTCTCAATCGGACAACCGAGCCAAAAGTTATGGCCTTTCAAAGTTTTCCAAGCTAAAAATACACTGTTCATGCCACATCAGCAAATCGCGTCCTAGAGGGAGCGATTTCCTTCCACGTCAGCAAATCTCGCTGACGTTGACGCGACCTTCTGCCCCGTCCCCTGACATCGCTCCGACGTGGAGCGATTTTGGGGGAAATGGCCCAGTCCGGTAAATAATTAAAAAACCGGCCTATTTCGGTAATTTTATAAAAAAATTGGCTTTTTTTGGTAAATCACTCAACAAATGATAAACAAACGGTTGTGTTTTGGGAAAATCATTTTTCAAGTCAAAATGCTATTTTTAATCCTCATTTATAATACAATCCATTTTATCAGATTCAAAATTATTTTCTTATTAAAATTTATTTCAAATATAGATTACATATTTAAATTTGTAATGATTATATTTTAATATTTAAAATATAATATATATCAAATATTAATAATGAATTACAATAATTTTTTTATACTTTATTGATCTATTATTGAATACTATGGAAAATATTAAGTTGATTTTATTTTTTCAAAATCTTATTTTTGAAATAAATTATTTCCTCCTTTTGTTAAAAATTTAAATATTCAAATTTTGTTTTTAACTTTTAATTTCACATTTCACTATTGTCTGTTGTATTTCTATCTTTTATATTTTGCATGCATAGCGAAATTGTGACTAGTAAATATTAACTCATTGATTGTCTAAGTTCAAACTGGAGATAAGTGACATTGTAAGAACGTTTACATTGCGAAAAAGACAAAGATAAGTGACATTGTAAGAACATTTACATTGCGAAAAAGACAACTTACTTCAGTAGATAATCTTAATAAGTCCGTAACATCGTAAAAGAATCAAAGTGAGCATTTGATTCAAATAATGTGAAGGATTATTATGTAATCTACAATTTCAATTGGGGAGATGATTAGTCTTGGCTATCGGAGCAATTGACTCCACGGGTAAAGGCAGATGTATTAATTGGTAGAGTGATACATTGGACTGGACTCAAGATGAATTAATTTTCAATCCGTTTGTGAATTAATTCACTTGTGACGTTCATGGTGTGATTTATCTAAATCCTGAGTTAGTCATTGACCATGCGTATGTAACTCATGTGCTTTGATATAAGTGGAGGCTCATGCTCTAAAGATGATCGAGCTCATAGCCAGTATGTTGGGTACATGACTTGTGTACGACATGGCTTTACTAGATGACTTTACTAGTAACAATGGAATTCATAGCTCAATTAAAGAGTTAATGATATCCTCTCATTGGCATTGTATGGATTGATAAATATGAAATGTTGCCACGGGTTACTCGTTCTCGAACGAGCAATTTATCATAGTCATTTGTTGATAGTGATCATATTAATCATTAAGAAGACATAATGGTGACAATGAGATAAAATATGATTGTATTGAGTGAACGGACTTAACTCAAAGGAATCAATGACATCATATGAGGGTAACACACACATAACGAGGTCATTGGATAAAACAGTTGGATGAATTGCTTTTGTAAAGAGTATACAATAGGGAGTTTTCAATCATAGTACTTCTTATGGACTGGCTCCATGATTAAGTAATTGCGAATTATCGGAACGATGCTTACGGATATAATTGCAATTACTAGAGCCTAATTGTATATGTCCAATTGGTCCCTTCACTAGCTCAACAAAAGCTCGATTGGACTGCATTTGAATTTGAAGAAAATTATATGACTTTGAAAATAATTTAGTTGAGTCGATTTATTCGATGTAGAATTAAATTAGGTAGTCATAAGAATTGTTCAACTAGAGAATTTGATAAAAGAATATTCTTGAAAAATTAATTTGGAAAATCTAAGTGATTTTTGGAAAAATAAATTTTGATGAAGTAAAATTAAATTAATCAAATTAATTAAAATTAATATCATAATTTTGGAAATTAATTTTTGAGTCAAATAATTAGCCCAACGGGTAATTAAACTTGAAAATTGGACCTGAGATCATAAATTAGGCCCGAGAGCCCAAAATCGAGACTAAGACCCAAAAATTGGTCGAACTGGGCCCGGTATGTGAAATCTGGCTGACAGTCCAATAGGCGGCTAGACCGAACCGGTCGAGTCGTCATTGACCTGAACCGAACCAGCTTTGGTTATCGTAAAGGTGTCGCACTTGCATCACCGGACACGGCGGTTCCGACGAATGTGATGGCGACAGTTGGTCTTCGGTGGTTAAGCAGTGAAAGAGTTACACTCCTATTAGGACTCTACCAGGGAATTTGATTTCAGATTAACTATTCCAGAAATAATATTATTTTAATAGTTTAATATTAAATTTAATTTAATACTTATATTAATAATATTTTATTAATTTAAAATTAAAGTGATTATCTTAATATTAAATTTAATCTAATATTTATCTTGATAAATATTATATTAATTTATTATTAAAGCGATTAAGTTTAATTATAGTTGAGCTCTCCAAACTCTCCCTATATAAAAAGAGCTTTGAGTTATTATTTATACACACTTGAATTCAAAAGAAAATTGTAGAGAGAAAATTCTTTGAATAGATTATTTCAGAAAATTTCTAGATATATTTTTTTGATTTACAACTTGACCCAAAAGTTTAGAAAATTATAAAATTAACCCATCGGTAATTTTTGTGAAAAATTTTCTAATTCAAACCGAGCACACACTCGACAGACATGAGCTTGAGGATAGCAGAGAAGACTACTTGGTCGAAGCGCTCATCCTAAATGAATCGAAAATGTACAATTTTGATTAAGTGTTTATTACTTTAAATATCACAACCAAGATCTTGTTTTGGAAAAAAAATTAATACTCTTTTTTTCCCTAAATTTATTTTCTGTTGTGTTTTCCAAACTTGTTTTTCCAACAATAAGCTACAGCAGATCAGGATGCACTATTGTTATCACTTAATTATAAAGTAGGTTATATATTATTTTTATAATATTATATATTATAATTTTTATTAATTCATATTTTATTAATAATTATATTAAGAATGTTATTAAATTATATATTATTTTATTAAATTTTATTTAATTAAAATTTATTTAATAATAATTTTATTAAAATTTAATAACAATAACAATAATCATCTACCTAAAAAAATTCTACTAATGGTACTTTGGTCATTTAAGCCTTTTTCCTTATACTATTACATCTATTCCATTCAACCAAACACAAGAATACTATTACAACTCTATACCATTCCATTGAAGCAAACAATTGAATTACTGATTACAGCTCTATTCCGTTATAGCCCTATTTCATTCACCCCAACCAAACGTCATGTTAAAGTTTTGATAAGTCTTTTTAGACCTTAACCGTTTTTCTTAAAACTTCACATTAATAATATTGCAATTGGATTACTAAGTACAGTCGGTTTGATTATTGAATGTTTTTCTTAAAAACAAAATAGTGATTTTCATACAATTCAACTCAAGCATAAGAATGGCTTTACTGGATCACTTCGGTGATCAATGTAACGCCTTTGACTTAGTCTCAACTCCTAGGCCGAGTCAGGGGTGTTACACTACATATGAAGGGATTCACCTAATTTCAAACCATAAAATTTTATGAAGGTTCTTACTACTTAAAGAGGTTTAGTGAATGGTATACTAAAAGAGAGGAACGATAAAACTTTTTGGTTAAACTATCCATTAATCACTCATCTGTTAATGTAACCTCCCTAACCCAGCCTAGACGTTATGGCTAGATTGAGAAGGCTACATTAGTCACCAAAATGGCTAAGCTAACTTACGTTACTTTTGAAGACTTTAAATAAACTTATTTTAGAGAAAAATCGTATTTGCACTTTGAGTTAGTTTAAAAGAGTTCATTTATTAGATAATCTATACTTAAGACTCATTTTATTATTGATAGTGTTGTTTAAGACAAAAAATTGTTTGCTTGTCACTCTTCTTTGTAAAAAATCAAAGTTAAACTAATGCAGCGGAAAAAATTATTTTTCAAGTCATTTTGGAAACTTAGTTGCCTTATCGATTTGTTTTTCAAAAATGATTCATTTGCAATGCAGCGGAAATTAGGGAACAATGTCAAGTTTTGCTTAAGTCAGATATCATGCATTTCCTGGTTATTATGCTTGAGTAATCCATGCATGCAAAAATCCCCAAATGAAAAGTTACCAAGCCATAGACCATAAGTCATTAAAAATTACAAACCAAAACCAATAGAGACTGATTAATACTTATTAAAAAAATAATCTGAGGTCCAAGGTGATTCTTCGAATGTTGGGTCCGGTCTTAGTTTTGAGGTTTACTTTAAAGTTAAATACTATTAGGATGTGAGCTTATGAAAAGCTCAGTGTGAGTTGAACAATTATTTAAACAAACATAAATATTGAATACAGTGAAACAAATTAACTTTAATAGAAGAAAATAGAACCATCATAGGAATTTCATATCATTACATAACCTTTATCAAATTGATCTCAAATGGTGTATGAGCATGGGTCATCATTCATTTGAGTAACAATCATTAATTTAAATACCATTCAATAAAACACAACACAACACAATACATAGCATAAATCAATAACATTCAAATATTTCGTGAGCATAATGTAATGCAAAAAGGTTCCTATCCATGCCATCCACTACACACCATGAGTTCACCAGAACCCGTCATCCGAACTCCAAAATATTATGGGCTTAAACCCGTTGTGGTTAAAACCACTAATACCAGCATGCAAAAAATTCTGCCAGTAAAAATGCAGACAAGCTGCCAGTAAAAATGCGATAAATCGTCATTCCCTTCAGTACTCCAGGTGCAATGCACTGACTACAAATAATGCAAACTTAATATGCCACCGGTACTCTACGGAACTCCTTCGTCAACCACAAAATCCCAGCCCAATGTATGTGCAATATGTCACACAATCTCATATATAATCATATCTCAATACTTTTCACATTCATTTGACATGCTCAGCATGTCCTCAATAATCACATACTTCAGTAAATGGAAATAGTGTTCCAATATTTCAAATTACCATTGTGTTGGTGTCAATCAATATCGTTCAATTTCACATACTTTACTAATTTTTATTGTGCATAAATAGCACCTTTTTCAGTACACAATATAACAAATATCTTATGCGTTTAAATCATACATAAGCTTAATATCTCAACACATTATATCATTCAATCAAACATTCTCATATCTTATAACTCAAATATGCAATTATAAACTCAATCAAACATTCATACTATCAAACTAGCAATTTTGCTAACATGTCAATCTTTTAAGGCCCGAAACATACCTGGTTCGGCCACTCATAAAATCAATAATTTGACTATTAAGTCAATCCAATCAGTAAGCTAATTTATCAAATATAACATGATATTTAACGTTTTCAAATAATTTTATGAGTTTAGGACCCATACCTTATTTTTCACTTCTTCGCAACAGACTAGTGAATCTTCCAATTTTCCTTAATAATTCCTTAAACAAACCTAAACAAAAATTTAGTATAAATTCAATAAATTTACCATTAAATTAGCCCCCAAACACCAACTTATGATTTCAAACCAATCGTTGAAATTATAACTATTTTATGAATCCAAACTAGTTAGATTCATTACACTATATCAATGCGAACCGTACATACAATCATTCTTCGCTTTTACGGATGATTTGGGGCATTTGGGTTAGCACCTAATTCAATAACAGATTGGAAAATAAATAGCTAATTAATGATTAAATTCCTTCGTTTAATCAATTCATAACCTTTTCTCAACAACTATGTCGAAATAACAAACTAGTTATCCTTAATTGCACTTACGCTTCATGATTTGTTGGATCCGATTGGCTAATTGATCAAGAATATCTCTCCCTAATTAACATGTGATTAAAGGATAATTAGGAGGATTCAAGAAAACAATTTAATGTTGAAAAAATATGGGCAAGACCCAAGAATGGTACACAATTCGCATTCACTTCTTTGATTTTTCCCTTAAAAAGAAAAACTGTGGAGAATCAAAATTCTTTGTTTTAAGATTGATTCTTGTGAATAGATATTATTGTCATAGCTTGCCATGCATATATTGGAAGCATGTCATTTAGATCAAGTAAGAATGCCACTAGGAGTATTGTATGATCATTCTTGAAGTTTGGAATGAAAAACCTAGCATGTTTTTAAAATATTGAGTGGGAGAAGGTCTTTGAACAAGACCTAAAGTCTCTATTGATGGCCTCTATGTGATAGCATGATGAAGTTTTGAGTCAGTTCCTACCCTAGCCGCACTCGAAGGTAAACTTTTTCAAGTTGGTTCACTAGATGGATTTTCGTTTAAGGACAACTAGTCATGAATGACTTTCAGAGAGATTGTCCGAAGATGACTCACAAATGAAAGCATGTTTATGATGGGTGTTGAGTCAATGGTTACACACTCAAGATCATCTCTTATTAAATAGTTTCCCAAGAAATGATATTTAAGCTAGAGATGATGGCCAAATGTTAAACGATCGTTAGTTCGTGTGGAGTCTTAAGAATTAAGATTCATGAACTGATTAGATGTAATCCATGTTCTTGCTAGTTAATCATGGGACCCCAAGTTGACATGGTTGATGGGTGTAAGAATGATCGTAACAACGAAAAAATATTTTTTTCAAGGTTTTAATGCTAGACGCATGCATCATACTGCATTCTTGGTATGTTGCTAAATTGAAAAATATTTGCTTAATACAAAAATAGTAATTAGTGAAATATTTATTTATTTTAGTTCAAATATGTCTCCTACTCTTCTTATAAGCATTCTTACTAACTATAAATTAAATGGGGATAACTTTTGAGAATGAAAATGGAACTTGCTGATAGTTTTCAACTGTGAGAAATACAAATTCGTTTTTAACAAAACATGCCCTTCTGAAGCTTAACTTAAAGCGAGAAATTGCTGGAGAGATTCTGACTCAATTGCTTGATGTTATATGTTAACGAGCATGAGTAGTGTGTTGCAAAAGCAACATGAGAATTTTGATACTGCCAAAGAGATCATGCAAATTTTAGAGGATTTGCTCGGAGGCCAAGTCGCATTGGCTCGACAATCTGCTATTACAAATTTGATGAATTTTCAGCCAAAAATTGATACTCCGATAAAAGAACATATGCTTAAGCTTATGGGATTCTTTGTAGAAGCGAAGGACAATGGGGCTGAACTAGACGTGAACACGCAAATTGAAATAGTGTTCAAATCCTTAACCAAGGAGTTCGTTCGTTTTAGGGCTTCTTACAACTTGGGGAATAAGGCATTTACCTTAACTCAACTCATGAGGGAATTACAATCTTATGAGTTAATGCAGAATGCTAGTAAGCTGGTTCAGGAGAAACCTGAGGCAAACTTAGCTATGGGCCTCTCATCTTACTATAATAGAAAATAGAAAGGTAAATGACAGAAGAAACTGGTTAAGTCTTCAGTTCCACCTCGTGTGGATAGGAAGAAGGCTAAGAAGTCAAAAGATCCTAAAAAGATCAAATGTTTCTTCTGCAATAGGAAATATCATTTCAAATCAAATTACAAGAAGTATTTGGATTACCTAGTCCAACAGGGAAAAGGTATGGAACTCTTTGTGGTTAAAGCTTGCTTAGCGGAAGAATCAATTGACAACTGGGTTATTAATTCTAGATCCACTAACCATGTGTGTGTTTCTTTACAGGGGTTCAGTGAAACGAGAAGTCTACGTGACAGGAGCCTCTTGTTGTGGATCGGAGATGGGAGTTATGTTTCAACCGAAGCAGTGGGAGAAGTTATTCTACACTTTGATAATTTTAGGAATGTTGTTTTAAAGAACGTGTTTTATGTATCTCATTTTAAGAGGAATTTAATTTCTGTAGCATGTTTATTTTACGAAGGTTATACTGTGACATTCAATAACGGGATTGCTATTCACAGAAATTGTTCTTTAATCTATAATGGATGGATGGAAAACAATCTCTACTTTATCAAACCAAATAACTATTAAATGCTTCAAACTGAAATGGTGAATAAAAAGCTTCAAACTTCTCACTCTAATAAGGGGTACCTATGACATTTAAGACTTGGTCATATTAACCAAGAAAGATTCAATAGACTCGTGAAAGATGGTCCCTTAAGTATGCTTAAGGAAGTTAGGGCTTGTTTAGTAGTGCTTAAAAAAAGAACTTTTGGCTCCAAAAGTACTTTTGGAAGAAAAGTTGTGCTAAACAAGTTGCTTTTGGCTGAAATTTTTGGCTTTTCAGAAGCACTTATGAAAAGGAGAAGTAAAAATTTTAGCTTTTTCTCTTCCAAAAGCTCTTTTGGTGCTTAATTACTTATTCACCCGTCCAGTAACGTAGTACTTTCCCTTCTTTTTTTTCTTAATGTTTAATTAAAAATGTCTTAAAATCATTAATTAAAAATAAAAAAATATTTTTTTGAAAATAATACAAATGTGTTAATATCTAATTACAATTATTTAATGGTTATATTTAAATATTTAAAATATAATTTATATATTCTAATTAAATTTTATAAATAATTAATATTTATTGCTTAAAAATATTTAAAATTTATATTTCATATATTAAAATATTAACAAGTTATAATAATTTTTTATATTCTTACTAAAATATAATAATATTAACTAATTTGAACATTATTTAAATAAATATTTGTTACTTGATAATAACATGTCTAAAATGGACATTTTATTTCTCAAAAGCACTTTTTGACAACAATGCTAAACACTTAAATCTTAAAACAAACATTTCAAAAGCACTTTTCCACATCACCTTTCAAAAGCATTCCTAAACTAGCCCTTAGTCTTCCACAATGTGAATCTTGCTTGGAAGATAAAATGACTAAGAGGTTTTTTAATGTGAAATGTACAAGGGCAAACCAACCTTTAGAACTTGTGTACATTGATGTATGTGGTCCCATGAGCATCAAAGCTTGAGGAAGTTACGATTATTACGTGACTTTTATCAACAACTATTCTCAATATGGATATCTATATCTAATGCACCGCAAAAGCAAAACATTTGATAAATTTCAAGAGTTTCGTGCAAAAGTGGAAAAGCAATTAGATTTATCCATATAGAATCTTCGGTCTGACCGAAATAGAGAGTATTTGTCCGATGAGTTTTTAGGATACCTCATAGAGAATGAGATTTTATCCTAATTGACTATGCCGATCACTCCACAATAGAATGGCGTAGCTGAGAGAGGGAATAGAACCTTGCTTGACATGGTTCGTTCAATGTTAAGTTATTCACAACTTCTTATTTCCTTCTGGGGATATGTGATACAAAAGACTTGCTATATTCTGAATGATATGCCAACCAAGTCTTCTTGTAAGACACCTTATGAATTGTGGCATGGAAAGAAACCCACTCTAAATCAATTTAGAATTTAGGGTTGTCCAGCAGATGTTCTAGATAAGGATGCAAAGAAGTTGGATGCGTAGACAAGATTGTGTATGTTTGTAAGATATCCAAAATGAACGAAGGGAGGATTATTCTACAATCCAAAAGCTAATACGATTAAAGTTTCTACTCATGCTACTTTCCTCAAGGAAAGCTACATGGATAACTTTAAGTCTCAAAGTAAAGTGGTACTCGAGAAACTTTTGGGAGTGGTAGAACAATCACCAAGTTCAATTCTCGAGAAAGTTGTAGATAAACCTACAAACGATCAACAGTATAGGGGAATTTGTCGTAGCAGGAGAGTTTCTACAAAACCAGACTTCTTCATCTATGATGGTAGTATTTATAATAAGAAAGTCAATAATGAGAATGATGATCCACTCACTTACGAGGAGGCTATTCAGGATGTTAATTCCAAGCTCTAGAAACTAGCCATGGATGTTGAGATGGATTCTATGAAATCCAATACGGTGTAGGAACTTGTAGACTTACCGATTGAGATTAAACCCATAGGGTGTAAGTGGATCTACAAGAAGAAGAGAAATACAAAAGGGAAAGTGGAAACACATAAATCTAGACTTATAGGAAAGGCTACACATAGAAAGAAGGTATCGATTACGATGAGACCTTCTATTTGGTAGTCATGCTCAAGTCTATTCGCATACTCTTATCCATTGTTGCTGCTCTCAATTATGAGATCTAGAAAATGAATGTGAAGATAACATTCTTGAATGGCTATCTTGATGAGACCATTTACATGGCTCAACCCATTGGCCATGTTATCAAAGGAAATGAGTAGAAAGTTTGCAAAACTGCTAAGATCCATTTGTGGACTTAAACAAGCGTCCCTCTCATGGAATAAAAGATTTGATCAATTGATTAAGACTTTTGGATTTGAGAAAAATGTTGATGAACCTTGTGCTTATAAGCGTATAAAAGGATAAAAAGGTGGTCTTCCTCGTTTTGTATATTGATGATATTCTACTTATCGGAAACGATGTAGGAGAATTGTCATTGATTAAACTATGGTTAGCTCAATAGTTTAGCATGAAGGAATTGGGTAAAGCTAGTTATATTCTCAGAATTCGAATCCTTATGGACCGAAAGAATAAAATGATAGCACTCTCTCAAGCTTCATACATCGATAAGGCATTGTAACATTTTGTAATGACCGATGCGAAGCTAGGCATTCAATATTAGGTTTTCATCTTTCTTTAGATGATTGTCCTAAGAATGCAGAGGAAAGAGAGCGTATGAGTAAGGTTCCATATGCTTCGGTAGTTGGAAGCCTTATGTATGCGATGCTTTGCATACGTTCAGATATTTTCTTCTCAGTACGAATGGTTAGTCAATATCAAGCGAATCCAGGTCTCAGGCATTGGTAAGCTGTAAAGCATATATTAAGGTATCTTAAAAGAACCAGGGATTATATGCTTGTGTATTCTGGGGAGGACCTTACTCTTGTTGGATACACAGAATCAGACTTCCAAACTCGTAAAGATTTGAGGAAATTGATGTTGGGAAATGTATTCGTTCTAGGCCGTGGAGCCATAGTATGGAGAAGTGTAAAACAAACTTGCACTATTGACTCTACTATGGAGGCCGAGTATGTGGTTGCTTCTAAGGTAAAAAAAAAAGCAATATGACTTCGAAAGTTCTTACCTAAACTTGAAGTTATTCCTTGTATGAAAAAAACTATAACATTGTATTGTCATAACAGTGTTGCAATAGCTAATACCAAGGAAATGAGAAGTCACAAGAGAGGTATTACTTGATACGAGAGGCAGTAGCTGAAGGAATTGTAGATGTGATGAAAGTGGCTTCTGAAGATAACCTTGTGGATCCATTTACTAAGACTCTTGTAACTAAAAGTTTTAACAAAGATGTCGAGGATATAGGAATGCGAAACATAACACATTTACTTCACTAAGGCAAGTGGGAGATTGTTGGGAAATTTGTCTATATTGTAATAAACATGTAAATGTTTTCTATTTATTTGAACTATGAATAAATAAAAAAAGTTAATTTCACATTTCACTATTATGTCTTTTGTATTTTTTGTCTTTTATATTTTACATACATAGCGAAATTGTGATAAGCAAATATTAGCTCATTGATTGTCTAAAGTTCAAACAAAAGATAAGTGGTATTGTAAAGAACATTTACATTGCGAGAAAGACAACCTACTTCAGTAGATAATCTAAATGAGCCCGTAATCTCATGAAAGAACCAAAGTGAGCATTTGACTTAAATATTGATATTGATTATTATGTCATCTACAATTCCAATTGGGGTGATGGCTAGTCTTGGCTATCGAAGCAATTGACTCCACGAGTAGAGACAGATGTATTCATTGGTAGAATGATACATTGGACTAGACCCAAGATGAATTAAGTCTTAATCCGTTTGTAAATTAATTCACTTGAAATGTTCATGGTGTGATTTACCTAAATCCTGAGTTAGCCACTAATCATTCGTATGCAACTCATGTGGTTTGATATAAGTAGAGGCTTATGCTCTAAAGATGGTAGAGCCAATAGCCGGTATGTTGGGTACATGACTTGTGTATGGCATGGGTTTACTAGCAATAGTGAAATTTATAGCTCAATGAAAGAGTTAATTATATGCTCTCATTGGCATTTTGTAGACTGATAAATATGGAACGTGACCACGGGTTGCTCCTTCCCGAACGAGCAATTTATCACAGTCATTTGTTGACAATGATCATATTAATCATTAAGAAGACAAAATGGTGACAATGAGATAAAATAGGATTGTATTGAGTGAACGAATTTAATTTAAAGGAATCAAGGATATCATATGAGGGTAACATATACATGACGAGGTCATTAGACAAAGCAGTTTGATGAATTGCTTTCGTAAAGAGCATACAATAAGGAGTTTTCAATCATGGTACTTTTTGTGGACTGACTCCATGATTAAGTAATTGCTAATTATTGGAACGATGCTTCTGGACATAATTGCAAGTACTAGAGCCTAATTGTATATGTTCGATTGGTCCCTCCGCTAGCTCAACAAAAGCTTGATCGAACTGCATTTGAATCATAAGTAAATTCTACGACTTTGGGAATAATTTAATTGAGTCGATTTATTCGATGTGGAATTAAATTAGGTAGACGTAACAATTGTTCAACTACAGAATTTGATTAAAGAATTTTATTAATTTTGATAAAGTAAAATTAAATTAATCAAACTAAGGCCCAAAAATTTGTCGAACTAGGCCCGGTATGTGAAATCGGGCCGACGATCCAACAGGTGGCTAGATCGGACCGGTCGAGTCGTTATTGACCCAAACCGAACCGGCTTAGGGTGCCGTAAGGGTGCCATGCCTGCATCACCGGACACAGTGGTGCTAGTGGCTACGATGGCGTCGCCCTTGTGGCTTGTAGCGGTTGGTCATCGGTGGTTGAGTAGTGGAAGAGTTACACTCCTATTGGGACTCTACTAGGGAATTTGATTTCAGATTAACCATTACAGAAATAATATTATTTTAATCTTTTAATATTAAATTTAATGTAATACTTATTTTAATAGTATTTTATTAATTTAATATTAAAGTTTTTATCTTAATATTAAATTTAATTTAATGTTTATCTTGTAGATAAAAATTATATTATTTTAATAAGATTTAATATTAAATTTAACCTATTATTTATTTTGATTTTAGATTAACTATTACAAAAATAATCTTATTTTAATATTTTAATATTAAATTTAATGTAATACTTATTTTAATAGTATTTTATTAATCTAATATTAAAGTGATTATCTTAATATTAAATTTAATTTAATGTTTATCTTGTAGATAAATATTATATTATTTTAATAAGATTTAATATTAAATTTAATCTATTATTTTTCTTGATAAATATTATATTAATTTAATATTAAAGTGATTAAGTTTAATTATAGTTGGGTCATTATTTATACACACTTGAATTGAGAAGAAAGTTGTAGAGAGAAAATTTACTAAAGAGATTATTCTAGAAAATTTCTAGATATATTGTTTTGATTTACAAATTGACCCAAAAGTTTCGAGAAATTACAAAATTACCCCATTGGTAATTTTTATGAAACATTTTCTGATTCGAAACGATCCCTCACTCGGCAGATGTGAGCTTAAGGATAGCGGAGAAGACTACTCAGTCAAAGCACTCATCCTAGACTAATCGAAAATGTACAATTTAGATTAAGTATTTATTACTTTAGATATCACAACCAAGATCTTGTTTAGGAAAAATTTTAAAACTCTGGTTTTTCCTTAAATTTATTTTCCGCCGCGTTTTCCAAACCCGTTTTTCAAACATCCATTTCACGGGCACACTCGATTTGGTAATGTTTCTGACTTCTACCGCTTCAATTTCCTGTATGTGTTTAATAGTCTATTCAGCTATGCCTCTGCCTGAGATTTTTTTTCTTTTTGGAATTTTTGTTCCGTTCAGTCTAGATGACCCATAACGCGCAGCAGAAAAGATGACATTGGTGACTTTATCCTCTATGGAATACCAAGGTAAGCCACTCCCAATTACTTAGATTTGCTTTCGACATGACCCCTTCAATATTTAAAAACCTTCATGCTTTAATTGGCGTAGGGCACTCTCTAAACACATTGGTTGTGGTCTCTATCCGCTATTCACACCTTGGACAGATTATGATCGTTCGAAGCCTTCGGTGATGTAGATTTACTAGGGTGGGTAGAAAGTTCCAGGATACTTTCCAAACTGTAATTTTTTGTTTTGTTGTAAGCTTAGGGTTCTAGTTTTTTTTTGTTAAAGTCGATCATTTCTTTTTGTAATTCAGTAGTAGTTGGATCAGTTGTAAAATTAAGCAGATGTTTGAACCCATTCCTCACTGAATACTCACCAGAGACCTCCCCCCTCTATCCCACCATATCGTCATGTTCTTCTGAGGCTAAAGGAATTCTCAAAATCCATTTGGCATCCATCTCGGAAAAGGTATCTTGCACAACTGCAGTTTTTCATGTTCTGCTTCTACTGTCAATTAGATCGACCACCTTACTACTTTAGAATTTCTTGTGTACTTCCCAAAGTTTTAAGCAAATTCCAAGCATCATCAAGCCCTCGAGCATAACGATCCCCATTGAACACAATGAATCTCTATTGTCTGTTATAGTATAATTCCCCAACGACCACATCAACATGATAAACTGAATAGCTCTTAAGCTCAACCGTAATATTCCTTTTCCAAGCCAGACATATCCCTCCTATTGACCTTTCATCTGAAACCTCTATACCATTTAAAAAACCACACCTCCAGCGAACATACTCCATTCTCTTGTTATTTAATTTAGTCTTCATGAAGGAGACAATCTGGGGATTATACATTTTCAGCAAATGTCAAAGTCACCTTATAGCCTGTAACACCCCAAACCCGGCCTAGACGTCATGGCCGAATTCGGTTGTGTTATGAAGGAAGGTTTTAAGTCCGACGTCTTTCTTTTTAAAATCATCGTAAATCGTTGCTACTTAGTAAGCCCGTTTTTGTTTGGAAAGCGTGTTGTCGTACTTATTTAATTAAAGCCATTGTATTTTGGTAAACCGGGTTTGTTTTCTTAAAAACAGTTAATTTTAGAAAAACAGTTGTTTTTATAAAAACCGTTTTTATAGATCTTCATGCTAGAAAACCAAAATGAAAATTTGAAACCAAAAATAGTCCCTAAAGTCCAGAGAGTCCAAGTTACACAAAAATCTCAAAGCAGAAATTTAGATAAGCCAAATTTAAGTAATTAAGTTTTACAGCAACGTGGACACAACTGAGCTCCCGTTGCACCAAACCGCCTAAGTCTAAGGGTTACCTAAAATTATCAGACATGCAAAAAGTGAGTTTTCTTTTAAAACTCAGTGTGTAACCCATACGTATACAGAAATTCAGATTTAATCACATGGCAAAACAGATAGAAGCATACATTTAATACAAAGTCGTATTAGAATACTTACCACTTGAACTAGCAGGCTCATTCTGATATAAGTTGATCGAAAATATAGTATAAGTCAAAAAATTAAGGATAAGGCTAGGAAAAAAATAGCAGAATTTCCAAAAGTGGGACTTGAACCCAAGACCTCAAACACACACCTACCTCACTTAACCATTTCAGCAAATAATTAATTATGACAAAATTCATAAAAAATAGAATTTAATTAATCAAGGCGTTACATAGCCCGTGGACTCACCAATCCACGGACAGTCGCTGATATAAAATGGGTTTTCCCCATAGGTCTGTCCTCTCTAATCACAATTGAGTTTTCCATCCCTAATTTTATTTGTTTTTAGACGTTGCGAGGCAAATTTGTGGAAAAAGATTGTATTCTTATACCCCAGCCGCAACCAATTAGCTTTTGCCTTTTAATCCCAAAATATTTTGTCTTTATTATTTTTCAAATTTAATTGGATTTTTGTGTCTATCAACTCCTCCAAGTTATCATCATCGCATTCCTTCTAATAGCTCCCCTAATTTATATGTCAAATCTTGTTTGATTCCCACCCTTTTTCTCTAAATTAATTTCGCCCATTCAGCTAACCCCTCCTTTAATCTATCCAATTTGCTCCATACATCTCTACCACCCTCTCCCCAGAAACTTTTAACCTCCCATTTGAATGATTCTTCCATAGCCTATTAAGCTTTAAACTGAAATATTTTCGACTTTTGGCTTGTCGCTTCCCGCTCCAACAGAACAAGAAAGGGACAATGATTAGAGTACGAGTGTGGTAAATGCATAACCTCCATATTTGGAAACAAAGTCATCATTCCTTCATTGACCACTCCCCTATCTATCATTTCTTTACTGTTTGTTTCCAGAAGATTACCACTCTCTCAAGTAAATGAAGGCCCAGTATATCTCGCATCCACCAAATGACAAACATGTAAGTCTTCCCAAAACAATTCCATTCTCCTCTCATTACTTGGTACACCACCCTTGTTCTCAAAAGAATACATAATTTTATTGAAGTCCCCACAAACCATCTATGGGAGATTTTGTGTACTTCCCAAAGTTGTAAGCAAATTCCAAGCATCATCTCGCCCGTGAGCATAACGAGCCCTATTGAACCTAGTGAATCTCCATTGGTTGTTATAGTCTAATTCCCCAGCGACCACATCAACATGATGAATTGAATAACTCTTAAGCTCAACCGTAATATTCCCTCTGCAAGCCAGACATAACCCTCCTCTTGACCCTTCATCTGAAACCTCTATATCATTTAAAAAATCGCACCTCCAGCGAACATACTTTATTCTCTTGTTATTTAATTTAGTCTCCATGAAGGAGACAATCTGGGGATTATACATTTCCAACAGATGTTAAATTCTCCTCATAGCCTGTGGACTCCCCAATCCACGGGCTATAAAATGGATTTTTCCCACAGGTCTGTCCTCTTTAATCACAATTGAGTTTTCCATCCCCAAAATATCATAAACCAATCTTATAACACCCCAAATTAGGCCTAGTCGTTATGGCTGAATTCAGAAAGCTACATTGGCTACCGGAATGACCTAGAAAAACTTTCTTGATTTTAAAAGTACTTTTTTTAAACGATTTGTCCAGTTCCTTCAAAACTAGTAAAATCGAATGTTCAAATTTATTTTCAATCTCATTTCAAAAACCATTTCTCCACGAAAATGGCCAAAGTAAACTTTTAGAATTTTGAAAATAATATTTTAAAACTATTGGCTTATTAATTCAAAACAAATTAAATAAAGCGTTTATTTTAATTTCATAAAACCGTGAAAATTTCAGGAATATAATAAATAATATCTCAATTGTAAACATTCAATCATTTATTCAAAACTATTTTGGATTGTCAATCATACTTCTAAATCATTTGTCTTTTTATTCAAAATTGGAGAACTTGGTTATTCATCATTATATCAGAAATAAAAACATATTAACTTCATAAATCAAATGTGTTTAGAAAACTCATTTTTAAACATTAATAATTTTGAAAACTAAGTCTAATTTTATTAGAAACTCATTTTTCATAAATGTAGCGGAAATATATATTATTGATAGATTTTATCTTAAAAACCGAGTTTCATATGAAATTTTATCAAATACTAACTTATGCAGTTTGTAAAACCTAATGTCATGAAATCAAGTCATGCAAATCAGAATAAAATCCTCAAAGTAAAGTGTCATGCCACAGTACCATAATTTAACATAAAAATTCCTTAATGAAAATAAAGTCCATAAAAATCCAAATCATAAATAAAAGTCCATATATATTTAAAAACTATTTCCTAGAGTATCACCGACGACCACATCCGAGTCCTAACCACGAGGATTATCTAAAACGCATAAGTAAAGTGGGTGAGCTTTTAAAAAGTCCAATGTGAGATTAACACAAATATAATTGCATACATATCAAAATATCAATCTCAATATATCAATCATCATAATAATCACAAGTTCTAACACTGATACTTATGCATGAACATGTCGATGCATATTTTAAAACGATGCACATTTTATAAAATTTTCTATCCATCTCTGCTACACACTAGTATCGAGTTCCCCGAAACTCGTCCATCCAAAACACCATTTGTGGCCAAGCCACCACTGATATGCAGATATACTGCCACTGAAACACCTTGTGGACAACCCACTACTAATTTGCAGATAAACTGCCACTTACTTCCACCTTTCATAAAATCTCACCCCATGTATGTGATATGGCAATTTCACTTTTTAACACATATGAATCACTTTTACACTTACGCATGTAGACATGCTCACATAATCACATATCACTTAGTGTAATCACATTAACATGTTTAACATGCTTTTTAAATTAGATCATAGATCTCAATATTAGCATACTCATTTGTAAATTTCACATGTTTAAATCATCAAACGTATCACATAAGTCATGCATCACATATCATGAGGAAAAGATCTACATATACATCATTATCATAGCAATAATCACATTATATATCATACATTTCATAAAATGTACTCGGTTAGAGTCACTTACTTAGATACCTTTTGATGAGTTTTTCAACTCTTCTTTGAATACTTAATGTACTCATAGTTAATTATAATTAAATTATTGATATAGCAAAATCAAACACATCACACACAACTAATCGTATTGAACCTACACCTTTTTTTTAGATCCAAAATGCCACAATCCCTTAGTATTGATTCTACTTGGATCTAAACTTGAAAGATGTATCTAAACACACAAATGATCTCTATTGGTTAGAATCCATCGAAAAATATTTAGTATTAATAGATTGATAACTAAAAATCTCACAATAACACTTACCCCACGATTTTTGCACTCGAATCTATGATCTCTGAACCAAAGTTAAGGATTTCTCCTATTATTACCAATTGGACACACTTGACCAATTTGAGATGAACAGTGGATCGATATAGACATGAGATCGAAAATTTATTTGATCTAAAAGAGTTATTAAAATGAAAAGGGTATAAGATTAATCAAAATAAAAAGAGTGGTAAAGAAATGAGGAGAAAAAGAGGAGAAACTCAACCACTGACAGTGGCGATAGTCCAATGACAAGTGAAGCGGCGATCCGATGATGGGTGTAGTAAAAAGAAATGGTGGAGGTTCAGCAAAACAAAGGTGAAATATTGCAATGAAAGGAAGAGGGATAGAGGAGAAAATAATTCATGGTGGCGATGGACGACGACGGGGAAAAGAAAGAGGAGGAGGAGGAATAGTGGCTACGAGGCACGGTGGTTAGTGGTAAAGGGTTCGATCACAGTGGAGGAAGGAAGCAAAAATGAAAATAGAAAAGGGTGAGAATAGAAGAGGAAAAAATGGGAGAGAGAGAGGACGGGACGACAATGAAAGGCGAGTGTATGAGAGGAGAGGTTGGTCAACTTGGTCTAGGTTCAATGAACCTCTTCTATGGCAAGGGTGAGATGAAATTGTAAGAAAGGGAGATATAGAGTAAAAAGGAGAATCATGCTCCCTCAACTTATGGTAAGTTTGACCCAAAATGGAAGAAATGAATCCTCCTATTCATGGAAGCTATGGCGTGGACGACAAGCTTAATAATCACATGGATTTTTGTGTTAAAAATTAAATAAAAAGATGAGAACAAGGGGGACTTGAATTTAGGACATCTAGGATAGCTTAGGAGCACTTAATCACTTAATCACTTGACCACTTCACTTCTTTGTTTTTATTTTAACAGAAAATATTAAAAACATAGGATGACCTTTGCTAAGGGTTTAAAACAAATTTGCACCAAAAAAAAATTAATGAGAGGGAAGGGATTCGAACTCAGATCATCAAAGACACCTCCACCAGTACTCAATAACTATAATTGATATTTATCTAATATCAAATAAGTAAAATATTATCTAAATAAAAATTCGGTCGTGACCACTCTCGGTTCATTAACCTAATTTCTACTAACCTGATTTTTGAGATGTGACGATCTCCTTACGAGGCATTTTCTTTCCATCTTCGCTTTCAATCGGTGTCTCCTCGCCATTATAATCCATATTGTTTTTGCCTCGTACCTACGTCTCTTTCCCTTTATCCCCTAAAAAGTTATTTTCGTCCCCCACTAGATTAACTCCAAGCACTGGATCCAAATTCATCCTAAAACCCCTTCGATCACCTTCCCTTCTACTTCCTACATTTGATTGCCTCATGTTTCTCCCACTTCCCTCCCCATCCCCATCTTCAACTAACCAAACACTACTCTTTGTTGCAACATGTTTAGAAGGTGCACAAATAGTAAGATCCCAACCCATATCAAAAGACTCCTCCCCGTTTGACATTCGGATTTGACAGAAAGAGTCACTATGGCCTAAGCGACCATAATAGAAGCAAAACAGATTTAACTTCTCAAATTTAAAACTCACATAAGTACAACCCCCTGAAGCAACCATAATTTGTTTCTTTCTCTTCACAGGCCGCCAAACATCCAACCGGACTCTGATTCGAAGGAAATTCCTCAAACCCCTGTTAAGACTCTTCGAATTGTACTCCAAAAAATTGCCCATAAAGTCTCCCAATTATCTTCCAATCATCTCCGAGAACACCCCCATTGGTAATTTATCGACTTGGACCCAAAAATTAACTAAGGTTAAAGGAACATTCACCGAGTCTTCCCCAACCTCCAATCGATGGAACACCAATAAATGGTTCTTAAAAGTCCAAGGTGCCCCATTAATAATTCACTCCAGATCCATTTTGTGAAAAAAAGGGAAAAGAAACCTTTTATCTCCTATACCCAAGATCTAAACTCCCCGAATTGGATGCCAAACATTTTCCATAGTGCTTTTCATTGCCAAAAAATGAACAATGCTAGTCGTTAAAAAGCATCCAACCAAGTAGCGATTAGTCACTCCGGATTGAGATTTTGGATCCTTTTTAACTACTAGAATTTCGTCCTCACCATCATCTAAAGATAAATCCGCCAACTCGTCATCCATGCTTGGAACAACTTACCCATAACCAAATCTAACTCACTTCTTATAGAAAACAACTAGATCTAACGCGCTTCTGTTAGATAAACAAGTACTGTCAACCTTGAAAGATTGAAGCAAAAATTATAAGAAAAAGCCCTAAGCGTGCTAGTAAAGCAGAGAAAAACGTGCTAGTAAAACATATCAATTGGTCACCCTCCATTTAATTGTTAACAAAAAAGATAACATGGCCTTTTTTTAATTGGTACAACAACACTTTAAGTCCTCAGCATTTATAGGTTCTATCAATTTGATTTAAATTTAAAATAATTCAATAAATTTAACCTTTTATATTTTTATTTGAATTTTCATCAAATAAATTGTTATTATTTCTTTAATTTCCTTTAACCCAAAAAGAATGGGGTAATTATTTTCCAAAAATATGTGATGGTACTGTTGCCAATCGCCATTATCAATTGTTTTTTTTTCCGGTATAAAAAAATCAGAAATCATTAATAACAAGGTGAAGCCAACTTTATTGACCCAAAACCCCATAGCCACTATCTTAAACCCTCCATATTTCCTAACCAACCCAAACTAGAGAAAAAAAAGAAGAAGAAACTAAAGAAACCCTAAAGGCTTTGGGTCAAATAAAATACTTGGGCTTGAAGCATTCTTTTCCAAACAGGGATGGTGGCGGGCAGATTGTGTAACACCCCGAACCCGAGACCGACGCCGGAGTCGAACACGAGGTGTTAACAGACTTTAAACCCCTTATAAAAAAATTTCCCAGACACTGCCAATCTGCGTACTATTCGCTTTAAAAATCATATCTTGAGTTTCAGAACTCGAAAATCAGTTTCGTGATTTTTCCCTGAAACTAGACTCATATGCCCATCTACATATTTTTTTCTAGAATTTTTGGTCAAGGATGAACCAAAGGATGAGCATTTTTTTTTCTTTGTTTTTTTTCTTTCTAGTTTCGGCTAAATGAAGATGAGAAAGGATGAACAAAAATTTTCTCCTTTCTTTTCTTTAGCTCACGGCAATGGGGGGGGGGGAAACAACTACACACATTTTTTTTTTTTGTATTCATCATACTCCTTTTCATTATTTTATGCCCATGCCCCTTATTTTATTTTTTTCCTACATACCTCACTAGGCCAACATGTTCCCAACATGTTTCCACCCATAGCATGGCCAACCACTAGCTCAAATTTTGGGTAATTTGACATGCAAACCCATCATTTTCACAACATGCATTAATAGACCATTTTAAATTAGCCTATCATATTTTCACCATGTCTCATATCAATCCCTATTTAATAATTTCTCATGAAATTGGCAAAATTGGAGAATGAAACTTCCACATACTCATGT
This sequence comes from Gossypium hirsutum, assembly GCF_007990345.1. Lineage (NCBI taxonomy): Eukaryota > Viridiplantae > Streptophyta > Magnoliopsida > Malvales > Malvaceae > Gossypium > Gossypium hirsutum. The sequence continues at coordinate 29,354,263 of NC_053442.1, forward strand.
ACACACATAATAAGCATAGAATATGGAAATCAATTATTTTTATGACTCGGTTTTGTGGTCCCGAAACCACTTCCCGACTAGGGTCAATTTTGGGCTGTCACAACTCTCCCTCACTTAAGAAATTTTCGTCCCCGAAAATCTTACTGGTAAATAGGTTTGGGTATCATTCTTTCATCGAGCTCTCGGTTTCCCAAGTAGGTTCCTCGATCCCGTGTTTGAGGCATAACACCTTAACTAACGGAACCCTTTTGTTTCGCAACTCTTTCACTTCACGAGCTAGGACACGCATCGGTTCTTTTCATAACTCATATCAGCTTGAATTTCAACCTCTGATGGGCTAATTATATGCGATGGATCAGATCGATAGCGTCGAAGCATCGAAACATGAAAGACGTCGTGAATCTTTTCAAGATCAGGGGGCAAAATCAATCTATACGCAACCGGACCAACTCGTTCGAAGATTTCTTACGGCCCAATGAATCTCGGGCTCAACTTGCCCTTACGGCCAAACCTGAGTACCTTTTTCCAAGGCGAAACTTTAAGGAACACTTTATCTCCCACCTGATATTCAATGTCTTTTCGTTTCAAATCCGCATACGATTTTTGACGATCTGTGGCTGCTTTCAGACTTTCACGGATTACCTTTACTTTCTGTTCGGCATCCTTAATCAAATCAACTCCGAAAATTTTACTTTCACCGAGCTCGGTCCAAAACAATGGTGTACGGCATTTACGACCGTACAAAGCCTCGTAAGGTGCCATCTTAATACTTGATTGAAAACTATTATTGTAAGCGAATTCAATCAAAGGTAAATACCGTTCCCATGAACTACTGAACTCGAGGATGCAACATCTCAACATATCCTCAAGTATCTGAATTATCCGCTCAGATTGACCATCGGTTTGGGGGTGAAAAGCAGTGCTAAAATGCAGCTTGGTAAACAAAACTTCTTGCAATTTCCTCCAAAATCGCGAGGTGAATCTCGGATCTCTATCCGACACGATAGAAATAGGTACCCCGTGTAATCTCACAATCTGAGAAACGTACAATTCAACTAGTCTATCCAATGAAAATCCATACACACGGGGATAAAGTGAGCCGACTTAGTCAGTCTATCGACAACAACCCAAATCGCATCCTTCTTACTTGTTGACAATGGCAGTCCGGACACAAAGTCCATTGTGACTCGATCCCATTTCCACTCGGGTATCATGATCGGCTGAAGTAATCCTGAAGGCACTTGATGTTCTGCTTTCACTTGTTAACATATTAAACATCTCGAAACAAGGTCGGAGATGTATCGTTTCATACCATGCCACCAAAACCAACGTTTCAAATCGTTGTACATTTCCGTACTCCCCGGGTGACTTGACATTCGGCTACAATGGGCTTCGTTCAGAATCATCGAAATGAGTTTCGAACTCGTTGGAACACACAAACGACTTCTGAACCTCAAACAATCATCATCATCAATTTGAAACTCCGATTCCTTGTTCGGAGCACACTCAACCCGTTTTGCAACCAATTCATCATCAACTTTCTGGGCTTCACGAATTTGATGAATCAATAATGGTTTGGCTTTTAATTCAGCAACTAACACATTGTCAGGTAGAACAGACAAATGCACATTCATTGCTCGTAAAGCAACCAATGACTTCCGGCTTAAGGCGTCCGCAACCACATTAGCCTTTCCCGGGTGGTAATCAATGACAAGCTCGTAATCTTTCAACAACTCAACCCAACGTCTTTGTCGCAGATTTAAGTCTCTTTGAGTCATCAAATATTTGAGACTTTTGTGATCCGAAAATACATGGCACTTTTCACCAAATAAGTAATGTCGCCATATTTTTAAAGCAAATACGATGGCAGCTAGTTCAAGATCATGGGTCGGATAATTTTTCTCATGTGGCTTTAATTGTCTCGACGCATAGGCCACAACTCGACCTTCTTGCATCAATACGCAACCCAACCCAAGTAGGGATGCGTCACCATAAATGACAAACTCTTTGCCTGATTCGGGTTGCACTAAAATTGGAGCTTCAGTCAAATGAGTTTTCAGTTGATCGAAACTTTTCTGACATTTCTCCGTCCATTCGAACTTAATATCCTTTTGAAGTAGCTTCGTCATTGGTGTGGCTATCATCGAGAAACCTTTGACAAATCGTCGGTAATAACCGGCGAGTCCCAGGAAGCTCCGAACTTCGGTAATATTTCTTGGAGGCTTCCAGTTAAGTATGGCTGAAATTTTGTTCGGGTCAACTCGAATACCCGATGTGGATACCACATGACCCAAGAAGCTAACCTCTCTTAACCAGAACTCACACTTACTGAACTTAGCATATAACTGCTTATCCCGCAAAATTTGCAACACCAGTCTCAGGTGCTCAGCATGTTCGGTCTCATCTCTTGAATAGACCAAGATGTCATCAATGAACACAACTACGAACCGATCCAAATATGGTCTGAAGATCCGATTCATCAAATCCATAAATGCCGCAGGGGCATTAGTGAGCCCAAACGGCATCACTAAGAACTCGTAGTGACCATATCTCGTCCTGAAGGCAGTTTTGGGTATGTCCGATTCTCGAATTCGCAACTGATAATAGCCCGATCTCAAATCTATTTTTGAGAACACTGTGGCTCGCTTCAGTTGGTCGAACAAATCATCGATGCGCGGCAACGGATATTTGTTCTTTATCGTCACTTTATTCAGTTGACGATAGTCAATGCACAACCTCATGGTTCCGTCCTTCTTTTTCACGAACAATACTGGTGCACCCCAAGGTGAGAAACTTGGTCGAGCAAAACCTCTATCCGTCTATTCTTTCAACTGAGCTTTCAACTCTTTTAACTCGGTTGGTGCCATACGATACGGAGCTATCGAAATCGGCGTAGTCCCAGGTACAAGCTCAATACCAAACTCTACCTCCCGAACAGGTGGTAAACCCGGTAATCCTTCAGGAAAACATCCGGGTATTCACAAACCACCGGCACAGATTCGGGTTTCTTGTCTAATTCTTTGTCATCCAGTACATACGCAAGGTATGCTTCGCACCCTTTCCTTACATATTTCTGGGCCAACATTGCTGATATTACAGCTGGCATCCCCTCCAAGTCCGTAGACTCAACTCGGATTACTTCGTTATTTGCGCACCTCAAATCAATAGTCTTGCTTTTGCAATTCACAACCGCATCATGCGCGGTCAACCAATCCAAACCAAGAATAACATCAAATTCATCAAACGGCAAAAGCATCAAGTCCGCCGGAAAACAGGAACCTCGAATTTCTAGGGGACATTTCTTACACACTTTGTCGACCAGCACGTAACGACCCAAGGGATTTGACACCTGAATTACGAACTCAGTAGACTCAATAGGTAAAGTCTTACTGGATGCTAAGGTTTCACATATGTAAGAATGAGTAGAACCGGGGTCAATCAAAGCAATTACATTAGTATCAAAGAGAGTAAAAGTACCGGTAATAACATCAGGCGAAGAAGTATCCTCGCGGGCACGTATAGCATAAGCTCTAGCAGGCGCACGAGCCTCGGATCTGGTCGTAGCATCTCTAGATCCTCTCTGACCACCACTAGCATTGCCCGTATTTCCAGATGGTCTACCTCGAGCAGTGGTAGCACCCGGTTTCCCACTCTGATTTACATTCTGTTCAGACAACCTCGGGCAATCTTTAATGAAGTGGTCAACTGATCCGCACTTGTAACAGGAGCAGTCAGGGAATCTACAACTCCCCGAATGCCATTTACCGCAATATCGACATTTCGTTCTGTCTCGACGTTCATTCCCAACACTGGCAACCGAAGTGCCTCGTGTACCCACAGGGGGTCGATCACGATCTCGTCTAAAAAGGCCCGAAGTGCCTCTAAACTGGCCCGCATCATCTCGAAATTTCTTCGATGCCTGTTGAAGAGACTTTCCCGAGGATCTTTTACGAAACTCTCCAGTTCCCTCATCAACTTTTTGTTTTTCTTTTCTAAGCTCTTCGGCTTTACAAGCTCGCTCGACAAGTACTACGAACTCTCGTATTTCAAGAACGCCAACGAACTTTTTTATATCTTCCTTCAGCCCATCCTCGAAGCGTTTACACATACTAGCCTCGGACGAAACACATTCCCGAGCGTATTTGCTAAGTCTAACAAATTTTCGCTCGTAATCAGTAACCGACATGGAACCTTGCTTAAGCTCAAGAAATTCCTTCCGTTTTTGATCAACAAATCTTTGACTGATATACTTTTTTCGAAACTCAGTTTGGAAAAACTCCCAAGTTACTTGCTCTCGGGGCACAACAGAAGTCAGAGTACTCCACCAATAATAGGCAGAATCACGTAGCAAGGAGATAGTACACTTTAGGCGTTCATCGGGTGTACAAGATAGCTCATCGAGTACCCAGATAGTGTTGTCCAACCAAAATTCAGCTTGCTCGAAATCGTCGCTATCCGTAGCCTTAAATTCAGTAGCCCCATATTTTCGGATTCTGTCAACTGGGGGCTTATTTGACCTTATTTGGTCAGTTACCGGAGGTATTGTAGGTGCGGGGGTGGTATTAGTCGGGAATGGAGGTTGTGGAACAGCCGTATTAGTTCGAATGTATTGGTTGAACCAATCATTCATCACGCTATAGAAAGCTTGTCTAGCTTCATCATTCGGGTTACTAGCATTAGGTTGAGAGTCCGCCGGCGCTGTCCCTTGTGCGGGAGCAGGCGCCACACTCTCAAGATCATCAGCTACCTCTCGGTCGGGATCGGGATCCATTACTATAAATTAACACATTTGCAAATGTCAGAAATCACCACACTATCCAATAATCACATAAAATGGCATGTATAGCTAGACCCAACGCATTACGGTAGTCCTAGAATCGACTAAACCGTAGCTCTGATACCAATCAAATGTAACACCCCGAACCCGAGACCGACGCCGGAGTCGAACACGAGGTGTTAACAGACTTTAAACCCCTTATAAAAAAATTTCCCAGACACTGCCAATCTGCGTACTATTCGCTTTAAAAATCATATCTTGAGTTTCACAACTCGAAAATCAGTTTCGTGATTTTTCCCTAAAACTAGACTCATATGCCCATCTACATATTTTTTTCTAGAATTTTTGGTCAAGGATGAACCAAAGGATGAGCATTTTTTTTCTTTGTTTTTTTCTTTCTAGTTTCGGCTAAATGAAGATGAGAAAGGATGAACAAAAATTTTCTCCTTTCTTTTCTTTAGCTCACGACAATGGGGGGGGAAACAACTACACACATTTTTTTTTTGTATTCATCATACTCCTTTTCATTATTTTATGCCCATGCCCCTTATTTTATTTTTTTCCTACATACCTCACTAGGCCAACATGTTCCCAACATGTTTCCACCCATAGCATGGCCAACCACTAGCTCAAATTTTGGGTAATTTGACATGCAAACCCATCATTTTCACAACATGCATTAATAGACCATTTTAAATTAGCCTACCATATTTTCACCATGTCTCATATCAATCCCTATTTAATAATTTCTCATGAAATTGGCAAAATTGGAGAATGAAACTTCCACATACTCATGTACACACATAATAAGCATAGAATATGGAAATCAATTATTTTTATGACTCGGTTTTGTGGTCCCGAAACCACTTCCCGACTAGGGTCAATTTTGGGCTGTCACAGATTGAGAAGTCATAATCGAAATATTAGAACAATTCAGTAATAGGTTTGAAAGATATAATGAGCCTTCATTTATACTTTGAAACATTCAAACGATTTAGGAAAGATCTCTTCTAATAATAATTATTAAAAAAAAACATTAGAAGAATGAAGGCTTTTGACTTTAGCTTTGAAAGAAAAGAGAAAAATGATAGCTTTTAATAAAAGAAAAAGAAAAAGGGTTAGGGTTAGGGTTAGGGTTAGGTGTAAAAAAGAAGAAGATAAATGATGATGTTGAAACTAACGAAGGAGATGGAAAATTTTGGTGAAAAAAAGAATATGAGAAACCCAAATAGCAATTTTGTCTACGTGTAAAAAGTTATAAAATAATTAAATAAATTTTGTAGTTGTGGAGGTTTAAATTTGTTAAACTTTTTAGAATTAAAAGCTAATTGATAGAATGTATAAGTATTGAGAATTAAAAATGTTATTGTACCAATCTAAAAAAAGTCATGTCGTCCTTTTTGTGGATAATTTAATGGTGACCAAAACAAAATCAATCGAAAACTTTAGTGATGAAATTGAAAATTATTATAATTTGATGACCTGAATAGAAATAAGCTAATAGTTGAGTGACTAATTATAAAATTTACCCAAATATTTTTACCAAATTATTTAATTAAAATAAAAAAAAATTCAGATAATATATATTTAATAATAATTTTTGAAAATTTCTATTGGTTAAATATGAAAGATCATGTGATTGTCCCTACATTTTTTTTTTCAATATCCGTTTCTAATTGGACTAAAAACCTTAATATTTTGATACGAGTGTAAGAAAAATGATATACTTCATAAACCAAATTGAGAATTAAAATTTTTTTACCCTTCCTTTCTCTTTTAAAGAAATAGCTAATTAGAAATTTAAAATGGCAATTCAAAGCTGCTGTCTACTATTTCTTTGGATTTTCCTTAGCTTGTTATTATCGGTTAGTGCTTCGTCTTCTTCCAAATTCATAAATTTATGTGTTTTATTTTGATAAATTTTTTGACACCATATTATTAATTTGGTTGTTTATTGTCTAAAATGTGAAGTATAAGTAAAAATATGGAATCACATAAAAGATTTGAGCATGAGAATAATAATCCGACATATAAGGCATTTTAGATTTTAGAATTATTTTATTTTTATTATTTTTATTTAAATATTATTTTGTAAAGATATTATTAAGAATTAAATTAGTATTAAGTTTTATCACTTATACTTTATTTAAATAAATATTTAATTTTATGTCTAAGAGTTTATTTTGGAGTAAAATATTGGAAAAATTTCAGACTAAAAGTTTAAATTAAAACACAGACTTCTTTGGCTTTAGGAAGTATTGAAAAGTTCATTTTTTTTTCCTTTTTAATTTTGGATTTGACGCCAACAGTTGGTTCCATTCCTTTTTTTTTTCATTAAATTTTATTGATTGCTTAGATAGGAATTATGACTAACTAAATAATATTCTAGCGAAAGGTTTAAGTTGTAATTTTTGCTTCGGTATTCGTTTTTTTAAGAGATAGAATCTTTTCATAGTATTGTTTTTAGCATCTTTTTTTAAGAAGGATCCTTTGTACGGTGTTGGGAATGATACACTGATACGAAATGAGTGTGACTGCGGAAGCGAATCGTAAAGTTTGTTTAAGTCACAGATTTGACTTAGGGCTTTAGATGTTGCGAAAGTAATTTAGATTTTGACACAACCTGAAATGCAATCAAATTCAAGTCAGATAAAACAATTAAAATAAATAACTAAGATAATTAAAATAGAACAATAAGGAAGAAAATAAATAAGATAGATGAAAAGATAGGACGTGGTATGTAGAAGTCCTATGAAGCCTTGGAAACATGAAGAATTCATACCCCCTTCAAGTGGCTCTAATTTCCCCTCTAAGAAAGAAAACTTGGCAAGAAAATGTTTGAAAATAATCCCCATAATCTGAAAATATTGTTAAAACTCTTTTAAAAAAAACTCAAGAGAAATTCTTTAAAAAAAACTCAAAGAGAATTTATTAACTCAAAAAAGAAGTTGAATAATAATGAATTGTTTTAATTATGTACAATGCAAATGCCTATATATGCTAGCTAAATAAATCTAAATAAAACTCTTAAGTATACTAGAACTCTAATTAATCTAAACAAGAAGTAGTTTTAAACTAAACTTTCTTGTTGACATAAAACTCCTAAATAAATTAAGCTACTTAATAATTATTAAAAGTTCAGAATAATGAAATAATAAGAGCTGATAAATGAAATATCGGACTCATATATAATAAAAATTAAACCCAAAACCCAAAGCCAATATGATTTAAACTCGAATTAAAAGCCCGAAATTTGTAATTTCTGTTAACCCCGTCCAGAAATTCTGCTCATGCGATCTTCACTAAAACGGTCATAACTTAAGCTCCCGAACTTAAAATTGAGTGATTCAAAGTGCGTTTTGAAGCTAAGGGATAGATCTTCGAAGACATATCAACCTAGAAATGCCTGGATCCCATCCAAAAAGATGTCGCAAGTCTGCTAATTTCCTAAACTTGAAAATTGGCAGCTTCAGTGAATGGAATTTAATAAATTTCACCCCATCCATACATGTATCATTCCCTTTTTCCTCGAAAAGATTTGTCCTCAAATCTTGTATTTGATTGAATCTTGGTTTGATTTGCTTGGCCTCTGACATTGTTGTTGGGCCTTGAGGTACTGTGAGCCTATCACATCTATGAGTTTGAAATTGGGCCATAAGACTCGCATCATTCCCCCTTCCTCACGAAGATTTGTCCCCAAATCTTTAGTTGCACAAAAAAGAAAAAGGCTTAGAATAAATAACAATAAAATGAAAAAGATACTTACTTAAGTTTTCTTGTGCACCAAAACTATCTCCAAGATCAAAGACATTATTTTGATCCTTCAAATCAGCTTCGATGATGTATGTCTCCTTTAAAACTAGGTATCAACACTAAAAAAGGAAGTGTTAGGTATATGAGTATTCAAGTAAAAATAACCTATAACTTTATTTTAATATGCATGGTCATTCATAAGAATTTCCAACGATGGGTCAAGAATTTCACATAATTATAAAATCAAGAACTTTAATATTATTATGTGAAAAATCATCATTAAAGGTTAAGATAGGAAATTTTATTGCAAGAGAAAATCTATAAAATGCTTTAAAAAACCTATTTAATGCAATAGAATTACTATTTTTAGCATTTACAAATTTAGATAAACCTATAAAATTAGTTGAACTTTCAGACCAAGGTGTAATGAAATTTGACCAACGAAAAAACATGTTGTAAGGAAATATTTTACAAAAAAAAATCAATAGCATACTTTATCAAAAGCATTCAAGGTATGTCTTCTTAAATTAATTTCTATTGTCTCCTTACTTTCGTTACCTTGTAGCACTTATGGGAAATTATCAATATTTAACTTGCATTTTTTCCAAAAGTAAAATCGTCTATCAATGGTAGAGTAATATAATTGGAAGTCCATCAATGGATCCTTAAAATCCTATAATGAATAAACACTACTAAACAAATTTGAGTTAAGGTTAGTTAAAAAATAATCACTCATCACTTTTGTATGGGTATTTTCTTGTTTTTCATTTTCTTTTTCTGCTTGCGAACTCTCCAATTTTACCTTATATGGATTTTCTCTCACCAAATTTGCACCATCAAATAAAATTTTATCACTCAAGGTCTCTTTTCTCTGTCTTTTCACATGATTCTTCCTCACTTCCCATAACCTTTGTAATAGGCCCAATTTGCTCGGCCCATTACTGAAATAAACCAAATAAACAAATAAATAAAATAAAACCAAATTAAAAATTAAAGGTCCACAGTCCAGTTACAACCCAATATAATAAGCCCAATTTCTAATTACAAATGCCCAAGTCCCTAGCCCGATTACAGAAGCCCAAAACCTGACCCAGCCTCAAGCGCCGAAAACCCTAGCAGCAGAAGCCTCCTGCGTCGTTGCCACTCGCGCCTCTCCTCATGTGCGTGGTCCCACGTCTGCTACCTCGTACGCGCGCCTTAGCCTCCGTACGTGCCGCGTCCAGACCCTGCGCTCCATACCTGCAAGAGACGCACACAAAAAGCAGCAAAAACAGACACTAAGCGAGAGGGGGTAGAGAGAAAAAGCAAGGACGACAGAGCAAGGGGGATTTGTTTGGATTTATTTTATTTTATTTTATTTTTATTCTATTCTGTAAATAGACGCTATAAAAAAGGGGGACCAAGACCATGCTGTAACGATACGAAAAAAAAACAACAAAAAATATACAAAGATCAGAATACAAAAAAAATCAAAAAAGCACCAAAAGGTGATTTCCGAGTTCATTTTTTATTTTATTTGTAGTTCAACACTTTCTCTGAGTCTCGTTTTTATTTTGGGATTTTATCGGGCATCTTTAAAAGAAATAACTGTAAGAGGGCGTACCTCATGTTGGACTGATTGCTCTTCCTCCGTGGTTATCGGAGCTTAGGGCACGGTCTGGAGAGCTTCTGGTGGGGCGATGAACGGCTGAGCGGGGTCGAGGGAGAGGGAGAGTCTTAGCTTTTAAGAAATTGTTTTAATGTGTTGTTAGGGTTCCCCTTTTTTTACTCTGTTTTATTTTAATAAAACGTTTCAAAACGGCGCCGTCTGACTGCTTAACCCGATGACCCAGCCCGGACTCGGCTGAGATCCGCGCGTTGGGGCCTCGGTAGGGTTATTTTTACAATCAGTCCCCCTTATGTCACAGCGCTTTCAAATCGTTTTTTATGAGTAAATTTCGCATTTTATTTTGCCTTTGTTTCATCTGGGTCCATATTAAACGCCGCGTTTTGGAGGTACGGGAATTATTTCCCACCTGATCCCTCTAAGTCATTCGCGTGCGTCATTTGATCCCTCTGTTTACTACATTTTTTATTTTGTTCCTTCGATTACGCTCCTAGCTCGTTTTAATCCCTATTGTTTTAAAGGCATTTGAATTTACTTAATTATTTAATATTTTTTTGATACATCTATTTATATCTAATGTTATTTGGTGATTGAATTTTTTTTCTCTCATATTTTTTATTGCATGCGCATCATGGTTCTAAGTTGTAAATTTTAGGTGTCGTTGTTTTGGAAATTTAATGTATTTTGTTGATAGTTTAAGTTTATTGTATGTTACATTGTTAGATTTGTTTTGTACTGTTGTTTTAAAAATCATATATGTGATTCATTTATTCTGATACAACCTATCTTATTTGCAAAATTCATCGTTAAAAAAACCTTCATATGTACACTTCTTTAGCTTTTGATTTTTCCTTCTTTCATGTTTATTAGGTTATTTCAAAAGGTGTATGATTACATGCGTTGGTTTATTTCATTTTGATTGTTTTATATTCGTCATTCTTTGAATGTTTGCACAATAGGATATAAATTAGAGGTTCTTATGTATGCAATATTGATTATTCATATTTCGAAGTTAGGTTACGTATTAGCACATGTATTAATTTTTGGATTATCATTTCGCATCGTGTAATCATTTTTTTTATCATACATTCGAAAGATTACGAATGCCAAAGTCATTTCACGCAAAAGCTTTCAAAATAACGCAACCCTCGACATTTGGAATTCTTGAGAAAATGGGGCCCTAACGCATTGGGTTCCAATTTTTCTCGTTGAATCTAAATAATCAAAAATTTTCTATAACCAAAACGCGTAAATAAAAACTCATTCTTGAAATTTGACACTACGTGTCCTAATCTATTGGATGCGACATGTCATTTTCTCAAAAGGAGGTTTTTTAAATAATAATAATAGGGGTTATATTCAATGCTAGAAATCTTGAGGAATCGTGCTCTAACGTATTGGGTTTTGACTTTTTACCTGATTTCAAGCAATTGAATATCCCTTCTAAACTTCAAAAATTTTGAAAAGCAAAAGGCAAGCTCTTTCTCGAGGACTAAAAATGTCGTGTCCTAATGCATTGGGTATGACATTTTATTACTCCGAGATAAGATGGTCTTTAGCATTCATATCGATTTATTCAAGCATCTTTTGCAAAAATTAATAAAAACAATAAGGATTGTATTTTAAAATCTTTTCAAAATCTCAATATTCAGACATTAAACATTCGATTCGGTACCAATTTTGGGGCGTCACGTGGGTGTTAACCCTTCCTTGTGCGTAACCGACTCCCGAACTTGTTTTCTCAAATTCGCAGACTTAAAATTATTTTCAAGGTGATCCGATCACATCTCAATAAAAGATCGGTGGCGACTCCCCCAAAATTTCATTTTAAATAAGTCGATAACTAAATTTTGATTTTTCAAAAAAATAGTTTCGACAGCTTGGCGACTCCACTGGGGACCATTTAGAGAGTCAAGCCATAAAATTGATTGTTTTTTGTCTTATTATCAAAATTTGAAAATTTGGTTTGAAAAAATTACGATCCTCTCTTTGCATTTGTTTGTTTAATTGATGTTTTATACTTCAACATCATATTTCATAAGACTGTTAGTCTTGCCCTCTTCAGTGGGAGTGAGAAAATAGTCCTTCGTGAGGTTTTCACCTTCGTGCAGGATAGTGGATCGCTTCCGGGATACATCCGTACCTGTCTTCGTGAGATTTTCATCTCCGTGCAGCCATAGGGAAATGTGTTCCCCTGAACCGAACTCAGTCTGTATGAGCCTATAATAGGTGAGGATCGAGGAATCTGCTGGTTTGGGTGCCTTAACCCTAGAACCAAACCGCATATAGAAAACCCTAAGAGCCCACATTTGATTATATTACAGAAACCCTAGCGGTTACCCAGATAGATGTTTAATGCTTTTTAATTGCTCGAAGTTGGAGTTTCTATGTTGTGCTAACGTGTAGTTTTGTTTGCTTTGATTGCATGTCATTCCATATACAAAAAAGTGTCAATTCAGATTCGATTACTAAATTAGAAAGCTTGGCATGGAGAACGGATTTCTTGATAAAGTAGAGGACAATGCTGCTGTCCGTGTGTGGTCAGAGAAAGCTCAATCAGAGAAAGGAGATAGTCTAGTCGAGGGGTATATGTCGGAGTTATGGGACTACACCCACATCGGTGTGACGCAAAATAACCTTCAGGAATTAAAGATAATATGTGATCATTGGAATGATGAAACTAAGCAGCTGTTCAACTCTAGTTACAGGGATTTGCCATATCGATATTAAGGTAGATGAGTATTTGTTTCGGGCTTTCACTCAGTATTGGAACCCCGCATATAGTTGCTTTACCTTTGGAAAGGTTGATTTAGTACCCACTATAGAAGAGTATACAGCTTTGCTTCATTGCCCGAGGATCCAGGTTGATAAAGTCTACTTTAGAGCCATAAATGTCCCAAACTTTGTGAAGAAGTTGATGAACATCACCGGAATGGGGGAGCAGTGGGTCACGGCACGGATCAAGCAGTAGGGGGAAAGCAGATGCATCCCTTGGAAAAGCCTACAAGAGCTGATTTTGGCACACCCTGATACAAGGAAAAAGGTTGACGTTTTTGCTCTAAGCATTTATGGGCTAGTAATTTTTCCTAAGGCACTAGGGCACGTAGATGAAGCCGCCTCAGACCTCTTTGACTGACTTGAAAAGATGGTTACACCAGTCTTGGCCATTCTGGTAGAAACCTTCAGGTCACTAAATGCGTGTAGAAGGATAGGTGAAGGTTGATAAGGTTTCGTATCGAGTTTTCTCCGAAAACTATTCGCCATTAAGCGAGATAGCAGCTACACCAAGGAGAGATGATATCTCAGAAGAGAAATGGTTGGCCATTCTTCAGAATCTTCAGGAGAAGGACGTTGAGTGGAGGGCCCCGTGGTTGCTTCTAGATGAGATCTTGTATCAATATGGTAATTTTGATTGGGTTCCATTACTTGGAATTTGGGGAGCTGTTGGTTATGCTCTATTGATGGTGCTAAGGCAGTATAGGCCAAGACAGTTTATACCTACAACCTAAGGCCTAGCTGAGTTTGAATTCTCATATAAAGACGATGGTTATAAAAAGAAGATCCGAGAGGTAACCAGGGCATGGGACCAAACCCAACGGATGAAGAGATTAGCCGTAGGCCCAACCACGACTCCTGAATATAACGAATGGTGGGTTAGAAGGATCAATGATAACATCCCAAAGTCAGGTCAAGGAGATAGTCAATCGATAGAGGAACATTTGCGAGTTGTTCCCTCCGAATTGGAAATTATGAAACAAGATTTTGAAAAGAGGAATGCAGAACTTGAAAAGAAGATTGAGCAGTTGGAAGAAGAAAAGATGCACTTGGGATTAGATGTGGATGTTCAAAAGTTAGAGACTGAGAAATTAAGAAAAGGTAAGAACAAGGCCGAGGAGGACCTGGACAGTTTGAAGACAGACTATAAGAAGTTGAGGTTGTCAATAAGAACTGCTGGGTTAGGGAAAACTTCAGAACAATGGCGTCAAGAGATTCGGGAAGAAAATGTCAAGGCTGATGGATGGGAAAAGAAATTCTGAGAAGTCCAAACACGAAACGGAGCTTTAGAAAAGAGTTTATCAGAAAACCGAAAGGAAAAATGCGAACTAAAAGACAAGGTGACTGAGTTAGAAAGATCTCTTCATCAGTATCAAAGTCAAAATTTGGCAATGGAGTTGAGGGTGAGCTTGAGCAAGATCGAAGAAATGAAAGGAAGAATAGAGGAGTTAGAATCGGCATTGCGAAGTTGCGAGATCCAGACTAAGTACTTGGAAACCAATTAAAGTCATTAGAGTGAGCAACTTTATCACCTTCAGAGTCAAGTTGAGAATAGGGATCGTATCATGGGAGAGGCCGTGGTTCAAATCCGGGAGGTAGCTGATCACCTGCAGACTTTGGCAGTACAAGCCGACGCACTGAGCATAAAATATGAGCTGGAATCAAGTCGAGGACAGGAATTAGCCTCATTACTTAGGAAAATTAAAGTTTTGAGCATTAGGGCAAAAGCATATATGTAACCTGTTTTATGTGAAGAATTTTTTCTCTAGTAAAGTTTCCTAAACGAAATTGAATCAGAATCGATGCCTTTTTGCATTCATGCATTGCATTACACTGCATCATATGCATTAAAGTCCACCAAACGACCCTAATTGGTTAAAATCATTACAGTTAACCTGGAAACCGACAAAGGCTCACCAATTAAGCATCAATACGGTACTCGACAGAAAACTAAGGAAATAGACCAAAGATTAGAGAAATTGGAGCAAATGCAAAGGGATATGCAAGAACGCTTGCAAGCACAAATGCAAGAGCGACTAGATAAAATTCAAGAGGACATGACAGAAAAAATGATCAAAGCTTAAAAAGATGCCATGGCTAAATTGACCCATCTATGACGGGAGGAGTAGATAAAGGAAAGGGCCCTATGGCCGATCATGGAGAGGGTAGTGAGGATCCATTATATCCTCCGGGTTTCACTCCACCAAATGTACGAACCCAAACTGAAATATACCCGAGAGGACAGTCTGTCACAATTAGGCCGCAACAATTACAAACTGGTGCCACAATATTTCAAGGACGATCGAGTTTAAACCCGGGAGAAAACCCAATCAATCCTACTATTCTGGATTTAGATGAAACAGCTGAAGAAATTCAAAGCCTTAGAAAGCACTGATAGTAATCAGGGAATCAACGCTAAAGATCTAAGCTTAGTCCTCGATTTGGTACTGCCTTCCAAATTCAAAATGCCTGAATTCGAGAAATATAATGAAACTAGCTGCCCCGAGTCCCACATCACTATGTTCTGTAGAAGGATGACTAGCTACGTTAATAATGATCAGTTGTTAATCCACTATTTTCAAGACAGTTTGGTAGGGGCAACATCTAAATGGTACAATCAGTTGAGTCGTACAAAAATCGGTTCGTGGAGGGACCTAGCACAGGCATTCATGAAGTAGTACAGCCATGTAACGAATATGACCCCCGATAGAATTACATTACAGAACATGGAGAGGAAACCAAGTGAGAGTTTCAGACAGTACGCACAAAGATGGAGGGAAGTTGCTATTCAAGTCCAACCACCGCTCCTAGAAAGAGAAACTACAATGCTCTTTATCAATACCTTAAAAGCCCCATTCATCATGCACATGCTAGGAAGTGCAACCAAAAGTTTCTCAGATATAGTAATGAATGGTGAAATGATTGAGAATGCCATAAGAAACAGGAAGATAGAAACAGGAGAGAGCAACAAAAGGTCGGCCTCGAGAAGAAAGGAAAATGAAGTAAACAACGTAAAAGCATACAACAAGTCTGTTACAGTGAGTCAGCCAAGAAAGGTGGCTGCCAGTCAACAGGGTTCAGCAAGACAAGAATCTGGCGTAAGACAGGGTACTGAGAAGCCCCAGTTCACATTGATTCTGATGTCATATAAGGAGCTGTATCAGAAGTTGCTCAATGCACACGTTGTCTCTCCCTTTTACTTAAGCCCTTTGCAACCCCCGTATCCTAAATGGTATGATACGAATGAACAGTGTGATTATCATGCGGGAATTACAGGGCATTCAATAGAGAATTGCTCGACTTTCAAGAAGGTATTTGAGAGACTCATCAGCATGGGTGTTGTCAAATTTGACGACTCACCTAACGCAGAAAATCCGTTGCCTAATCATGCTGATAAGGGAGTGAATATGATAAGCGAAAGCAGAGGAGAAGAAGTCAAGAACGACATTGCTGAAGTAAAAACCCCATTGAAATGGGTTTGGAGAGAGATGGCGAAGAGGGGACTAGTTATTTCAGGTTCTGAAGAAAGGTATGAGACCGAAAGCTATTGTGAATTCCACCGTGAGGTAGGACATGAGATTCAAGAATGTGAGGGATTTAAGGCTCTGGTTCAAAGCATGATGGATAATAAGGAGATGAGGTTTTATGAAGGAGTAGGGGATAAAAGAAATATTTGCGCATCAGAGTTGGCAAGGAAGACTACAGAAACGAGTCATCCTGTGGTCATCATTTCATGCCCTCGGAGCAATAAGTCTAGGGTCCAGATGACACCAAAAATTATAATCCAGAAACCATCAAAATTTCCATACAAGGATAACAAAATGGTGCTATGGAATTATGGTTGTAACGTGACAATTTTGGGAAAAGAAGAAAAAAATCAGGAAATAGGTTCTTACACACGTAACGGGAAGCGATATGACGTTCAGGCAGAATCGTCAAGAGAAGAGAATTGGAAGAAGGAGCAGAAGAAAGGGAAGGCTGTGGAAGTTGAGCAATTGGTTAATGAACCAGTAAAAGAGGAAGAGGCAAAGGAATTTTTGAAGTTTTTGAAACACAGCGAGTATAGCATTGTGGAACAGCTACGCAAACAACTGGCCCGTATTTCTATATTAGCTTTGCTCTTAAGTTCAGAAGCGCATCGAAATGCACTATTGAAAGTACTAAATGAAACATATGTGGCAAATGATATTTCAGTGAACAGGCTGGATCGGTTGGCCAACAATATAAATGCTGACAATTTTATCTTCTTCAGTGATGACGAAATACCATCTGGAGGAAGAGGTTCCACTAAAGCCCTGCACGTCACTACCCGATGCAAAGGGTACATACTCCCGGGGATCCTGATTGATAACGGATCTGTACTGAATGTATTGCCTTTATCTACTCTTAGTCAGTTACTGGTGGACAGTTCCCACATGAAAGTGAGCCAGAGCATAGTAAGGGCATTTGATGGAACAGAAAAGAGGGTTATGGGGAGAATTGAAGTACCGTTAAATATTGGTCCAATTACTTAAGATGTGGACTTCTTGGTGATGGATATTAAGCCTTCCTACAACTGTTTATTGGGAAGGCCATGGATACACTTAGCTAGGGCAGTACCTTCATCGCTACACCAGAAAGTGAAGATAGTATCAGAGGGTCGGGTGATAACCATAAATGCGGAGGAAGATATCATCGCAATAGTAACTGGCGATCCACCTTACGTGGAGATTGATGATGAGGCAGTGGAATGCTCTTTTCGATCTTTAGAATTTGTGAATGCGATGTTCGTTACTGAAGGAAGCAAATTTCTGATACCGAAAATATCCAGGACCACGGAGATGGGGCTACAATTGATGATTGGAAGGGGAGCTTCACCCGGGAGAGGATTGGGAAAGTACCTTCAAGGAAAGATTGAAGCACCATGCTGAAGGAAAAGTTTGACAGTTATGGCTTAGGATACAAGCCATACATGAAGTAGAAGAAGAAAGAGATAGAAAAAAGACAAGAGAGAAGAATGGCACGTTTGAGCGGAAAAGAGGTCAAGTGGGAGCCTATGTCCTTTCCCCACATATTTACATTTTTTGCATCGGGTGGATTTATTCATCCTGAACGTGGGGTGCCCAGAAGCGAAGACATTGGAGAAATGTTGAAAGATGTCCATATCAATGCTGTAGAAACATCTGAGAAAAGGGCCTTGCTGGAGATCTGCCCTTACGAACTTGGAAGCGAGCTAAACAACTGGACTGTGGAGGAAATCCCTGTAGTCTTTAGGGCGTATTCAGAGTAATGCTCGAAACATTCTTGTTGTTTTAGCCTGGAAATGATAGGAAAATCCTTTGTGAAAGAGGCTTGAGCCTGAACATCATTATTCTAATGAAATACATCTTTACATTCATTTCGAACAATTATTCTTTTTTCATTTTACCTTTCATACAAGTAAATATTAATTGATTGTCCTGTAAATTATTCTTTCATTTATAACCTTATTGTACAAATAGTTATTCATAAATTTATATATTCTTGGTATATTCTTTGATATGCCCTCATAGGTCCTCAGATATCAATGACATGAGTGACGCTGTCTCAAACACGGAGCTCCTTTTTGAGCAAGACATGTGTTTAGAGGGTTCTCATGACTTTGAAAATGACGAAGACTGTGTTATATCTCCACACTTGTCGAGAATGGTAGAACAAGAGGATGAGCAGATCCTACCTTATAGGGAATCATTAGAAATCGTGAGCCTAGAGGAGGGAAAGGAGGTGAAAATTGGAACTGAAATCACCACAAAGACAAGACAAGACTTCATTGAATTGCTCTGAGAATTCAAAGATGTTTTCGCATGGTCATACCAGGATATGCCCGGGCTAAGTACTAGCATTGCGGTACATCGTCTGTCCATAAAAGAATATTGTAAACCAGTTCAGCAGAAGCTCAGGAGGATGAGACCTGATGTTGTTCTAAAAATAAAAGAATAGGTCAAAAGGCAGTTTAATGTTGGATTCTTACAGGAGATCAAATATTCAGATTGGGCAGCTACATCGTCCCCGCTCCCAAGAAAGATAGAAAGGTACGGATGTGCGTGGATTATAAGGATTTGAATAAGGCTAGTCCAAAAGACAATTTTCCGTTGCCTCACATTGATACTTTGGTAGACAATATGGTGGGATACTCACTATTCTCTTTCATGGATGGCTTTTCTGGATACAATCAAATAAAGATGCACCCTGAGGATATGGAAAAAACAACATTCATTACTTTATGGGGAACATTTTGTTACAAAGTAATGCCTTTCGGATTGAAGAATGCGGGAGCAACATATCAAAGGGCTATGGTGACCTTGTTTCATGACATGATGCATAAGGAGGTCGAAGTCTATGTTGATGATATGATTTCCAAATATAAAACCGAAGAAGAGCATGTTCAAGTCTTGAAAAGATTATTTTTGAGATTGAGGAAGTTTCAGCTCAAGCTTAACCCCGCAAAATGCACGTTTGGAGCCAGATCAGGGAAGCTATTAGGCTTCATAGTTAGTAAGAGGGGGATTGAGGTGGACCCTGACAAAGTAAAAGCAATACGACACCTACCTCCTTCGTGCACTCAGAAAGAAGTCTGAAGTTTCCTAGGAAGATTGAATTACATTGCTCGATTCATTGCACAATTGACGAAGAAATGTGATCCAGTATTCCGTCTTTTAAAGAAGCATAACCCGGGTGATTGGGATGAGGAATGTCAGTAGGCTTTTGACAAGATAATGCAATATTTGGCTAATACTCCCGTATTATCACCGTCAAGTCCGGATAGGCCATTGATATTGTATCTAACGGTGTTCGAAAATTCCATGGGATGTGTATTGGGCCAACACGATGAAACGGGAAAGAAAGAAAGGGCGATATATTATCTCAGCAAGAAATTCACTGGCTGTGAAATGAGATATTCGTCAATCGAGAAATTGTGTTGTACTTTAATCTGGGCAACACGAAGACTAAGGCAGTATATGTTGTATCATACGACATGGTTGATTTCAAGGTTGGATCCTTTAAAATATATGATGGAATCAACTGCTTTAAATGGGAGGATGGGTAGATGGCAAATCCTGCTCTCTAAATTTGACATAGTATACGTAAGTCAGAAGGCCATAAAGGGGAGTGCAATAGCTGATTTCCTGGCTAGCAGAGCCTTGGAGGCTTATAAGCCTTTGAACTTCGACTTCCCAAACGAGGATTTGATGTATGTGGCAAGCACTGAAGAAAATCCTCAAAGAGATCATGAGTGGAGGTTAAATTTCGACGGAGCTTCAAATGCTATAGGTAATGGAATTGGGGTAGTCTTGGTATCCCCGAGTGGAGATCATTACCCTGTAGCTAGCAAGTTGGACTTTGATTGCACAAACAATATGGCAGAATATGAAGCATGTATTATGGGCATTCGTGCAGCCATCGAGCGGAACATCAAAGTGCTAAGAGTATATGGGGATTCCGCGTTGGTGATATACCGACTTAAAGGGGAATGGGAAACTAGAGACCCTAAGTTAATCAGTTATAGAAGGTTGGTCCTCGAGTTGGTTGATGAGTTTGACGATATCACTTTCAGTTATCTCCCACGAGAGGAAAACCAAATGGCTGATGCATTGGCTACTCTAGCTTCTATGATTCAGGTGAACAGACTTGAAGTAATGAGGCCTATTCAGATGAGTATCTATGAAACCCTGGCTCATTGCTACAATATTGAGGAGGAGTGAAAAGACGATCACCCTTTGTATCAGAGTATTCTATAGTATGTGAAGAATCGGGAGTGCCCTAGTCAAGCAACGGAGAATGACAAGAGAACTCTGAGAAGATTAGCCATTGAATATGTCTTAGATGGGGAAGTACTATACAAAAGAAGGAAAGATCAAGCACTGTTAAGATGTGTGGATGCCGTGGAAGCTACGAAAATCTTGGAGGAAGTCCATGAGGGTATTTGTGGGACACACGCCAATGGTTTCACCATGGCCAGACAGATCATGAGATTTGGATACTATTGGTCCACTATGGAAAGGGATTGCATTGATTACGCCAAGAAATGCCGTAAATGTCAGATTTATGGAGACAAGATGCATGCACCCCCTTCGCCACTTCACGTTATGACCTCTCCATGGCCGTTCTCCATGTGGGGTATGGATGTTATTGGGCTGATATCACCGAAGGCTTTTAATGGGCATCGTTTCATCTTTGTAGTCATTGATTACTTCACCAAGTGGGTAGAAGCTGCTTCATACACAAATGTCACGAAGTCAGCAGTCAGCAAATTCTTGAAAAAGGAGATCATTTGTCGATATGGAATGCCTGAGAGAATCATATCCGACAATGCGCCAAATTTGAACAATAGCACAATAGTTGAAGTTTGTAGCCACTTCAAGATCAAACATCATAACTCATCGCCATATCGTCCAAAAATGAATGGCGCAGTTGATGCGGCCAATAAGAATTTTAAAAGAATTGTGGGGAAAATGACTTAGACTTACAAAGATTGGCATGAGAAGTTATCATTTGCTCTCCTTGCCTATCGAACATCTGTTAGAACTTCTACCGGGGCAACACCTTTTTCTCTAGTTTATAGAATGGAGGCAGTATTACCCATTGAAGTTGAAATCCCCTCTCTACGAGTATTATCTGAACTCCAGTTGGACGAAGCCGAATGGGTCCAATCTCGATATGATCAGTTGAGCCTAATAGAAGAGAGGAGGTTAAGAGTTATTCATCATGAGCAAATGTACCAGAAACGAATGATGCGAGCCTATGATAAAAAGGTTCGCCTCAGAGAATTTAGTGAAGGAGACTTGGTGCTAAAAAAGATTCTTCCTATGCAGAAGGACTTTAAAGGAAAATGGATGCCAAATTGGGAGGGTCCTTATGTCGTAAAGAGAGCCTTTTCTAGTGGAGGTTTGATCCTAAGTGAGATGGATGGTAAAAGTTTGCCAAACCCCGTAAACGCAGACTCCGTTAAAAGATACTTCACTTGATGGAAGGGGACCAAAGTGAAAACCCGCAAAGGGCGCTTTGCTTCCTAAAAAAAAGATTTAGAGAGGCCAAGGTGAAAACCCGCAAAGGGCGCTTTAAGATCAAAGGGGATTTGAGTCGAAAACCTGAAAAGGGCGGCTCAAATATTGGTCAGAAAGGGGCATGAGAAGATTGGAACTGTTCAAATTTTGATCGGGGCACACAATGATCTTGCTATACCTGAACCAACAAGAAAGGGCATACGACATCTTGGAGCATCAACAGAGTACTGTAGATCTCCTAAACACATGCTAAACTCAGAATAGTCTTCAGAAGCTTGTATAGAGAAATTCAAGCTGCGATAACTGGGGCACCTAGTTCTTATTAGATTGAATGTATTAATACCTTTTTTCCTTTTTATTAATATACACATTCTCAATCAACTTCTTTGTTATTCTTCCTTCGCTATTGTTGATATTTTATCTCTTTCGAGCTATGCTCAGAACCAACATTTATCCATAGTCATAATCTTTCAGCAAACATGTTGCATTGGAATAAAGATTAATGGACTACTAAACTTTCAAAGTAAGTTTTGCACATTACTCTGAAAAGTTTCTAAATAATACGGCAATCTGAAACAGAACTATTGTTTAGAACGAACTAGGTTTAAAGGTCAGAAATCTAAGTAAAGGTCTGATTTTAAACAATCCCTTCGGATTTTGTTAACAGAAGCAACGATTGAACGAAATGTCAACAATAATCATGAGTTGGTAAGAAGGGATCTCTCTAAAGGAAATTTCTTCGCACACATTTGATGTGGCACTCTGAAAATGGTATATAAAAACCAAAGAATTACACGTTTGGTATCCTTCAAATTGCGATGGGAAAGGGTTGAAAACCTAGATCTTCTCATTTTTGAGTCACATCTGGAGAATAAAGATACAACTTTTGCATCCAGGAGGATTAAACTTGGAAGTTTACAGTGGGGCAATTTAATCAAGTGTTTCATTGAAGGCACCAGCTAGGAAGGAAGGTGTTAAAGCACGGTCGTCACGAAAGCCTTAATAGATTTTGAGTAATACAGCAGCATCTTGCATTCATGCAAACATCACTCATGCCTAATTAGGAGCATTTGATTCATTTTGATCATGCCATCCTAATCATTAGGCATAATTAATTTCATCATACAAGCCATGTTCCCCAGAGAACAGGTCGGTGAAGCCACTAATCCTATCTCCCTGAAGTTGCAGTAGAGCGGATTAAAGTAACAGATCTTATCTCACTGAAGTTGCAGTAGAGTGGATCGCATCAGGTCTTATCTCCCTGTAGTTGCAGCGGAGCAGACTAAGTAAGCAGGTATTATCCCTCTGAAGTTGCAGTGGGACAGATCTAAGATGGCAAATCTTATTTCCCTGAGATTGCATTGGAACAGATTGAAGCTGATAATCCTATCTCCCTGAAGTTACGGCAGAATAGATTAAAACATCAGATCTTATCTCTCTGAAGTAGAGCAGATCGCAACCAGTCTCATCTCCCTGAAGTCGCAGTGGAGCAGACACAAGAAACAAATCCTATCTCCCTGAAGTTACAGCGGAGCGGATCAAAAAGATGGGTCTCATCTCTCTGAAGTCGTAGCAGAGTAGATCACATCAGTCTTATCTTTGAAGTCGCAACAGAACAAGTTGAAGCTACAAGTCTTATCCCCCTGAAGTTGCAGTGGGGCAGACCAATTATAGCAAATTTTGTTCTTTGAGAAACTACAAGTTACAAATTTTATCTCCCCGACGTTGTGGTGGATTGGATCAAAGCAATTCCTATACCTCTAAAGATGCAGTAGGAGGGAATGAGACTACTGGAAGAAGAGGAGCACCAAGGTCCAGTATGACCGGGCAAAATTGGTCCTCTTTAGTCTTTGCCCTATTCTTGTTACACGACAATGAGCAAAGAGGGGCAGCTGTAATAGGCCCAATTTGCCCGGCCCATTAGTGAAATAAACCAAATAAACAAATAAATAAAATAAAACCAAATTAAAAATTAAAGGTCCACAGCCTAGTTACAACCCAATATAATAAGCCCAATTTCTAATTACAAAGGCCCAAGTCCCTAGCCCGATTACAGAAGCCCAAAACCTGACCCAGCCTCAAGCGCCGAAAACCCTAGCAGCAGAAGCCTCCTGTGCCGTTGCCACTCGCGCCTCTCCCCATGCGCGTGGTGCCACGTCTGCTACCTCGTACGCGCGCCTTAGCCTCTGTACGTGCCACGTCCAGACCCTGCGCTTCGTACCTGCAAGAGACGCACACAAAAAGCAGCAGAAACAGACACCAAGCGAGAGGGGGCAGAGAGAAAAAGCAAGGACGACAGAGCAAGGGGGATTTGTTTGGATTTCTTTTATTTTATTTTATTTTTATTCTATTCTGTAAATAGACGCTATAAAAAAGGGGACCAAGACCATGCTATAACGATATGAAAAAAAACAACAAAAAATATACAAAGATCAGAATACAAAAAAAAATCAAAAAAGCACCAAAAGGTGATTTCTGAGTTCATTTTTTATTTTGTTTGTAGTTCAACACTTTCTCTGAGTTTTGTTTTTATTTTGGGATTTTATCAGGCATCTTTAAAAGAAAAAATTGTAGGAGGGCGTACCTCATGTTGGACTGATTGCTCTTCCTCCGTGGTCATCGGAGGTTAGGGCACGGTCTGGAGAGCCTCTGGTGGGGCGATGAACGGCTGAGCGGCGCCGAAGGAGAGGGAGAGTCTTAGCTTTTAAGAAATTGTTTTAAGGTGCTGTTAGGGTTCCCCTTTTTTTTCTCTGTTTTATTTTAATAAAACGTTTCAAAACGGCGCCGTCTGACTGCTTAACTCGATGACCCGGCCCGAACGCGGCTGAGATCCGCGCGTTGAGGCTTCGGAAGGGTTATTTGCGCAATCAGTCCCCCTTATGTCACAATGCTTTCAAATCATTTTTTTATTAGTAAATTTCACATTTTATTTCGCCTTTGTTTCATCTGGGTCCATATTAAACGCCGCGTTTTGGAGGTACGGGAATTATTTCCCACTTGATCCCTCCAAGTCATTCGCGTGTGTCATTTGATCCCTCTGTTTACTACATTTTTTATTTTGTTCCTTCGATTACGCTCCTAGCTCGTTTTAATCCCTATTATTTTAAAGGCATTTGAATTTACTTAATTATTTAATATTGTTTTGATACATCTATTTATATCTAAGTTATTTGGTGATTGAATTTTTTTTCTCTCATATTTTTTATTGCATGCGCATCATGGTTCTAATTTGTAAATTTTAGGTGTCGTTGTTTTGGAAATTTAATGTATTTTGTTGATAGTTTAAGTTTATTGTATGTTACATTGTTAGATTTGTTTTGTACTGTTGTTTTAAAAATCATATATGTGATTCATTTATTCTGATACAACCTATCTTATTTGCAAAATTCATCGTTAAAAAAACCTTCATATGTACACTTCTTTAACTTTTAATTTTTCCTTCTTTCATGTTTATTAGGTTATTCAAAAGGTGTATGATTACATGCATTGGTTTATTTCGTTTTGATTGTGACAGCCCTAAATTGACCCTAGTCGGAAAGTGGTTTCGGGACCACTAAACCGAGTCACAAAAATAATTGACCGTCATATTTGATGTTTATTATTGTATATATGCATGTGTGAAAATTTCATGGTTGAATTTTGTAAATTGTAAGTGAATTTTATTAAATAGGACTTATGTGAGAAAATTTAGAAATGTGCTAGGCTAATGTAAAATGGCCCATTTATGCATGTTGCAAATAATTGTACTTGCATGTCAAATACCCCTTTTATTTTAAGTGGTGGCTGGCCATGATGGTCATATATATATAATATGTACTAAATCTTAATTAAATGGCCATTATTTTATGCAAAAGAAAGGAAATAAATTAAAGAAAGAATAAAAAGAAAAGTAATGAAGACAAAGCTTCATCTTTGTCTTCTTGGCCGAATTGAAAGAAAGAATTGGGGCAAAAACATTCGGTCACTTGAAGCTTGAGAAAGTTAGTAAAAATTTTGTTAGTTTTTGAAATTTTAAGCTTAGTTTAAGTCAATTAGCTAGTTCCATATTAGCCCATTTGAAAACTTGGAATTTTAGATGTTGGTTTGAGCTTTCGGTTGTGGTTGTCAAGGGAGGAAATGAGATTTTGATTGTCTTCAACAATTGATGGGTATATAAGTGTTAAATGTGAGAAAATTTCGTTTGGGTAATTGAAATAAATAATTAGAGGCTTAATTATTAAAAGGTTTCGGTTTTGATATTATTTTTATAAGCATAATTAGTTCAATTTGATAATAAGGTATGAGGTGATAAGTAAAATTTTCATGGTGGTTTAGGTTTAATGACATTCGGCTATGGATTATAAGTGTTAGCTAATTCGGCATAAGAGTATAAATGTTAATTACTTTATATTTGAAGCCTTGAAGAATAGGTTGTGGAATATTAAAGTGTTGAAGGTTAAATCTTTAAGCTTGGTTAATTTGGACATTCGGCTATTCTTATGACATTAGAATAAGGGTATGAAAGGTTAAGTCTAAGTAGTTGGGAGTTAAAATGTTGGTGATTTAGGTACGGTCTTTGCATGAAAATATACTTATGGAAATGGTTATTATATTTTTTTTAAAATGTCACTAAATGCCTTTATGTTAAGGAATATTTAGCTATGTTATATATATATAAGTTTAATTTATTCATGGTAACTTGGCATGTGGATTGGATATATGTTAGTTAATACATGCATTTGGAGGTGATGTGTTTAAAAATTAGGTATACGGTTTGGTTTCATTATTGAGTATAAGGGTTAAGTGTTTTAAATTGCCTTTGATGTATACGTGTTTATATTGAAATATTAAGGCTATGTTAGCCAATTGAGGGTTTCGGCCAAAATATTAAAATAAATTGGTGTGAATGTTTGAGTGATGAATTTGACTCTTGTGTCGAGTTGGGATGATATGTGTATTTTTATAAAACTAAATGATGCTAAATAAATTCGATTATGCATGGTATTAAGCTAGTATTATGTTCTTTAGTACTTGAGTAGAGCATATGTATGATGTTTAATATCTAGTTAATAACATCATTTGTACTTAATTGTATGGTATACATGTATTAAATCGAATCGCTAAATTGATAAGTTATTTAATAAAATCTATTTATTGAATCAAGCTCAAGAGCCAAGAGGGTCAAAATCTGATAAAGGAAAAGAAAAAGCGATCGAGTAGTCTATCCACAACTATTTAAAATATCCGAGGTAAGTCTTCGAGTAATGACCCTACTTGAATTATATTGAAATGATTAGTCATACTATGACGGATAGCCGAATGTGCATAGAGACTATGTTATAAAGCCAATTGAAATCATGCTCTTTGTGTGTGGCTATTGAGCCGAAATTGGAAAGGTTTAATAAATGTTTTGTGTTTGAGCCTTAGTAACGAAAATGAAATATGGATGTGCCAAGACTGTTGATTTATGTGTGCATGAGCATGTGAATGAGATCCGGGCTAAGTCCCGAAGGCATTTGTGCTAGTGATTTGATCCGGGCTAAGACCCGAAGGCATTTGTGCGAGTTGATATATCCGAGCTAAGACCCGAAGGCATTCGTGCGAGTTGCTATGCCCGGGTTAAGACCCGAAGGCAATTGTGCTTGTGGTAATATCCGGCTAAATTCCGAAGAAACTTGGGTATGAATGTGAGCGTTTTGTGCTGTAATAAATTCAATTAATACGCTCGACAAACCCAAACGATAAGGTATGTTTGCATGTGCTTCGGAAAGTCGATTCGTTTTAAATAGTATTCGTTCAATCGACTAACGAACTTTTGGGCTTTTAGATGGGTTGATACCTTGTGTGTGTATATATGTTGATGAAGTGTGAAGTAAGCATGATTATGAGAATGTGTATTAATAAAGTGATTCATTTAGCTATGTGAATGTAATACTTTAGTCAAAGCTGATTTCATTACTTGAAACTTACTAAGCTTTAAAATGCTTACCCTGTTGCTTTGGCTCTCTGTTTTATAGATTTTGTTCGTTAGATATCGGATTCGGGATCATCGAAGTCGAAGTCATCCACACTATTAAAGCCCTTTTGGTACTCTTTTAGTTGAACTCTGGATATGGCATGTATAGGACTACCCATTGTTGTTGTTCAAGTACTTTTTGTGATGTATGTGTGTACAGCCATGCGAAAATGGCTTGTAGAAGTGGAGTATGGCATTAGACCATTTGTGTTTATGTATGTATATATGGTTTCATGATGTGACTATGGTTTGGAATGGAAGTGTTGAGCAAATGATCAGCCATTGGAATGGCTAAATATGATCATATGCGGACCTATGTATGACAAAACCCTAGTTGGTCCGTGGTAACCACGAAATAGGTAAAGTTTACCTTGAAAACAGATGCTGACAGCAGCAGTGGTGTGGATTTGAAAAATCACAAAAATTTGTAGGAATGGAATTAAATATTGAATAAATTATGTAATCGAACCTTGATGAATCTATTTTCATATGAAAGTAACGAAACAATCATATGAACAGTATATTAAGAGATATTCAGGTTCTCGTGAGACAGGGCCAGAACGGTTTCTGGATTTCCTGTTCCGACTTTGTAAATTCATTAAAAATTAACCAGAGACAATTAGGAGTCAAGCCATATATGTATGGATTCCTCTCTGAGTCTAGTTTCTATAGAAACAAACGGCATCAGTATTGAAGCTCTGTACAGGTAGATATCCAGGTAGTAATGCGCAAAGGTCAGTGTAGTCGACCCCAGTAACATGTGAGACTTTGACTAATAAAATGTATTAATTGGCCCGACCAAAAATTCTAGAAAAAAATATATAGAAGGGCATATGAGTCTAGTTTCACGGAAAATTCACGGAACTGGATTTTGAGTTCCAGAGCTCAAGATATGATTTTTAAAGTGACTAGTATGCAGATTGGCAGCTTGTCTGGAAAAATTTTAATAAGTGGTTTGAAGTCTGTTAACACCTCGTGTTCGACTCCGGCGACGGTCTCGGGTTCGGGGGTGTTACATTGATTGTTTTATATTTGTCATTCTTTGAATGTTTACACAATAGGATATAAATTAGATATTCTTATGTATGCAATATTGATTATTCATATTTCGAAGTTAGGTTACGTATTAGCACATGTATTAATTTTTGGATTATCATTTCGCATCGTGTAATCATTTTTTTATCATACATTCAAAAGATCACGAATGCCAAAGTCATTTCACGTAAAAGCTTTCAAAATAACGCAACCCTCGACATTTGGAATTCTCGAGAAAATGGGGCCCTAACGCATTGGGTTCCAATTTTTCTCGTTGAATCTAAATAATCAAAAAATTTCTATAACCAATACGCGTAAATAAAAACTCATTCTCAGAATTTGACACTATGTGTCCTAATGTATTGGATGCGACATGTCATTTTCTCGAAAAGAGGTTTTTAAAAAAATAATAGTAATAATAGGGGTTATATGCAATGCTAGAAATCTTGAGGAATCGTGCTCTAACGTATTGGGTTTTGACTTTTTACCTGATTTCAAGCAATTGAATATCCCTTCTAAACTTCAAAAATTTTGAAAAGCAAAAGGAAGCTCTTTCTCGAGGACTAAAAATGTAGTGTCCTAATGCATTAGGTATGACATTTTATTACTCCGAGATAAGATGGTATTTAGCATTCATATCGATTTATCCAAGCATCTTTTGCAAAAATTAATAAAAATAATAAGGATTGTATTTTAAAATCTTTTCAAAATCTCAATATTAAGACATTAAACATTCAATTCGATACCAATTTTGGGGTGTCACGAGGGTGTTAACCCTTCCTTGTACGTAACCGACTCCCGAACTTGTTTTCTCAAATTCGCAAACCTAAAATTATTTTCAAAGTGATCCGATCTCACCTCAATAAAAGATCGGTGGTGACTCCCCCAAATATTCATTTTAAATAAGTCGATAACTAAATTTTTATTTTTCAAAAAAATGGTTTCGACAACCTTCTTATAGAACTTCATCATCTTGATTTGATCATTGTGAACATCTTTCGGATCCAAAGGGGCTAAAATGTACTTCTTCCCAGGGAAAATAAGGGAATATCGATTTAATTTACCATGATGAATAACACCACGATCATATTGTCATGGTCTACCAAGTAACAAGTGGGCGGCATGCATGGGAACGACATCATAGCAAACATCATTAATGTAAGCCCCAAGTTTAAAAGTGATCAAGCACTGTTTTACCACACGAACCTTCGAACCTTCGTTAAGCCATTAAAGATGGTATGGTGTAGGATGTTTGCTATATGGAAAAGTAAAAGAGTCCACAAGGTAGCTGCTCACAATGTTAGCACAACCACCACTATCAATGATAAGTGAGCAAATTTTATCTTTAATCAAACATCTTGAATGGAATACATTAGTCCTTTGAAGATCATGATCATCCCTCAATTGGATGTTGAGGGTGCGCCTTACAACTAGACAATGAATATCATTTAGTGGTTCCACCAACTCTTTTTCACCATAAAACTCACCTCCATTGTTGACATCATCAATTAATTTGTGCATATCTGGTTCTATTTTGTTTGAATCAGATGTATTTTAACAGCCTGTTTTTAGTGATATCAAAAAAGTGGTTTTAGGACCACAATTTTGATGAGAGAGTTATTGTTTTATTATTTATTTAAGGTCTATTAGATTATAGTAAGGTATTATTAAAATTTTGTTAAGAAATTCCATCGTTTAAATAGTTAATTAGGTGAAAAAGACTAAATCGTAAAAAGTGTAAAAGTTGAGTTCTAATAGCTAAAGGAATCTAATGGTGATGAAATATTAAATTAAAGGACTTTAATGGTAATTATACCAATTAATGACTTAGTGGATGTGCAGGGCATGGTTTTAACTAAAATTATGAAAGATTTTAAAGGTTATAATGGTAATTGAACAATTAAACTTAAAGTAAATAAAACAAAAATTTGTTCATCTTATTCAAATGATCTTTCCATCAAAATTTGAAGAAAGAAAATCCATTTTTAGTGTTCTTAGGTTTGGCTACTTCAAGTGTGAGCATGTAAGTGATTCTGAGCTCCGTTTTTAATGATTTTTATGTTTTTATGATCGTTTTAGCTTAGTCTAGCTAGCCCGGGGATTAATTTGTACACCTGTTAAAGGTTAAAGGTTATGCCATGAATTTTCTTGAATGGTTTTTGATATTAATTGATAGATTATGAATCTTTGTTGAGACATAAACAAGTTTGTTAAGTGATTTTTGATGAAATTGCATTTAAGGATCTATTTCTGAAAATAGTAAAATTTCATGTTAAATTTATGAAATGATGGCTTAAATGGGTTAGTATAAGTCCCTAATAAATTTGGCTAGCTTTAATGGATGGTTAAAATGGTTAGATTTCAATTTATAAGCTTGGGGACTAAATTGTGAAAAGTTAAAATGTTAGGGGTAAATTGGTAATTTTATATAAATATGAAATGTGTATTAAATTGAATACTAGAAGTATTTAATTTATGGAAATTACCTTTTTAGATCAAGATAAACCACGTTCGGACTTTGATCAAGGAAAGGCTAAAGTTTCGGATTAGTTCGACCTAACTTCTACACCCCTAGTAATTGAGGTAAGTTCGTAAGAACAGCTACAGTGTTAATTTTATTTAAATTGAATGTTTAATATGTTACTTTTAATGTAAATGGATCGATATATAAATGTATCAATGCTTTGACGAATTGACAGATATTGAGTCCCGGTTGAACCTTAGGAAATCTTAGGATACAAATGGCATGTCATTAGGGATTTCATGTTTCGGGTGTTGGTCTTGAATGTCCTACCGATGGCTAAGGTCCTATATTTGTTGCAGATTCTCCACAGCTTGTGTGAGTAGCATCGTCTAGCTTACATTCTGACCCACAGCTCGTGCGAACGTGCTTACTTCTCAAGTCGTGTAAGCAATGATGCAAAGGAAATGTTACAATTATATGTAAAGGCACACTTCGTGTGAGCTTTTTCGAGTATCAATTGTAATTCTAGATAGTTCAACGGGTATGAAAAGGAAAGAAATGGCAAATGTTCAAATGGAATGTATCATGAACTTATGAAAAGGAATTATAAACTAAATGATGAGATTATAAGTTCAAATATACTTGTTTATGGAAGAATTCATTTGACCATATACAAGAGTACTAATTTGTGATTTTGATCATGTTGTATAGGCTTATGCCAAGCTTATGGTTTTGGTTGATTTTATACTTATGCTTTATATTATGCAAATGAAATGGTAAGTTATGTTGTGGTTTATACGAGCTTACTAAGCATTCACTGCTTAAGTAGTTGTTTCCCTTTGTTTTATAAATTATTGGAAGCTCGATTTTGTTAAAAGCTCGTCGAAGATCTATCACACTATCCAGCAAAAAATTTGATAGTTTTTTATCACTTCGGCCAAGGTTTATAACAGAATGTATAGGGTGGTTTATAATGGTGCTTGATGAATATGTAAAAGATAATTTGGTATGTTCGTGCCTTGATGTTTAAGTATGGTTGATGGACTTATAATGCTTGTTTATGTAAGTCCTTTTGGTCATTTTTGGTAATGGATGTGTGCGGCCTTTCGGTATGATGATGTTGGCTTGGAAATGGTCAATTTGTGGTATGTTTTGGTAAGTAGTTGAATTATGTTATGATGCTTGAAATAAGGTAATGTTGACTTGATTTGGCATATTATGTTTTGGTATATTTGTGGTGCCTTTGAACGGCATTTTGGTTAGGTAATTTAGGTTGTTTGAATGACTTATTTATGCATGTTTGAATGGTGTTTGAAACTCATGAATGTGCGTTTAAATGGTTAGAATATTTATGGATGAAATGGTTTTAAAATGGCTTGATTTTAGGTAAATTTTGGGTTCACACGGTCTAAGACACGGGCATGTGACTCAGCCATGTGAGGCACACGGCCTGGCGACTTGGCCTTGTGTCATCTAGGCATTTTTAAGGTTCAAGTCAGTGAGTTACACGGCCTAACACACGGCCTAGCACACGGGCATGTGACATGGCCGGTGACCCTACTCAGTAAGTTACACAGGTGAGGAAACGGGCCAGGACACGGCTGTGTGTCCCTATTTTGAAAGTTACACGACCTATGGCCCCTGTTTTACATCTTTTTCCTGAACTTCATGTCTTGTTTCAAATTAGTCTCGAATTGCTTCTAAGCTATTTTTAGGGTCTCGAGGGCTCGATTTAAGGATAATATGCTTCTTTATGAATGATTTATGATGTGATTAAATTATTCAACCTTATAATGTTTTAATGTTTTTTATTGTATGATAATACTCCGTAACCCTACTCCGACGACAGAGACGGGTTAAGGGTGTTACATGTATACTCACCATCTTCTTTTATCAACAAAATTTTTGTGTTGGCACAATCATGACTACAGTACCCACGCCCTTTGCACTTAAAACATTCAATTTCATGAGCTCTTTGTTGTTTTGGTGAAGAATTAGTAGAAGTGGGTTGCTTAGAAGATGTAGAAAAAGGTTCTGTAGGAGCCCCACATTTCCACTCAAAAGGTTTAGTGTCATCATATTTTGGAAACAACATATTAGTAGCATAAGAAGGTTTCAAATTCTTGACAGTAGAGGTAGAACTTGTACCTCGATAATAGTGTGATGCACAAAATGGACAAGATTGACGTTGTTGAAACTGCTGCTCAATCTAAATTGCCTTGTGTATCGCGTCATCAAGATCAATGTAGGTTTGAAGATTAAGAGCATTGGTTATTGAAATGTTCAAGCCATCCACAAATCGTACCATAGTAGTCTATTCATCTTCTCGGACATTTGCTCTGTGCATAAGCATCTCCATCTCCTTAAAGTACTCATCAAGAAATCGATTATCTTGAACAAGGCATTGAAGTCTTTGTTTCATAACCCGATAATATCGAGGTGGGATAAAACATTTTCTCATAATTTGTGTCAAATCTTTCCACAAATCAACATCTCGTTCATGATTCCTTTGGCGGTTCAACACAAGTTGAGTCCACCAACTCAATGCATAATCTAAAAATGCCACTGTAGCCAATGGAAATTTCTCTTCCGCCGGACATCTATAACAACAAAACATTATCTCAATTTTAGCCTCCCAATCACAATATGCATCTGGATCATACTTTCCTGAAAATGGTGGAATGTTGAACTTTGGTTTAGCTACAGAAGGCTGGTCTTGATTAGGAATATCCAAAGTTTCATCAATGTGACAATACCCACGTCTACCAATATTAGAACGAATACAAAGTTGTTCATTACCCCTATCATCATCACTATCACGAGCACGAGACCATTGGTTTGAAGAAGCCTCCAAACGAGCAACAGCTTGAGTTAGCATTTGAATTTGATTGGTAAGTTGATTAATGTTTTCTTTTTGTTCTATTTGATACTTATTCAAATTGGCCTGTAGTTCCATTCCACATTTAGTCAAATTGGCCTCAAATATATCACGTACCTCGTTCAATTGTTGATGTTGAAATTTTACCATCCCTACAATATTCTCAAATGTAACATCTTGTTCTTTTTCATCATACGGTATCTCATCATGGTTTTTACGGTTACGAGTATCATGAGTCACTGTGAAAGCCTGAAAAAAACACAACACTCAAAAGAAAATTAAGCAAATATCACCTTATGCACTAAGAAATAAAATAAAATTCTCAATGAAGTAAGAACCAATCTTGTGAGTCTTTTAAAATTGTTTATATCAATCAATAAGAATGTATTAGAATCAAACTAACAAAGCAAACCTAGTAGCACTAGGAGCCCAAAATCGACTAGATACCAAAGAATTATGTTGTACGGAGGAAGGAATGTGCAATGTGCTTTAACCTACTAACAGAAGAAACAATAAAGTGTTAGAATGCGTAAAGAAACAATAAAAAGCAAAACAAAGGAAAACCTAAGACCAAGAGTCAATGAAAGTTGCTAAACCTCAAAACCTGAAAAATTGCAGAGCAACTTGACAAACGTTGTTCGAGGTGTTCCCAATTTCCAAAAATCAGGACATTTAAACTAGAGCCTCCTCAAATAATATAGATCTGATATGGAAAGTTTCAATACAAAATTTAACCCATAGAATATTTTTTCTTTTTTTTTCTTTTTGTAACACCTCATACTCGGCCTAGACGTTAAGAACAAGTCTGATGAGTTACATTAAATGTTTTTAGGAAAAACCAACTTTTATAATCGCAGTTTGAAACAGTTCGAAATCGTCTAACATATTATAAGCAATCATCAAAACCCAGTCGATACAAAAACAATATTAGAAATTCATAATATGAAGAAAATACTAAAATTACTGATAACATAAAAGATGATAAAGCAAAATGAACGAGCTTCCACTACGCATATCCGATCAAGACTATGAGTTACCTTAAATTCAATCAACAGACAAAATGAGTTGATAACTTAATGTGTGTAACATATATAAATTCAAACAGAATCATGAATATAATAGTAAATTCCCAAATTCGTGTTCAAAATCATAATCAAAGGATATTCAGTATAGTCTTAACAAATCAGACGAAAGACAGAACAATTTGAATTCAGATATAGAACATATTAGAAACGGATGCAACTTTCCTACCACCATCCGCTACACACCATCTCTGACCAACCCAACACACCATACATGGTATTTAATACTCATCCAGCCCTACACACCACATAGTGTCGATTCGACACGTTCAACATGATTGCAGATTAGCTGCCATATCATATTGCGATAAAACACCAAATTCATATATAGATTCTAGCTTAGCCACTGAACCAAAATAGATCACTTCCACCTTTACACAATTTCCACATAATGCAAATGCAGATTATAGATGTCAGATATCAAGGAGGTACACACAGTTATCCAAATACAGTTCATAATCAAACAATACAGATCAATATTATTAACAGTCATTGCATTTAGTATACGTTCAAATATTTAATTACTCAATCTCAGATCATTGGATAGCAACTTATACAGTCTAATTTAGATCATATGAACCCTACAGAAGGCCTATGTTTGAGCTGAATGACACTTACGACCCTAGGAAAAAATTTCAATACTTTGGCCCACATTTTGGTGTGGATTCACACGGCCTGGGTGTCTGGCCCTTGTAATCCACACGGCCTGGCACACGTCCGTGTCTCTGGCCGTATGACTCTTATTCACAAACAATGAGTTACACAATCTGGACACATACCCGTGTCCTTGGCCCGTGTGACCCTAATTCACAAATAGTGAGTTACAAGGCCTAACACAGGGCAGTATGACCCATGCAGCCTACCACACGACCTGACACATGACTGTATAAAGTTGACAGCCATGTTTTTTGACGACTGAAATTTGTAGAAATACAGGTTTTCTGTTACACGCCTGATAGAGTTTGGATACAAAAGCGATAAAAGTGATCCTGAAACCTAGAATTGAAAACCAATTGTTCAATTCACAAATTTAATCAATACAAATCAAACAAAATTGCATTCAATTAACCATGTCAAAAATTTTGACGCAAAACTTCCCTAAAACAAACTAATGCTTACTAAAAAATAAACGGCCACAAACCAGAACTAAATCATTGGAGGAACACTCCTCTCGTTAGCTTCGCCTAAAAGGAAACAACTGAAGAAATTATCATGAAATTTGAAGTAACAGATAGGAATACTCAATCTAAAAAAGAATAGATGAAATCTCACGAATTAGAAGTAGACAACAAGAACAACTTATGCAGAACCCCTTCAATTGAACAATGAACAATGCTGAACCTTCAATTTAATTCAATAGTAAAATCACGGGGACAAGTAAAAAGAAAACCAAAAGTGAAAAAAAAACAGTAACTAGAACCTAGAAAAGAACAGATGAAATCTCACGAATTAGAAGTAGACAACAAGAACAACTTACGCAGAACCCCTTCAATTGAATAATGAACAACGCTGAACCTTCAATTTAATTCAATAGTAAAATCACGGGGACAAGTAGAAAGAAAACCAAAAGCGAAAAAAAAATAGTAACCAAAACCTAGAAAAGAACGTAGAAGAAAAACAGATTTTGAGAAAAACTAAATTACTTTAAAAATAAAATTAATTACTATTTCAATGCGTACGCAGAGACTTAAACTCATGACCAGAAAGAATCAGATGCTTAACCATTGAACTAGCAAGCTCATTCTTGACACAGAATCACACCGAATTAAACTTAAGTCGAGAAAACAAGAATTGTGGTTAAACAAAATAAATGGAAAAATTAAAAAAGAAAGACTCGAACCTTTGATCTCAAACGTACAAGAAAAACGCTTAACCACTGAAGTAGATGCTTAATTATTAATAGAATTTAATGACAGACATTCAAAATTTCAAGTTGTTATAACTCTCTCCCCCTCAAAGAAATTTCGGCCTCAAAATTTACCTTACTTAAACAGATGTGGGTATTGCTGACGAATCGAATCTTCAGGTTCTCACGTAGTTTCCTCAGTGTTGTGATTTCGCCATAAGACCGTAACTAGAAGTACAATTTTCCTTCGCAAGACTTTAACATTTTGCTCCAAAATCTGAGCAGGCTCCTTCTCGATGGTCAGATCAGGTTTCACTTCAATCTCCTTAACAGGGACGATGTGAGAAAGGTCAGACCAATATTGTCTCAACATCAAGACGTGGAACATGTCATGAATCCATTCTAGCTCAGAAGGTAACTCTAGTTGATATGCGACAGATCTGACACGTTTCAAAATACAGTAAGGTTCAATGAACCTCGGGATTAACTTGTCCTTACATACAAATTGAATAACCTTTTTCATGGAGAAACTTTCAGAAACACCTAATCATTTACAGAATACTTGGTATCTTTTCTCTTTAAATATGTATATGATTTCTGTTGGTCAGAAGTAGCCTTAAGACGGTATCAGATCAGTTTAACTGTATTTTTGATCTCAAAAACTAGCTCAAGACCCAAAACTTGACGCTCACTTAGCTCATTCCAACACAGAAGGGTACGACACTTACGACCATATAGAGCCTTGAAAAGTGCCATCTAAATACTAGACTGAAAGCTATTGTTATATGCAAACTCAGCCAGCGGCAAATAATCCTCCCAACTTTCCTAGAAATCGATTACACAACTTCATAACATATCCTCCAGAATCTGAATAAGTCGCTCAGACTATCCATCGGTTTGAGGATGATACACAGTACTGAAATCTAATCAGGTTCCTAATGCCTTATGAAGCTTCTTCCATAACCAATAAGTAAAATACGGATCCTTGTCTAAGATGATTGACATTGGAACTCCATACAGTCTAACAATTTCAGAAACATATAGCTTAGCTAGCTTCTATAACGAGTAATCTGTCCTAACAGGTAGAAATTAGCGAACTTGGTCAATCGATCGACGATTACCAAAACTAAATCCTTCTTAGCAGGTGTCAAAGGAAACCCACTAACAAAATCCATCTTCACACGCTCTCACTTTCATAGGGAATCTTAATTGGTTGTAGCAGACTAAAAGGCAATTGATGCTCAGCCTTATCCTTCCGACACGTTAGACAGTGAGAGACGAAGCTAGCCACCTCTCGCTTCAAATTAGGTCACCAAAAGAGTTCTTGGAGATCTCGATACATTTTATTCCCACTAGGTTGCATATTATAAGAACTACTATGAGCTTCCTGTAAAATCGACTTTCTTAACTCCACATCGTTATGCACATAGATCTGACCCTTGAAACACAAAACACCATCGCTGTTCAATCCAAAATTAAAAGTTTCACCTGATTCAGCCTGACGCAAATGCAAAACCAGAGACTCATCACTTAGCTATTTAGCTTGAACATGATCAACCCAGGTTAGTTTAACCTATAACTCAGCTAGTAGACTTCCATCATTGAACAAAATCAGACGAGTGAACATCGCACTCAGATCGATCATCGTTCTATGACTAAGAGCATCGGTCACAACATTAGCCTTACCGGGATGGTACTTTATCGTGTAGTCATAATCCTTAAGCAACTCAACTCATCTACATTGCCTAAGGTTTAACTCTTTTTGAGTTAGCAGATACTTGAAACTCTTGTGGTTATGTAGATGATACACCTCTCACCATATAGATAATGCCTCTAAATTTTTAGAGCGAAGACAATTGCAGGAAACTCAAGGTCGTGTAAAGGATTGTTGCCCTCGTGCGACTTAAGCTGTCGAGACCCATAAGCCACAAGTTTACCATCCTGCATTAGAACACACCCTAAATCGGTGTTCTTACATAACCTACCAACCTCAAGAAACTCTGAAGCTCAAACACATTCTTCGACTATTTCCACTCGATCATAGCCTCAGTTTTCTTGAGACTAACCCGGATCCCTTCAGCAGTCACAACATGCCCTAGAAAAGTAACCTCTTACAACTAGAATTCACACTTGTTAAACTTAGTATAAAGTTGTTTCTCACAGAGTACCTACATAACTATTTGAAGATGCTCGTCATGCTCATTCTCAGTCTTTGAATAAATTAGAATGTCATCAATAAAAACTATTACAAATCGATCGAGATATGGCTTAAATACTCGGTTCATCAAATCCATAAACATAGCTGGAGCATTCGTCAAACCGAAGGCATGACCAAAACTCGTAATTCCAAAAACAAGTTCTAAAAGTAGTCTTATACAAATCGATTTCCTTAACCTTGAGTTGATGGTAACTAGAACGGAGATCAATTTTAAAGAATATAGACACCCCACGAAACTGATCGAACAAGTCATCAATCCTTAGAAATAGATATTTATTATTTACCGTCAACTTATTCAACTGACGATAATCTATACACATTATCATCGATTTGTCTTTCTTCTTAACAAACAGAACTGGTGATCCCTATAGAGACACACTCGGTCTAATGAACCCTCGGTCGAGAAGTTCTTGGAATTGAGATTTTAGCTCCAAAAGCTCCTTAGGTGCCATGCAAGAATGTGCAATGGACACTGAAGTGATACCTAGTAACAGTTCAATGCCGAACTCAACCTTCATATCCGGAAATACACCTGGCAACTCCTCAAAAAATACATTCAAAAAGTCCCTCACATTACGGATATCTCTAACAGAAAACTTTACAGAAACAGAATATGATACAAAGGCAATGTATGCCTCGCAAACTTTTCGAAGTAGCTTTTTAGCTACAATAGCAGAGACTACATTAGAGAGGTAATCTCAACGCTCACAGATCATAATAATATTACTATCCTCATCAGTTCTCAAAGTAACCCTCTTACAGGAACAGTCTAAACTGACCTAGTGTTCCACGAGTCAATCTATTCCCAGAATTAGATCAAACTCACCAAACGATCATTCCATCAGTTTAGCCAAAAACACAATACCATGAATCTCTAACGGAACTAATCTATATATCTTATCAACTCGAACCGACTGACCCAAATGACTAATTATAGAAATCTCTCTAATAGTACACTCACAAGAACTACCCAATTTCACAGATCCATTACTAGATACATATAAATATGTAAACCCAATATCAATCAGAGCAAAGTATGAAACACTATGAACAAAGAATGTACCTGCTATAACATCAGTGTTGCCTCTATCCTCTCGACATCTCACCGTATACACCAGAGTAGGCTGTCGTACCTCAGTTAGAATCGCACCTCTGCCCGATGCTCTTTAACCTCTACCAAAATGGTTACCACCCCTAGCCATACCACGGCCCCTAGGTGGCTGCTGAGCTACTCTCGGAGGCTGAACGAGACCCGAAGCTAGAGCCTATGTAAAAGCGAGCACCTGATCAGATTGATGAAGACAATCTCAAATGCGGTGCTCTATCGACCCACATCGAAAGCAAACTCCTAATTTCCTCCAGTATTCGCTCAGATGGCACCTTCCACAGTCACCATAAGTCTGAATCTCAGTTGCTGCAGCTGGTGCCTCGGTCCTCAGAGACCCATCAAACCTTGCCCATTTCTTAGAGCGCTGAACAGAACTAGAGGGATCTAAATCCCTCTTAACCTTACCTTGACCTCTTTCACAGTCTTTCCTTTTGCGTTCAATGCGCTTCAACTCTTCCGCTATCTTTATCTTGTCAACCAAGGCTACAAACACTCACTCCATCTAAAGAGATATCAGAACTTGCAGGTCATATCGCAAACCTTCCTCAAACTACACTCTCTTATCACAATCTGTCGATACCAAAGCTCGAGCATATCTGCTCAATCTCAAAAAATCCATTTCAGACTCGGCCATAGACCTCTCACCCTAAACCAAACTCATAAACTCGCGCCTACAAGTCTCTACATAGCTCACCCCCACATGCTTACTTTAGAAAACATTCTTAAATAAATCTTAGTTAATCTGTTTGGGCTAAGCGTCCTGTTCAATCATCAGCCACCACTAATAGGCCTTATCCCGGAGCAAAGATATGACACCCCTCAATTTCTAAGTAGGAGTGAAGTCAATGTCATTCATAATGAGCTTAGTAACCTTCAACCAGTACTCACCCACCGTAATCGTGACTCTAATGACACCCCTAAACAATTCAGCACCATTCGACCAGAGTCATTCAGTAATCGAGCCTTGGCCCCCAGATCCAGAATGGGTACCAGCAACCCTCTTTAACACACGCAACATAGCCTGGAACAGTACGTCATCCCTGACTATCAGATTCTGAGACCCAGTCTCGGCAGTAGGAGTGCCAACGGTCTCGCTGCTCTTCAGATTAGGAATATTACCCATAGTGGATGACTCTTCACGAGTTCCTCCTCGATGCCCACGGCACACACGAGAACCACATCCATGACTACCTCACAAACTCATTATCAAACTTATCTACAATACCAAAAGTTCATAGATTAGTTCAGAGTTCTCATCAGATGTCTTATTTCACAATTCATAGCATAGTCTTTATCTAAAACCAACAAATTCAATTACTACAATATTTTTTACCTAAATACTATAGCTAAAGCAGAAGTACTTACAGATTCGGCGCTGGAGACTCGATCTTTTAAAAAAATAGTTTTTAGAGTTACTCATATAAGTTTTTCATTTTAAACCTATTTTAACACAAAATAGGAGCCCAAAAACATAGCTCGAGTGTTGTAAACCTGGCTTTAATACCACTAAATGTAACACACCATACCCAGCCTAGACGTTAAGACCAAGTCTGAAGAGTTACATTAAACATTTTTAGGAAAAACCAACTGTTATAAACGCAGTTTGAAATAGTTCAAAATCGTCTAACAAATTATAAACAATCATAAAAAACCAGTCAATAAAACAACAATCTTAGAAACTCATAATACAAAAAAATACTAAACATATTGATAACATAAAAGATGATAAAGCAGAATGACCAAGCTTCCACTACGTCGACCCGATCAAGACTATGAGTTACCTTTAATTCAGTCAAGAGACAAAATGAGTTGATAACTTAATGTGTGTAACAGATATAAATTTAAACAGGATCATGAATATAATAGTAAATTCTCATATCCGTGTTCAAAATCAGAATTAGAGGATATTTACTACAGTCTTAACAGATCAGACGAAAGGTAGAACAATTCGAATTCAGGTACAGAATAGATCAGAAATAAATGCAATTTTCCTACCCCCATCCATTACACACCATCTTCGACAAACACAACACGCCATAAAGGGTATTTAATACCCATCTATCCCTACACACCATATAGTGTCGGTTCGACAAGTTCAACACGATTGCAGACTAGCTGCTAGATGAGATTGTGATAAAACGCCAGATTCAGATATAGATTGTGGCTTAGCCACTGAACCAGAATAGATTACTTCCTCTTTTACACAATTCCCACCTAATGTAGATGCAGATTACAAATGTTAGACATCAAGGACGTACACACAGTTATCCAGATACAATTCATAATCAGACAGTACAAATCAATATCATTAACAGTCATCACATTCAGTATACTTTCAGATAATCAATTACTCAGTCTTAGATCATTGGTTAGCAACGTAACGGTCTAATTTAGATCATGCGAACCCTACGAAAGGCCTACATTCAAGTCGAACAATGCTTATGGGCATAGCAAAAAATTTTAGTACTTTGGCCCACACGCCCGTGTGGATTAACACGGCCTGGTGTCTGGCTCGTGTGGTCCACACGGCTTGGTACATGCCCGTGTGGTCCTTTTTATGTCATACACAACTGGCACATGGCCGTGTGGCTCAAAATTGATAGTTATATGTCTCACGCAGCCTGGACACATGCTCGTATATATGGCCCGTTTAACTCTAATTCACAAACAGTGAGTTACACAGCCTGGACACGTGCCTATATCTCTGGCCCATGTAACCCTAATTCACAAATAGTGAGTTACACGGTCACACAGCTTACCACACGGCCATGTTTCGTTGATAGCCAAATTATTTGGTGATCGAAATTTGCAAAAATATGAGATTTTTGTTACACGTCTGATAGAGTTTCAATGCAAAAGTGATAGAAGTGATCCCAAAACCTAGAATCGACAACCAATTGTTCA
This sequence comes from Gossypium hirsutum, assembly GCF_007990345.1. NCBI lineage: Eukaryota > Viridiplantae > Streptophyta > Magnoliopsida > Malvales > Malvaceae > Gossypium > Gossypium hirsutum. Next base: position 29,397,727 of record NC_053442.1, read on the forward strand.
ATTCACAACTTTCACCAAGACAAATCACACAAAATAGCGTTCAATTAACTATGTCAAAAACTTCGACACAGAAATTCCCCAAAACAAATTAATGCTTACCGACAAACAAATTTCCACAAACTAGAACTAAATCGCTGGAGGAACACTTCTCTCGATACCTTCGCCTAAAAGGAAACAACTGAAGTAATTTAAGAAATTTGAAGTCACAGACAAGAATACTCAATCTCAAAGAGAACAGACGAAATCTCACGACTTAGAAGTAGACAACAAGAACAACTTACACAGAACCCCTTCAATTGAACAATGAAAAATGCAGAACCTTCAATTTAATTCGATAGCAAAATCATGGCGGCAAGTCAAAAGAAAAGCAAAAGCGAAAAAAATAAAAGCAATAACCAGAACCTAGAGAAGAAGAACGTAGAAGAAAAACAAATTTTGAGAAAAACTAAATTACTTTAAAAATAAAACTGATTACCACAAAGTGCAACAATACTATTTCAACGCATACACAAAGACTCAAACTCATAACTTGAAAGAATCAGATGCTTAACCATTGAACCTACAGGCTCATTCTTGACATAGAATCGCACCGAACTAAACTTAAGTCGAGAAAGCAAGAATTGGGGTTAAACCAAAATAAATAGCAAATTTCAAAAAGAAACACTCAAAACCCCCGATCTCAAATGTACAAGTAGAACACTTAACCACTGAAGTAGATACTTAATTATTGACAGAATTTGACGACAAACATTCAAAATTTCAGGGAGTTACACTTTTTTCGTATTTTCTTTTTTATATATCTTTTTCAATCATTTTTTGTGGGAAATATTTTTTTATATTCTAAAATAGTTCCAAGAAATATTATGTAAAATTTTAGCTCGTTTGAAAAACGTTTACCCACTGAAAAATATTTTTTTCCAAAAACTGTCTACATGAAAAAAATTATTTTGAGGTTGTTTGCTAGAAATCAATTTTATAAGAACACCTAAAACACCCAACCCTTATACCAAATGATAAGAAATGAGTGTGAATGCGGAAGCGGATCGTAAAGTTTGTTCAAGTCGCAGATTTAACTTAGGGCTCTAGACGTTGGGAAAAAACTTAGATTTTGACACAACCTGAAACACAATCAAATCCAAGTCAAATTAAACAATTAAAATAAATAACTAAGATAATTAAAATAGAATAATAAATCTACGATTAAAACAGTAATGAAGAAAATAAATAAGATAGATGGAAACATAGAATTTGGTATGTAGAAGTCCTAAGAAGCCTTGGAAACACGAAAAATTCACAACCCCTTTTAAACGACTCTAACTTCCTCTCCAAGAAAGAAAATTTGGCAAGAAAAAGTTTGAAGATGATCCCCATAATCTAAAAATATTGCTAAAACTTTTCTAAAAGAAACTCAAGAGAAATTCTTGAAAAAAAAACTCAAGAGAAATTATTGAAAAGAAAACTCAAAAAGAATTTATTAACTCAAAAGAGAAGTTAAATAATAATGAATTGTTTTAATTGTGTACAATGCAAATGCCTATATATAGGCTAGCTAAATAAATCTAAATAAAACTCTTTAGTATACTAGAACTCTAATTAATCTAAATAAGAAGCAGTTTTAAACTAAACTTTCTTATTGACATAAAACTCCTAAATAACTTAAACTACTTAATAATTATTAAAAGTTCGAAATAATAAAATAATAAGAGCTGATAAATACAATATTAGGCTCATATACAATAAAATTAAGCCCAAAACCCGAACCCAATATGATTTAAACTCGATTTAAAAGCCCGAAACTCGTAATTTCCGTCATAATCCTGTCCAAAAATTCTGGTCGCGCAGTCTTCACTAAAACGATCATAACTAAAGCTCCCAAACTTGAAATCGAGTGATTGAAAGTGCATTTTAAAGCTAAGAGATAGATCTTCGAATTCCATACAGACATCTCAACCTGAAAATTCTTGGATCCCATCCAAAAAGACGTCACAAGCATACTGACTTCCTAAACTTGAAAATTGGTAGCTTCGGTGAATGAAATTTAATAAATTTCACCCCATCCATGCATGTATCATACATAGTTGGTACAATTAATTTGGCATTGAATTACTTTACCAAAAAAACAATTTGGCGTGGTTCAAATGAGAGTGCAGTTCGGTAATACCATAGAATTAAGTGATTTAATTTAAATGATCAATGCAATTAGATCGTTAATTAGAGTCGGATTCTTCTAGTTCGTAAGGTTGTCAACGGATTAAATTGTGGAAGCGTCTTTCGGGTTGCTTCGTTCAGTGAAGGCTAATCCTCGAGTGGTTCCCTCGATTAACTTACGATTAAGGAAGAATTGGTGGTTGAGGCGCCCTCAATCACTATAATTGGCTTACCAGTGAATAAGAAGACATCTATAGCCCGTGATCAATTTTGGAATCGAGAACGACATCGTACTCGAGACTGAAACATGCATCCATTGGGTTTACTTTATTTAATTCCAAAATTAGTTTTTATTTACCGTTCTTCTCACCTCACACACATATTTTGGTAGAGCATTCCTATTCAACAAATATATTAGATTGGGAATGGAGTAAAAAAAAGAAATAAAAAATGTTTGGTTTGTGATAAATAATAGGATTGCGGCAGAGAGTGGATCACCCAACCCTATCCTATCCTTTTGCACATCTTGTTTTAAGTTTCACAAATCCTCAACTTGAATTTTTTGTTTTTGTTTCTGAGTGATGATAATTGGCTCCACTATATATTTATATTTCTCTTATCTTATATTTCAACAAAAATGATTAAAAACATAATAATTTTTTGTAGATCTACGTTTATTGTTAACTTCTTAGGAAAAACAAAAGTGGGTGGCAATGTTAAAAATCTGAAAATTTTGAAGTTTTTGTTCATGAAGAAGAATGGTTGGGTGGCAGATATAATTACGTTGGAATAAAATTTGAGTAAACTATCTATTTTCTCATCCAACTTTTAGGGTACTTTTATTTTTGTCATCAAAAATAAAATTCTTGCAATTTGGTCACTTAATTTTTAGGGTGCTTTCATTTTAGTCACCCAAACATTCTATTTCTAACGGCGGTTAACTGTACACGCCACATCATGCTTGTACTTTCATTTTGGTCACCCAACTTTTAGATCGCTTTCCCTTTGATCACCCAAAAAATATCTTTTTAATTAAGTATTGATTGGGGTAAAAAAAGTTAAAAGATTAGAGTGAAAAAAGGGCAGCAACTAAAATAATACACAAAAACTGTCAAATTGCACTTGTTTAGTCATTTGCCAAAAATTATAAATTTGGGTTTTGAAATATAAAATTTTAAATATTAAGATTCAAAGTTATAGAAGCAAATCGGTTGACATTATCAATAGATAAAAATTTTCAACAATTTATTTAATTATTTTGATGTTTTAAAAATATTTTCAAAAATTATCAACGAAAATTATTGTCTTTAATAGTTGTATATGAAACTCAAATTTCTTTTTATTTTATAATCTTGAATCTTCCATGCTCAGCTAAAAGCAAAGAAAAATAGTCTTGCAATTAATTAAATTAATTAATTTTATCTTCTGTTCTAAACAAAACTCATAATTTTTTCATCACTTCTTTACCCAAATGAAGAATATGCAATTAAATTAATTAGCTACAAGTATTTTTTTTCCCTTTACTTTTAGCTTAATATGAAATATTCAAGATTATATAATCAAAGATAATCTGGAAACATAAAATAAATAAAACTTAAAAATGTAAAATGATATTTAATTAATTAATTTTAATATTATAGTAACAAATCAGTTGATATTATCAACAAATAAAACAAGTTCAACAATTTATTCAATTTATTTTGATATTTTGAATTTTAAATTTTCAATATTAAAAAAAATAAATTTAGAATTTCAGCAATGAGTTAAACAAGTACAATTTGACAATTTTTGTTTTTTATTTTAGTTTCTATTGTTTTTCACTTTAATCATTGATTTTCTTTTACCCCAATCAATACTTTAAGAAATTATTTTTTGGGTGACAAAAATGAAAGCGACCTAAAAGTTAGGTGACCAAAATGAAAGTGTAGACATGATGTGGTGTTTACAGTTAACGGTTGTTAAAGATTTAATATTTGGGTGACCAAAATGAAAGCGCCCTAAAGTTAAGTGACCAAATTGCAAGGATTTCATTTTGGGTGACCAAAATAAAAGCATCCTAAAAGTTAGGAGACCAACTAGGTTGTTTACCCATAAAATTTTGAGCTTTTAGATATAGGTTTTTCATAATATTTCTAAATATATAAAAATAATTTTAAATACTATTTTCAAATTTATTTTTACAAATAAAAATTTATACTTATCGTTAGCAATTGTTAAATTATTTGTTTTCAAATATTATTTTTTTGATATAATATTTATAAGTTATAAAAACAATAGAACATAATTTTTATAAAAAAATATATATTACACTATTATATTGTTAATTACTTTAAAATATTATATACTATATATTAATTAATACTATTTTAATGATAATATTAGAAGTTTCTAAACATTTTTTTTACTTATTATTAATCAATCTAAATTTATATAAATATTTAATAGTGTAACAACAATTAAATATTATTTATTTAATTTAAGGATAATAATATCATTTTACACTTATTCTTAATATATTCCTTAACATCATTCTAATAAATCAAACAATGTAATACTATTACTTATTTATTCCATTCAGTCAACCAAATTGCATAATACATATTACTTATCTATTCTATCCCTACCAAATCGTTATTACATTATAGCTTTATTTTATCCTAGCAAACATAATGTACGGTTAAAGTTTTTATTAATGCATGAAACAATTTTTTTTATAGCGGCCAAGGGTGAAGTCAAAAATTTTTTTAGGGGATCGAAATGAATTTTAATTTTTAATAGTTTATATGTTTGTAACTTTTAAAAGATTAAATCAAATTTTTATAATTTTAGGAGGCCAAAGTGTAATTTTACCTTTACTAATTTAAAATTTTAAAAATTTCTAAAGAGACTAAATAGTAATTTTCTATTTTAGGGGGGGCGGGACCCCGACCAGCCCTCTAGATTCGCTTATAATAGCGGCTAAGTTTCTAAAAGACGATTGATTCATGAAATCTTATATTTTAAGCGATAATAATTACATTTTATTTTTTAGAATTTGAAGATTATCTTAAGCAAGTAATCTTACATTTCTTATAATGCTAAAATTTGATAATAAAAGGATAATTCAATACCACATATCTTTCCTTTTATAATTTTGGTCCATTATAGCTTATTCTTTTCAACTTGTTTTTGCTATCATTTGTGGCAACTAGATGAAAAGCTTATTTGCTTTAATTACACAAAATTTTACTCAACACTCCACCTTTTAATACATCTATTTTACATTTGAATTTAAAACAGGTATGCATTTAATAAGTACAATTAATTTTTTTAGAAAAATAAAAGTTAATATTATTTGAGATATATATATGCTATTTTTTAATTTTATTGTAAACTTTCAAAATTCATAGTTGGTGAAAGAAATCATTTTCATGCCAATCTATAATATATATATATAAAAGCACAAATTTAGAGAAATTTTTAAACTAACGAGAATACCTTTATTATTAATTATATTACTAAACTAAGCTTAAAAATATTTTTTATTATTATGTGATAATAATAAAAATTAATATTAATTAATATGATAGTATATTAATGAAAAATTAATTAACTAGGTCATATATTTTAAAAATTATATTTAAAAAATAACATAATATATTATTAACTAATAAAATTGTAAACCAATAAAATCATTGAATATAATTGGATAAATTAAAAGAAATAAAAATTTAAGTTTTTTAATTAAATATTTTAATTAATTAAATATAATGTTTTTCTATAAATATGATTTTATTTTAAATATGATAATAATTAATCATGTTAAAATCAAATTTTTTATAATTAATAAAAATCAAATGTTTGAGATTAAAATGTTATGTATTGAGAGGAGAAAGATAGTATCAATATATTGGTATCTTTAATGTATAAATTTATTTATTTATCAAAATTGAAAATAAATATATTTTATAATTTAATTAAAAATATTTTTATATAAATATTAATTGCATCTAATTGAAATCGATTTTATCGAACATAAATCTCAACTCGACAAATAGTATGACTCGTATATATTTGAAAAAAAAATCGACCAATTAAGAATTAGTATTTTGTATTATTTATGTTTCTCATATATTTTAAATCTATAAAATTAATAATATAATATAATTATTTTACTATTAATCTTTCTACTTTTTTTGGTGAAAAATAAAATAATTACATCAAATCAATTGTTCAAAAGCACCACAAGCTTTATCTTGTTGAAGAGCTCCCAACACTTCATTAGGTGGCACATCAAAAATTTGTAAGCTTGACTTCCAGTCTAGGTAGAGCTTAGTCAAACGGTCCGCAATTAGATTTCTCTATTTGGGAACATATCTGACTCGCCACTGTCCTTCAGAACACATAATCTTTTGAGCTCATCTAAATACTGTGATGCCTAAATCTTCTAACCCTTTATCTATCAAGGCCTTAGCCACACTTGAATAATCTGTCTGAACTGTGGCCCATTTGTATCCTTTATTTAACAGAATAAGGATCCCATCTAGAATACCCCAGAGTTCCACCCCAAAATGAGTACAACTACCTAGATAGCGATTATATCTCAAAATCCAGTTGTCTGCTTGATCTCGTAGCACACCACCAGTAGAAGCATTCCTAGTGGCTCCCTCCACAACACCATCAAAGAATAGGTAAACCCACGTTCCTTCCGTATGCGTTTGGTAGCACACATGTAGGGAATTGGGTTTAAAAATGTTTTGACTTGATTCAAATTGTTGTGCCCAACTAAAGGAAACTTTGACTATTTCGTAGGCTGACTAAGTAACATTCTAAAACATGAAGAGATTTCTATTCTTCCAAATTCGTCAACTGATAGATAAAACTAATAGATAATTTTTAACATTCATAACAAATTTTTTAATATAAATAATTATAATTAATATTTATTATCACTTAATTAAACTTTAGTCCATATTAAGTTACACTTATTATTTTATGTTAATTACCACTTAATTAAAACTAATATTTTTTTTTTTGTAAAAGAAGACAAGAAACTTTTACGCCCAAATCATTCTAGCCTAGTCAAATCATCTAAATCATCATAAATTGGATTTAAAACACAATCAGGTGGTTGTTTGAAAATGTAGAATCCTATCCCCCAACCAAAGGCCTATCTAGCTTAATGCATCTGCAGCTTTGTTTTCTTCTATGTAGATATATTGTATCTTTACTTTCTATTGGTTTTGAATCAAACGCTTGACATCCCGAGCCACTGCAAAATGACGAAACTTTGACATAGGTTGCAACAACATATAAACAACCTCTAAGTTGTCCAATTCAAGAATCACCTTCCTTGCTCCCATATGACAGGCTTGTCATAATCCATCGTATGCTCCCGATAGCTTAAATTCAGCAGTTGAACAGATTCCAATTTTTCGGGAAAATCTCATCTTCTGTCTTCCATGATCATCCCTAATAACACTACCAGATGACATTTGACCAGTCTCTAACATCCTTGCACCATATGTGTTCACTTTGTACCATTCCACCTTCGGTAACCTCCAACAAGTTTCCCTACTATGTTTAATGAATTGTTTATCAATGCCATTTATATGTTGTTGCATCTCCATCACCTTCTCAAAAAAATGGAGAACTTTTTATATAATACCTTTAACGTTCAGATAGGAGCTATTAAAGAAAACATCATTGTGATTCTTCCACAAGCACCAGCAAATGGCTCCGAACGTGCTACCCTAACTATAATCATTACATGCAAACTTAGAAGACCCAAACATGCATGCAAATGTCCATTCTTCCATTGGAAGATGCATGAACTCCAATAACATATAAGATCTAACGAGGAGAGTCCAAACTGAAGTGACCAAGAAACATTCACAAGGTACATGACTGATAGTTTCAATATGATTCCCACAAAGACTTACATTTACAATTAATAGTCATATGTTTGTTGGCTCTTACCTCGTTCGTAAAAATTTTATTATATGTGGTTAACCAAAGAAATACCTTCACTCGTTGAGGGCATTTGCTACTCCAATTATTTTTCCATTTTTCCCATCATTTGTAGAAGCTGCAGGCCGTAAAGAATGATAGGCAAATTTGGTAGTGAATTTGTAATTTTTATCCCATTTCCATCCTGAGGAATCCTCAACATTAAGAGCCATTGGTGGTGTTTTAGACACTATATATTGCATAATATTTTTTCGAAATAAAGGAGCAAATCGTTCCCAAGCCCACTGTCCCTCATCTGTTGTCATCTCAACCATCGATACATGCTTTGACACATTCCTATAGAGAAATAGTTAGTAAGTGTTCCACATTTTGGTAACCAACAGTCATGCCAAAAGTCAGCATTACCACTATTGCTAACATTCCAAACACACCGTTTTGAATCTCATCCCATATATTACTAATACCTTTCCAAATACAGGAGCAACGAGTAGTACGTACATTACGAGGGATTACTCATTCCCATTTATATTTATATCGAAGCACTTGCACCTAAAGATAATCCGATCTTTGAATAATTTAAAAACTGATCTTCATTAAGAAATCCATATTTTGCTGCCATATACTCTTGAAACCAAGTCCTCCATCATCAACGGGTTTACATAGATCTTCCCATTTCATAAGGCTAACCTTCCTTTTGTCATCTGTATGTCCCCAAACAAAATTCCTTATAATTTTCTCTATCTTTATACACACTCATTTAGGTACAATAGTGGATTGCATAGTGTAGATAGGTATGGCCGCAAGGACGGCTTTAGCAAGCGTTATTCTTCCAACTAGTAAAAGTGATTTCACTTTTCATCCGAACAACTTATGCCTCATTTTAGAGACTAGGTAACAAAAGGTGGTTTTTTGACCCTATTATGGAATAGTAGAACATCTAAGTATTTCCCAAGATTAGTCACAAAAGAGAAACCCATGCCCATGCTTATGTCAATTTTCATCTCGGGAGGGACATTTTTTGAGAAGAATATTTGTGTTTTTTTGGAAACTAATTTTGTGCCCAGAATGGTGCAAAAAGTTTCCAAAGCTTCCAACCTAAACTCATCTGTAAGGCTACCATTCCATAAAATTTACATGGACGTTGAATTAACACAATGCATGATAACCTGTCGAAGTTGGTCTGTTATACCTATATCAATAAGAGTATCGTCAATAAAACCCAAATCAATCTTGTCTTAGGCTTTTTCCATATCAATTTTAACTATTATCCAACCTTGCCTCCCAGATTTATTGTGCATAGAGTGGATAATCTCTTGCCCAATAATAATATTATTTGTGATACAATGCTCTACGACAAAACTTGATTGATTTGGGAGCACCCAATCCGTCATATAAGGCTTCAGCCGATTCACAATTACCTTGGACATAACTTTATAGAGCACTGTGCACATACTAATTGGTCAAAATTGATGAATGAATTTCGATTTCTCCTTTTTTGGGATAAGGACAAGTAGAGTTTTATTGACCCACCCTTCAAAATTGTTTCCAGCCATAATACTTTTAACAAAATCACACACACCACTTCCTACAATAGCTCAATTTTCCTAATAAAATACAACGCGTAGACCATTAACTCCTGGTGCTTTTAGGGGGCCTTATCAAATATCACTTTCTTTACTTCTTGATCAGAGACTAGCCTGCACATGTTTAAATAATGAAAGAACCTGCTTATTGCTACACCTTGGCAATTCCAAAATGTTGTTACCATTGTGTTTTAAAATAAGATAATAAATTATATTAGGATCATCCTAAAAACTAAAGTTTTTAGGCAATAATGAAATAAAGCCATGTCATTAATTTCTAAGCACATACAAATTTTATCATACCCTCAACTCTATACAATCCTTATCGTAACTCAATTTTTTTTATTGTCTACCCCAACTTAATTTAACGTTTATTAAATAACTAAAATTTTGAATTAAAAAAATAGTAAGGTTGAACAACTCTCTTAGAGTTTATTGGAAAAATCAGTAGCAAACATATTTCAATTTAAAAAAGGTACAATTCTATTTTTATTCTATTGATCTATAGCTTTAATCTCTTTTCTTTGTTATGATGTTCTTGATATATGATTTATACACTGAAACCTTTGGGCAGTCAACACATTTTCATTTCTACATTTCCCTTGGGGATTAACGCAAGTTTGAATTGGGAGAAATTGAAAATTCTCACTGTGTTTTGCTCGATTGGACAAGAATTGTAACTGATTTGGTTGGGTTTCAACAAATCTTTGTATGTTTTCTCTTGAACCTCTATAAATTTTCTTTTTCTTTGAATTATATGATGGGTTCAAATTAAATTAGAGTTCTATTGCTTATAATATCTGTAAAAGTTGTATTGGTTTCCAATGAAATTGGGGTTTCGAATGAAAGTTGTATTACTCACAATTCTTTTGAAAAAGTTGATTGAGAAGGTCTTAAAGTAATTAAAATTCTTGCTTGAAATGAAAAGCTAAAAACTGTCTCAAAATATTCGAATGGTGTGCAAGTGTACACAATCTTTGACAAATAATAAAGTATTAAGTAAGAGTTATTGTCTCCACAAGGACTATAAATGTAAATCAAGAGTTGCAAAATTAAAGAGTTGCAAAATTAACACTTAGCAAGTTGGTTGGTAATGGGATAAATAAAAGTGTGATGAATTTCCTAATTACCCTAAAATTTAATCTAAGTGTGCTCACAAATAAAATAAACACATAATTATGCAAGCTTTTAAGAGTTAATTATAATAGCATACGTGCGTTAGAATAACTATGTAACTCCCTAATTTTCTTAATTTTTTTGTGAATTTTATCATAAATGAGTATCTGCTTTAGTGGTTAAGTGTTTTGGGTGTGTGTTTGAGGTATTGGCTTCAAGTCTCACTTTTGGATATTTTTGCTACTTTTTATTCTAGCCTATTCCTTGGCGGTTTAACTTATATTCTATTGCCAGTCAAATCATATCAGAATGAGCTTGCTAGTTTGGGTGGTAAGGTGTTAGGTTGCCTTGAGGTCTCGTGTCCGAATCCTTGTGTGAGCGTGGATGATAATTTTTGCTTCGGTTAGTGATAGAGGTTTGGTGGAAGTAAAATTATAAGATAGTTGAGAGTTAGTGGGTCAGTTTAGTGGGATTTTTTAGTTAGTGGGATAATTGGGGGTTGAGATATTGTGGAATTTATATTTTGTTTTGTTTTTATTTTATTTTATTTTATTTTTTCTCTTTACTCAATTTTTTTCTAACGTTAGTTTTCTCCCCTCTTCCTTTCCTTTGCGTTTTCTTTTTCTTTTTTTTTCTCTACTCCGTTCAACAATCGATTGTTCCAATCATTTTATTTTGGTTTTCCGATGGCCCCTTATTTGTTTGGGTAAGTTTTGAAGATTCGTTTTGGTTGCTTTTCTTTTCTTTTCGAATTAGCATAATGGTATAGATAGGGAAGTTAATTTTCTGTGAATCTGTGGCGTAGGTAAAGGCGGTGAAGTAGTGGAATTCGCTTCAATAGTTTGTTTTGGGGTTGTGTTCGTATTTGTCAACAGTAAGTCTGTATGGGTAGTTGGTTTAATCGTGTTAGATTCGTAAAATAATTGCTAAATTAGCATTTGGTATAGTATTTTTAGGGCTTCAAAGGTCTCGAAAATGCTATACGTCAAATCTGAATCAGGTGTGTAACAAAAACACTAGAAAATGAGGTTCCACAAAAGCTAAAAAAGTGGCCTGTTGACGCCAAACGGGCGTGTGCCCGGCCGTGTGGCCAGCCATGTGCGACACACAGCCGTGTGACGGGTAAGTGTGTGGCTGTGTGGGTCACAGGGGTGTGCGAGACATGGGCTAGGCCGTGTGGGCCACATGAGCAAGGCCAATTTGGGCATGTGGGCTCTAAAATTTAAAATTTTCCCTAAGCTCACATACATCGATCAGATTGGCTGTGAGCCTTCCGTAGGGTCGGTAAGGGAAAAATAAACCTTAATGCATGAGATCTTTTATACTGATAGACTGAATTAAGTTTAGGCAAACCGAAATGTATGTTGATTGTTTTGTATAAACATGTATGATATTTGTATACGAGCATGCGGATCATGTTAATTTAGTTATATCTGTATATATGTAATCTGTATTTGTATATGGGGTGGGATTTGTATATGTGGAGGAAGTGTTTTGTGAGGCAACCTTTCATCGATTTACTGGCAGCTTGGCTGCAATCTATTCTAATATGTGTCGTAAAGACAATATGTGGTGTCTAGGGATGGTGGGTGTTTTATACCCCAGATGGTGTGTTGGGATGGTCGGAGATGGTGTGTAGAGGATGGGGGTAGGACATGCATATCTGTATGTATTTGATAATTTGATTCTGATATTATTTGAATCTGTTAAGGACTTACGTCTACATCTGATCTATTACATGAGAAATCTGAGTTATGTGTATGTATGTCTCTATTAAGTTACACACTGAGTTTATGAAAACTCATATATGTTGTCTGTTTTGTTCAAGTAATTCTCAGACATAGTCGGGTCAGTGCGACGGAAGCTCAACAGTGACCATTAGTCCGGATACTATCTTTTAATTATTGGTTTTATCTTAATCTCTGGTTTTTCCTTAAGAGTTTTGTGATTTTGGGACTATCTGGACTTATTGATTTCTTTTTTTTTTATGTTAATTTTGGTCTGATTTTTTTTGTGATGCACAACAAACGATTTTCGTAAATAACGGTTCCACACAAACAAACGTTTTGGAAAATACAAACTTGGTTTTCGACATATGATAACACTTAAGATTTTCGCTACGAATAAGTTTTTCTAAAAGAATAAACTATCGACGGTTTTAGTAATGAATATGTTAAATGGATATGTTTTATAAGATATAGACTCCTTTTTAGCAACATACTACAAGAGGTTTTTAACATGTTAAAATTGGTTTCAAAACCCTTTTTCGTAACATTCCTAGATTCAGCCATAACGTCCAGACCAGGTTTGAGGTGTTACAAATCATCCTTCCTAACTAAGAATTATTTAAACAATGTTAAAAGATGTTACGGAGATTCTGTGGTAAATTGAAAATTTATTAACCCTTATTAAATTAAGTGGTAATGTTGTACTTTATTTAATTACTAAGTTCGTCTAGCATATTTCTATGTTCAACCAACTCACAATTTCATAAGCAAACATCATACAAAGGTTATCTAAGGTAACAATATTTTTAATATTATTACTAATTCAATCACTAAATTATCAAATATAAACCATCCAAGTATTGTATCAATTAATTATAATTTTGGTTGGATTAACTAATTAATTCAGTTGCTTCCCTTCATTCATAATGCATGAGAAATATGTTCATAATTTTACTTGAATGAATAAATAGATCAAATGCAGAGAACTTCTTTCACAAAGCTAAATAATCTAATAAAAGGAATTTAAATCATTCTAACACCAAAAAATTTAAGCAATCATGATTATATTCAAAGCAGAAAACTTAGTTGCAATCATGTTTCTTGAATTGAACAAAAATAAAATATTGAAGGGAAAGAGAATTCCTAAGTTGTTTCTGGTAGATCTCTGTGGCACTACTCACTTTGCTTCTCATTCGTTGATCTCTTCTTTCCATGACTACCAAGCTTAAAAGCTCTCAATATTTCCAAAAGTGACTGCTCTCAAAACCTTGCAAACACTCTTTCAAGTGGGAATGGATGAATGGAAAATGAGAGAAAAGAAAGAAAGATGGATGTGTGTAAAGGACATGAAAGATGGAGATTGAGTTGATGGTGGGAAGTGAATGTAACTCCTCTATTTATGCTTGAAAGTCCCCTTGAGTCTTTTCTAACTTTATCATTTGGCATCGCTTGAATTTCTCTTAAAAGTGGCCGACCCTTGAGTTTAGGAAGGTAAGTGGATGGTTTGATGTTTTGGGATGGATGTTAGCTTGATTCATACTTGGTTTAAGGGAGAAAAGTAGGAGGGAGTGGACAATTTGAATATTTTGTGGAAAAGGAGGTTGGTTGCTGATTTTAGAAGCTGATTTGGTGGTTTACCAAGTCCCCATTGGACAATTTGACGTCTTTATGACCAGATTGGGGTCTTTCCTCCCTTAGTGGATGGTTTGGGCTTCATTCTTGGTAGCAGGCTTGTTGTAACACCCCTAACCCCTATCCGTCACCGGATTAGGGTTAAAGGGCATTACCGAAAAAAGCGTGATTTATCACAATCATTAACTCACCAAGGAATAACTATACTTTTATTTCATTATCAGAGTTAAAATATTCACAGATAAATTAAAAGACTAATCATAATTTACGAATCAACACTATTCAAAAATTTTGAAATCGAACTTACACGTATAAACAATAGAACATGTTCCATGTTTAATAATTAATTCTACTGACATATACTAACCATTCAAAACAAACAATGTTGCAAACCTACCACCATAACCGAACTTAAATAATCTAAGCGTATTCAAATATATAATATGTTATACTATAATTTTTAGCCGCAAATACCATTCTATCAATTGAGTTACAAACCTAATCATCAATATAATGCAAATATCAAGACCGAATATTATAGGTACTTACAACTTCAAATCAGACATATTTTAAGAGTCCAATGTCTAACATAAACCATGACCTAATTTAATATTCATTAACAAAACGTGTCCACCAAATCAAATATAAAATTAACAACTATGTTTCCTATATAATAAGCTAAGGCCAACTTATTTGAAACCAATTTCAATAGGCACGTAATCAAGAGTTCATATCATAGCCAAATATACATAGGTAACAACATCTTTTCAAGCAAATTTCTCAAAAATATAAAGACCAAAAATTAACCTTTCAACTACAATCCATAACTGAAATCATATCCTATCAAAATCAAACAAATCATGCACATATATGGCATACTTACTAATACCAATTGTACAGCCCAAATTTACTCAGGCCCAATAGGCCCAAAACCCACACAAAAAGCCCAAATTACAAACCCTAATGGCCCAAACCCATATCAGAAAAAAAAAAAGAATTTTCAAACCCTAGGTGCGCCTTCTGACCCTCTGCCGATGCCGTCTGTAGGCTACCCTGTCCGCGTCACGTCTCCTCCACCGCCCTACACCTGCAAACAATAAAGAGAGACAACAACAACAGTAGCAAAGATGGGATTTTTATTCTTTTTCTTTACTTTCGGCTATAAAGCCGATTATTGTAAAAACAAAGAGGGGGGATCGATTGAAAAGAAAAAAAGGGATATTCGAGAAAATCAATAGAAAAATTTAATGTTTATATCCATTTCTGCTTTACTCTTTTTCGGCATTTTTTTAGTCTACTGTTAGCAAACCTCGCCTACAAAAAACACAAGTTAATAAAGTAAATATAAATGAAACTATTTCCCAAGCATTACAGATGACATTAACATTTTGTTACCTTAATATTATCGAGGGCTTGGTTTTTGTTTCTATCGGGCATTTGATGTCATGACTCGTAGTTGATAGGCAACATATTCACATTTCATGCTAAAATGCCCATGTATCCTACTAAAAGTCGAGCTTCAGATCCAACAGGCTGACCAAAACTATTTCTGCATACCTTGACACGCTTGACTGGACCTAACTCGTATAAATCTCTAAGTAGCGTACGTCCTCGACCTCTGAGCGTCCCACCATTTTCAGCTGCAAATGGTATATTATAATATAAGAATTTGAAAAGTAAATCAATTATAAGTCAACACGCATGTAAATTAAATGTAAAATTACTTTGAACTTCTGTAGGATCCTCAGGTGTAATCAGAATATTCGAAGATCCAATTACTGTCTGTTGTTCATTACTATTTGTTGCTGTCGAGTTTGGATCAGTTTGAACAATGCTTCCCCTTGGAATTTTTCTTCTAGGCATTTTATCTGCAATACACATAAAATAGTTGAAAACTTAATAACTAATTACAACAATAACATCACATATAAAATAGTTGAAATATATAATAAGACCAAGATTTAAATTATGATATTACATATACTTAAACAATCGTAAAATCTTACTACGTCATTATTCGTTAATATCTTCATCCGTATCCTGACGAACCCATTGAAATTATGTACTAGTACTAGGGATATTATCGTTTAATTTTTGTTGTGGAAAGGGCAAAGTTTCTGATCTATCATCGATGTTATCTCTACTTCCACTGCCCATGTCAAACAAGTCTCTAGGGATGTTACGGAATACAACGTACCAAACCTCATCAGTTGGATCTTTTGAGTAAAAAACTTGTTTGACTTGAGATGAGAATACATACAGCTCATCTATAAGTTGTTGTCCTGTGTGAATCAATCGAGCGAAGTTCACCATTGTAAAACCAAATTGATCTTGCTTAATTCCACGAGCAGTATTAACATCAGCCCAATCACCTCGAAATAAGACAACTTACCATTTTCCATAGTAATCCAACTCAATTATGTCAGTAAGAAGTCTGAAATATTCCACATTTCCCTCGACTGGATTATTGTCCCTAGCACTAGCATAACTTTTAATTGAGGAATTAACAACTATTCCACAATTTTGCGTTCTCCTCAACTTCTCGTGATATTTTGTATAAGATCTGAATCCGTTGATGAGGAACGCACTATATCTTTTAACCACTCAATTTGGACCTTGGGAGAGCCATCTAACTTCGTCGTTTACGTTCTTCCCACTCCAAACCTACTGAATGTAAAGTAAACTGAGTAATTAAAAATGTTATGAGAAAACATTATTATTTGTAAGCGGAAGCTCCAACTGCATACCGTTTGGCTTAACCATTCATGAAAAGATTCTGTGAACACCTTATTGATATCTCGATGTTGTGTTCTTTATGGAGCACGAACGAGATCTCAATATTTGTTTGTACTCACTATGTTAAAAAAAATGTTCACTTTGTTAGAAGATAAACAATTTTTAATTTGATAAATATTTCTTTTTCCATGCAGAACACTTCTTTTTCCATCTTCGACATTGAAAAAATAGAAGGCTGTAACACCCCGAACCCGAGACCGACACCGGAGTCGAACACGAGGTGTTAACAGACTTTAAACCCCTTATAAAAAATATTTCCCAGACACTGCCAATCTGCGTACTAGTCGCTTTAAAAATCATATCTTGAGTTTCACAACTCGAAAATCAGTTTCGTGATTTTTCCCTGAAACTAGACTCATTTCCCATCTACATATTTTTTCTAGAATTTTTGGTCGGGCCAATTAGTACAGTTTATTAGTCAAAGTCTCCCATGTTACAGGGATCGACTACACTGACCTTTGCGCATTACGACTTGGATATCTCCCTGTACAGGGCTTCAATACTGATGCCGTTTGTTTCTATAGAAACTAGACTCAGAGAGGAATCTATAAATATATGGCTTGACTCCTAATTGTCTCTGGTTAATTTATAATGAATTTCCAAAGTCGGAACAGGAAATCCAGAAACCGTTCTGGCCCTGTCTCACAAGAACCTGAATATCTCTTAACATACTGTCTGTATGATTGTTTCGTTACTTTCCTATGAAAATAGATTCATCAAGGTTAGTTTACATAATTTATTCACTATTTAATTCCATTCCTACTATTTTTAGTGATTTTCCAAATCTACATCACTGCTGCTGTCAGCATCTGCCTTTAAGGTAGACTTTACCTATTTCATAGTTTCCATGATTCAACTAGCCCTTTTTGCATAAATAGCACAATTTATGATAGTGATTAACCATTCCCATGGCCAATCCTTGTCAAGCCTATCCACACCTCTCAATAACCATATCCATACCAAATGATTATAACATTACACTCAAACATATATAAGCCATTTTCGCATGGCTAACCAAAATTATACAAGTCCAAAGGGTCCATGACCCACAACAAACGGGTAGCCCTATACATGCCATTTCGAAGTTCAACCAAAATTGTACCAAAAGGGGGGCTTTGATAGTGTGGGCGACTTTAACTTCAAGATCCCGAGTCCGATAGCTAGAGAACCAAATCTATAAAACAGAGGAGCAATGAAACGGAGTAAGCAATTTATGCTTAGTAAGTTTTGAGCAAGGAATTCCAGCACAACAAAAGTATAGCATTCATATAGCTAAACGGATAATTTCATATGCACAAATTTTCGATATCATACTTGCTTCACATTACCAACCCTTATGTACATACACAAAAGATCAACTTAGCCAAAGGCCGGTAGCTCGTTTATCAACTGAGCGAATACTTATTTGTAAGGGCTCAACTAAATTCAAGCACATACGAAACATACCTCAATGTTGGGATGTTTCTAGAGTATTAACTGAAATTTTTACAGCAAGATCATTCATTCCCAAATCACGTACCTTCGGAATTTAACCGGATATAGCTCCTCGTTCAAATGCCTTCGGGACATAGCCCGGTTATAGTAACTCGCACAAATGCCTTCGGGACTTAACCCGGATTTAGTAACTCGCACAAATGCCTTCGGGCTTAGCCCGGAATTAGCATCTCGCACAAATACCTTCGGATCTTAGTCCAGATATGGTCACTTAGCACAAAGCCTTCGGGACTTAGCCCGGACATCATTCAAATAACCATGCACATTTAACCATGAATCATGGCACATTCGTATTTCATTTTCGTTAGCAAAACTCAAACACAAGACACTTATCATTCTTGCAATTTCGGCTTAATAGCCACACACAAAGAGCATGATTTTGATTTGCTTAAAACATGATCTAATCAAATCTTAATTTAAGCTCTCTTACTCAAGAACTTACCTCGGGTGTTGTCGAACGATTCCGATAGCTATTCGACCACTTTTTCCTTCCCTTTATCGGATTTAGTTCCCCTTTGCTCTTGAGCTTAATTAAACAAATAAATTGATTTAATCATTTGAGCATCGGAAAGAGGAACACAAGGCACTTAGACCATTTTTATACATTAGACATTAAAGTCACATATGTACGAAATCATGAATCAAACTCAACATTTTAGCTAATTTTTCCCCCTTGGCCGAATTTTCTAAGCCAAGACAAAAGCATCAATATGCTTGCCTCCAACCGAATACATGCAACACCAAATCTTCTTCCTATGGCCGAATATTCATGTCTATGTTGGGGCCGATTATATGCTTAATACTTCCTACAAGTATGGTTACTTGTATTGATTATAAATATCATCTTGTTTCAAGTTCAAAACTTGGCTAATACACACATATATACACTAGTAAAGCATCCTCTCCCTTTCCATCAATTTAACACATGCATTGCTCATTAACATACAAAAGTTATATTCAGCCTTAGCACACAACTTGCTAGCCGATTCTTCCCCATCTAGCAACCAATGCACATATGTGCTCACTCAAAAATGCTAAAAAGGAGATTCAAGAATCATCAATCCACCATCACATGCATCATTAACAAGCTTCATATTTAGCATGCAATGGCATTAACACAAAATCCACCTAGGCCGAATATCATCCCCATGACATAGCAAGGATTTGAACCATGGGCTAATTAGAACTCAAGCTAGCAACTAAAAACATGCATGAATCTCATGGCACAACCTCAAACATACCTTAATCTAGATATAAGTATGGCCAAACCTCCTCCTAATCCTCTTCCAAATCAAACATGAAGCAAGAACTCCTTCCTCCTTCCTTAGAATTTTCGGCCAAATGAAGATGAAAAAGGATGAACAAAATTTTCTCTTTTCTTTTCTTTAACTCACGGCAATGGGGGGGGAAGACAACCACACACATTTTTTTTGTTTCCATCATATTCCCTTTCATTATTTTATGCCCATGCTCCTTATTTTATTTTTCCTAACATACCTCACTAACATAACATGTTTGTGACATGTTTCCACTCATGATGCACTAACACAACATGTCTATGACATGTCTTGCCCATCACACTTGGTCTACCATACTTGTCATGGCCGGCCACTACTCATTAGGGGGGAATTTGACATGCAAGTCCCCCCTTTTTCCACATGCACTAATAGGTCCTTACGCATTGACCTATCACATTTTAAAATTTTCTCACATAAGTCCTATTTGATGAAATTCACTTACAATTAACAAAATTCAAACACGAAATTTTCACACATGCACATGTACATATAATGAGCATCAATTATGACGGTTAATTATTTTTACGACTCGGTTTAGCGGTCCCAAAACCACTTCCCGACTAGGGTCAATTTTGGGCTGTCACAACTCTCCCCCACTTAAGAAATTTTCGTCCCCGAAAAGCTTACCGGTAAATAGGTTTGGGTATCGTTCTTTCATCGAGCTCTCGGTTTCCCAAGTAGCTTCCTCGATCCCATGTTTGAGCCATAACACCTTCACTAACGGAACCCTTTTGTTTCGCAACTCCTTCACTTCACGAGCTAGGATACGCATCGGTTCTTCTTCATAACTCATATCGGCTTGAATTTCAACCTCTGATGGGCTAATTATGTGCGATGGATCAGATCGATAGTGTCGAAGCATCGAAACATGAAAGACGTCGTGAATCTTTTCAAGCTCAGGGGGCAAAATCAATCTATACGCAACCGGACCAACTCGTTCGGAGATTTCGTACGGCCCAATGAATCTCGGGCTCAACTTGCCCTTACGGCCAAACCTGAGTACCTTTTTCCAAGGTGTAACTTTAAGGAACACTTTATCTCCCACCTGATATTCAATGTCTTTTCGTTTCAAATCCGCATACAATTTTTAACGATCTGTGGCTGCTTTCAGACTTTCACGGATTACCTTTACTTTCTGTTCGGCATCTTTAATCAAATCAACTCCGAAAATTTTACTTTCATCGAGCTCGGTCCAAAACAATGGTGTACGGCATTTACGACCGCACAAAGCCTCGTAAGGTGCCATCTTAATACTTGATTGAAAACTATTGTTGTAAGCGAATTCAATCAAAGGTAAATATCGTTCCCATGAACTACTGAACTCGAGGATGCAACATCTCAACATATCCTCAAGTATCTGAATTATCCGCTCGGATTGACCATCGGTTTGGGGGTGAAAAGCAGTGCTAAATTGCAGCTTGGTACCCAAAGCTTCTTGCAATTTCTTCCAAAATCGTGAGGTAAATCTCGGATCTCTATCCGACACGATAGAAATAGGTACCCCGTGTAATCTCACAATCTGAGAAACGTACAATTCAGCTAGTTTATCCAATGAAAAATCCGCACGCACGGGGATAAAGTGAGCCGACTTAGTCAGCCTATCGACAACAACCCAAATCGCATCCTTCTTACTTGCTGACAATGGCAGTCCGGACACAAAGTCCATTGTGACTCGATCCCATTTCCACTCGGGTATCATGATCGGCTGAAGTAATCCTGAAGGCACTTGATGTTCCGCTTTCACTTGTTGACATATTAAACATCTTGAAACAAAGTCGGAGATGTCTCGTTTCATACCATGCCACCAAAACCAACGTTTCAAATCGTTGTACATTTTCGTACTCCCCGGGTGAATTGACATTCGGCTACAATGGGCTTCGTTCAGAATCATCGAAATGAGTTCCGAATTCCTTGGAACACACAAACGACTTCTGAACCTCAAACAATCATCATCATCAATTTGAAACTCCGATTCCTTGTTCGGAGCACACTCAGCCTGTCTTGCAACCAATTCATCATCAACTTTCTGGGCTTCACGAATTTGATGAATCAATAATGGTTTGGCTTTTAATTCAGCTACTAACACGTTGTCGGGTAGAACAGACAAGTGCACATTCATCGCTCGTAAAGCAAATAATGATTTCCAGCTTAAGGCGTCCGCAACCACATTAGCCTTTCCCGGGTGGTAATCAATGACAAGCTCGTAATCTTTCAACAACTCAAGCCAACGTCTTTGTCGCAGATTTAAGTCTCTTTGAGTCATCAAATATTTGAGACTTTTGTGATCCGAAAATACATGGCACTTTTCACCAAATAAGTAATGTCGCCATATTTTTAAAGCAAATACGATGGCAGCTAGTTCAAGATCATGGGTCGGATAGTTTTTCTCATGTGGCTTTAATTGTCTCGACGCATAGGCCACCACTCGACCTTCTTGCATCAATACGCAACCCAACCCAAGTAGGGATGCGTCACTATAAATGACAAACTCTTTGCCTGATTCGGGTTGCACTAAAATTGGAGCTTCAGTCAAATGAGTTTTCAGTTGATCGAAACTTTTCTGACATTTCTCCGTCCATTCGAACTTAACATCCTTTTGAAGTAGCTTCGTCATTGGTGTGGCTATCATCGAGAACCCTTTGACAAATCGTCGGTAATAACCGGTGAGCCCCAAAAAGCTCCGAACCTCAGTAATATTTCTCGGAGGTTTCTAGTTAAGTATGGCTGAAATTTTGTTTGGGTCAACTCGAATACCCGATGCGGATACTACATGACCCAAGAAGCTAACCTCTCTTAACCAGAACTCACACTTACTGAACTTAGCATATAACTGCTTATCCCGCAAAATTTGCAACACTAGCCTCAGATGCTCAGCATGTTCGGTCTCATCTCTTGAATAGACCAAGATGTCATCAATGAACACAACTACGAACCGATCCAAATATGGTCTGAAGGTCTGATTCATCAAATCCATAAATACCGCAGGGGCATTAGTGAGCCCAAACGGCATCACTAAGAACTCGTAGTGACCATATCTCGTCCTGAAGGCAGTTTTGGGTACGTCTGATTCTCGAATTCGCTACTGATAATAGCCCGATCTCAAATCTATTTTTGAGAACATTGAGGCTCCCTTCAGTTGGTCGAACAAATCATCGATACACGGTAACGGATATTTGTTCTTTATCGTCACTTTATTCAGTTGACGATAGTCAATGCACAACCTCATGGTTCCGTCATTCTTTTTCAGGAACAATACTGGTGCACCCCAAGGTGAGAAACTTGGTCAAGCAAAACCTCTATCCGTCAATTCTTGCAACTAAGCTTTCAACTCTTCTAACTCGGTTGGTGCCATACGATACGGAGCTATCGAAATCGGCATAGTCCCAGGTACAAGCTCAATACCAAACTCTACCTCTCGAACAGGTGGTAAACCCGGTAATTCTTCAGGAAAAACATCCGGGTATTCACAAACCACCGGCACAGATTCGGGTTTCTTTTCTAATTCTTTGTCATCAAGTACATACGCAAGGTATGCTTCGCACCCTTTTCTTACATATTTCTGGGCCAACATTGCTGATATTACAGCTGGCATCCCCTCCAAGTCCGTAGACTCGACTCGAATTACTTCGTTATTTGCGCACCTCAAATCAATAGTCTTGCTTTTGCAATTCACAACCGCATCATGCGCGGTCAACCAATCCAAACCAAGAATAACATCAAATTCATGAAACGGCAAAAGCATCAAGTCCGCCGGAAAACAGGAACCTCGAATTTCTAGGGGACATTTCTTACACACTTTGTCGACAAGCACGTAACGACCCAAGGGATTTGACACCCGAATTACGAACTCAGTAGACTCAATAGGTAAAGTCTTACTGGATGCTAAGGTTTCACATATGTAAGAATGAGTAGAACCGGGGTCAATCAAAGCAATTACATTAGTATCAAAGAGAGTAAAAGTACCGGTAATAACATCAGGCGAAGAAGCACCCTCACGGGCACGTATAGCATAAGCTCTAGCAGGCGCACGAGCCTCGGATCTGGTCGTAGCATCTCTAGATCCTCTCTGACCACCACTAGCATTGCCCGTATTTCCAGATGGTCTACCTCGAGCAGTGGTAGCACCCGGTTTCCCACTCTGATTTACATTCTGTTTAGACAACCTCGGGCAATCTTTAATGAAGTGGTCAACTAATCCGCACTTGTAACAGGAGCGGTCAGGGAATCTACAACTCCCCGAATGCCATTTACCGCAATATCGACATTTCGTTCTGTCTCGACGTTCATTCCCAACACTGGCGACCGAAGTGCCTCGTGTACCCACAGGGGGTCGATCACGATCTCGTCTAAAAAGGCCCAAAGTGCCTCTAAACTGGCCCGCATCATCTCAAAATTTCTTCGATGCCTGTTGAAGAGACTTTCCCGAGGATCTTTTACGAAACTCTCCAGTTCCCTCATCAACTTTTTGTTTTTCTTTTCTAAGCTCTTCGGCTTTACAAGCTCGCTCGACAAGTACTACGAACTCTCGTATTTCAAGAACGCCAACGAACATTTTTATATCTTCATTCAGCCCATCCTCGAAGCGTTTACACATAATAGCCTCGGACGAAACACATTCCCGAGCGTATCTACTAAGTCTAACAAATTTTTGCTCGTAATCAGTAACTGACATAGAACCTTGCTTAAGCTCAAGAAATTCCTTCCGTTTTTGATCAACAAATCTCTGACTGATATACTTTTTCCGAAACTCAGTTTGGAAAAACTCCCAAGTTACTTGCTCTCGGGGCACAACAGAAGTCAGAGTACTCCACCAATAGTAGGCAGAATCGCGTAGCAAGGAGATAGTACACTTTAGGAATTCATCGGGTGTACAAGATAGCTCATCGAGTACCCGGATAGTGTTGTCCAACCAAAATTCAGCTTGCTCGGCATCGTCGCTATCCGTAGCCTTAAATTCAGTAGCCCCATGTTTTCGGATTCTGTCAACTGGGGGCTTATTTGACCTTATTTGGTCAGTTACCGGAGGTATTGTAGGTGCGGGGGTGGTATTTGTCGGGAATGGAGGTTGTGGAACAGCCGTATTAGTTCGAATGTATTGGTTGAACCAATCATTCATCACGCTATAGAAAGCTTGTCTAGCTTCATCGTTCGGGTTACTAGCATTAGGTTGAGAGTCTACCGGCGCTGTCCCTTGTGCAGGAGCAGGCGCTACACTCTCAAGATCATCAGCTACCTCTCGGTCGGGATCGGGATCCATTACTATAAATAAACACATTTACAATTGTCAGAAATCACCACACTATCAAATAATCACATAAAATGGCATGTATAGCTAGACCCAATGCATTACGATAGTCCTAGAATCGACTAAACCGTAGCTCTGATACCAATCACATGTAACACCCCAAACCCGAGACCGACACCGGAGTCGAACACGAGGTGTTAACAGACTTTAAACCCCTTATAAAAAATATTTCCCAGACACTGCCAATCTGCGTACTAGTCGCTTTAAAAATCATATGTTGAGTTTCACAACTCGAAAATCAGTTTCGTGATTTTTCCCTGAAACTAGACTCATATTCCCATCTACATATTTTTTTCTAGAATTTTTGGTCGGGCCAATTAGTACAGTTTATTAGTCAAAATCTCCCATGTTACAGGGATCGACTACACTGACCTTTGCGCATTACGACTTGGATATCTCCCTGTACAGGGCTTCAATACTGATTCCGTTTGTTTCTATAGAAACTAGACTCAGAGAGGAATCTATACATATATGGCTTGACTCCTAATTGTCTCTGGTTAATTTATAATGAATTTCCAAAGTCGGAACAGGAAATCCAGAAACCGTTCTAGACCTGTCTCACAAGAACCTGAATATCTCTTAACATACTGTCCGTATGATTGTTTCGTTACTTTCCTATGAAAATAGATTCATCAAGGTTCGTTTACATAATTTATTCACTATTTAATTCCATTCCTACTATTTTTAGTTATTTTCCAAATCTACATCACTACTGCTGTTAGCATCTGCCTTTAAGGTAGACTTTACCTATTTCATAGTTTCCATGATTCAACTAGCCCTTTTTGCATAAATAGCACAATTTATGATAGTGATTAACCATTCCCATGGCCAATCCTTGTCAAGCCTATGCACACCTCTCAATAACCATATCCATACCAAATGATTATAACATTACACTCAAACATATATAAGCCATTTTCGCATGGCTAACCAAAATTATACAAGTCCCAAGGGTCCATGACCCACAACAAACGGGTAGTCCTATACATGCCATTTCGAAGTTCAACCAAAATTGTACCAAAAGGGGGGCTTTGATAGTGTGGGCGACTTTGACTTCAAGATCCCGAGTCCGATAGCTGGAGAACCAAATCTATAAAACAGAGGAGCAATGAAACGGAGTAAGCAATTTATGCTTAGTAAGTTTTGAGCAAGGAATTCCAGCACAACAAAAGTATAGCATTCATATAGCTAAACGGATAATTTCATATGCACAAATTTTCGATATCATACTTGCTTCACATTACCAACCCTTATGTACATACACAAAAGATCAACTTAGCCAAAGGCCGGTAGCTCGTTTATCAACTGAGCGAATACTTATTTGTAAGGGCTCAACTAAATTCAAGCACATACGAAACATACCTCAATGTTGGGATGTTTCTAGAGTATTAACTGAAATTTTTACAGCAAGATCATTCATTCCCAAATCACGTACCTTCGGAATTTAACCGGATATAGCTCCTCGTTCAAATGCCTTCGGGACATAGCCCGGTTATAGTAACTCGCACAAATGCCTTCGGGACTTAACCCGGATTTAGTAACTCGCACAAATGCCTTCGGGCTTAGCCCGGAATTAGTATCTCGCACAAATACCTTCGGATCTTAGTCCGGATATGGTCACTTAGCACAAAGCCTTCGGGACTTAGCCCGGACATCATTCAAATAACCATGCACATTTAACCATGAATCATGGCACATTCGTATTTCATTTTCTTTAGCAAAACTCAAACACAAGACACTTATCATTCTTGCAATTTCGGCTCAATAGCCACACACAAAGAGCATGATTTTGATTTGCTTAAAACATGATCTAATCAAATCTTAATTTAAGCTCTCTTACTCAAGAACTTACCTCGGGTGTTGTCGAACGATTCCGATAGCTATTCGACCACTTTTTCCTTCCCTTTATCGGATTTAGTTCCCCTTTGCTCTTGAGCTTAATTAAACAAATAAATTGATTTAATCATTTGAGCATCGGAAAGAGGAACACAAGGCACTTAGCCCATTTTTATACATTAGACATTAAAGTCACATATGTACGAAATCATGAATCAAACTCAACATTTTAGCTAATTTTTCCTCCTTGGCCGAATTTTCTAAGCCAAGACAAAAGCATCAATATGCTTGCCTCCAACCGAATACATGCAACACCAAATCTTCTTCCTATGGCCGAATATGCATGTCTATGTTGGGGCCGATTATATGCTTAATACTTCCTACAAGTATGGTTACTTGTATTGATTATAAATATCATCTTGTTTCAAGTTCAAAACTTGGCTAATACACACATATATACACTACTAAAGCATCCTCTCCCTTTCCATCAATTTAACACATGCATTGCTCATTAACATACAAAAGTTATATTCGGCCTTAGCACACAACTTGCTAGCCGATTCTTCCCCATCTAGCAACCAATGCACATATGTGCTCACTCAAAAATGCTAAAAAGGAGATTCAAGAATCATCAATCCACCATCACATGCATCATTAACAAGCTTCATATTTAGCATGCAATGGCATTAACACAAAATCCACCTAGGCCGAATATCATCCCCATGACATAGCAAGGATTTGAACCATGGGCTAATTAGAACTCAAGCTAGCAACTAAAAACATGCATGAATCTCATGGCACAACCTCAAACATACCTTAATCTAGATATAAGTATGGCCAAACCTCCTCCTAATCCTCTTCCAAATCAAACATGAAGCAAGAACTCCTTCCTCCTTCCTTAGAATTTTCGGCCAAATGAAGATGAAAAAGGATGAACAAAATTTTCTCCTTTCTTTTCTTTAACTCACGGCAATGGGGGGGGAAGACAACCACACACATTTTTTTTTTGTTTCCATCATATTCCCTTTCATTATTTTATGCCCATGCTTCTTATTTTATTTTTCCTAACATACCTCACTAACATAACATGTTTGTGACATGTTTCCACTCATGATGCACTAACACAACATGTCTATGACATGTCTTGCTCATCACACTTGGTCTACCATGCTTGTCATGGCCGGCCACTACTCATTAGGGGGGAATTTGACATGCAAGTCCCCCCTTTTTCCACATGCACTAATAGGTCCTTACGCATTGACCTATCACATTTTAAAATTTTCTCACATAAGTCCTATTTGATGAAATTCACTTACAATTAACAAAATTCAAACAAGAAATTTTCACACATGCACATGTACATATAATGAGCATCAATTATGACGGTTAATTATTTTTACGACTCGGTTTAGCGGTCCCGAAACCACTTCCCGACTAGGATCAATTTTGGGCTGTCACAAAGGCGGCAACTGATATTTCCCATTCAGAAGTGGATTGGGATGAAGATCAGGCCGAATTCCTATTTGGACTAAATCAAGTCGACTCCGAAGATTTTCTTTTGCTTTTCCGTCGACATTCAAAATTGTACCCACAATGTTCTCGCAGACATTTTTCTCAATGTGCATAACATCAAGATTGTGTCATAAAGGGTGATGCTCCCAATAAGGCAACTCAAAAAAAATACTTTTTTTTTCCACAAGTCCGCCTCATTAGGATCGTCTTCTTCATCAGAGTCATCATCAGCTTCATCATTTGATCTTCTATTTCTTCACGTGTTTGGTGGTTGGTTCATCTTCCCATAAATGAAATTCATATCTTCCAACATGAACAAGATTTCAGAGCCACTGGTCTGCGAAGGAGCTTCTCTGAACTCTTCAGTACCGTCAAATACAGAACTCTGAAATCTAAATCTATGATTTTTCGGTAACCACCACGATTCCCCATGTAAGAGAACTTCTTCCCATTGTACAACCATTGCGAACATGTTTGTGCAGCACAACAAGGACACACATAACGACCCTTTGTACTCCAACCGAATAAATTGGCATAAGCGGGGAAGTCATTAATGGTCCACATCAAAGCTGCACGTAAATTAAAGTTCTCCTTTCTCAGCACATCGTATGTCTCGACACCAGCCCATAATTGTTTTAACTCTTCAATAAGTGGCTGTAAATAAATGTAGATATCATTTCCGGGCCCTTTCTCTCTAGGGATAATCATAGATAAGATAAGGGAAGATTGCTTCATGCAAATCCACGGAGGTAGATTGTAAGGAACAAGCACTACTGGCCAAGTACTGTACGCAGTGCTCATGATCTTGAAAGGATTAAATCCATCAGATGCTAGCTCAAGCCTCACACTCCTAGGATCGCTTGCAAAGCTTGGAAATTTATTTTCAAATGATTTCCAAGCTAAAGAATCTGTCGGATGCCTTAATAATCCATCATCGGTTCGTCCATCATGGTGCCACGTCATAGACTCCGTTGTCTTCGACGACATGAAAAGCCTTTGAAGCCTTGGTATCAGGGGAAAATACCGTAAAATCTTGATTGGCTTCTTCCTTAACTATGCATCATTTTCATCGTCGTTCTCATCCTCTGTGTTTCTATTTATCCAATGGGATTGGCCGCATACATGACAGCACTGTTGGTTTTTCCGATCGCCCCAATACAACATGTAGTCATTTGGGCAACTATGAATTTTGTTGTACCCAAGGCCTAAATCTTTTATCATTTTCTTCATATATTTGCATGACTGAGGGATTTCTGCAAACAGAAACATTTCTCTCAAAAACTCTAACAGCATTGTCAACGAGTTTTCGGTCCACCCTCCCAAACATTTTAACTGAAAAAGACAAACAAAGAAGGACATTTTTGAAAATTTTGATCCCTCATACAGTTCTTCGTTCATGTCATTAAGTAGAGTATAGAACTTCGGTGCTTCTCCATTCGGCTCTTCATGAGGTACACTACTTCCCGGTTCGGTAAAAGTAGTTCCACCAATATTACAATCATCATATGCCACAAAATCCGCTGGGAACGACTGCACACCATGATTGTGCATATTAAATGCATCCCGCAACATACCTTCCATGTCATCCCCTCTGTCAGACTGATGATAAGTAGTACCAGGATAAGATACATCCATCCTTGAAGAGGAAGTACTAGGCGGGCATTCTCCATGAAATAACCATTGTTTATAACCCCGAACAAACCCATCAACAATTAGATGCTCGTATACAACCTTACGATAATGCCAGTTTATGTTGACACACTTCTTACATGGGCAAAGAATCATGTTCTCTTGGCTTGCATATTGAAATGCAAAATTTAGAAAAGTTTGTACTCTATTTCGATAACCGTTGCTAATCCTTAACAAATTCATCCAAGACCGATCCATTTCTTAATTCTTGGAGTCTGACGTTGACAATAATTTGCACGGGTAAGTTAAAACGCCAGTTATAACCATAAATGAGTTATGTAAGTTATGATATGATATATTTTTATGTATTATGTAAGTTATGTAAGTTATGTATTATGTATTATGTAAGTACTGTAAGTAATGTAAGTTATGTAAGTAATGTATTATGTAAGTTGTGTATAATATTAATTATGTAAGTTGTGTATAATGTAAGTTAAGAAGGTTATGTATTATGTAAGTTATTTAATTTATGTAAGTTATGTAAGTTATGTAAGTTATTTAAGTTATGTAAGTCATGGAAGTTATTTAATTTATGTAAGTTATGTAAGTTAATTAATTTATGTAAGTTATGTAAGTTATGTAAGTTATTTAATTTATGTAAGTTATGTAAGTTATGTAAGTTATTTAATTTATGTAAGTTATATATGTAAGTTATGTAGGTAATGTATTATGTAAATAATGTAAGTTAGAAAGGTTATGTATTATGTAAGTTATTTAAGTTATGTAAGTTATGTAAGTTATGTAAGTTATGTAAGTTATGTAAGTTATTTAATTTATGTAAGTTATGTAAGTTATGTAGGCTATGTATTATGTTAGTTACTATGTTATTATATAAGTTATGCAAGTTTCTATAGATGTTTATATATTGTATGTTAGTTATTATTGATAAATTTGAGTTATGTAAGTTATGATATGATTGATAAATTTTGAAAAAAAATATAGATTTTAAAAATATATACATTAAAAATGTATATAAATATGTAAGTTATTATAAGTAATGTATTTCGGTAAGTAATGAATTTATATATTTAAGTTATGTAATATATTTCGGTAAGTAATGTAATATATAGCGAAAAATATATATTTAAGTAATGTACGTTATAAATTTTTAAAACCTTTATATTATCTATTCATTAACATTCATTGAAATGCAAAACATTAACATTCAATCAATTAATCACATCTAACGTCGATAATTACACCTCTGGTCTTGGATATTTTAAAACATTAATTACTAAGCAATCAGAAAATCAGCAAACTTACAAAAAATTAAATAAAACATTCTGTTAAATCGGGTAGCCCATTTTGACAATGTATATTCAATATCGAAATCTCGTGTCTAAGAAACAAACAGTAGAGAAATAACAAACTCATTGAACAAAGCAGAATAGACATGTAGGAACTCGGTGTGAAAGGAACTTTTTGTTCTCCATGTGTTCTATATCAATGTTTGAATATGTGTTAGGAATCCAGATATAGCTGTCAGACGGATACTTTAGGAACAATCGGAGAATGAAGAAATCGTGTAACATAGTTTAACATTGTTTAACAACTACAGAGCTAATTACAGAGTGCTAGAAAATCGATTACACTCTAAGAAAATTACTTTCAACAATTTTTACTGCAACATTCCGAAAAATTTAAAAATATATAACGAATGAAGAGCAACTTACCTAAATACGAGCAGTAACAAATGCACCAAAAATTCCAAGCCATTCAAATGTTGATAAAAATAAAATTAGCAAACTTACCTAAATACGAGCAGTAACAAATGGTTAATCCACAATTTTCAGTTCTCCTTTCTTTAACCATTTGGCGTTTTTACAATAACAAATGCTAAGTATAAAAGCGTGTACAGAGACGGCGTCATTTAGCAAAAATTTTAAGACACTCTGGTGGCGTTTATTGAACAAACGCCGCTATAGCTTGTGCATTTACGGCGTTTCTAGAGAAGCGCCACAAAGAATGAAGGTTCTAATCTAAAACTGCGCCGTTTTGTTAAGATTTCATGCACATTTCTGTCGCTTTCCTTTAAAACGCCACTAGAAATTAATTTGCTTAAGTTAGACGTCGACGTTTAGCCAATATTTCAAGTCACTTTTGCGGCGTTTCCTGAACAAACGCCACTAAAATTAACATAAACGGCGCCGTTTAATTAATATAGAGAAAATGCTAAGTTAAAAATCGTGGACAAAAACAGCGTCGTTCAACCAAAATTTTAAGTCACTTTTGCGGCATTTCTTGTACAAACGCCGCTATTACTTAAGCATTAGTGGCGTTTTTATTAAAAACGCTAAAAACGCCGCTAATTGTTAAAGTTCTAATCGAAAACTGCGTTGTTTTATTAAGCTTTAATGTACAGTTCTGGCATTTTTAAAAAAAACGCCAAAAAGTAATTATTTTCCTTAAACCAAACGGTGACGTTTTAAATAATTAATTCTAAACTTTTTAAGTAATATTTATAAGAATTATATAAAATTATAAAGTTTAGGTTTTCTTGTCTTTTTTTGTTTGTATTTTTATTTCATTTCTTATAATTTGGTCCTATATATATATATCCAAAATAATTAATTATACCTATATATATCCATCCATATATATATCAATACTTTTTTAAACTTATTTATTAATTCTATTTAAACTAATATTAATTAAATACATTAATTGGTTTAGATTAAATTTTTAAGATATATTTTTAAAAAACTAATTACTTTAAACCCAAAACCCTGATCTGGCCCCAAAATCTATAAACCTTAAATCCTTAACTCTCAACTTCTAACGCCTAACCCCTAAACCTTAAATCCCAAACCCTAAATCCATACAAGTGTCCACCAAGCATTGTTATTCCATTAACATATGTAAGTGTGTCCACCAAACTCTGTTTTTTATTCTATTTATTGATTTTTTTTCTATTTCTTTAAGAATTATTGTTTTATCGTGCTTTAATATGGTGTTTTATTAATTATTTCAGATTTGGTTGGTTAATAATTTTTTTATGTTCAAAAATATAAGAACATATTTAAAATATAAATTAAAAAAAACTAATTAAGATCTAAACCCTAAGTCCTTAACTATTAACTTTTAACCCCTAACCCTAACCCCTAAACCTTAAATCCCAAACCCTAAATCCATACAAGTGTCCACCAAGATTTGTTATTCCATTTACATATGAAAGATCTAAACCCAATACCCTAACCCGACCCGCCTAAATCCCTGGCTAAACCATAAATCCCTAACTCCTAACCCCTAACGTCTAACCCATCCCCTGACCCCTAAACATTAACTCTGATCAGCTCTTAAACCATAATCCCTAAATCCATATCTACACACTCCTGATCAATTACAATAACCTTAAAAAAGTAACCCGGCCTTAAATCTGACCTAGCTAAAATCTTAAATTAATAATCATATATATTATACCCTAAACCTAAAACCCTAAATTAACTATAGTGAGAATTAATTAATTCAATATTTTAAATTTAAATTAATACTATCTCTTTTATGATTATATAAGAAATTTTTTTATGATTATAAATTAAAAAAATCAGTAATCATGTACCTAAAAAACTTTAAAATTCTTTTAAAAAATAGCATTTTAATTTTTCCATGTGTTTTTATTTCAAATTCTTTCTACATGTTATTTTTTTCTGAAGATTTTAAATATTCAATTACAAATAAGTTCAATTTTATTTAATAAATATAAATAATAAACAAATTAAGATAAAATGATTTTTACGGCGCATTGTCAAAAACGCTGCTAAAAACCCGAACAATAGCGGCGCTTACCCATAAACGCCACTAAATCCCCTGAAAGCTCAGAAAACGGCGTCGTTGGGCTTAGGTATTTTTGCGCTGCCTTCTCAAAATCGCCGCTAAAGCCCTGGGCATTAGCGGCGTTTACTTAAAAACACTACTAAATCCCCGAAAGCTCAGAAAACGGCGTCGTTAGGCTTAGGTATTTTTGCGGCGCATTCCCAAAAACGCCGCTAAAGCCCTGAGCATTAGCGGCGCTTGACTAAAAACGTCGCTAAATCCCCGAAAGCTCAGAAAATGGTATCGTTGGGCTTAGGTATTTTTGCGGCGCTGTCTCAAAAATGCCGCTAAAGCCCTGGGCGTTAGCGATGTTTACTTAAAAATGCCACTAAATCCTTAAAAGCTCAGCAAATGGCGTCGTTAGGCTTAGGTATTTTTGCGGCACTTACTTAAAAACGCCGTTAAATCGCCAAAAGCTCAAAAAATGGCGTCGTTAGGCTTAGGTATTTTCGCGGCGCATTCACAAAAACGCTGCTAAAGCCCTGAGCATTAGCGGCGCTTGACTAAAAACACCACCAAATCCCCGAAAAGCTTAGAAAACGGCGTCGCTGGGCTTAGGTTCTTTTTGCGGCGCTTTACCATAAACGGCGCTAAAGCCCTGAGCGTTAACGGCGCTTACTTAAAAACGCCGCTAAATCCCCGAAAGCTTAGAAACGACGTCGTTGGGCTTACGTTTTTCTGTTGCGCTTTTTCAAAAACGCCGCTAAAGCCCTGAGCTTTAGCAGCGCTTTCTTAAAAAACGCCACTAAATCCCCGAAAGCTCAAAAAACGGCGTCGTTGGGATTAGGTATTTTGCGGCGCTTTATGAAAAACGCCACTAATGGTTATTTTCAGTGGCGTTTTCCATCTAGCGCCGCTAATGATCGATATTTGGCGGCGTTTTTGTTCCAACCACTGCTAAAAACGCCGCTAAAATCCTATTTTGGTGTAGTGCATACGTATATTTTATAACCCCTATATATATACATATATTCTTTTTATATATATCTATGTATACATACATACATTTTGATAATACATATATGTACATATATTTTATAATTTATATATATACATATGTTTTTGTTATATTTTATAATTTTTCAATGTATATATACACACACGTATTTTTATATTTTTTTACTTGATGTTTATTGGTATATTTACGTATATCTTTTTTTTTGTTTTTAGATTTTATAATTTTCACGCACATATCTATATACATGTATATACTTATATACTCTTCATATTTCATAACTTATATACTTATATATCTACACCCATGCTCCATTTCCATAAATATATACTTATATATATTCTTTATGCTTTTAAAATATATATTTTCTTGTAGATATTATTATTATTATTTTTCTTTCGTTTTATAACTCATCTATATTTATATATATATTTGTATTCGATATTTTTATATACATATATGTCTACGTGCATATTTATATATAGCTTGTAATTTATGTATGCACATTCATATATATATATATATAAGAAATATACGCATACTTATTTTTAAATGCATGTATATAAAAACATACTTTTGTGTACCTTTTATAATTTATATATATATGTATGTATGCATATTTCTACGCACGTATATGTATGCATTTGCTTACTTAATTTTTTTATATAATAATTTTAAAAGATATACATATATGTATATATATGTATATATATTTACATTTCTATGATTTTTTGTATATACACACATATATATCTTTTTACATTTCCATAATTTTATTCATTTTCTTTGTTTATTTCTTTATTCGTATTCACGTTGTTTAGAATGAATGTTTTAATTTTATTGCTTATACGCTTGCTATTGTGTACTATATTAGCTTGTCCTTGTATTTATTTTATTCTGTAGCCCTTGCTTGTATTATTTTATTTACATCATCATAATTGTCATTCCATTACGTCTATTTTTATCTAGATTCAAAAAAAGAAATTTTAAAAATATGAGTAATACTCGGTATTTGAGATCTTCGAGAGAATCGAGCTCTAACGTATTGGGTTCCGATTTTTTTCGTTGAATCTAAATAATCGAGACTATTCTTCTAAAAAAAAACATAAATAAAAAGTTCATTGTTGGGAATTCAATACGTTGTGTCCTAACGCATTGGATATGACACGTTGTTTTCTCGAGATGAGGATTTTTTTCTAAAAAATAATAAAGGCAATATTCGATGTTTAGAATTGTGAGAAATTGTGCCCTAACGTATTGGGTTGCCATTTTTATTTATTTATTTGATTTAAAAAATTGAATATCCTTTTAAATTTTATTGCACGAGTTTTTAGACAAGCTCATTTCTCAAGAGGTAAAATATCGTGCCCTAACTCATTGGGTGTGACATTTTCTCTTTCTGAAATGAGAGGGTCTTCATGAGTAACTTGATTTATATAAGTTTTTAAAATAAAGGATCGTATTTCAAATCTATTCAAAATTTTCAATTTTCGACATTAAGACTTTAACTAATCAACTAGGTACCAATTTTGGGCGTATCGAGG
Source organism: Gossypium hirsutum (assembly GCF_007990345.1). NCBI lineage: Eukaryota > Viridiplantae > Streptophyta > Magnoliopsida > Malvales > Malvaceae > Gossypium > Gossypium hirsutum. The sequence continues at coordinate 29,434,124 of NC_053442.1, forward strand.
GTGTTAATCCTTCCTCGTGCGTAACTGACTCCCGAACCTGTTTTTCTGAATTTCGTGAATCAAAATTATTGTTTTAATAAAATCAAATCGTTTATTAAAAACAACCACTTTTCAAGGTGACCCGATCACACCTTATCAAAAAGGATTGGTGGCGACTCCCACATTTGTTTTCATTTTTCAAAACCCAAGTCGACCCCGTGTTCACAAAAAAAAAGGTGTCAACACCAATCCACACACATACTTTCAACTTAATATCCTCCAATACATGTACATTCGACATTTAGCTCATCTCATAACAATCAAATACAAATGCATAAAAATTATATATATACCTAGCATAAACTTATACCACGCTCGAATATAAATAAGTAAAAACCTCCATTTTTCATCATTTTACCAAATATCAATACAAAAGTCAAACAAAAAGAGATAAGCCATTTTCGCATTGCTTTTTATACACATCACCAAAATTAAACCAAAATACATACTAGTCTATACATGCCATAAGTTCAAAATAAAACTTTTAAAAGTACCGAAAGTAGACGACAGTGTGATTGACTTCACTAACTATCCCCGAGCACGTAATGACCTCCAAATCTATAAAACAATGACAAATAAAAAAATAATAAAAAAACAAAATAAGTTAACTTAGTTTAGTAAGCCTTAAGCAAATGTATATATAACATATAATTTCATAAGAAATTTTATCAAAGCCGAATACGCACATATATAATCAATAATAATAAATTTTCAAATTTCAAATCATTCTTGTCATGGTTATTCATTTATACACAATCTTCCATTCATATCCCTGTATTTTACAAAAGGTCGAACATACCTATCATATACATATATAAACTTATAATATCATTATATATATTTTATAATCAACCAACTTACTTACCTAATTATTAAATAGGTAATTAAACATTACATACATGGTCAATTTAACTCGATAATCTCATTCGATACCATATCGACATAAAGCCTACTAGTCACAAATCCAAAAATGATACACCGGCACCAAGCCTACTAGGCATAAAGCCTGATAGGGTACACCGGCATGAAGCCTGCTAGGCATAAAGCTTGATACATTTCACCGGCATAAAGCCTGCTAGGCATAAAGCATGATGCATTAATATAAATTCCGTCTAACACATAATTCATATATATATAAGAATCCTTCTTATTTTTTAAAATTCATACTAATCTTTTCAAGCCTCGTATCTTAGTAAAAAAGAACTTATAACCAAATCTCCCAACATTTATATATTTGGCTATTAGCATGAAAAATTCATACAATTAAAATTCAGCATATAAAATTAGTATACATTCTAATTAAATGACGTTTATTTGCTAAAAGACTTACCTCGGATGATGAAAATCGGAACAGTACGATTAATCGACGACTTTGGTTTTTCCTCGATCTAACTTCGATTTTCTTGGTTCTTGAACTAAATGTATTCAAAATAAAATAATTTAAATATAATTCCATTCAATTTAGTCTAAAAACACATAAATGGGAAAATTACCATTTTTCCCTGACATTTTACACTTTTTGCAATTTAGTCCCTATTGCATAAAACACAAAATACACAAAATTTGCACACACCATGCTAGGGCCGAATGTTCCTTGCCTTTATAAAAACCCACACATTTCATTTATTTTACATTTTAGTCCCTCAAAATTTTATTTTCACAATTTAGCCCTAATTACTCAAATTCACCAAAAGTTCAAAGACAAAACATATTAATCTAATACATATATTTCATATTTCATCAACTAACATCATAAAAATAAAACATTCATCAATGGAACATTTCAAAATCATCATCAATTCACAAAATTAAAACATGGGTTTTGAAGTATTTGAAGCAACGATCTCAAAAACGTAAAAGTTATCAAAAATCGAAGTAAAACATACCTTTAATCAAATTTGTTTAATGCCGAAATCTTAACAAGCATGGATGGTTTTCATTCTTTGCTATATTCGGCCAAGGAAGATGATAATGGCCATTTTTTATGTTTTAATTTAACATATATTTGCTTTATTAATTAGTTTACCTATTTAACCTTTATAATAATAAACTAACATATATATAACAAGGTTATACTTGTCCTTTGCCGCTCACTATCTTCTTTATGGCCTAATTGCATCTTTAAACCTCCAATTTAAAAATACAACAACAATTAAGCACTTTCATATTTAACCCTCAAATTTTCACTTTACGCGATTAAGCCATTTTCTCAAATTAATCACACAAACAATAAAATTATTTCACGAAAATTTCACACATATTTAACACAGAAAATAATATTAAAATATTTTTCAGACTAAGATTTGTAGTCCTGAAACCACTATTCCGATTAAAGTCAAAATCGAGCTATTACACTTATCCAGCTTTAATGACCCATTTGAGAGTTGGGTCAAGGTGAATTTGAGAGTCCAATACTTCATTTGGGGTGTCCTATGTTGATTATTTATCAACTCATGTCTTTATGGCTTATGCTATAGAAATGCTACAGCATTGAGCATCAATAAGTGAGCTTTAAGACTATATTCTTTTCTAGTGCTCCAAATTGATTCGAATTGGCAAAAGTATGTAAAATTAGCATGTAATTAAGAAAAAATAGAATTTTATTTTAAATTTATCCAACTTGAAAATTTTGTAATAAAAACTACAGAATTTGCTATCAAGCACTCAAAATTTGCATAAATTACTAGTCAAAAGGTGCTATAAATGTCTATATAATTTTGAGTTATCAAAAACTCATGCTTATTGTGAGTTTTTTTTTTTGAGAATTTTAATTATTACATTATTATGTAAGAGACATCTATTGGGTTAAAGGATTTATTTACCAGTTAGAGTAGTATTTCAGTCCTCTCATTGCTTTTAAGATATAGTAATTTATGGACTGTTAATTTTCTATTCATTCTTTCTCAATGAATTTTTTAAAACTACATTTTTATTGAAATTTAATATTTGGGAACTCTTCCTATAAAATATGTTTATATAATAATCAATCAAAGGTTTATAGAGCTTAGTATAGCCTTGCTAAAGAGTTCCAAAATTTTGGTCTAGGAAATTACAGTAAAAAGACTAATAACTTTTAAAATCAATTCATATTACAATTATAAATAAAATAGATTTTCATGTTCCTTCCATTGAAATTATATATTTGTTTTGCATGCATTGTTATATGTCTAAATTTCTTTATTTTGTATACTAAAATGTTAACTTATTTGCATGGGTTTGAGGGTCTTAAATCCCAGCAAACGCCATTAAGTCCCATTGAAATTATGTATTTGTGTGCATCACTATTATAAATTATGTTCCTACTTTTGTCTTTAGCATTTGCCCACTATTTTTTATTCATTAAACACTTAGGAAGGTGTTAGAGCTTGGAAGCAGGTTGTAATACAAAACCAATAGCCTATTTGTGATAAATTTTGGGCATGTTTTCCGACTTTGTTTTGAGGAGTTATTGGCCTTGGATACTAGTGCATTGCTAGTTTAGATATTGGAAGCTATAGGCCTAGACAATGTTCACATTTATGTATACCATGGAACACCATTGACTAATGATAAGAATGGTTAAGTGATGGATAGAATGGTCAATCTACTTAAGCTGAGAAACTTGGTGATTAGACAACGTAGCAAACAACTAGGGAAACGATATTATCATTTAGGTTTTTGATGTATATTTGTACAACTGAATAATGTGCAAACTACTTTAAAATTTATTGGTATTTTAATACAGATGTTGCCTATTAACTACTTTAATAATCAAAATTGGACTTCAATTTAAATTTCTCCATGTTTATTGTTATATGTGAAACTATAGATCATGAGGCAAATACTAACAAATGGAGGAGCATTAACTCTTATTTCTACTAAAATCAATTTATTTAAAAAATTATAAATCTCAAATTATGGTCTATTTAACACATAATATAATATAATATAAAGAATCTAATTAAAAAATTAATTTGATAAAAAAATATTTAGTTCTAGCCATATGCATTTAAGTGTTACTCCCCTTCTATCCAAATAAAAATTTAACTTGACAAGCTTAAATTTAGTCTTGGTTGTATGCATTCAAGTGTTGCTCCTTCATTAGCTCTTACAATATAACACAATAGCATGGAAAAACTAGTAAAATAACATATTATGAATTTGAAGATCTTTTTTAAGACAAATAAAAAAATTCAATAGTATTTTTACCATATATGATTGAAGATTGAAATTATGAGACATATTGAATGATGGTATCGAATGAGAGAAATTTATTAGGTGAGATTCCTGTAATATTCATACATAACATATACAGAAAAGAAAAGGTTAATCCCTTAATGTTTTATTCAATCAATACATAATTGCCTAATTAATTTACCTTTAAACTATTATCTCATTGATTGAATGGTATTGGATCTATCATTATTGATGTAAAAATCATATCCTCCCCTATTAACAAAAAGAAACATAAAAATAAGTTAATATAATCTAATTAAACGATTCAAATTTGAAATATATACTCAAAATAAATTCATACATACCTTAATCGTTTGTTAATAAGACATGTCATCCTATGTCCAAGTTACTTGCACACACTACACTTTTTTTCTTGTCAAATGATTTTCTCTTGGATTTTTTTGTTTCATGGATTTTGGTTTTCCTTTAGTTGGGACATGCAATAGATCTTTTAAAGTGATATTTGACAAATTTTGATTATCTTGAAATTGAGTTGTGCCTTCCAAATTGCCATCCTCTAAAGTTGTGCCATTTTCACCATCAAACATGGACAAAAGCTCTTCATGAATTTTTTTCAAATTCATAGAAAGATGTTCATATTTCTTACATGATTTTGATCCAAGCTTAGCGATTTCTAAAAATTGCACCATTAAATTATTTCGCATAGAAATTTCAGAAGGTTGTCTTTCAACTTATATAACATCTCAAAACTTTCCATCAATTACTCATTTTTTAGAATTCATTGTCCATCTCTCTAAGATATATTGGGGATCAAGTGCCTTAACTAAAGACTTTTTCACAAACACCACCCAAATATGACTACATAAAATCCTAACAAAGTCAAACTTGAGGCATGAACATATGGCTTTCTTGTTAGATTTTGTGAAAACTACTGCATATGTTGAACCTTCCTTTCCAAAAGGCATCACTCTTTATATATTTTCACCTCCATTTTCATCAAGTTTAACTACCTTTAAAATTTGAATAGAAAAAATTTCTTTCTAAACTTTCAGAAGTATTCTTCTAGTGTAAGTGTTTGCAGCTATGCCTCAACATTGTAACATGTCCTCAAATTTGCTTGAGAGTTCATTATTTTCACATCCTTTTGTTTCTCTTTAACATATCACACATTCAAAGCCTATTCATATTGATTAATGAAATCACTTAGTAATGTGCTAGAACGAACAAAACCTTTAAAAAAATTTTATTCATACACTCACTCCATTGTGTTGTTGACATTCTGGCACAAAACGATTTTCTCAAATATGCAGGCACCCACTTTTAATGATGAATATATAAATCTTCCAACCAATTATTTTTTGTCAAGTCATACTTACAAATAATCTCATTCCATTCTAGGTCAAACTCTTTCGTTGTAATTGTATCACGAATACAATGGTGAAGCGTATCATGAATACAATGGTGAAGCTCATCATGAAACAAAAGGTATTTATTATATATATGTCTCAAATGTTCTAGATGTTTTTTTTTGAGATATGCCAAATGCATGACCTATGACTACCATTAGGTAATACCTAAGAAATTTCCTTACTCATATATTTGTCTATTGGATCTGGTGCCCTAAGTGTAGTATTTTCATCTAAGTACACTTATAATTTTTCGAACAGATTGGTTAATAAAATTATTCATGAATTACATTGATATTTTGTATATTGTCCTCACATGATTTTACACGCAAAGAAAAATGGAAGCAAATGTTGCTCACTGATTGTCTAATGTTTAACTAATATTAAGCAATATTACGTGGTCGGATCGTAATATAAAAAGACAACTTATATTAGTAGGCAAACCTAAGCATGTCTTTAGTCTAATTGGAATGAGCAAACCTATTGAAAAACTAATATGTCATCTATCTAGTCCAACTGGGAAGATGCTTTGTCTTGGGCATCGGAGTAGATGACTCCCAAAAGATAGAGACACAGATGTGATTGACTGGACTGACAGTACATCGAACTGAACCCAAGAAGAATAGATCTTAAAATCGTCTATGGATTTATTCACTTGTGATATTCATAGTGTGGCATACCTAAATCCTGAGTTGATAACAAACTATGTATGTGTGACTTGTACACTTTGATGTAAGTAAAAGCCTAAGTTTGAATAGATAAGAAATTGAAAGTTGGTATGTTGGGTATACGACTTTTGCAGTATGTAACGTCATTCACAATAGTGGAATTCATAGCCTATGACATGGGTAAATGATATTATCTCATTGGCATTACATGATTGATGAAAAGTAAACGTGGTCATGGGTCGTTCGTCTTTGTGATGAATGACTTGATTACTATTTGATAGTAATTGAATTTTCATGAAGGAATATGTAATGGTTACCATGAGATAAAATAGGATCATATTAGGAGAACGAATATTATCCCAAAGATATTAAGGATATCCTATGAAAGTAACACACTTATGACAAAGCCATTGGACGAGCACTAATCGAGTTGCTTTCGTAATGGTATGTTGTTGGGGATAGCTTAGTCACTATACTATAGTAGAATAACTTCATGACTAAATGAGTTTATAATTAATAGGCAGAAATTTGGAACTTAATTATAAATAATTTGAGCCTCAATTGCATACGTCAATCAGTTCCTTCGCTAACTCATTGAAACCAGAAATGAATTACATGTTTAAATTAAAATGAACAGAATGAATATAAATGGAGATATGGAAAACATTCAGAAATGATTATGGTTTTCTCCGAAATTGAGAAATGGAATCATTTGAAAATGAATGTGGTTTTCTCAATATGGAAATGGAAATGAAAATGAGAAATGATTCATTTGTAAATGAACATGGATTGCTCAAAAATGATAAGAAGAATGAGTTTATATTTTTGAGCTATTTTAAAGCCAAAAAATGAAAACAAACCATTTGATCATAGTGAACAAGTTGAATGATAAAATATTAAATATATTTTCTCCGAAATTTTATCATGGGTAAAATAGTTATAATTTTACCGGGGTAAAATTGGGATAAAAATTTATTTAATATAAATATTGAAGTTTATTTTGGGAAGTAAAAAAAAATAAATATTAGGTTGGATTAAATTATAAAGTATTAGGTTAAAATCTCGAAAAATACTTATAATCGGACCCAATATGGTAGAGGCCCAAAAGCCACTTATGTAAATAGGGTGGATGACTAACCCTAGTTAATATTAACTAGGGTTGTTGCCACCTATACTACTAATTAGACAATGAGTTCGTTTTTCTAGTTGAAATAAACTTCTCTAATTCAACAAGGGTTCTACTTTCTCTTCCTATAAATAGATGGCATCGGTAGAGCTATTTACACACAACTTTAAGATATTATTACTCTTTTGAAAAATAGAGAGAATTTATTCTCAACTATTAAATATATTTTTTCAGAATAACAATTTTGTCGGTTTCTATTTTAAAGAGAGAGTTTTCATTTTCACCCCATAAGAGAAAATAATTTCTAGTTATGTGTTTTGATTCAATTGGTTCGAGCCGACACTCGAAGCAGTTCATGGTACGAGAATAGCAGAGAAGATCGTTTGGTTGAAAGTTGGAATGACAAGGATCCATCTATCTGAAACACAGATACGATTTCGGCCTAGGGTTTATTGCTATAAATATCACAAACCATGTTGGTTTATAAATTTTTTATTTTCCGCTATGCAAGAAAACCTTTTTCAAAGCAAATTTTTTCCAACATTGTCATCATCAGTGTTAATAGTAGTTGGTGCATGACCAAGCATTGCCTCAAGCCAAGTGATTAGCAACCATATATAAGATTCTACAATTTGATTAACTAATAAGGCACATCTAAACATTCTTGATTGATGATGATGGTTGACACCAGTGAATGGTACAAAAGATATACATACTGATTTGTAAGATATTTAGCATCAAAAGTGACAACATCTCCAAAATATTGGTATGCCATTCTTGATCTCCCAGCAGCCCAAAAACAATTCCCCATGTGACCACTTTCATCAACTTGAATTGCATAAATGAAACCAGGATTTTTTGTCTGACATTCTTTGAAATACTTGTACAACTTCTGTGCATGCCCTTTTTCAAAAGCTTCTTTCTTTATTTCCTAAATAATTTTGGATATCAATCGACGTACAACCATTATTGTAATAACCACCAGATTCTTGACTTAAAACTGATACAATTTTTCAAGGTGGTACACCAGCTTCATTCAATGTATTGATTAGATTCTTTTAGGTGGTTGTTATTTTTTTATGTCCACGAAGAAAATTTGTACTTCTAGGTGTAAGAAGTTCGTGATTGTGTTTATCTACAAACTTACTTACAATCCATATGGCTTCAACATTCTTCAAACCCATCACCGCTTTGCAACCAATTCTTGTTTCAGCACGTTCCATACATTTTGCATCACTTTTTTGACAATTTTTTTGTCGAAATCCTTCTCTAGAACAAGTGTAATCTACTCCAATTAAATATTTATCAATGCGAGACAATTGAGTATGGCTCTTTCGATACTAAAACCATTTTGTCTCGAATATGCCTTATAACATGTCTTGACGCCTTCTAGGTCATCAAATTGCGTTCTTGTGCATGGTTCTAATGATCCACTATAGGCACAAAATTTTTGAGTCAGTTGCCCGTTAGTGTCTTCAATGGAATCAACATCGATCTCATCTTGTTGTTCAATCCTAATGTTTACTTCATCTTCAAGGAAATTGTTATCAATAATAATGTCACTTCCTATGAATGTATCTCCTGCCATAACTCTGTATTTTTTGTGTGATCAATTACTAATATAAGATTGAAAATAAAATATATACAACGCATATTGATAATTTAAATAAAAGTTATGTATAAAAATATTATTAGTACATATTGAATGACTATCGGTGATTGAGTGGTTTATAAAAATATTATTAGTACATAAAAATTTATTTTATTTGTAATTGTAATATGAATTGATTTTAAAAGTTATTAGTCTTTTTACTGTAATTTCCCATACCAAAATTTTGGAACTCTCTTGCAATGCTAAACTAAACTCAAGGTGGAAATACATATTATAAACCTTTGATTGATTATTATATAAATATATTTTAGAACAAGAGTTCCCAAATATTAAATTTCAATAAAAATATAGTTCAAAAAAAAATTATCGAGAAAGAATTAATAGAAAATTAAAAGTCCGTAAATTACAATGTCTTCAAAACAATGAGAGATTAAACTAGGTATAAGCTTCGCAATATGTATTGGTTTTCTTCTTTTCTTCACATGAAATTTTAGAGAAAATTCTATTATAAAAGAAATTGATTAAACCAAAAAAGTAATAAGAAAAAAAAAGAAAACCAATGTATGCTTTCAACAATGTATAAATCATATATCAAGAAAATCATAACAAGAAAAGAGATTAAAGCTATAGACCAATAGTATAAAATAGAATTTTTACCTTTTTTGAATTGAAATTTGACTGTTGATTTTTCCAATAAACTCTAAGTTTATTTATGTGCTTAAAAATTAAGTTAGGATAATGATTATATAGAGTTGAAGGTATGATAAAATTTTTATGTCCTTAAAAATTAAGGACGTTGCTTTATATCATTGGTGCCTAAAAAATTTTAGTTTTAGGATGATTCTCGAATAATTTATTCTCTTAAAATATTAAAGTAACGGTTATTTGTAGGTAAAATTTTGACGCATATTTAAATGGCAAAAGTAATAAAATATTAAAGTAACAGTTATTTGTAAGTGAAATTTTGACTCGTATTCAAATAACAAAATTATTTTATTTGATCCCATTTTTTTTATTTTACTTATTTTTCAAAAGTAATAGAATTTTGTTCTAACAATATCAATTCTCATTTGATTAGTAAATATAGATTTTTAAAATTTATAAAAATATATTATTTAATGAATTAAAAAATAAATCTATAAAATTGTGTGCAATGCATGTCACATTGGAACTAGTAATTTATAAAATTGTTTCTACTTTTTTACTTACCCATGTTTAAAAAAAGAAGAGGAAAAGAATGGATCTTATAACAATGACAATTTAGTAAATGTGTTTTTAGGTAAATTAACATTCCATTAACTAAACAAAAAAATCTTACATTTCAATCAAATAGGAGAATGTATATGTTAAGTAATCTTGCATATGATAAGCCTATTATTAAAGATAATATTACATTTCGTATGCCAAATATCCGTCATTACTTTTATAAAGTAATTAATTGGAGTTAGTTTTAATTTTAAACAGTTACTTTTATATATGTTATTTTTGTACTGTTGTCGTAAAAAGGAGAAGTTTTAATTCGGTCCACCAGTTTTATCCATGATTTAATTATCATTAGCTTATCTATGGGTTGCAATAGGAGAAAAACAGCATAATCTTTATATTTATTTTTAATCAAATTTAGAATTAAAAATTTGCCAATAATTTTTATAAAAAAATATTTTTTAGGATAAAATTAAAAAAAAAGGTAATTAAATGTGTCCCTACATGCAAATAATGATTATATATTGAGAAAATTATAGAAGCTATAAAGTTTTGACGAGACATCTCTATAAATAGATAAAAATAATGCATCTATTTTAAAATTATGGCACTAACTAAAAACTGTATAAAAAGGAAAAAGTAAAAAACCGAAGAGGGGAAAAGAGAAAAGGAAGTGTCTCCCTTCAAATTATTTTTTTACTTTATTTCCTTCTATCGATTGACTTTTTAATATTTAACATTTATGAAAATATATTTCTTATTTTTATTTTTTCAATTAATTATTTAAAATAATTATTATCTATATGAATACTATATTTAAAACTTAAAAAATTGATTGAGTTAGTGTTGAGAAATAACTGAATATATTTGTTACATAATCAAATTTACCCCACAATATTAAATTGAAGTATTTTATACAGTAACTCTTTTCCTAAATGTGAGAAAAACAATATAGCTGATGTGGCCTTTTTACCATTCATTCCTCTTTAAAAGGCAAGTGCTGGCATGAAAAGAAAGAAGGGAAATTGAAATGGGAATTCAAAGGTGGCATCTAGTTTTAGTTTGGATTTTGTTTGGCTGGGTTAGTGGTGTATGTTCGCTTAGTCGTGCAAGTTTTCCCCTTGGTTTCATCTTTGGAACAGCATCATCATCTTACCAGGTAAATATCTGTGTGAGTTGGTAGGAATAAGATTTGAATTCTGGAGATATTAATTGGTTGGTTTTGAGTGGTGAAAAAGCAGTATGAAGGTGCAGCTAAAGAAGGAGGTAGAGATCCAAGCATATGGGATACTTTCAGTCATAAGTATCCGGGTAATCCTATTATTGCCTTGAAAACTTTCTTACATTTCTCTACCCCACAAATGGTTGGTGTTGTAGGCCAATTTTAGCCCATTTACATCAAAACCCAATTTAGCCTTACCTAACCCACTAAAATTAAATCCAAAACCCAAAATCTTAACTACCCAAAGCCCAATTTACATCAAAACCCCAATGGCCCAAACCCTAAGCCCAAATCAAAATAAAAAAACCTAGCCCACAACTTAAACTTTTCTCAACTAGCCACACCTTTTCCACCACCAACTCCACTAGCCACACCTTCTCCACCACCAAATCCACTAGCCACACTTGCTCCATTACCTACTCCACTAACCACACTTGCTCCACCACCACTTGTACCTACAAATGAAGACATAAACAATAAAAAAATATTTTGTAAATGGCTATATAAGCCTTCTCATATTTTGTAAAAGGGGGGATTTTTTTGGAGAGTTTTGGGGGGGAATTTTTTTTTGGAGAGTTTTTGGGAGAGAAAGTTATTGTAAAGGATTTTTGGAGAGGTTTCTTTTTAAAGTAATTAAGGAGAAGAGTTATTGTGAAGGCTAGTTTTTGGAGTAGCTAGTTTTTTTTGAAGATTAATCAAAGATCAAAGCAAAAGAGGTTTCTTTGTCTATTCTCATTTTAAGTTCTTTGTTTACTTATTGTTTTCCTTTCAATCTTATTTTGTTTCTTTTATACGAAAGTAAAAAAAAAATAAAAGGAGGAAGCTTACCCATTTTTACCGAAAAAGTTTTTTTGAGGTCCGGCTGCCGTGTACGGTGGCGCCGGCGGTGGTCCGGCGACCGGACGATGGCCGACTTTGTGGCCGAAAATCATCCACCCTCTCCCTCTCTCTCCTTTTTTGTTATTATTATATTTCTTAATATTATATTATATATATTCTTTTAATATATTAGGTATATTTTAAATTCTATATTACGTATATATATATTTTATACTATTTTATTTATATATCTTTAATATTATATTATTTATATATATATTTTTCTACATGTTATCTTATGTATATATCTTAACTATATTATGTATATATTTTTAACACTATATTATGTACATATTTTTAATATTATCACGTATTTATTTTTTATATATGTACATATTGATGTAGTATTATTAATAGTATTTTTTTTAAACATCGTTATTATTTCTAATATATATTATGTACATCTTTTTTATTTCTATTTTATTTTTTATTTTTCAATATTAATTATTATTATTCTAATATTTTGATATTTTAATATTTTATATTTTATATATTTTATTATTCACATCATTGTTCGCATTTTTTGACAATAATATTCTTGGATTTTTTTACTATCATTTTAAAAACTTTTTACATTTTAATTTTAAGAATAAGGCAATGTATCAATTTTAACATTAAGTCATTGATTTCATCGCTATGTTGGGTGAAATTAATCGGCTCGTGTTAAAAACGGGACGTCCTTCTAAAAAACAAAAAAAAAACTTGCAACTTCTCATTTCCTTCAATCGGATCACACTTAAATGTCAAATTGAATTCGTATTTTTGAAAATCAAGACAACATGTGTTTAATAAGATACCAATTTTGGGCGTCGCGAGGGTGCTAATACCTTCCTCGCGCGTAACCGACTCCCGAACCCTAAATTTTCTCTGGATTTTAACGTAGACCTAAACTTAGCCTTTTATTTGTTTTAATAAGAGATCTAATAGGTGTCCGATCACACCTAGGAAAAAGGATCGGTGGCGACTCCCTGTTTATTTCAAAAATCAAACGTCAAATTTCAAACTTTTTTTCAATAAATCGCCACAATTAGCGACCAAGCTAAGCTAAAATTTTTACATCGCTACAGCTGGCGACTCCACTGGGGACAGCCTTTTTGAGAGTCGTGTCTGGAATTAAACACGTTTTGTCAAAATTTTCAAATTTCCTTGTTCAAAGTAAATATTTGGTCGTGATCCGAAAATCTCGTTTTCAAAATTCATGCATTTGTATCGTGCTGTAAATATTTCTTCTAACTTGCTTATTTGGTTGTTTTTCAGTTTTCAATTTTTATGGTTTTAATTTTGGCTTAGTTTCTTTAAGTGAAACGTAAAGGTTTATGAGTTGTTCCCCACACACCGTGCACTTGCATTTTCGCATAACATGAGCTCTCTACCCGGGCTCCGTCTGTTTAAGTGAAAGTAAACGCTACGCCTTCGTGAGTTAACTCGTCCCTCCGCACAGGCTAGTGAATACTTTCGGGTTACATATGATTTATGCTTTCGTGAGTTAACTTGTCCCTCCGTATAGGCATAAGTAAATGTAATCCCTCAAATTGATCTCGTAACCCTATGATGGGCCATGACCGAGGCTCTGTACTAATCTTAGTAGATGACAGTATAGATGATTCGAGTACCCATCTAGAACCAAAACCGCATATAGTGAACCATACGAGCCATCCAACTAGAGCCATGCTGAACCTCCGTCCGTTTAGTAGTCACCAAAATAAGTGCACGGGAGGAGCGCCTCTTACCTTTTGCACTTTCGCTTTCTATGCAAGGGAATCGAGTCCATTGGACCAAGTAGCTTAATTTGTTAGATTTTCCATAATTTTTCTCTGATCATATGTGTTTTGCTAACCAATGTTGTTTGTCTGTATTTCTATTTTTCATCATGCATCATAGACATCTTGTTAGGAAAGGGTTGATTAGAGATTGGTTGCCAAAAAGGGGTTTCTGATAGAGGAGTCAATTACACGAGTGACCGAAACGTTGTGTAATAGACTCCTTTGATTAAGGAAATGCCTAAATAGGGGCTATCTGGAAATTAACACCAAATTTTTGCATATTCATTCATGACTGACATTCATTTGACATTCATGCATTCATTCATGCATCAATTCATTCATTGCATATCCCATACTCGTTCGCTGAGGTTAAAACGTACAATTCGCAGTTGCAAGACTTCTAGACTGGAACCACGTCATCTATATAAAACGCGCCGACAAGCTAGAGTAATGGAGGATGAATTCAATGAGAGAATTGAAAGGATGGAAAGGGCTCAAAAGGAATTACAAGAGCAACTAGCCAAATCGTAACAAGAGACGAGAGACCTAATGGTGAGATCTCGAGAGGAATCACTCGAGCAAAGAGATCAGATGGCTAAAATGGTGGAAATGATGACAACTTTGGTCAAAGGAAAAGGACCCATGCAGAACTCCGATGTTATGGAACCTCGGTCAAGAATTTACCACGATCAGGATCCACTCTATCCCCCGGGATTCACTCCACCGCCCGCGTATACAACACAAAGAGGGTATACTCAAGGGGAACCCACAGGCTTGGAACATCGACCTATGCCACCCGCTCCACCCACTAATTTAGGGTAAAGAATATTCGCGTCGAACCCAGGGGCTAGTCCTGCTGATCCACTAGTTCCAGATCTGGATGACCCAGCAGAGGTAGCCAAGTTGAAATTGGATAACCATGACGCAAAATATAGGAGTCTAGAGGAAAGACTCAAAGCAATAGAAGGCACTGAAGTCTTCTCCGCACTAGGTGCCAAGGAACTCAGTTTGGTACCTGATCTAATTTTTCCTCCGAAGTTCAAAGTGCCTGATTTTGAGAAGTGTGATGGGACAATGTGCCCAAAAGCACATCTCATTATGTTTTGTTGAAAAATGACCGGTTATGTGAACGAGGATAAACTACTCATACGTTGCTTTCAAGATAGTCTAACAGGGTCAGCTCTTCGGTGGTACAACCAACTTAGTAGAGAAAAGATTCGATCCTGGAAGGACTTGGCGTCTGCATTCTGCGAGCAGTACAAGCATGTATTAGACATGGTGCCAGACCGGATGACCTTGCAAATGATGGAGAAAAAGCCATCAGAGACCTTCAGACAGTATGCGCAGAGATGGAAAGACGTCTCGGCCCAAGTGGAGCCCCCATTAACAAAAACGGAGATAACCGTTCTCTTTATCAACACCTTAAAGGCGCCGTTTTATGACAAACTAGTGGGAAGTGCCACGAAGGAGTTTGCGGATATTGTAATATCTGGTGAGCTCATAGAGAATGCCGTCAAGAGCGGTAGAATGGAAGGTTCAGAAGGTTCAGAAAGGGCAGCGCCTATGAAGAAGAAAGAACCAGAAGCCCATATGGTGGGAATAGAAAACCGTTATGCCCCTAATCCATATCCAAATCAACCCTGACCTCGAAATTATCCACCTCCAAATTTCTATTATCCTCCTCAAACCCCTTACTACCAAGCACCACATCCGTCCTACCCCGTATACGCCATGAACAACCAAAGACCCGTCACCACTTTTTCACAAAACACTGCACCAGTTCAAAACCAACCCAGAAACGAACCAAGACCAACAAGGCCCAACCCCGAGAGGCCACAATTTACTCCTATCCCTGTGTCGTATGGGGAATTGTACCCAAAACTCTTGGAGAAACAATTGATATCTCCCTATTACATGACCCCCTTAAACCTCCATACCCGAAATGGTACGATCCAAACGCTAGTTGTGCATACCATGCGGGGAACCAGGGGCATTCTACTGAGAACTGTCTTGCTTTCAAAAGGCGAGTTCAAGGGCTCATCGATGCGGGCATTTTGCGATTTGATGGTACTGACAGTACGACCGGGAATCCATTCCCAAACCACACCGAAGGGAATGTGAGCGCAGTAGGAGAGGAAAATGAACGGCAAAGTAGAAGATGGGTTTCTGAAATAAGAACACCTCTGCAGAAAATCTGGGAGGTACTAGTTGAAAAAGAGTTGCTCTATCGTCTTGACGGAGTATTCGAAGGAAAAGATGCAAAAGGTCACAGTTTTTGTGAGTTCCATGGCGTTGAAGGGCACGACATTCAGTCCTGCGACGAGTTCAGAGGATTACTGCAAAGTATGATGGATAACAAGGAGATTGGGATCTTTTATAAAAGCGAGGAGGCCGATAGAGGAAAAATATGCGCTTCTGACAATCAATCATCGGGTTTCCTAAATAGCGCCGACCGACCGTTAATAATTTATTATGACGCGAAGAAAGAGGCGGTGAAGCCAAAAATGATAATCGAAGTACCATCTTTTTTCCCTTATAAGAACAACAAAACAGTACCGTGGAGATATGAAGTTAATATCGTTACACTGGAAGTTGAAAAGTCCAAAGCCATAATTGAAGATGTTGGGGAGGTAGGTCATTTTACTCGAAGTGGATGATGCTATTCTAAAGAAGTTGAACCGGTAAAGAAAAGTAGTGACTCGAAGCAAAAAGGGAAAGCAGTGATGCATGAGGTCGAAGTCGAGCAAGAAATTCCACCCGTGCAAGAAACTAAAAAGCCTATGAATGAGGAAGAAGCTCAAGAATTATTGAAATTTATTAAGCACAGCGAATATAGTGTGGTGGAACAACTGAGCAAGCAGCCAGCACAAATCTCAGTTCTATCTCTACTGTTAAATTCAGAGCCATACCGGAACGCTTTATTGAAGGTGTTAAATCAAGCTTACGTGGCCAACAACATATCTGTCGAAAAGCTTGATAGGTGGGTAAACAATCTGAATGCGGACAACTTCATCTTTTTTAGTGATGATGAGATATCGCTAAATGGTAGAGGTTCGGCGAAAGCGCTACATATCACGACCCGCTGCAAGGGCTACATAATACCGAACGTACTCATCGATAATGGGTCAGCATTAAATGTTATGCCATTGGCTACACTTTCTAGAATACCGATAAATTTGTCCTACTTAAAGCCCTGTCATTCCACGGTAAGGGCATTCGACGGGACGAGGCGTGAAGTCATGGGAAAGATCGAAATCCCTTTGGAAGTATGCCCCTACATCTATGAGGTCGAATTCCAAGTCATGGACATTACACCCTCTTATAACTACCTTTTGGGAAGACATTGGATTCATTCTGCTGGAGCAGTCCCATCATCCCTCCATCAAAAAGTGAAATTCATCATGGATGGCTGTTTGGTCACAGTCGAGGGTGAAGAAGACATCATCGCATCTATCTCTGCTGATGCGCCATACCTGGAAGTAAGCAAGGATGCAGTGGAATGTTCCTTTCGATCCCTTGAATTCATCAATGCCACTTTCGTTGCTGAGGGAAATAGAATTTCGATGCCAAAACTGTCGAGAAATACCAGAATGGGTGTCAAGTTGACCGTAGGAAGGGGAGCTCGTGCGAGAAGAGGTTTAGGGAGACATCTGCAAGAAATAGTGAGGGCTTTAAAGCCAGTGCACCACAAGGCCCGATACGGTTTGGGGTTCCAGCCTGACATGCGCCAAAGAAGAAGACAGTGGAAGAAGGATCAAGAGAGAAGAATTGCAAGAACTTTGGGCGAGAACCAGAATGGGAACCAATAGAGTACCCTCCTCTGTCAAAAACATTTACATCTGCGGGAATGATGTACCCTGGACAAGAGGATCCACGAAACATGCTGGGATTAATTGAAAAGGATTTTCAGAATGCTAGTATAAATGTCATTGACAAAGAAGCTGGTGCAAGTAAAGATGTCTCGAGGATACGCCATTGCCCTCCTGGTTTCATGTTGAACAATTGGATTGCTGAGGAGCTTCTTGTAGTTTATAAGCCTTCAGAGTAATGCCAAACATCAACCTTCTATTGTGTCCTTAGATATAATAGAGTTCTTTTGTAAGAGTTTGCATTCGCTCTTTATCATTTAAATGAATTTCAATGAAAATGTATTTTGTCATGATTTTTCGCATTATCACTAATTTCATAATCATTTTCTCATTTCATAGCCTATCCTTACATTTGCCTCATTGCCATGACATAACATTTTGTTTGTTGTTTCCAATACTTGGATGTCCCCCGATAGCTTTCTTTTCCATTCAACTTTCAGGTGCTCAAATATTGACGACATGAATAAGCCCGTTACGAATCTTGAAATTGATGTTGAGAAGTCTGTTTGCTTAGGAGAATTTGAAGCCGAAGAAAATGCTGAAGATTATGTCTCGTCTCCTGAATTGTTAAGAATGGTGGAACAAGAGGATAAACAGGTTCTGCCTCATGAAGAATCTGTAGAAACAATAAATTTGAGCACTGAAGAGAGGAAACAAGAAGTGAAGATTGGGACTTCTATTTCAAAAAGTACCAGGCGTAGTTTGATCATTTTACTCCGCGAATACAAAGATGTTTTCGAGTGGTCATACCAGGACATGCCAGGGCTAGATGAAGATTTAGTGGTCCATAAGCTCCCATTAAAGCCAGAATGCAAGCCCATCCAGCAAAAATTAAGACGGATGAGGCCCGAAATGCTGTTGAAAATAAAAGAGGAAGTCAAGAAGCAATTTGACGCTGGCTTCCTACAAGCCTCCAAATATCCAGAATGGGTGGCTAACATAGTCCCGGTACCAAAGAAAGATGGAAAAGTGCGAATGTGCGTGGATTATCGTGACCTGAATCGAGCAAGCCCAAAAGATAATTTTCCCTTGCCACATATTGACACGTTGGTGGACAACACAGCAAAACATTCATTGTTTTCTTTCATGGATGGATTCTCGGGGTATAATCAGATCAAGATGGCTTCTGAGGATATGGAGAAAACTACCTTCATAACAATGTGGGGAATGTTCTGCTACAAGGTGATGCCATTCGGGTTAAAGAATGCTGGGGCAACATATCAGAGGGCTATGGTGACGTTATTCCATGACATGATGCATAAAGAAATAGAGGTCTACATCGATGATATGATTGCTAAATCTCGAGGAGAAGAAGAGCATGTAATGAACCTCAAGAAGTTGTTCGAAAGGCTGAGAAAGTTTCAGCTAAAGCTTAATCCAGCCAAATGTACATTCGGGGCTACCTCGGGAAAGTTGCTAGGCTTCATTGTCAGTGCAAGAGGTATCGAAGTTAATCAAGATAAAATAAAAGCCATCCAAGAATTACCACCTCCGCGCACGCAAAAGGAAGTCAGGGGATTTTTAGGGAGGTTGAATTACATTGCTCGATTCATTGCTCAACTTACCAATCAGTGCGACCCAATTTTTCGACTCCTTCAAAAACATAACCCGGGAGAATGGAACGAGGAGTGCCAAGTGGCCTTCGATAAGATAAAACGGTATTTGTCTAATCCTCCTGTGCTAGTACCACCGACCCCTGGAAAACCCTTAATTTTGTACCTGACCGTGTTTGAAAACTCAATGGGTTGCGTACTGGGGCAACATGATGAGTCAGGGAGAAAAGAAAAGGCGATCTACTACCTCAGCAAAAAGTTCACTGAATATGAGGCAAAATATTCGTCCATTGAGAAATATTGTTGCGCTCTGGTTTGGGTAGCTCGGAGACTCAGACAATATATGTTGTATCACACGACATGGCTAATTTCAAAGCTGGACCCAATAAAATACATGATGGAATCGCCGGCACTATCAGGAAGAATGGCACGATGGCAGCTCCTCCTTTCGGAATATGACATTGCCTATGTAAGTCAGAAGTCAATAAAAGGGAGCGCAATAGCTGACTTCTTAGCAACTCGAACGACAGAGGAATATGAGCCTTTAAGATTTGATTTCCCAGACGAAGACTTAATGTGCATCACAGAAATAGAATCCGAGTCATCAAAAGAGAAGTCATGGAAGATGTGCTTTGATGGTGCGTCAAATGCTTTAGGGCATGGAATTGGAGCAATCCTGGTATCACCAGACGGGAATCATTATCCGTTCACTGCAAGACTAAACTTCTTCTGTACCAATAATATCGCAGAATATGAGGCCTGTATCATGGGGCTTCGTGCAGCTATCGAACGAAACATTAAGATCTTGGAGGTGTACGGGGACTCAGCCCTAGTGATTTACCAAATCCGTGGAGAATGGGAAGTGAGAGACTCAAAATTGATTAAGTACAGCGATTTAGTGGCTGGATTGATCAAGGAATTCAAAGAAATAACTTTTCATTACTTCCCACGAGAAGAGAACCAACTGGCTGATGCCCTAGCCACTTTGGCTTCAATGTTCAAAGCAAGTAGAGAAGCAGAAATAATGCCCCTCAAAATGAGCATATACGAGGTCCCTGCACACTGTTGTAGCATTGAGAAAGAAGTAGACGGACGACATTGGTTCCATGATATCTTAGAATATACCAAGAATCAAAGGTATCCCGAACAAGCAAATGAGAACGATAAAAGAACAATTAGAAGAATGGCAGCAGGATTTGTTCTTGATGGGGATATCCTGTATAAAAGAGGAAAGGATCAGATGCTTTTGAGATGTGTGGATGATGTTGAAGCCAGAAAAATACTTGAAGAGGTCCATGAGGGAATTTGCAGAACGCATGCCAATGGTTTCAATATGGCCAGAAAGATCATGAGACTCGGTTATTATTGGCTGACAATGGAAAGTGACTGCATCAATTTTGCCAGAAAATGCCACAAATGTCAAATCTACGGCGATAAAATTCATGTAGCCCTTTCACCCCTTCATGTCATGACTTCTCCGTGGCCTTTTTTTATGTGGGGCATGGATGTCATAGGGCCAATTTCTCCAAAAACTTCAAATGGACATCGATTCATTTTTGTGGTTATCGATTACTTCACAAAATGGATTGAAGCCGCTTCGTTTGCCAATGTGACGAAGACTGCAGTGTGCAAGTTTTTGAAAAAGGAAATCATTTGCCGATATGGTTTGCCTGAAAGAATCATCTCAGATAATGCCACGAATCTGAACAATAAGATGATGAAAGAAGTGTGCGAGTAGTTCCAAATAAAGCATCATAATTCCTCGCCCTATCGCCCAAAGATGAACGGGGCTATTGAAGCAGCTAACAAGAACATTAAGAGGATCATTGGGAAAATGACTGAGACATATAAAGATTGGCACGAGAAACTTCCATTTGCTTTGTTTGCATATCACACATCTGTGCGAACATCTACGGGAGCAACTCCTTTCTCTCTAGTCTATGGAATGGAAGCTGTGCTACCTATCGAGGTTGAGATCCCCTCTCTGCGAGTATTGATGGAATTAAAGTTAGAAGAAGCAGAATGGGTTCGAGCTCGATATGATCAGTTGAACCTCATTGAAGAAAAACGTCTAAGGGCAATTTGTCACGGGCAAATGTACCAAAAGAGAATGATCGCAGCCCATGACAAGAAGATACGACCAAGAGAGTTCCATGAAGGAGAACTCGTTCTGAGAAAGATTCACCCAATACAAAAAGACCTGCGAGGAAAATGGGCACCAAATTGGGAAGGACCATACGTTGTAAAAAAGGCATTCTCAGGAGGAGCTTTAATCCTTACCGAGATGGATGGGAAGGAGTTACCGAATCCGGTGAATTCAGATGCGGTGAAGAAATATTATGCTTAAGATGAAAACCCGAAAAGGGCATCTAAAAAAAAGGATCAGGGCGAAAACCCGAAAAGGGCGTCTTGATTAGTACAAAAAGATTAGGATGAAAACCCGAGAGGGCGTCCTAATGAAACAAACCTGGCAGTCGAACGATAGGTCAAGTAGTGAGACTACAGTATTTGAAGCACTTCTGAAAGCTCGAAATTTTCTACGCAAGAAGCCATGCTCGAAAAGATTATTGATTGAGGAACGTGGAAGAGTTCATGTGTTGAATATCTAGAGCATTTGTATCCGTTGAATACGACCTTTTCTTTCTTTTTGACATTTTTACTCTCATTGGTTAACTTTCTTTGTTTGCCACATTTGAAATAAAGGAATATGAGATATCCTTTTTATCCCTACCTGACCATTTTCATGCATCTCATTATGTGTTTATTTAATGATAAATAGTGAAATGACATACTCTAAACAAAAGAAATGTCAAGCATTACCCGGATAAGAATTCGATAAGTGCAAGATCTTCAAAGCAAGAACAAAGTTTAACCAAGGGCAAAAGGGTGATATCTGAGAAACGTCGATTACTCGTAAAACTCGAAGACAGGTATGAGGCCTGAAGAGAAGGTTGAGAATCAAAGCAATGAACGCAGATCCTCAACAATCATGGCGAAAATGACATACGACCAATATGCTTAAGGAGCACTGCATAATCATGTAGGCATAAAGGCATTTAAGACAAAGATGTGCATATCATGATGACATCATGCATGGCATATACAGGTAATCCAGTAAAGCAAGAAATCTTGAATGAAAGTCGCACTGAATCAAAGGAAAAGATACCCGAGTTCTACCAAAGGACTGGTTTTGGTATTTTGATGTTTAATATTCATGCTTTCCAAGGAAAATCAACTCATATTGCGAGAGATGAGTTGAGCCTCAAGACACGTTGAGGTATTTTTAATTTTGTTTTTTTCAAAATCAACTCATATTGCGAGAAGTGAGTTGAGCCTCGGGACACGCCGAGGTATTTTTAGTTTATGTTTTAAATTGACTCATATTGCGAGAGGTGAGTTAAGCCTTTTAATTTTTGTTTTTCAAAATCAACTCATATTGCTAGAGGTGAGTTGAGCCTCAGGACACGCTGAGGTAATTTCAATTTCTGTTGTTAAAAAAAAATCAACTCATATTGCGAGAAATGAGTTGAGCCTCAGGACACGCTGAGGTAATTTCAATTTCTGTTTTCAAAATTCAACTTATATTGCGAGAAATGAGTTGAGCCTCAAGACACGTTGAGGTATTTTAAATTTCTGTTTTCAAAAAAAAAATCAACTTATATTGCGAGAGGTGAGTTGAGCCTCGGTTCACATGCTGAGGTATTTTCAATTTCTGTTTTTTAAAAAAAATCAACTCATATTGCGAGAGGTGAGTTGAGCTTCAGATTACACACTGTGGTATTTTTTTCAATTCATATTGCGAGAGGTGAGTTGAGCCTCAGGACACGATGAGGTAATTTCAATTTCTGTTTGTCAAGAATCAACTCATATTGCGAGAGGTGGGTTGAACCTTTTAATTTCTACTTTTTCAAAATCAGCTCATATTGCAAGAGGTGAGTTGAGCCTCGGGGCACGCTGAGGTATTTTCAATTTTTGTGTTTTAATTTCAACTCATATTGCGAGAGTTGAGTTGAGCCTCAGGACACGCTGAGGTATTTTCAATTTTCGTTTTTTTAATTTATGTTTCAAAAAAAATCAACTCATATTGCGAGAAGTGAGTTGAGCCTCAAGACGCTGAGGTAATTTCAATTTTTGTTTGTCAAAAATCAACTCATATTGCGAGAGGTGAGTTGAGCCTCAGGACACGCTGAGATATTTTCAAATTCTATTTTTATCAAAAAAATCAACTCATATTGTGAGAGGTGAGTTGAGCCTCGGGACACGCTGAGGTATTTTCAATTTTTACTTTTTAAAAGAATCAACTCATATTGCGAGAGGTGAGTTGAGTCTCGGGCCACACGTCGAGGTCCTTTCAAATTCTATTTTTAATTTCTTTTTTTTAATTTATGTGTTTCAAAAAAATCAGCTCATAATGCGAGAGGTGAGTTGAACCTCAAGACGATGAGGTGTTTTCCATTTCTATTTTCAATTTCTGTTTTAATTCAAAAAATCAACTCATATTGTGAGAGGTGAGTTGAACCTCAAGTCACATTGAGGTATTTTCAATTTATCATCAAAAAATCAACTCATATTGCGAGAGGTGAGTTGAACCTCAGACCCATTGAGGTATTTTCAATTTCTGCTCAATTTATGTTTTTCAAAAATCAACTCATATTGCGAGAGGTGAGTTGAGCCTCACATGCTGAGGTGTTTTCAATTTCTAGTTTTCAAAAAATCAACTCATATTGCGAGAGGTGAGTTGAGCCTTGGCTTACACGCTGAGGTATTTTTCAATTTCTGTTTGTCAAAAAAATCAACTCATATTGTGAGAGGTGAGTTGAGTCTCGGCTCACATGCTGAGGTCTTTTTAATTTCTGTTTTTTCAATTTATATTTTTCAAAAATCAACTCATATTGCGAAAGGTGAGTTGAGCCTCGGGACACGCTGAGGTAATTTCAATTTCTGTTTGTCAAAAATTAACTCATATTGCGAGAGGTGAGTTGAGCCTCGGCTCACATGCTGAGGTCTTTTCAATTTCTGTTCTTCAATTTCTGTTCGTAAAAAAAATCAACTCATATTGCGAGAGGTGAGTTGAGCCTCAGGACACGCTGAGGTATTTTTAAATTTCTGTTTTTCAAAAAAATCAACTCATATTGCGAAAGGTGAGTTGAGCCTCGGGACACGCTGAGGTAATTTCAATTTCTGTTTGTCAAAAATTAACTCATATTGCGAGAGGTGAGTTGAGTCTCGGCTCACATGCTGAGGTCTTTTTAATTTCTGCTTTTCAATTTCTGTTTTTTTCAATTTATATTTTTCAAAAATCAACTCATATTACGAGATGTGAGTTGAGCCTTGGGTTCACATGTCGAGGTATTTTCAAAATCTACTTTTGCGAGAAGTGAGTTGAGCCTTTGCTCACGTGCTGAGCTATTTTCAATTTCTGCTTTTCAAAAGAATCAACTCATATTGTGAGAGGTGAGTTGAGCCTTTGCTCACGTGCTGAGCTATTTTCAATTTCTGCTTTTCAAAAAAATCAACTCATATTGCGAGAGGTGAGTTGAGCCTCGGGTCACACGCTGAGGCGTTTTCAATTTCTGCTTTTCAAAAATCAACTCATATTGCGAGATGTGAGTTGAGCCTTGGGTTTACATGTCGAGGTATTTTCAAAATCTACTTTTGCGAGAGGTGAGTTGAGCCTTGGCTCACGTGCTGAGCTATTTTCAATTTCTGTTTTTAATGTCTAGTTTTACAGAGTCAATTCATATTGCGAGAAATGAGTTGAGCTCAGGATAACATGCCGAGTAAAGAATCAATATTAGAGCTGATTGAAGACACCAGATTTTGTCTCCCTGAAGTTGCAGTGGAGTTGATCGAGGATATCAGATCTTGCCTTTCTAAAGTGGCAGAAGAGAAGACCCAAAACCTTATCTCACTGAAGCGATAGAAGAGCATATTGAATTACATTGGAACAGATTGAAGCTATAAGGCATATCTCCGAATTTGCAGTGGATTGAACCAAAGCTACAAGATGCGATGGACTGGAAAGAGACTACCTGGATGAGAAGAGCACCAAAGAAGTCCATACTTAGCAAGACTGGGCAAAATTGGCCTTTCTTTATATCTTTGCTCTATTCTCGTTACACGATAATAAGAAAAGAGGGGCAGCTGTTGTAGGCCAATTTTAGCCCATTTACATCAAAACCCAATTTAGCCTTACCTAACCCACCAAAATTAAACCCAAAACCCAAAATCTTAACTACCCAAAGTCCAATTTACATCAAAACCCTAATGGCCCAAACCCTAAGCCCAAATCAAAATAAAAAAAACCTAGCCCACAACTTAAACTTTTCTCAACTAGCCACACCTTTTCCACCACCAACTCCACTAGCCACACCTTTTCCACCACCAACTCCACTAGCCACTCCTTTTCCACCACCAACTCCACTAGCCACACCTTCTCCACCACCAAATCCACTAGCCACACTTGCTCCATTACCTACTCCACTAACCACACTTGCTCCACCACCACTTGTACCTACAAATGAAGACATAAACAATAAAAAAATATTTTGTAAATGGCTATATAAGCCTTCTCATATTTTGTAAAAGGGGGGGATTTTTTTGGAGAGTTTTGGGGGGGAATTTTTTTTGGAGAGTTTTTGGGAGAGAAAGTTATTGTAAAGGATTTTTGGAGAGGTTTCTTTTTAAAGTAATTAAGGAGAAGAGTTATTGTGAAGGCTAGTTTTTGGAGAAGCTAGTTTTTTTTGAAGATTAATCAAAGATCAAAGCAAAAGAGGTTTCTTTGTCTATTCTCATTTTAAGTTCTTTGTTTACTTATTGTTTTCCTTTCAATCTTATTTTGTTTCTTTTATACGAAAGTAAAAAAAAAAATAAAAGGAGGAAGCTTACCCATTTTTACCGAAAAAGTTTTTTTGAGGTCCGGCTGCCGTGTACGGTGGCGCCGGCGGTGGTCCGGCGACCGGACGATGGCCGACCTTGTGGCCGAAAATCATCCACCCTCTCCCTCTCTCTCCTTTTTTGTTATTATTATATTTCTTAATATTATATTATATATATTCTTTTAATATATTAGGTATATTTTAAATTCTATATTACGTATATATATATTTTATACTATTTTATTTATATATCTTTAATATTATATTATTTATATATATATTTTTCTACATGTTATCTTATGTATATATCTTAACTATATTATGTATATATTTTTAACACTATATTATGTACATATTTTTAATATTATCACGTATTTATTTTTTATATATGTACATATTGATGTAGTATTATTAATAGTATTTTTTTAAACATCGTTATTATTTCTAATATATATTATGTACATCTTTTTTATTTCTATTTTATTTTTTATTTTTCAATATTAATTATTATTATTCTAATATTTTGATATTTTAATATTTTATATTTTATATATTTTATTATTCACATCATTGTTCGCATTTTTTGACAATAATATTCTTGGATTTTTTTACTATCATTTTAAAAACTTTTTACATTTTAATTTTAAGAATAAGGCAATGTATCAATTTTAACATTAAGTCATCGATTTCATCGCTATGTTGGGTGAAATTAATCGGCTCGTGTTAAAAACGGGACGTCCTTCTAAAAAACAAAAAAAAACTTGCAACTTCTCATTTCCTTCAATCGGATCACACTTAAATGTCAAATTGAATTCGTATTTTTGAAAATCAAGACAACATGTGTTTAATAAGATACCAATTTTGGGCGTCGCGAGGGTGCTAATACCTTCCTCGCGCGTAACCGACTCCCGAACCCTAAATTTTCTCTGGATTTTAACGTAGACCTAAACTTAGCCTTTTATTTGTTTTAATAAGAGATCTAATAGGTGTCCGATCACACCTAGGAAAAAGGATCGGTGGCGACTCCCTGTTTATTTCAAAAATCAAACGTCAAATTTCAAACTTTTTTTCAATAAATCGCCACAATTAGCGACCAAGCTAAGCTAAAATTTTTACGTCGCTACAATTGGTTTCTGATGCGGATCACCCCTACTTTGCACACTTCTTCTTCTTCCCTCCTAACTTCGACGGTAGTCACCAGCTACACTCTTTACACAAATCCTTTCAATAATCAAATCACAACTTGAAAATTTTTGTTTTTTTTTCTCCCATTAGTAATAAAACATATTATGATCTTTTTTACTGTAAAATCGTAACGTGGAATTAAAATTTGTCATTATATTTTACTTTAATTGATTTTTATTTTTATGTTTATAAAATTAAAGGTAAATTTACAACTATGATTTAATTTTACATTAAAATTTATAGCTTTACATTTATTTGATTGAATTTTATCCCTAAACTCAATTTTAAGTTAAAGTAACTCGAATATAATTTAATGACACTTTTTTTTGTATTTTATCTTAATATTTAACATCAATATAATGTCAAAATTAATAAAAATGATTATTTTATAAAACAATATTTACTTTATATATATTTTATTTTTCAAGTATATGTTTCATTAATTTAAAAATTCTAAGCTAATTTATTGATTTTTGATGTTTTATAAATTAACTTATTATTAACTATTGAAATACAATATTTGAAAGAGGTTTTATCATTAAATTTGTTTTCAAATATTCAAAATTAATATTGATCAGTAATAGAATTTAATTAACAACAATGAAAGTTGGTGGAAAAAAATAATAAAACTTTAAAATTTAGTAATATAATTCAATAATATAAAAATTAAGTGTCGAATTTACTCATATTTAAAGAAAAACCAACAGCAAATATCAATAAAAATAAAATATAATTGCAGAATTTTGATATTTATCTAATGATGAATTTGCAATAACAATATTTGAATTATTTAAAATAGTATGGTAAAAAAATTAATAGTATTTTAACACATAATTATCGAGCCAGTTGTTTTAAATTTTTTAGCAAACATAATTTTTAATATTTTTAGATAATTTGGTAAAAAAAATTAGCTTTATTTAAAATAGTATGGTAATTTAAAAAAGAAGAATCATATTTTTAATATAATTACTCATCATTAATTTGAATTTATGTTAAATAAGTAGTTGAAATTAATAAATTTTACGTATAGTATTGATTAATAAATAGAAAGTCATTCATTAATATTATCAACATTATATAATATTAAATTTTATATTTTATATTTTAATAATATTATACTAATTTATATAAGAATCACATACCCGTATATGCTAATTAATGTTTATTATATAGTATACTTGTACTATCACGTGGAGTAGATTTTTGTTATTGTATGAGAATTTATTGGTATTATTAATTTTTTTAAATTATATAATTATTTTAGGTTTTGATTTCTCAGTTTATTGTAATATATTTCTTTTTTTTTGCATAAATATTAAAATAATGATAAGATAAATTTAGTTATAATTAATGGCTGGAGTGTGAAGCAAAATGAGTTGTAAAATCTAGTTATTATGAATCTAAGATTATCTTCTATTCATTTTTTGATAAGTCAAAAAGTTTTATTGTTACTTTGAACTTTTAATTTGGTCCACTACAAACAGCCGTAGGCATAATCTATTTTAATCATCTCTCCCTACATGAATTTATTAACCTATAAAGTTTTGACGAGACATCTCTAAAATATTATATCTATATTAAAATTATGGCACTAACTAAAAATCATTAAGGGGAAATGAAGAAAAGAGTCTCCCAATGCCACTTCAATTTCTTTTACTAATTAATACAATTTGTTTCCTTCTGTTAAAACTATCACCTTTTTATTTTTATTTATTTATTCACAACTTTACTTATTTAATACAATTCATATCATTGTCTTGTATCTTTACAACACAATTATTTGATCAATAATTATAGTTTACCAATTTTTTTATATGATAAAATATTTTTATTATAAGCTACTAGCACCTGAGCAAAATTCGATTTGACTAAAAAATTTAATTTTTGAATTAACTAAATTGAGTTATTGAAATTTTTTAGTTTTATGAAT
This sequence comes from Gossypium hirsutum, assembly GCF_007990345.1. NCBI lineage: Eukaryota > Viridiplantae > Streptophyta > Magnoliopsida > Malvales > Malvaceae > Gossypium > Gossypium hirsutum. The sequence continues at coordinate 29,463,633 of NC_053442.1, forward strand.
AAACTCAAACAAGTATTTTTTTTTTGTTCAACTCAAGTTGAATTTTATAACTAGAATAAGTCAAATAATTTGAATAACTCGAATAACAAATTTTTGTAAATACCCATTGGTTCCCTATCACTTTTTTTTAAAAAAGAGAGCAATTTGACCCCTCTCAAACAAAATTACAAAATAAATAAATTCAAAATAAACTTCAAATTCTGAAAATATGTATTAAAAATTCAAAATTTTATAAAACTTAAAATTTTAAAAAATTATTTTAAATTCTTATATAAAATGTTAAATTATAAACATATTTTTTTAAAAATTCCGAAATGATAAATTTTGAGACCTTAAACAAATAAATGACCAAATCAAGTTTATCGTACTAAATTAAGTTGTTTTATTTCTCTTTATCTTGGTCTAAAAGATTCTTCAAATATATATGATTTCAAACTTGGAATTAATCATATTGTCAACAAAATTTTAATTTGATTTTAAACATTTATTTTTAAAAATTTAACTCGAAACAATTATTCAACTCTATTAAAAAAATTAAAATTGAATTAAGATGATTTTTACTCAATTTGATCAAACCGCATTTAATTACAACTTTTTAAAAAAATAAATAAATTAAGGTACATAGATATATGCGTATGTTTAAGAACTTGTTATTGTTTAGAATATTAAAAGAAATATATATTTATAAAAATAAAACAGAGATTTTTGGAGTGTAACAATAATTGTATGCGGATGGAGATTGCAGATAAGATAGCAGATGGAAGCAATGGAGATGTGGCAATTGATTCCTACCATCGCTATAAGGTACGTTCTATGTTGTACTACACCTTCCAATTTGTTTTAGTTCCGCGATCTGCTTGAAATTTAATAAAAAGAAATTAAAGGTCTAATTTTTTACAAAAAATTAAATATATAATACTCTAATATAAACACTAAAAATATTTATTTATTTCAAAATTTTATTTATAAAATTTAAACCGAGCTAAATTTAGATACATATCAAATGTGTTTATATCATATATAAACCCAGCTCAATTCAACTTATCAACACCATTATTATAAATCCAAAATTTTGTGCTTTCCTTGCCACCCATGTTATTATTAACTAATTGCTTAGCCGTGATATAAATAGGATAATTGTATCTAAATTTTATGAATAATAGGAGAAATTATTTTGGAATCTAAAAAAAATTAAAGGTATTATCAAGTAATGTAAAATGAATAATATTGGTTGGTTGTTTAGGATATATAATAAATAATTTTAAATTTGATGGTGCATTTTTTAGACAAGCAATTATATTTAGTTTTAAAGTAATTTATTTTTTCAAATTTTAAATTGAATATATTTAAAAGTTAAGTAAGTGGCCGAAATTTTCTAACGCAAAATATTTCTCTTTTGAAAATTGAATAGATAGATTTAAAGATAATTCTTTAAAAAACGTATATAAAGAAATTGTTAATTTTCATCTTATAGTTTAAATAATTTACAAAAAAAATCCCTACTTTCTTCCTTGTTCTTATTTATATAAAAAAGAAGATTTGTGGTCGGTTTTTTACTTGGTTTAAAGTTATTTATCATAATACATTTTCTTAAAAGTTATTTGGACGAGTGTTGAGTCAATAATATGTATTTGATATTATTAAAATTTTCGCATATTATTCAAATTATAGTAATTATCGAATATTAAAGGATTTTGGTTTCGTGTAAGATATTTAATAATAGAATTTAATTTTGGTGGATAATATTTAGAAACACTTAAGTTTGAGGTATTTGTAAAAGTTAATAGTTTAATTGAATAAATTTTTAAATAAATTCTAATATATGCGTTATTAGGTAGATAATGAAGTTTGATTTTAAATTTTAATATTTTATTTTTTAAATGAATTAATTTTGAATAACAATAAATATTCAAAACCCATTTTAATAATATATTCAGATTATATCATTTAAGATATAATTATTGAAAATAATATTCAATTTAAGAACTATAATTATCAGTTTTACTTTGAAGCTAAAATTTAAAAGTTGTGAGAAAGTTATTTGAATGCAGTTAAAATTTATAATGGGCTGTAATTTTATTTTATTTTTACTTTTTTTTCTTATTTACTCATGTTTCTGAAGTGAATACTCATGACAGGAAGACATTGGGATTATGAAAGAAATGGGATTAGATGCTTACAGATTCTCAATCTCATGGTCTAGAATTTTGCCAAGTAAGATATATTTATCTATAATATATATAAACATGATTCTAGACATAATATTTAGTTAATATTAATTAATTTATTCATATCTTTTAAAAGTTCTACTTAAAGAAAACATAATTTTTAATTAATAAAATTATATTATAATTTCATAAAATAAAAATAATAAAAATTTATTGTTTTTAATTAAATAAATATAATTCATCTATAATATTAATAAAATTTCTAACTGAGTTGGTGACATAGATTAACCGAATACCAACTCGGTTAAGTAATGATTAATATACTCATTTATTAAATGATTATTATTTTAATAATTTTTTTTATCTTTCCATACTTTTATATAGTTTTTAAGTAAAATAATTAAAATTAACATATAGGAAGATTAAACCCATGTTTAATGGGTTAATCAACAAACTCCTTACCACCACACCAATATTAATTATTGAGTAAACATACAAAAAGAATAACTTTTAACATGAAATGTTTTCTCTCACCAAATTTATGTATCTATGTTATTAATAAAGCCCTTACCGAGAGAGTGTTGCGGGTTAATCGGGTACCAACTCGATTAAGAAATGACTAATATACTCCTTTATTAAATTACTACAATTATTATTTTGATGACCTTTTAGTCTTTTCATACTTTTATATAATTTTTAAATAAAAGAACTAAAATTAACATGTCTAATAATTGAACAGTGTATAATGGGTTAACCATAAAAAACTTTACCACCACACTAATATTAATTCTTAAGTACGCTTTAATAAAAACTTTTGACATAAAATGTTTTCTCTCATTAAATTTGTATATATATCTATACTATTAATAAAACTCTTGACTGAGCTGATGTCACGGGTTAACCAAGTACCAACTTGGTTAAAAAATGACTAATTTACTATTTTATTAAATGACTACTATTATTATTTTGGTAGCTTTTTGTTTTTTCATAATTTTATACCGTCTTTAAATAAAAGAACTAAAATTAACATGTCTAAAGATTAACTCATATTTAATTGATTAATTAATAAATACACACAAGTATAAAAGAAGAAGAAGAAGAAGAAGAAGAAGAATAAGAAGAGAGTTTTTAGGTCATAAATTGTACATAGTACATGTTTAGTGGCCTTAGAGTTTATCCTTTGTAACGTGACAAGTGATAAGTGGATGTCATCATTTAACAACTTTCTTTTGGAGAGGGCGAGCGTTTTGTGGCATAAGATTATATGTAATAATGTTAGAATTGTGTGACCCAAATTCTAAGAGATTGCTTGCAAGTCAAGTTAAACAAAAATATATTTTCTTTCTAGAAGATTTAATATTTATTAGTATAATATATTTAGCATTTATTAGTATAGTTTATTTGACTTACTAATTTAGCCTATAAATAGGCTCCTTTACAATCTTAGAAAAAAGAGACACCCATTAGATTAGAACTCATAACACATTCAGAGAATTTTGTGTTTACGTTTGAGGGTTCTTTGTTTTTCGGGTTTTTGGGGTTTAGTTTTTATCTCCATCTTTTGTACTCTTCATTCTTTTGCCATTATAGTAAAATTATCTTTGCCCGTAGTTTTTTATCCTCTTTTGAGGGGTTTTTCCACATTAAATTTGTGTGTTCATCTTCTCAATTTCTTCTACTATTTTTACTTGTTCGTTGCTTATTCGGGACGATCCTAACAAGTGGTATCAGAGCTAGTTTAACTTTCATAGATCAGCCTGGTCAGAGATGGCAACAACAAGGTTTGAAATTGAGAAGTTCGATGGTGAGACAAATTTCAATCTATGGCAAGTTCGGATGATGGCAATTCTAGTTCAAAATGGCTTGAAAAAGGTTGTTACAGGGAAAAAGCCTGAGAATCTAAATCAAACAGAATGGGAAGAGCTTGATGAAAAGGCCTTGTCTGCAATCCAGTTGTGCCTCGCGAATACAGTATTGCAGGAGGTATTGATGGAGAAGACCTCATTCGCCTTGTGGAAAAGGTTGGAAACTCTTTATGTGACTAAGTCTCTGGCTAACCGTTTAGTGTTGAAACAACGTCTATTTACGTTTCGCATGAACGAATGTGAGCTTCTTAAAGATCACATCAGTCAATTCATTACTCTTTTAAATGATTTAAAGAACGTTGAGGTTCATACTGACGATGAAGATCAAGCTATGCTATTATTGTGCTCTTTACCCTCTTCATACAAGTCTTTCAGGGAGACCCTGATTTATGGCAGAGACAAACTCTCGTTCGAAGATGTGAAGGGTCATTTGTTGAGTAGAGACAAACTCGGAAATGAGTTTGATTTGAATAGCAAAGCAGATAGACAAGCTTCCGTTTTGGTAGCATCAAAGAAACGAGACAAAAGGTGTCGCTATTGCAAAAAGTTAGGTCACGTCAAAGCAGATTGTTATAAACTGCGAAATAAAAGAGCTGCTGAGAGTAACGAGGAAGATGTAGCTGGTGCTAATTTGGTCGATGAAGGCGGTGATGATTTCTTGTTAGTGTCAACGAGCGATAACTCTAAGCTTACGTCTGAGTGGATCCTAGATTCAGGATGTTCTTTCCACATATGTCCCAATAGAGAATGATTCTCCACATACAATTCAGTTGAAGGTGGAGTTGTGCACATGGGAAACGATTCATCTAGTAAAATAATCGGTATTGGTACTGTTAAAATTAGGATACACGATGGGACGATTAGGACACTCTCAGATGTCAGGTATGTACCTGATTTACGAAAGAATCTCATTTCTTTGAGTATTTTAGACTTGAAAGGATGCAGAATCAACATCGAGTCGAGCGACATTAAAGTATCTCGTGGAGCTCTCGTTTTGTTAAAAGGTAAAAGAACCGGCAGTCTTTATATTCTGGAAGGTTCTACAGTGACCGGTGAAATCGGATGTCCCTCGTCCGTTACGGAGTCAAAGTCAACTCATTTGAAGCGGAGGCAACTTGGTCATAGGAGGGAAAAATGTATGACCGTTTCGTTGAAGAGAGGTTCTCTTTTGGATGCAGGTTTTGAAAAGTTAGGGCACTGTATTCGTGAAAATCAGACCCGGGTTAGTTTTGATTTGGCAGTGCACAAGTCGAAGGCTAGAAGTCTTCCAACTTCTAAGCATAGATTTGACTCAGTTAATTCCCTGCATAGTTCAAGATAGGCCCGTGGCGGGTTTTGGCAAAGATGGCATTGAAAGAATTTGTGTCAAGGTAGAGATTGTTAGAATTGTGTGACCCAAATTCTAAGAGATTGCTTGCAAGTCAAGTTAAACAAAAATATATTTTCTTTCTAGAAGATTTAGTATTTATTAGTATAATATATTTAGCATTTATTAGTATAGTTTATTTGACTTACTAATTTAGCCTATAAATAGGCTCCTTTACAATCTTAGAAAAAAGAGACACCCATTAGATTAGAACTCATAACACATTCAGAGAATTTTGTGTTTACGTTTGAGGGTTCTTTGTTTTTCGGGTTTTTGGGGTTTAGTTTTTATCTCCATCTTTTGTACTCTTCATTCTTTTACCATTATAGTAAAATTATCTTTGCCCGTGGTTTTTTATCCTCTTTTAAGGGGTTTTTCCACGTTAAATTTGTGTGTTCATCTTCTCAATTTCTTCTACTATTTTTACTTGTTCGTTGCTTATTCGGGACGATCCTAACAAATAACAAATTTTGATGATTAAAACAAAACTCAAAACAATTTTTATTAAAATAAATAAAAGAAAAGACACATGGAAAAACTATAACATGTTAATAAGGATACGTCCAATATCATGTAAAATTACTACTTTTTTTTCTACCGTAATTTGTAATCATACTAAAACAAATTGCATGTGAATTGCTTTGTTCAAACTAATATAATGCCACAGATTTAATTATTTTTAGATTAATTATTATAAAAAATGAGAAACAATATTATGATTATACTTGTTTCATGGGTCGGGTTACTCGTCCAGGTTCGAAGGCCTGTTCGAAATTTGACAAGATTTAGGCAAAAATATTGGGCCCAGAAAATAAACTTGGGTAAAAAAATTAGACCCGTTTAAAATATGAGTTGGGCTCAGGCTTGAATATTTAAGGCTCAAGCCCGGCCCAACCCGACCCTTTTTTAAGTTTATAATACTTTGTATTATGTTATTTTTATACATTATATAATTTATAACACATTAAAAAAATAAAACTTATACTAAATATATAATACTACTCTGATATAAATATTAAAATAAGGGTAAGATAACTATATAAAAATTGCAATAAATATAAAATTATATAAAATTATTAAAAATAAAAAAAATATATTTGCAGGCATAAAATGGGCTTAGGTTAGTCTTTTACAAATATGATTGGGCTTGGAGAAAATTTTAGACCCATATTTTGGGTCGAACCAGGTTTGGGCAAGCACAAAACATGTTAATATCATGCTTGGACCCGACCCATAAACACCTCTAATCATGATTGATTTAAAATGGATAATAATTCAATTACTAGCAGGTTTTATATATAATTTGATACTTAAATTTGACAATTTTTTTTCTAATATGGATTTGTGTTAAATTTTTTGTCCAATGTGGTACGCGTATTTGACAAAAGTATTAGTGTTAGTTTTTTAGTATTTAATTTGAGTATTAGGGTTGATTTGATGAAAGTAAGTTTCATCAAATTAACCCTAAAACTCGAATTAAATCACATCCATCAATTTGTATTTAACAAATTAAACACAAAATTAACCAAATTCATAGTTAACACTAAATTTATCCTATCAACAACATCATGAAAAATTCGAACCTAATGATAGTAAATTTAATTAAATCAACGCTAAAACTTGAATTAAATACTAAAAAATTAACATTGTAACTTTTGGGTACCAAAATATGTAACTTTTGTCAAATGCAAATATTAAATTAGATAATAAAAACAAAAACAAAAAATAAAAATACCACAATTGAAAAAAGTGTCAAACTCACAAATAATATATTTTATGAACACTTTTTCAAAATTTATGGTTTTACATATCTTTAATAAGTTACTTACATTTTAACAAGGTAATTAGTATCGTGTCAATGAAATATTATTTTTTTATGTATCGATATATATATAACTGTGTTCTAATTAAGGATGAAAAATTCCAACCTCTCAATAGATTTCAAATTGATCCGTTTCGGATGGAGTAGATTTTTTCTTTTGGCAAGTGGATGTGAGGTAAAGTAGGATAGGGTAGTTTTTTTTTTTGGATAATGTAATAATGTGTTTTACAAAAACCTATATCTTTCATGTTTAATTTTTTTAAAATCATGTTTAAATATTTACTTGCCTTTAAAAAGATTAAAAATATTAAGTTAAGAAGCAAAAAAATAAATTAAAGGGGAATGGGGGTAGGGTTGGGATAAATGTATCCAACATTTATGAAAGTAGTAGTAATTTTCAATATTATACATCCATAGTGAAACAGAGTGGGCGATGGAGCAGATCATGCCAATTATAGAGTGGGAGTGGATCTAGTAACATTCACCCTCACCCTGTTTCATGACCATCATTAATTCTGATATCGCATCATTTTAAATTTATTGATATTTTAAAATGTTTTTGATATATTTTATAGTATAAATTTTTTATTAATATAAACTTGAAACAGTATCACTGATTGATATAAACCATACTAATATTTAATTAAACCCTAAACCTTAATAAGTTGATTTAGGTTGGTTCATATTGGAAGTTAGTTGTGTTAAGTCTTTAAAAGGCTATTAAATGTGGTATATTTGTTGTTGCAGATGGAAAATTAAGTGGGGGTGTAAACGATGAAGGAATCAACTATTATAGCAATCTCATAAATGAGCTCCTAGCTAATGGTTTGAATCGATCAATTTTGTATTTTAATTGTGATTTGTTGATATGAGGAATCAATGGAGGAGGAGCAAAGGAGGAGAAGATAGTGGAGTTTAGAATGGCTTACAACAGAGAATAGTCAACGAAGGAGATTAGGAGAAGAAAATATGGAGATAAGCTTTTGGTGGTTGTAAAGTAGAAAAGAAAAACAACGCTTAAAATGAGATCCCTCTTACTCTAATCTCAATAAAGGTATATATAAGGATCTTTGGTGGAACCTACATTGTGACCAAATATAGATATATATCCTTCTTGGGATTTAGAGGTATCATTTTGAGGGTTCTTCCTCTCTTCTACTTTAGAACCATCAAAAGGGTTTTCTTTTTAATATATTTTCTCCTCCTCATCTCTTCCATTACTGGCTTTTCGCCCTATAAAATGAATCGTTCTAAATATCCACTACTCTCTCTTTCTTGACTCCTCTTTTATTGGTCCTTTGTATCAACGAGATAATTTTATTTTATTGCAAAAGGTTATTATTAATTGGAATTACAAAATGATTTTTATTATGAAAGTATTCAGGTATACAACCATTTGTGACTCTCTTCCATTGGGATCTTCCTCAAGCCTTAGAAGATGAATATGGTGGTTTCTTAAGCCCTCGTATCGTGTAAGTAATTAGCACTTACAGTAGCATTTTATCTCCATTAATATTCAATATTACATTAAAAATCATTAATTATGTGGGTATAGTCGTTAATGTAACAATTTTTTTCAATGTAATTAACAACCAACTAGATTATAACACATTAATAATTTACGTAAAAAAATTATACAATAAATATATTTATAAAAAATATACAATACAAATAGAATTTTGGTTGAAATGATAAAATTAAGATATTAAAAATTATAGTGTTTTAGATTCAAATATTTATTTTAAATTTCATATAAAAAAGAAAAATACATTAATATTTTTTTTTTGTTTTTTAGGAATATGTTTTTTGTAATTTATCAAGAGTGACGCCAAATACTAACTCAATCCGGAGCTATATAAGCACCTTTTCTAGCCGTTCTAGTTGTGTGCTACTGTAACCTAGAATCCACAACATAAGCTTAAGTTACTTTTTTTCAATTTAATATCATGGTACATTGTGTGTTGGGTCCAATGGAGCTTCATTCCCTTGACAATACATTTGTCCTTACAGCAAATCTCTCTGCATAACATCCTTATTAACCACACTTTTACTCTCAACAAATCTCAGGATCTTAACTTGTGTTGCTACTGTTGACCTGCATATCTTTGTTTCCCCTAAGTCCAATAGGATTACCATATTAGGGATAAATCAAAGTGAATGTATTCATTCATAAGCAAATCGACCTTCTTCTTTTATGTTAGGGATGACTTTCGAGATTATGCTGAGGTTTGCTTCAAGGAATTTGGCGATAGAGTAAAGCATTGGATGACATTGAATGAGCCATGGAGCTATACTTACGGTGGATACGTAGCTGGATTTCTAGCACCAGGTCGTTGTTCCGATTGGCAAAACCTGAACTGCACCGGTGGTGAATCCGCGGTTGAACCTTATTTGGTGGCTCACCATCTACTTCTTGCTCATGCTGTTTCTGTAAAACTCTATCGCCAAAAATATCAGGTCATGGAACTTCCATTACCAATATATACTTCAACACATATCTAAAAGTGTTGATGAGTTAAAATCCGTTTTTAACCGGACCACTCAATCTCAACTATGAGTATTAAATTTTATTTAAATCTGTCCGTATTTAACCCAAATCCAAGAATATTATATAAAAATATTGTTTTTATTTAATATTTAGAAATTATATATATTAAACATAACATATTTTTTAATATTTACACTCTAATATTAATATTAATATATAAAATATAAGAAATTAATATTTTAAAAAATTCAATCAAGTTTAAACCTCTTATTTATTGAGGTTAATATATTTGTGTGTTAATATTAATAATAATTGTAGATTAGTAAAAATGGAAATTTTAACAGGCAAGTCAGAAGGGTGTGATTGGGATGACATTAGTTTCATACTGGTTCGTTCCAGTTTCAAATGCAAAGCACCAGCAAAATGCTGCTTCAAGAGCCTTGGACTTTATGTTTGGATGGTCAGTTTTACTTGTTAATCATTGTAGAATTTCTTTTTCATTGATGTTGATGGAGGAATATGTTTTGCAGGTTTATGAAGCCGATAACCATTGGAAATTATCCACACACCATGCGATCTCTACTTGGAAATCGTTTGCCTAAATTCGACAAAATGCAATCTAAGATTCTTAAAGGCTCATTTGATTTCCTGGGATTAAACTACTATACTGCAATTTATGCAGCTTATGCTCCTAAGCCTAATGTTGGGAAGCCAAGCTACTTGACAGATGCTCGTACTAGTCTTTCATGTCAGTCATCGCTTCAATATGCTAACTATATCTATGCCTAACTCATTTACTAATCAAACCATATTTTCTTTTCTTAATATGGCAGCTTACCACAATGGTATTCCAATTGGTCCTATGGTGAGAACTTGTGCAACTTTCTTCTTTTCTATGGCACATCCACCATGTGTTAAATCTATTTCAATTTCAAATGTTGCAGACAGGTACAAAATGGATCTATATGTACCCAAGAGGCATTCGTGATCTTCTACTTTACACAAAGGAAAAGTATGGCAATCCCTTAATTTATATCACTGAGAACGGTACCTACATCTCCTTCGTTCACTTTGTATCATACATAAAAGGTAAATGAAAAATAAAGATGAAAGAAATGTAGGGGTTGGTGATACTGAGAATGCCTCATTTCCATCAAAGGAAGCCCTTAATGACAAAGGAAGGATCGAGTACCACCGTCGACATCTTTCTTCTCTTCAAACTGCAATCAAGTATGTGTCTTCCTCTTTCTGGAATAATCTACGCCTCTTATACTTTAGGTTCAGTTTTAGTATCATCCTTCTACGTTCATCTTGGTATTTAACATCATTAATTTTTTGGCTAAAGTACAAAAACAGTCGCTAAACTATTAAATTTATTCGATTTAATCATTAAACTTTTGAAATTAAATATTTACTTTCCATTAGATGAGTGATTGAAAGATGACATGACATTTTTTTATTAATCTAATAACAAATTTAACCCTCTAATATTTATACCTTCTATCATTTTCATATTAAATTTTATTCCTTCCACATCATCTAAATTAATTTATATCACTTTTTTGTCTTATCATTTATGCAGGACTTTATCTAATTTCATTTAAAAATTTTCAAAAACAATTATAAATCTCAACTTTCCTTTTTCGTATGTTTCCTGTCAACAATGGCTGAGGATTAGAAATTCAAAAACTTTCAAAACTTACATAATCAAAAAAAAAAAATCAAAACCTTCCCTAAAAAACATCTTTTTCAATTTCTCTTCATTTCAAATTTGAGTAAATTAGTTTCTCTCAAAAAAATTAAAGCAATTTAGTCACTGTTAATTTTCAAAGTGAGCAATTAAGAACTATTAATCATAAGATTAATGTACATAACTTTAATTAGTATAATAATAAATTTAGTCCTCATAATTTAAATATTCTATCAATTTGATCATGATTAAACAAATCTAACCAGTAATATTTTTATAAAATCATGACCAAATTAGAAAAATGTTTAAATTATAAAAATTAAAATTATTATTATACCAATCAAATTTACATAAAATTGATAAAAAAACATTAACATTTAATTAATTATTCTTAACTGTTGCCTTTTGAAATTAATAATAATTGATCTGCTCATTCGTTTTTTGAAAGAACTGAAAGGTTTTTTACCAAAACTTTCAAAGCCAACATGCAAAGCCTTTCCCAAGATTGAACAGTGAAAAAAAAAGAGAGGTTCGCATTTTACCTTGAAACCTGACAGATTTTGGAAGTTGTTGGCGACATTTTCTTTTGTTTTCTTGTTTTCGGGATTTCATCAGCTTTCTCAGCTTTTCGAATAAATAATTTATCCTCTCTTTTTTTAAAAAAAAAATTCAAAAAAACCAGAATTGATGCATGCAAACGAAGATTATGGAAAGAAGGAAAGAAAAATTTTAAACTAACTATTAAAAAGATTGCTTTCGATATTGGTTTTATGAGATTTGACAAAAATTTCTTTTAAAAAATAGATACTAAAATAGGTTTAATTATCAAATTTAAGGTAAAAAAAAATTACATTAACCCAATATAAAATATAAATAAATTTGAAAATTTTAGTTTTTTATTTTCTTTTACAAAAAGAAAATAATTGAAAGAAGAAACACAGTTTTGGCGTTTCCCATAAGTAATTTTTTAAAATTTATTTTGGTTAAAAAAATAGTTTATCTGATAAACATAAATAAGATTTTACTGAAGGGTCAAAATACTTTAGTTAATATGTCATATCATCAAAAAAATCAATATTATTAGAGTCAAATATTAAATGAAATGAAATTTGAAATACTAAAGTAAGTATAAATATGGTATTAAAAGATTAAATATCCCATTTTCTCATCAATTTGAATTAATATGTTAATAATAAAAATGTTTTTATTTAAATTTAATTATAAAAATAAAAACATCAATTTATATTTATTTTTTCTTAAAATAAAAGGAATTATTAGGGCTATATGAATTGTTTTTTTCTTCATAAAAGTCTATATTTTTATATAGTAAAATATAATTAATTAATATGAAAATTTATGTTGATGGTTAGGGATGGTGTGAATGTGAAAGGGTACTTTGCATGGTCACTATTGGATAACTTCGAATGGGCAAGTGGTTATACCGTAAGATTCGGCTTCAACTTTGTAGACTACAAAAACGGGTTGAAAAGATACCCAAAACTCTCCGCCCAATGGTTGAAAAATTTTCTCAAGAATCAAACATGATGGGATTTCCCTTACTCTTTCAAAAAATTCAACACTATGTTTGATGTATACAATTATTGAAAAATATTGTAGTTTTAAATTCATCATAATTTTGAAATAACAAAATTTAATGTTGAAAAAGTATTTTGTTTGCCCTTTGTACCAACTTTATGTCCCAACACATGTTTGCCATTTCTTTGTATCAAATTGCCATTTTAGTTTATTATAGCACTCTAATTCCATTTTTTCCACACTAAGAAATCGCATCATATTTCATGTTAATTCTCTACCAACTAAGCCAAATTTCACATATTTCCATCAGATTACCAAATTTTGTATATTTACTCATAATCTCATTTTAATTGTTCATGGTCAATAACTATATTTATTCCACCATTATAACAATTTTTCATAAAAAAATCCATGATTCTTACCTTTTAATGATAGCTCATGCAATTCCAACACTTTATTCCACCCAACAATCCATTCAAAATCATCTTTTCCATCCTCCAACATTTCTCAACAAGAACAACATAAGCAAAACAGTAATATATATATATATTCTTTCAAATAATTCCAAATATAAAAGATGAAGATGATAGAAATCCACTTTCTTACTCTCTCTTTTTTTGCTTTCTCTCACTAAAATTATAAACCCTAAGGTTTGAAGGATGAGATGAAAGATGGAAATAAGCTTAGAAGTTGATTTTCTACCTGATTTTAGTGAGAAATTTAAGTTTGAACGTGAGGTTTTGGTTAGATTTGATGAGAAATGAAGAGAGAATGAAAAAGGGAAATTTTTCTGCTCCAGTTGAGGCAGTCAGCCATGTATCTTTTCTCTATTTTATTCAAGTAAACAAGTCAAAGCTTTTAAAAAAATTCATCCCATGTGTGGTCTAGAGGTGTTCATGGGTTAGGCGGGGTTAAATATAATATTAACACACTTTATGCTTGCTCAAGTTTGACCTGATCCAAAATACAGGCCTAAAATTTTGCTAAAGTTCATCTATATCTGCAAATGGCTAATCCAAATCCAATTTAGACTCACTCGTATTATTTTTAAAAAAATTAAAATATATATTTATATTATTTTAATTTAATATTTAATAACTTTATATAATTTTTATTTATTAAAATTTTATATATATACTAATCTTAACATTTTTTAATGTTTACATTATAATAGTATTATATATTACTATAGATTTAATTTTTATGTGTTGTAAATTACATAATATATAAAACTAACATAATATAAAATATTAAAAACTTAAAAATGGGTCGGGCCGGGAACATTCAAGCACGATCCCGACTCATATTTTAAACGGGCCTATTTTTTCCCAAGCTCTTTTTTCAAGCCTAATATTTTATCTAAACCCTCCCTAATTTCGGGCGGGCCTTCAGGCCTAGATAGATAACCCGACTCATGAACAGGTCTAATGTGGTCCATATTTCATCTAACCATTTTATTCAATCCATTGGCTCACAATTTATCCCATATATAAATATCTCATAATATAATATTCTTAACATAGGTTCCATGTAAAATGACCAAAATGCCCCTTTATGTGGTAAAGTTCCCCTTTAGCCTCTTTTTATCTCATCACTATTCTTTATTTCATGCAAGACACTTTACCCTTCAAAATTCCTTTAATTTATACTTTTAAACTATAATTATTAATTATCCATGCATGAATTTTCATTTAGGACCTTTTTCAATAAAATGAAAATTTTGCAATTTAGTCATTAAACTCTTATTTTCATCCAATTCAGTCCCAAAATCCTTTTATTGCACTCATATACTATTTTCATATAATACTTAATCAAAGCCTTTTCAACTTATTCTTCATTGTTGGGAAATTAGCGCTATAGGTCCTTATACTTTTTATTTTTTTTCCAATTTAGTCTTCGAAGTGACTTCCATCAAATTTATATTCAATCTATGTCATTCGTATGCTCCACAATCATTATTAACTTTTATTTCCCTTAATTTTAGCAAATTACACTTTTTTCCATAACTTTTTTAATTTTTCAATTTAGTCTTTTTTATACTAAGATCTCATATTTCCATAATGCAAGAAGACAACATGTATTAGTAGGTAATCTAAAAGGTTCCTAGTCTGATGAATCGAAATTAAGCAAATTTGTTAAATGACTATTATGTCATTTATCAAGTCCAACTGAGAAAATACCTTATCTTGGGTATTAGAGTGGTTTACCCCTAAAAGACAGTGTTGGGAAATGTGCCTATATTGTAGTAAACATGTAATTGTTTTCTATTTATTTGAACAATGAATAAATAAATAAAATTTAAATTCACATTTCACTGTTATGTCTTTTGTATTTATGTCTTTAATATTTTTCTTGCATAGAAAAATTGTGACAAGCAAATATTAGCTTATTGATTGTCTAAGATAAGTGACACTGTAAGAACATTTACATGGCGAGAAAAATAACTTACTTCAGTAGATAATCTAAATGAGTCTGTAATCCCATAAAAGAATCAAAGTGAGCATTTGATTCAAATACTGAGAAGGATTATTATGTCATCTACAATTCCAATTGGGGAGATGGCTAATCTTGGCTATCAAAGTAGTTTACTCCACGAGTAGAGACATAGATGTATTCATTGGTAGAATGATACATTGGACTGGACCCAAGATGAATTAATTCTGAATCCGTTTGTGAATTAATTCACTTGTGACGTTAATGGTGTGATTTACCTAAATCTTGAGTTAGTCACTGACCATGCGTATGCAACTCATGTGCTTTGATATAAGTGGAGGCTTATGCTGTAAAGATGATCAAGCCAATAGCCGTTATGTTAGGTACATGAGTTGTGTATGATATGACTTTATTAGTAATAGTGGAATTCATAGCTCAATTAAAGAGTTAATGATATCCTCTCATTGGCATTGTCTGGATTGATAAATATGGAACGTGACCACGGGTTGCTTGTTCTCGAACGAGTAATTTATCATAGTCATTTATTGATAGTGATCATATTAATCATTAAGAAGACACAATAGTGACAATGAGATAAAATAGTATTGTATTGAGTGAATGGATTTGACTCAAAGGAACTAAGATATCATATGAGGGTAACACACACATGACGAGGTCATCGGATAAAGCAATTGGATGAATTGCTTTCGTAAAGAGTATACAATAAGGAGTTTTTAATCATGATACATCTTGTGGACTAGCTCCATGATTAAGTAATTGTGAACTATTGGAACGATACTTCCGGATATAATTGTAGTCACTAGAGCCTAATTGTATATGTTTGATTGGTCCCTCTGCCAAATCAGAAAAGCTCGACCGGGCTGCATTTGAATCAGAAGAAAATTTTATGATTTTGGGAATAATTTAATTGAGTCGATCTATTTGATGTGGAATTAAATTAGGTGGTCGTAAGAATTATTCAACTAGAGAGTTTGATTAAAGAATTTTCTTGAAAAATTAATTTGGAAAATCTATGTGATTTTTGGAAAACTTAATTTTGATCAAGTAAAATTAAATTAAATTAATCAAATCAATTAAAATTAATATGATATTTTTGGAAGTTAATTTCCAAGTCAGACAATTTGCCCAATGGGTAATTGAACTTACAAATTTGACCTAAGATTGTAAATTACGCTCGGGAGCCCAAAACAGAGACCAAGACCCAAAAACTGGTCGAATCCGGCCTGGTTTAATCGATGGCTAGATCGAACCGATAGGGTCGTCATTGACCCGGACTGAACCGACAACAGTCGAACTAGCTCGGGGTGTCGTAAGGATGTCGTACCTGTATCAGCGGACATGATGGTGCCAGTGGATGCGATGGTGGTATCCTAGTGGCCGGTGGTGGTTGGTTATCGGTGGTTCAACAGTGGAAGAGTTACATTCCTATTAGGACTCTACCCGAGAATTTTATTCTAGATTAATTATTCCAAAAATAATATTATTTTAATAGTTTAACATTAAACTTAATTTAATATTAAAGTGATTAAGTTTAATCATAATTGAGCTCTCTAAACTCTCCCTATATAAGAGAGCTCTCTAAACTCTCTAAACTCTCTAAACTCTAAACCCTCTCTAAACTTGTTTATAGATTAATTCACTTATGATGTCCATAGTGTGACTTACCTCAATCTCGAGTAAGTGACTAAGTATATATGCATGACTCGTATACTTTGATGTATTAAAAGCCTGAGTTCAAATAACTAAAGAGCAAAAAGCTAGCACATTGAGTATACAACTTCTGCATGACTTAGCTTCATTTAAAATAGTGGAATTCATAGCCTAATAAAGGGTAAATGATATACTTTCATTAGCATTACATGAAAGATGAAAAAGTAACATGACCACTAGACAAATGATTTAATTACTATTTGTTAGTAATTGAATTTTTCATGGTGGAAGATGTAATGGTTATCGTGAGATAAAATAAGATTATATTGGTGAATTGATTTAACCCAAATAGATTAAGGCTATTCTATATGGGTAACACACATATGACAAAGTCATTGGATAAGCACTTATTAAGTTGATCTGGTAAAGATATATAATAAAGGAGAGTTCAATCAATGGTATTTTAGTGGAAAAACTCCATGATTAAGTAATGCTTGAATTAATAGGCAAAAAGCCAGAACTTAATAACAAATTATTTGAGCCCTAATTATATATGTTCAATCGGTCTCTCCGCTATCTCTAGATAACCCAAAACGAATTGCATATATAATCGGTATTATGTAATGAATGAAAATGATGACTAAGAGAAATAGATCATTTGTATAACTATCTACAGTGAACACATGTCCTTGTTATTGGATCTAGTTCCCTATGTGTAGTATTTTCGTCTATTTACACTTGTAATTTTTTTCAAAAAAATTGGTTAATAAAATTATTCATGAATTACATTAATATATTTTGTATATTATCTTCAATGGTTTTTGCATGCAAAGCAAAATTAGCTTACTGGTTGTCTAATTTTTAACTAATACTAAGCGATATTACATGGTCGGATCATATTATGAAAAGACAACTTATATTAGTAGACGAACCTAAACATGTCCTTAGTTTAATAAAAATGAGCAAATCGATTGTATAACGACCCGAAAGTTAGTGGTGTCAGAATGTGTGATTTTGGAACCTTATTTTCGTAAACCGGAATCGTAAATATTTTTATTAAATATTTACGGAGTCATATTAGACGTGAATTGAATTTCAGTTAGGAAATTGTGTCTAATTAGTGCTTAATTTAAGTATAGGGACTAAATTGCATAAACGGTAACAGTGCAATTCATTAAGGAATTATAAGTAGAACTTAAATAAAGGGGTTAAAATAGCAATTAATACACTAGTTATATAGTGGACGGTTAATGATAGTATATATGTATGTGTATGTCAAAAAATTAGATAAAATTATAATAAGTTAATAATTAAAATTAAACCATTAGAATAAAATATATTTAGTGAAAAAAACTTTTCATCCATATTATTTGCAAAAACCAAATATAAATGAGGAGAAGATCTCAACGCAGGGCTAGGGTTCTTAACTTTCAAGCTTCAATTTGGCTAGTTCAATTTAATCATTTTCTTGTATTTTTTAGGGTTTCAGAATTTCGATACTCCAGACTAGCTGACCCATGTCATAATTTTTGGAATTGTTAAAGATGTAGGATGTGACCATTGTTGAATATTTGGAGTTTGAGGTGTTATTTTGATATGTTTTAAGTTTAGAATTGAAAATTGACTAAATTGTAAAGTCAATTGATGATTTTGTGCATTAGGGACGATAATGCACAAATTTTGAATTTAGTGGTAGAAATTTGAAATAAGAAGTTAAATTAGGCCTAGAGTGAAAACGATATAAAAATTGGAGATTAAAAGTGAAAGTTATGTTAGTCTAGGTTTTAGTTTTAGGGACTAAATTGAATAGTATGCAAAAGTTGTATAATTTAGAAATTGAATGTGAAAATGGTTGTACATTGATGATTTTATGTGTTGTTTTTAATTCATAGCTAATGTCGACCCGGATTCCTCAAAAAAAGAAAGGACAAGACAGTTGTTGACGAATAGCTTGAAGTTTACGGTTTGTGTTTCTATAATCCGAACTAACTTGTAATTGCTGCATTTTGATTTGGTTATGCATGGTAAGAATGTAAGGTGAGGTTCCTTGTTTAATGAGATGATTTGAATTGATTGATGATTATAGGGACTAAATTTATTATATGTGAAAAACATGCGTATATTTATATAAAAATGAAAATTGAATACAAAATGAGATATTTGATGCTGCCATATGTTTGAATGAATGAGTTCATGATAAAATTGATGTGAATTAAGTTATTTAATGATATTGAAAAATGAATTGAATACCTTATTAACTGTTCGGGTAGAGTCAAATATAGTTGGCATGCCATAAGATAGAAAGAGTTCAGGGTTACTTCGACCATGAGTCGATAAGGCACTAGGTGCCAATTTGTTTCGGTTTAACCGATGAGAAACTAGGTGTCAACTTAATTATAACACTGGGCGCAACTAATTGATTTAGATTTATCCGATGAGGCACTAGGTGCCAAATTGGTGTGTTGGTTGGATCCATGTATTTGTCTGAGTCCGAGGTGTGTTACTAGGGAGTTAAAAGATAAAAAATGAAAGGTTATGATTGAAATGGTGATATTGAATAAGTTCTAAAAATCCATATGATAAGAAAGAAACTATATGAAATGTAATTGTTGTTATTGAAATGGCAAAAAGAATAGAAACAAAACTGAAATGTGAAATGGGTTATTCAATTGTGAAATGAGTTGGAACCTTAATGGAAATGTTTATTGAAATTATGGATTTAGGAATTGAGGTATCAAATGATATGTGAATTGGATTGTCATGTAAATATATTGTCAATCTATGTTAGATTGAACATAGAATAAATGTGAATTTGCATTAATGGCGTGTTAATTGCATATTAACATTTACATGTAGTTTATGTGTTTAAAATGATCTGTGATTTGTTTAACATTTGGATTATAGAAATACCACTAAGTTATACTTAGCGTATGATTTTACTTTTCGGTTGTAGGTTAGGTACTTTACAATTTGATCATTGACGCAACATCCAGAGGGCAATCCCAAACTCAAGTGTCGGTGATGTTTTAAATTTTTGTATTGGCATGTACTTAGGAAGTCTTTTGGTTAATATGGTCATTTTGTATCTTGATGGTATTTGAATGTTATGTGTATAAGTGTTTATATATGTGGTTGATGGAACTGGTCAAATTGACATTATCTTGATGGTATTTTAAAGATAGGATTTTACCATTTCTAAGCTCAAGTATCGATATTTTGGCATTTGGTATCCATACTTGACTATACGAATAGTTTTAAAACAAACATAATGCCAAAATGGTATCGATGTTTATAGAGTATCAATATTTTTTCATAAAATATTGATACTAGTTGATAAATATTGATACATTGATTTGCAAAGAAAACATATTTGTAAATTGGTATCGATTTTTAATAAGGTATTGAAACGATATCGATACCAACTATGAACTTTTGATACTAACTTTAAAACATTGAAATTTTACAATCTAATCCCATTTCATGTCTAGGTTTTGTTAATTACGTCATTAATGATCTCAATTTACTATGTATGTATGATTTGAGATTTGTAATTATATAAATTGTATTTAAGTTTGAATTTATTTGATGTGGGTTGCTTTTGCAATGAATGTGACATTCCATTATTCGGATCCAGCGATCGGGTCGAGTAAGGAGTGTTACAGATTGAAAGACTAGTTTGTTGTCTATTAAGTCCAATTAGGAAGATGCTTTGTCTTGGCCATCAGAGTGGATGACTCCCAGAAGATATAGACATAGATGTGACTTACTAGACTGACAATACATCAGATTTATTCACTTGTGACGTTCATAATCTCGGAAATGAAAGTGGTTTACCACTTAGTATGGAAATGACTTGAGAATTAATTTTTTCGAATTATATTTAATTAAATAATTGAAATTCGAAAATGGAATTAAATTAATTGGTCGTTATGAATTCTGTTGAATGTAGAAATTAAATATATTTTCTCTTAGATTCTTTTACAGTAAAGTTGTCTTGATTTTAATGGAATTAGAATTAGGTTGAGAAAATTATTTAATTAGGAAAGGTGTTTATTTAAATTAATTTAAAAAATAATGTCTATTTTGAGAAATAGAAAAACATGTACTAGGCTGGATTAAATTATAAAATGTTGGGTTAAAAGTCCACGAAGCACGTATAATTGGACCAAATACAGGAGGGGCCCGATTTCCCATCATAATACATATAAGGGAAAACACACCCTATTAGCCCCTCTCTCTCCTAATTCAACTAAGGGATTGTTTTTCTATTAAATGGGCATTAAATGCATTATACTAATTCAACTAGGGTTTCACATTCCCCCTATAAATAGATGGCACCAGTAGGGTTAAAACACAATAAATTATATACAAATTTGAGATATTGTTATTCTACCCAAAAATAGACAAAATTTATTTATAAGTATAAATTCCATTTTTCGAGAATAACAATTCTATTGGCTTCTATAAGAGAAAGAGAATTACTTTCCTACTGAAAGTAAGAAAATTATTTCTGGGTTTGTGTTTGATTCGAAATTGTTCGAGCCCACACTCGAAACAATTCGTGATACGAGAATAGTAGAGAATGTTGTTCGATTGAAATTGTTCCACCCCACACTCAAAGCAGTTCGTGACCCGATCAAGTATTATTTCGGGAAAAAGTTTATTACTATAAATATAACAAATCGGCTCGGTTTTCAAAATTTTATTTTTCTTTTGTGCAAGAAAACCGTTTTCGAATCCGATTTTTTTCCAACATTTGCTAAGTACAAAAGATGGCATAGAAATTAAATTAATTTCTTCGAATTATTATTTAATTGAATAATTGATTGTAATTAAATAATTGAAGTTCGAAGCAAGAATTAAATTAATTAAGTCATTATAATTTTATTGGATGGGGAAATTAAATATATTTTCTCATATATTCTAATACGATAAAGCTGTCTTGACTTTAACAAAATTAGAATTGGGTTGAGAAAATTATTTAATTGGATTAATTTAATTTAATTTAATATTTAATATTTCGGGTAATTGTAAAAATAGTTATTAGGTTGGATAAATTATAACTATTAGATAAAAGTCTAGCTAACACATATAATTGTACCTAATACATGAGACGGGCTCGAGAGCCCATCCCATGTGAGAAGCACGACAAACCCTAGTCCCAACAAGGCTATGTCATCGCCCATTGTATTCCAATTACAGTGGACTACTGTATTTTTCTATTTAAATATTATTATTTAATTACTCATTGTTCAAGTAAAACTCTTGTACCATTTTTCTATAAATAGTATCCATGGGATGACCTAATTAGACCAAGTGGTTAAGCGTTTTTCTGTAAAAAAATAGTGGTAATTTATTTTTAGAATAAATTCAACTTTGTAAAGGCTCAATATTTCCAGTTCTCGTAGAGAGAAATTAACTTTCCCACTAAAAGTTAATAGAAGTTTTCATTCTGTGCGTTCAATTCATTTTGATTGAGCCCACACTGAAAGAAATTTGGATTTTGAGGATACTGGAGAAGATCGTTTGGTTGAAAGCCAGAAAAGAAATTAGATCGCCTTGTACAAAGAACATGTAGTAAATCAGTTAAGGGTTTATTAATATAAATATCACAAGACTCAGTTTCAAGAAAAAAATTAAACTTCTGCTATGCCTAAAAACATTGTTTTCCAAACTAATTTTTTCAACACAAGAGAGAGGAAAAGTTGAGAGAAAAAAAAGAAAAGGATCGACCAAATAGGAACAACCAAGTCCGAGTAAGAATGTAACACTCCAAACCTGGCCCAGATGTTATGGCTGAATCTGGAAATGTTACGTAAGATAGTTATAAATCTGACTTTCTCTTATTAGAAAACTTCGTGTATCTTTGCTAATTAAAAACCTGTTTTATATGAAAGCATTTGTCATACTTAGTCGTTGAAACCGTTAATTGTTTTTCGAAGATTCGTTCTATCGAATCTGAAGCTAAAACACAAAATAAAAGTCCAAATCAAAAAATAAACCCAAATGTCTAAAGAGTCCAAAAGTTACAAAACTCTCAAAATGAAAATTTAAATAAACCAAATTTATGTAAATAAAGTTTTACGGAAAAGTGGTCATATCTGAGCTCTCGTCGCACCGACTCACCTAAGTTTGAGGGTTACCTGAAAATAACAGACAAATAGAAAGTGAGTTTTATGACTCAGGGTGTAACTTAACAAAAACAGAATCACAGATTAAATACATAACAGAACAGATACTGACGAATGTCTCATGTAGAATTAGAGCTACATGTAATTTACAATCCTACCCCCATCCGCTACACACAATCTCTGACCATCCTAACACACTATGTAGGGTATAAAACACCCATCCAGCCCTACACACCATTCAGTGTCATTACGACACTTTTTCAGAAAAATCGCAACAGTGCTGCCAGTATAATCGCGAATTAATGCCTCACACAAAACACTTCTTCCACATAATACATAAAACGCCCCATAGCCAGATACAAATAGAATACCAAATATAACTGAATAGCAGATGCCAGAATTTATATACATCATGCATGCTCGTATAACATGTATTGAACATGCTTATACATAGCAGATCAAACATATCGCATCTCATTACATGCATTTAGGCATTATTTATGTCAAATTCATACGAACAAATTAGCAGACTTCATACTTTAAGGCTTATATAACACATACTGATCCCACGAAAGGCCCATAGTCGACCGGGACGACATGTACGACCATAGGGAAAAAATCTAAAATTTGGGCTCACACGACCGTGTGGCCCACACGGCTTGGTACACGGCTCATACACGCCTGTGTGGCCTACACACTCGTGTGGCCCACATGGCCCAAAATGACCTAGACTGTGTGTCACGCATGGCCTGTCACACGGTCGTGTGGCGTCGACAGGCCCTAATTTCAGCTTTCGTTATTCGTTGTTTTTCGTTACACACCTAGTTCGATTTCGACAAGAATGTAATCACAGGGCTTTTGAGACCTAAATACGACCAATAAAACGGTTAATTGCAGTATCTAAGCACGTGATAGCTAAAAACCAAACTCTTTAAAAATACCAAAACTCCTCCAAACTCTTACCAATTATCAAACCATAACCACACGAAATTACGATGTTGAAGGAGCGCCAAACGTCTCACGACTCTCACCTAAATGCAACGACCCAATTAATCAAATAATAACAAAATTTCACAACACCGGTTGCATCCCAAAACCTCTAAATTAACCAATGAAGAACTTACCAAAACATTACTTAAGAGGAGTAGAATTAAAGACCCAACGAATAGAAATCCAATGTTTAAAGAAGATTCCCAAAACAAAATTGAAAGAACTAATGAATAGATGAAACAAGAAAAACAGGATTTTACAATTTGAAATTGCGGCATGGCTTGGGGAATAGCAAAGTGAATCGTGGGTTTTAAGGTCTTTTTTTTCTTTTTCTTTTTCAAAAATAAATAAAATAAAAGGCCAAACTAAAAATGATATTAAACCTAAAGGAGTCACTTGTTATATTTATTTCAAAACAAGCCCAAAAGTTAAAGCATTTTAAAATTACTACTTGATTTATTATAAGTATATATTATTTTTATTATTATTATCAACAAAATCATTTAAAATCATCTCCAAAATTATTTTGACAACAAAACATATTTTATTTGAAATCATATAGGCTTAGGAACAAAAAGGATCGAATTGATACTCGAACCCAAGACCTCAGACACAAAATTAAGACACTTAACCACTGATACAAATACTTAATTATGACGGAATTCGTTAAACAAATTTTAATAAATCAGGGCGTTACAACTCTACCCCGTAAAAAGAATTTCGAATCTAAAATTTACCTAACTCAAAAAGATGCGGATATTGCTGATGAAGCAAGTCCTCAGGTTCCTATGAGGCTTCTTAAGAGCCATGATTTTGCCATAGAACCTTAACTAACGGAATAGATTTCCTCCTCAACAAATTAACGTGTTGATCTAGAATCTGAACCGACTCTTCCTCAAATTTTAAATTCGGTCTAACCCCAATCTCCTCAACTGAAACAATATAAGATAGGTCCAACCGATACTGCCTTAACATGGAGATGTGAAACACATATGGATACGGTCTAACTTTGGAGGTAGCTCACAACTGGTCCCACACGGTTCAGAATCTGATACGACCTTGTAACAGCCCAAAATTTGACCCTAGTCGGGAAGTGGTTTCGGGACCACAAAACCGAGTCATAAAAATAATAAATTGCTATATTCTATGCTTATTATGTGTGTGCATGAGTATGTGGAAGTTTCATTCTCTAATTTTGCCAATTGCATGAGAAATTATTAAATAGGGATCGATATGAGACATGGTGAAAATATGATAGGCTAATTTAAAATGGTCTATTAGTGCATGTACCAAAAAGGGTGGTTTTGCATGTCAAATTACCCAAAAGATGAAGAGTGGCCGGCCAAGGAGTGATGGTGCTCCACTTATTCTAATTTAATATGTTTTGTTTAGTTAACAAATGGCTTAAAATAATTATAATAAAATTGAATAAAAGAGAAAAAGGGAAGAGGAGTGTTCATCTTCTTCTCCATCTTGCCAAGGCCGAAACAAGGAAGAAAAATAAGGGGAACCTACCTAGAGCAAGTCGGCATTCATCTTTAGCTATAGGAGGTAAGCTTTGAATTTGTTGATTTGGATTTATAATATGCTAAGCTAAATTGTGGATGCACTCTTGGTAGTGTCAAGAAAGTTGAGATTTTTAATGGTGATTTGGGCTATATGCCGAATGACTAAGTCTTAGAATAGGGTAGAGATTTTGGAGGAGTAGTTTAGAGGCTCCTTGTACATTCGGTCAAAAGGGTGAGTTTATTGAGAATATTAATTTCTTCCTCTATGATTATTTTTCATAGCATGTTAAATGGTTCTAGATAGGGCCGAATGAGTTATGGAAGTTTTTATAAATATATGAAGTTCAAGGTGCAAATTTTAGTCTTGATGTTATGGATAATTCGGTTGAGATATGGGGAGAGGGAGTTGTCATTTAGGTTAAGATCAAAGGGATGAGCAATAGGCATTAAAAGGTGAAATGTGTGAAACTTAAGGTGTAAAAACCTATATGTAATTACATAGGAAATGTAAAAAAAAAAGAAGCTAACATGGTATATTCGGCCATGTAGAGTACATCCTAGAGATGTTATATTTAATTCCCTACAATCGACTAAATGGGTGATTAGTAAGGGTGATTGCCGAATATACTAACATACATATGCATGTGTAATTGGATTGTAAATATTTAGCAAGGCGGTTAAACTAGTTGATTTATTGATTAAGCTCAAGGAGCTAAAGGAGGAGAATCGAGCAAAGGCAAAGAAAAGATCATCGAGTAGCCGAGTTGGAACCGTCTTACCCAACACAAGTAAGTCATTAAGCATATAGTTGGTATTAATTCAAATGGTCATAACGTTTATGTAATGATGCTGAATGTAATGAATAAATATATATATGCATGTACGTATGTGATGATGAAAGTGTTGAATGAAAAGAAAAGAGGTGAGATGTATTGAGTTGTTGATCTCGGCACTAAATGTGCGGGTATAAACATTTATGACCATGAGATTGGCGCTAAGTGTGCGGGTTTAAATTGTGCAGCACTAAGTGTGCGAATTGACTATGTAGCACTAAGTGTGCGAGTTTGACTATGTAGCACTAAGTGTGCGAGTTTGACTATGTAGCACTAAGTGTGCGAGTTTGACTATGTAGCACTAAGTGTGCGAGTTTGACTATGTAGCACTAAGTGTGCGAGTTGACTATGTAGCACTAAGTGTGCGAGTTTGATTATGTAGCACTAAGTGTGCGAGTTGATTATATAGCACTGAGTGTGCGGACTTAATATATATTCTTGAATCATTATGGACACTAAGTGTGCGACACTATTGAGTCGATCACGGACAGCGGATCGGGTAAGTATCTTGAGTTCATGGCTAATAGGTGCTATGTTTATATTTGGAGTTGAGCTTGGTAAGTTGAACCTATGTGACAAATATACTTGAAGTCACGTACATAAGATTTATCGTGGAATGGGTGAAAGGCCGTTTAGTTGTATGATTGTAACGAAAATAAAATGATTTATGAAAATGCCTCGAATATTCTATTGATGAGTATATGGAATGTGAATGCATGATTTGGTATGAGATTGAACCGATAGGACGGAGGAACTATGGTATGGTTCGGTATGGATGGAGTAACTAGCCTCGTTCCATTTTGTTTCCTCTTGTGATAATGTTATTAATGGATGGTAGTGTATTGCTTATGACTTACTGAGTTATAAACTCACTCGGTGTTTCCTTGTCACCTATTCTAGGTCTCTTGGACTCGTCTCTTTTTGCGTGGTCGGGCCGTCATCGAAGTCATCACACCGGATAGCAAGTTTTGGTACTTTCTTCTTAGTTGGCTTAGGAGAACATTTCAGCATGTATAGGCTATTATGTTGTGTTTGAACTTTGGTATGTAATCTTTTAGCCATGCGAAAATGGCATAAATGTTCGGTTGGGTTTGGATTCATAACGTTAGGTCGCAAATCTTGATAATTCGACCTTTTTTATGCCATACGTCATGGTTGATTATTTTGGTGTTAAAATTCATGATATGGCAATAGTGTAGTAGGGGGAAGTTTGACAATGATTAGCCTTTGGCATGGTTAGTCATGATCATAATTTGTGATATGCATGATGAATTATTAGTTAGATCAAGGAGTAAACACGAAGTGGGCATAGTTGCTTTCGTAACAGATGCTGGCAGCAGCAGTGACATGAGATTGAAAAATCACTAAAAATAGTAGGAGTGGAATTAATTGATGAATAAATTATGTAATCGAAGTTCGATGAGTCTATTTTCATATAGAAGTAACGAAAAGATCATATGGACAGTATGTTAAGAGATAATCAGGTTCTCGTGGGACAGGGCCAGAACGGTTGCTGGATTCCCTGCTCCGACTTTGGAAATTCATTATAAATTAACCAGAGATAATTAGGAGTCATACCATATATGTATAGATTCCTCTCTGAGTCTAGTTTCTATAGAAACAAACGGCATCAGTATGGAAGTTCTGTACAGGGAGATATCCAGGTCGTAATGCGCAAAGGTCAGTGTAGTCGACCCCAGTAACATGGGAGACTTTGACTAATAAACTGTACTAATTGGCCTGACCAAAAATTCTAGAAAAAAATATGTAGATGGGAATATGAGTCTAGTTTCAGGGAAAATTCACGGAACTGGATTTTTAGTTCCAGAGCTCAAGATATGATTTTTAAAGCGACTAGTACGCAGATTGACAGCTTGTCTGGAAAATTTTTAATAAGTGGTTTGAAGTGTGTTAACACCTCGTGTTCGACTCCGGCGACGGTCTCGGGTTCGGAGTGTTACATTTGATTGGTATCAAAGCTATGGTTTAGTCGGTTCTAGGACTACCATAGCACGTATGAGTCTAGCTATACATGCCTTAATGTTAATGTTTAAATGTGTGATGACTTCTGACGGTTAAAATGTTTTTGTTTTGATTAGTAAATGGACCCCGGTGTAGAGAGAACCTTGGCGGATGACATTGAAAGTGTAGCGGCTGCTCCTGCACAAGGGACACCGCCTGTTGAACCTCAGTCATCTGCGAATAATCAAGGTGAGGGGGCTAAACAAGCCTTCTTTACCATGATAATTGAGTGGGTCGCGCAGTATGCCCGAACCAATCCGGCTGTCCAACAATTCCCGAATTTGAATAATCCACCCCCGGAGCCAGTAATGCCATCAGTTACTGATCCTATGAGGCTGAGTAAGCCACCTGTAGACTTGATTAGGAAACGCGGGGCTGAGGAGTTCAGGGCCATAGTTACTGATGATGCTGAAAAGGCCGAGTTCTGGCTTGATAACACCGTTCGGGTGTTCGATGAACTGTCATGCACACCTGATGAATGTCTAAAGTGTGCTGTATCTTTGTTGCGAGACTCAGCCTACTATTGGTGGAGGACCTTGATTTCCATAGTCCCGAACGAACGAGTAACTTGGGACTTCTTTCAGACGGAATTTCGAAAGAAATATATTAGCCAACGGTTCATTGATCAAAAGCGTAAGGAATTCTTGGAACTCAAGCAAGGCCGTATGACAGTATCTGAATACGAACATGAATTCGTGAGACTCAGTAGGTATGCCCGGGAGTGTGTAGCTGATGAGGTTGCTATGTGCAAAAGATTCGAAGAAGGATTGAATGAAGATTTAAAGCTACTAATGGGTATTTTGGAAATAAAAGAATTCGTAACACTAGTCGAACGAGCCTGCAAGGCGGAAGAACTTGGAAAGGAGAAGAAGAAGGCTGAATTTGAAGCTAGAGACTATCGTAAAAGATCGACGGGTAAAGCTCCGTTCTCAGCTGTAAAGAAGTTCAAGGAGGACACTAATAAGTCGAGGACGACTGCGGGAATTTCCATCAGAGCAAAACCATCGACGGGCTCTCGAGCTACTTCGGTAGCTAGTGTGGGCAATAATCGTCAAGAGAAACCTGAATGTCCCCAATGCGGAAGACGACACCTAGGTGAATGTTGGGGTAAGTCTACTAACAGGGCCTGTTACGGATGCGGTTCGAAGGACCACTTCATTAGAGATTGCACGGAGCTTGAAGAGAAGAATAAGATTCAAGGTGCAAGACCTAGTGGAGTGACAACTAGAGGTAGACCACCGAGAATTTTAGGAGGTAGGGGTGGTAGTCAGAAAGGGACCTCTGATACGGCTGTTCGAGCCGAGAACCGTACTCCTGCTAGAGCATATGCCATTCGCGCACGAGAGGAGGCATCCTCCCCTGACGTCATCACTGGTACCTTCACTCTCTTTGATACTAATGTGATTGCATTGATTGACCCTGGCTCTACTCATTCATATGTGTGTGAAACCTTAGCATCCAGTAAGACTCTACCTGTTGAGTCTACTGAGTTCGTAATTCGGGTGTCAAATCCCTTGGGTCGTTACGTGCTTGTCGACAAAGTGTGTAAGAGATGTCCCCTAGTAATTCGAGGTTCCTGTTTTCCGGCCGATTTGATGCTTTTGCCGTTTGACGAATTTGATGTTATTCTTGGTTTGGATTGGTTGACCGCGCATGATGCGGTTGTGAATTGCAAAAGCAAGACTATTGATTTGAGGTGCGCAAATAACGAGATAATCCGAGTTGAGTCTGCGGACTTAAGGGGGTTGCCAGCTGTAATATCAGCAATGTTGGCCCAGAAATATGTGAGAAAAGGGTGCGAAGCATACCTTGCGTATGTACTTGTTGACAAAGAGTTAGAAAAGAAACCTGAATCTGTGCCGGTGGTTTGTGAATACCCGGATGTTTTTCCTGAAGAATTACCGGGTTTACCACCTGTTCGGGAGGTAGAGTTTGGTATTGAGCTTGTACCTGGGACTACGCCAATTTCGATAGCTCCGTATCGTATGGCACCAACCGAGTTAAAAGAGTTAAAATCTCAGTTGCAAGAATTGACGGATAGAGGTTTTGCTCGACCAAGTTTCTCACCTTGGGGTGCACCAGTATTGTTCGTGAAAAAGAAGGACGGAACCATGAGGTTGTGCATTGACTATCGTCAACTGAATAAAGTGACGATAAAGAACAAATATCCGTTGCCGCGCATCGATGATTTGTTCGACCAACTGAAGGGAGCCTCAGTGTTCTCAAAAATAGATTTGAGATCGGGCTATTATCAGTTGCGAATTCGAGATTCGGACATACCCAAAACTGCTTTCAGAACGAGGTATGGTCACTACGAGTTCTTAGTGATGCCGTTTGGGCTCACTAATGCCCCTGCGGTATTTATGGATTTGATGAATCGGATCTTTAGACCATATTTGGATCGGTTCGTAGTTGTGTTCATTGATGACATCTTGGTCTATTCAAGAGATGACATCGAACATGCTGAACACTTGAGATTAGTGTTGCAAGTTTTGCGGGATAAGAAGTTATATGCTAAGTTCAGTAAGTGTGAGTTCTGGTTAAGAGAGGTTAGCTTCTTGGGTCATGTGGTATCCGCATCGGGTATTCGAGTTGACCCGAACAAAATCTCAGCCATACTTAACTGGAAACCTCCGAGAAATATTACTGAGGTTCGGGGCTTTTTGGGACTCGCCGGTTATTACCGACGATTTGTCAAAGGTTTCTCGATGATAGCCACACCAATGACGAAGCTACTTCAAAAGGATGCTAAGTTCGAATGGACGGAGAAATGTCAGAAAGGCTTCGATCAACTGAAAACTCATTTGACTGAAACTCCAATTTTAGTGCAACCCGAATCAGGCAAAGAGTTCGTCATTTATAGTGACGCATCCCTACTCGGGTTGGGTTACGTATTGATGCAAGAAGGTCGAGTTGTGGCCTATGCGTCGAGACAATTGAAGCCACACGAGAGAAATTATCCAACCCATGATCTCGATCTAGCCGCCATTGTATTTGCTTTGAAAATATGGCGACATTATTTGTTTGGCGAAAAGTGCCATGTATTTTCGGATCACAAAAGTCTCAACTATTTGATGACTCAAAGAGACTTAAATCTGCGACAAAGACGTTGGCTTGAGTTGTTGAAAGATTACGAGCTTGTCATTGATTACCACCCGGGAAATGCTAATGTGGTTGCGGATGCCTTAAGCCAGAAATCGCTGTTTGCTTTACGAGCGATGAATGTGCACTTGTCTGTTCTACCCGACAATGTGTTAGTAGCTGAATTAAAGGCCAAACCATCATTGATTCATCAAATTCGTGAAGCTCAGAAAGTCGACGATGAATTGGTTGCAAAACGGGCTGAATGTATTACGAATATGGAATCCGAATTTCAAATTGATGAGGACGATTGTTTGAGGTTCAGAAGTCGTTTGTGTGTTCCAAGAAATTCGGAACTCATTTCGATGATTCTGAACGAAGCCCATTGTAGCCGAATGTCAATTCACCCGGGGAGTACGAAAATGTACAACGATTTGAAACGTCGATTTTGGTGGCATGGTATGAAACGGGACATCTCCGACTTTGTTTCGAGATGTTTAATATGTCAACAAGTGAAAGCGGAACATCAAGTGCCTTCAGGATTACTTCAGCCGATCATGATACCCGAGTGGAAATGGGATCGAGTCACAATGGACTTTGTGTCCGGACTACCATTGTCAACAAGTAAGAAGGATGCGATTTGGTTGTTGTTGATAGACTGACTAAGTCGGCTCACTTTATCCCCGTGCGTACGGATTTTTCATTGGATAAACTAGCCGAATTGTATGTTTCTCAGATTGTGAGATTACATTGAGTACCTATTTCTATCGTGTCGGATAGAGATCCGAGATTCACCTCGCGATTTTGGAAGAAATTGCAAGAAGCTTTGGGTACCAAGTTGCATTTTAGCACCGCTTTTCATCCCCAAACCGATGGTCAATCCGAGCAGATAATTCAGATACTCGAGGATATGCTGAGATGCTGCATCCTTGAGTTTAGTGGTTCATGGGAACGGTATGTACCTTTGATTGAATTCACTTACAACAATAGTTTTCAATCAAGTATTAAGATGGCACCTTACGAGGCTTTGTACGGTCGTAAATGCCGTACACCATTGTTTTGGACCGAGCTCGGTGAAAGTAAAATTTTTGGAGTTGATTTGATTAAAGATGCCGAACAGAAAGTAAAGGTAATCTGTGAAAGTCTGAAGGCAGCCACAGATCGTCAGAAATCGTATGCGGACTTGAAACGAAAGGACATTGAATATCAGGTGGGAGATAAAGTGTTCCTTAAAGTTTCGCCTTGGAAAAAGGTACTCAGGTTTGGCCGTAAGGGCAAGTTGAGCCCGAGATTCATTGGGCCGTACGAAATCTCCGAACTAGTTGGTCCGGTTGCGTATAGATTGATTTTGCCCCCTGAGCTTGAAAAGATTCACGACGTCTTTCATGTTTCGATGCTTCGACGCTATCGATCTGATCCATCGCATATAATTAGCCCATCAGAGGTTGAAATTCAAGCCGATATGAGTTATGAAGAAGAACCGATACGTATCCTAGCTCGTGAAGTGAAGGAGTTGCGAAACAAAAGGGTTCCGTTATTGAAGGTGTTATGGCTCAAACATGGGATCGAGGAAGCTACTTGGGAAACCGAGAGCTCGATGAAAGAACGATACCCAAACCTATTTACCGGTAAGATTTTCGGGGACGAAAATTTCTTAAGTGGGGGAGAGTTGTAACAGCCTAAAATTTGACCCTAGTCGGGAAGTGGTTTCGGGACCACAAAACCGAGTCATAAAAATAATAAATTGCTATATTCTATGCTTATTATGTGTGTGCATGAGTATGTGGAAGTTTCATTCTCTAATTTTGCCAATTGCATGAGAAATTATTAAATAGGGATCGATATGAGACATGGTGAAAATATGATAGGCTAATTTAAAATGGTCTATTAGTGCATGTACCAAAAAGGGTGGTTTTGCATGTCAAATTACCCAAAAGATGAAGAGTGGCCGGCCAAGGAGTGATGGTGCTCCACTTATTCTAATTTAATATGTTTTGTTTAGTTAACAAATGGCTTAAAATAATTATAATAAAATTGAATAAAAGAGAAAAAGGGAAGAGGAGTGTTCATCTTCTTCTCCATCTTGCCAAGGCCGAAACAAGGAAGAAAAATAAGGGGAACTTACCTAGAGCAAGTCGGCATTCATCTTTAGCTATAGGAGGTAAGCTTTGAATTTGTTGATTTGGATTTATAATATGCTAAGCTAAATTGTG
Source organism: Gossypium hirsutum (assembly GCF_007990345.1). Taxonomy (NCBI): domain Eukaryota; kingdom Viridiplantae; phylum Streptophyta; class Magnoliopsida; order Malvales; family Malvaceae; genus Gossypium; species Gossypium hirsutum. The sequence continues at coordinate 29,497,450 of NC_053442.1, forward strand.
GATGCACTCTTGGTAGTGTCAAGAAAGTTGAGATTTTTAATGGTGATTTGGGCTATATGCCAAATGACTAAGTCTTAGAATAGGGTAGAGATTTTGGAGGAGTAGTTTAGAGGCTCCTTGTACATTCGGTCAAAAGGGTGAGTTTATTGAGAATATTAATTTCTTCCTCTATGATTATTTTTCATAGCATGTTAAATGGTTCTAGATAGGGCCGAATGAGTTATGGAAGTTTTTATAAATATATGAAGTTCAAGGTGCAAATTTTAGTCTTGATGTTATGGATAATTCGGTTGAGATATGGGGAGAGGGAGTTGTCATTTAGGTTAAGATCAAAGGGATGAGCAATAGGCATTAAAAGGTGAAATGTGTGAAACTTAAGGTGTAAAAACCTATATGTAATTACATAGGAAATGTAAAAAAAAAAGAAGCTAACATGGTATATTCGGCCATGTAGAGTACATCCTAGAGATGTTATATTTAATTCCCTACAATCGACTAAATGGGTGATTAGTAAGGGTGATTGCCGAATATACTAACATACATATGCATGTGTAATTGGATTGTAAATATTTAGCAAGGCGGTTAAACTAGTTGATTTATTGATTAAGCTCAAGGAGCTAAAGGAGGAGAATCGAGCAAAGGCAAAGAAAAGATCATCGAGTAGCCGAGTTGGAACCGTCTTACCCAACACAAGTAAGTCATTAAGCATATAGTTGGTATTAATTCAAATGGTCATAACGTTTATGTGATGATGCTGAATGTAATGAATAAATATATATATGCATGTACGTATGTGATGATGAAAGTGTTGAATGAAAAGAAAAGAGGTGAGATGTATTGAGTTGTTGATCTCGGCACTAAATGTGCGGGTATAAACATTTATGACCATGAGATTGGCGCTAAGTGTGCGGGTTTAAATTGTGCAGCACTAAGTGTGCGAATTGACTATGTAGCACTAAGTGTGCGAGTTTGACTATGTAGCACTAAGTGTGCGAGTTTGACTATGTAGCACTAAGTGTGCGAGTTTGACTATGTAGCACTAAGTGTGCGAGTTTGACTATGTAGCACTAAGTGTGCGAGTTGACTATGTAGCACTAAGTGTGCGAGTTTGATTATGTAGCACTAAGTGTGCGAGTTGATTATATAGCACTGAGTGTGCGGACTTAATATATATTCTTGAATCATTATGGACACTAAGTGTGCGACACTATTGAGTCGATCACGGACAGCGGATCGAGTAAGTATCTTGAGTTCATGGCTAATAGGTGCTATGTTTATATTTGGAGTTGAGCTTGGTAAGTTGAACCTATGTGACAAATATACTTGAAGTCACGTACATAAGATTTATCGTGGAATGGGTGAAAGGCCGTTTAGTTGTATGATTGTAACGAAAATAAAATGATTTATGAAAATGCCTCGAATATTCTATTGATGAGTATATGGAATGTGAATGCATGATTTGGTATGAGATTGAACCGATAGGACGGAGGAACTATGGTATGGTTCGGTATGGATGGAGTAACTAGCCTCATTCCATTTTTTTTCCTCTTGTGATAATGTTATTAATGGATGGTATTGTATTGCTTATGACTTACTGAGTTATAAACTCACTCGGTGTTTCCTTGTCACCTATTCTAGGTCTCTTGGACTCGTCTCTTTTTGCGTGGTCGGGCCGTCATCGAAGTCATCACACCGGATAGCAAGTTTTGGTACTTTCTTCTTAGTTGGCTTAGGAGAACATTTCGGCATGTATAGGCTATTATGTTGTGTTTGAACTTTGGTATGTAATCTTTTAGCCATGCGAAAATGGCATAAATGTTCGGTTGGGTTTGGATTCATAACGTTAGGTCGCAAATCTTGATAATTCGACCTTTTTTATGCCATACGTCATGGTTGATTATTTTGGTGTTAAAATTCATGATATGGCAATAGTGTAGTAGGGGGAAGTTTGACAATGATTAGCCTTTGGCATGGTTAGTCATGATCATAATTTGTGATATGCATGATGAATTATTAGTTAGATCAAGGAGTAAACACGAAGTGGGCATAGTTGCTTTCGTAACAGATGCTGGCAGCAGCAGTGACATGAGATTGAAAAATCACTAAAAATAGTAGGAGTGGAATTAATTGATGAATAAATTATGTAATCGAAGTTCGATGAGTCTATTTTCATATAGAAGTAACGAAAAGATCATATGGACAGTATGTTAAGAGATAATCAGGTTCTCGTGGGACGGGCCAGAACGGTTTCCGGATTCCCTGCTCCGACTTTGGAAATTCATTATAAATTAACCAGAGATAATTAGGAGTCATACCATATATGTATAGATTCCTCTCTGAGTCTGTTTCTATAGAAACAAACAGTATCAGTATGAAAGTTCTGTACAGGGAGATATCTAGGTCGTAATGCGCAAAGGTCAGTGTAGTCGACCCCAGTAACATGGGAGACTTTGACTAATAAACTGTACTAATTGGCCCGACCAAAAATTCTAGAAAAAATTATGTAGATGGGAATATGAGTCTAGTTTCAGGGAAAATTCACGGAACTGTATTTTGAGTTCCAGAGCTCAAGATATGATTTTTAAAGCGACTAGTACGCAGATTGACAGCTTGTCTGGAAAAATTTTAATAAGTGGTTTGAAGTCTGTTAACGCCTCGTGTTCGACTCCGGCGACGGTCTCGGGTTCGGGGTGTTACAGACCTAATGAACCTAAGGCTTAACTTACCCTTACGTCTAAACCGTAGAACCTTCTTCCATAGAGATACCTTAAGGAACACGTAATCACCCATGAAATACTAAATGTCCCTCCTCTTCAGATTCACATAGGAATTTTGTCTATCAAAAGCCACTTTAAGACGATCCCGAATTAGTCAAACTTTATCCTCCGTCTCATAAACCAACTTAGGACCCAAAACCCGTCGCTCACCCAACTTAGTCCAACACAATGGAGTACGACACTTGCAACCATACAGAGCCTCGTAAGGTGCCATCTGAATACTAGAATGAAAACTGTTATTATAGGTGAACTCGACTAATAGTAGAAAAACCTCCCAACTACCTTAGAAATCGATCACACAACTCCGAAGCATATCTTCTAGTATCTGAATCACCCTCTCAGATTGGCCATCTGTCTGAGGATGAAAAGTAGTATTGAAGTCCAACCTCAAACCTAGAGCCTCATAAAGTTTTCTCTAAAATCGAGGATCTCTATAAGAAATAATCGAGACCTGTATCTCATGGAGTCTCACGATCGTAGAAACATATAATTTGGCTAACTTTTAAATAGAATAATCTGTCTGAACATGAATGAAGTGGGTAGACTTGGTCAACCGATCTACGATGACCCACACAGAATCCTTCTTAGTAGGTGTTAAGGGCAACCCACTAACGAAGTCTATAGTCTCACGCTCCTATTTTCACATGGGAATCTTAACGGGTTGAAACAAATCCAAAGGCAATTGTTGCTCAGCCTTAATTGCTGGCATGTTAGAAAATGAGAAACAAAGTTTGTCACCTCCCGTTTCAAACTAGGACACTAGTACAGTTCACGAAGATCCCGATACATCTTATTTCCACCGGGTGCATAGCATAAGGGAGTTTATGCGCTTCCCTAAGAATAGACTGCATCAAATCAGAATCACTAGGTACACAAACCCGTCCTTAGAAATACAAGACCTCATCACTATTCAACCCAAAATCAGACGTACCACAATCCTCTACCTAATAGAATCATAGAACCATATAATCATCCTCCAACTGCTTATCCAAAATCTGATCGATTAAAGTCGATTTAACTTGCAACTTGGTTAACGGACCCCCATCATCAAACAGACTTAGGCAAGCAAACATCGCCCTCAAATCAGACAATGCCCTACGACTAAAAGCATCGGCCACTACATTGGCCTTACCAGGATGATACTTAATTGTACAGTCATAATCCTTAAGTAGTTCAATCCACCTACGCTGCCTAAGGTTTAACTCCTTCTGGGTAAGAAGATACTTGAGGCTCTTGTGATTGGTGTAGATGATACACCTCCTACCATACAGATAATGCCTTCAAATTTTTAAGGCAAAGACAACAACAGCTAACTTGAGATTGTGCGTCAGATAATTCCCCTCATGTAACTTGAACTCTCGGGATGCAAAAGCCACTACCTTACCGTCTTGCATCAGAACACATCCCAAACTGACGTGCAACGCTTCACTGTATACCACAAACTCCTTACCAGATTCAGGCTATATTAGAATAGGAGCCTGAGTCAAAACAAATTTGAGTTTTTCAAAACTCGATTGCTTCTCATCAGTCCAGACAAAAAGGGCCAGTCTTATGCAACAACTTAGTTAGAGGAGTTGTGATTAACGAGGACCCCTCAACAAATCTCTGATAATAGCCCACAAGACCTAGAAAACTACGAATCTCAAAAACATTCCTAGGCTATTTCCAATCAAGCACAACCTCTATCTTCCTATGATTAACTAAGATCTCCTCTGCAAAAACCGCATGCCCCAAAAAAGTTACTTCCCTTAACCAGAATTCACACTTGCTCAACTTAGAGTAGAGATGTTGCTCAACCAGAGTGTTGTCGATGAAGACCACAATGAACTGATCCAAGTATGGTTGGAAAACCCGATTCATCAGATCCATGAAACCAGCCAGAGTATTCGTCAAACCAAAGGGCATGACTAGTAACTCGTAGTGCTCATAACGAGTCCTAAAAGTAGTCTTGTGAACATCAACTTCCTTAACTTTAAGTTGATGATACCCAGAATGAAGATCTATCTTGGAATATACAGAAGCCCCACGAAACTGATCAAACAGTTCTTCGATCCTTCAAAGTGTGTACTTATTCTTTATTGTTCACTTATTCAATTGACGGTAGTCGATACACATCCTCATAGTTCCATCCTTTTTCTTTACAAATAACACCGGTGCCCCCCATAGAGACAAACTAGGATGTATGAACCCAAAATCTAAGATCTCTTGAAACTGAGCCTTTAGCTCTATAAGCTCTTTCAATGCCATATGGTAAGGAGCGATGGATACTAGTGCTGTACCCAACAGAAGCTTAATACCAAACTCGACCTCTCGATTTGGAGGCAAACTCAGTAATTCCTTAGGAAAAACATCTAGAAATTCCTTAACCATTCGGATGTCCCCAACTGATGAACCCACAGAAGTCGAATCACTTACAAAGGCCAAGTACGCTTCACACCCTTTTCAAACCAGTTTTTCAGCCACAATATTGGAGATCACATTGGATAAGTAATCCCGACACTAACATCTTCCACATCATCTTCAGATCTCAAAACCAACCTCTCTGAAGCACAATCCAAACTGACTCGATGCTTCACAAGCTAGTCTATCCCCAGAATCAGATCAAATTCCCCAAACGGTAGCTCCATCAAATTAGCCAGAAATGCAACACCTTGCGCCTCTAACGAACATTCCTATACAATCTATTAACCCAAACCGATTGACCCAGTGAACTAAGTACAGTAATCTCACCAGATATGCTCTCAACAAAAATCTCCAAGTTTACAAAAACATAGCTATCTATATAGGAATGTGTTGACCTTATGTCTATCAATGCAAAATAAGGAGCATCATAAATAAAGAACATACCGATAATCATATCAACGACGTCTTTGTCCTCACAATGTCTAGCAGCATAAACCAACGCAAGTTACTTTGCCTCAGTCTGATTAGCACCTTTGCTTGGTGCTCTTTGCCCTCTACCCATACCATTATCACCCCTGGCTGGACCACGGCCTTTAGGCGGCCGCTGCACTGCCGACTGAGACTAAACAAAACTCAAAGTTGAAGCTTGCATCTGATTGGAATGTTGCAGGTAATCTCTAATATGGTGCTCTATTGACCCACATCATAGATACACTCCAAATCTCCTCCAACACTCGTCCGGATGGTGTCTACCATAGTTTCTACATGGCTGAGCCACAGTAGGTGCAATTGGAACCCCAACTCTCGAAGACCCATCAGACCTAGCCCGTTTTTTAAGCATCTAAATAGAACTAAAGGTCTCCGAATCCCTCTTATTCTTATCCTTTTCTCGGTCCCTATTCTCGCGCTCACCGCACTTAACCTCCTTAGCAATCTTCACCTTGTCCACCAAGATAGTGAATTTTCGCTCCCTATGTAGAGCTATCAAATCTCTTAGATTATCTCTTAAACCATCCTCAAAGTGGACACATTTCTTATACTCATTCGCCACCATCCCACTAGCATAATAACTCAATCTCAAAAATTCAGCCTCATACTCAACCACACCATTACCCCCCTAAGTGAGGTTCATAAACTCGCGTCTACAAGCATCCACATTACTCGCCCTCACATATTTAATCTAGAAGGCAGTATTAAAATATTGAGTACCCTCCTCAACTGTTAACCACCACTGATACGCCTCATCACAAAGCAGAGATATTGCACCCTTTAATTTCTGCTTAGGGGTGTAGTCAATATCATTCAGAATCCTCTCGGTGGCCTTCAACCAATATTCGGCCTCCGTCGGGGCGGCTCTAGTGACGCCCCTAAACAGCTCAGCACCGATAGACTAGAGTCATTTAGTTACTGACCCACGGCTCCTAGAACCAGAATGGGGCCCAACGATGCTCTTCAACACTTTAAGAAGGGCTTGGGACAATGCGTCATCCCCAACCGAGCGACCTTGAAACCCAGTCTCAGTAGTAGGTGTAGCCAGTGTCTCATTCATATTCAGATTAGGCATACTATCCATCGAGGAAGACTCAACTTGAGTCCCTCTACGGCGCCCGTCGCACCCACAAATACAACGACCACGAGTTCTACGAGCGCTCATCGTATTCATAGATTTATCTATATTACAAAGTTTGATGTATCAATTTCAGTGTTTATTAGCCAGTGTTTTATGCTTCAAATAAGTATCAGAAAGAGTTTCATAAATTTCAAAAATTTTCAGTCTCTATCTAACTCAGTATACTTTTAATAATATTAGAGTTTTCTAACTAAAGTATTTCTCACTTAGAAGTACATACAAGATCGACGTCGGAGACTCGATGTTCCACAACTTTCTTTTCAAATTCAAAAATAAACTTTATTTGGAAAATTAATTTTTACAAATACAATTTTGAACCCAAAATTTTCACAGCCTAAGTTTTGTAACCTGGCTCTGATACCACTAAATGTAACACCCCAAACCTAACCCAGATGTTATGACTGAATCTAGAAATGTTACGTAAGAATGTTATAAATATGACTTTCTCCTATTGAAAAATTTTGTGTATCTTTGCTAAATAAAAATCCATTTTATATAAAAACATTTTTCATACTTAGTTGTTGAAACTGTTAATTATTTTTTGAAGATTCGTATTATCGAATATTAAGCTAAAATTCAAAATAGAAATCCAAATCCAAAAATGAACCCAAATGTTCAGAGAGTCCAAAAATTACAAAACTCTCAAAGCAAAATTTTAAATAAACCAAATTTATGTAAATAAAGTTTTATGAAAAAGTGGTCATATTCGAGCCCCTATTGCACCGACCTGCCTAAGTCTGAAGCTTACGTGAAAGTAATAGACAAACAGAAAGTGAGTTTTATGACTCAGGGTGTAACTTAACAGAAACTAAATCACAAATTGAGTACGTAACAGAATAGATACTAACGAATGTCTCCTGTAAAATTAGAGTCACATGCAAATTACAAACCTACCCCTATCCACTACACACCATCTCCGACCATCCCAGCACACCATGTGGGGTATAAAACACCCACCCAACCCTACACACCACTTAGTGTCCTTACGACACTTTTTAGAAAAATCGCAGTAGTGCTGCCGGTATAATCGCAAATTAACGCCTCACACAGAACACTTCCTCCACATGATACATAACCCGCCCCATAGCTAGACACAAATAGAATACAATATATAATAGAATAACAGATACCAAAATGTATATACATCATGCATGCTCGTATAACAGGTATTGAACATGCTTATACATAACAAATGAAACATATCGCATCTCATTACATGCATTTAGGCATTATTTACGTCAAATTCATACGAATAGATTAGCGAACTTCATAATTTTAAGGCTTATATAACACATACCGACCCCACGGAAGGCCCACAGCCAATCGAGATGACATGGACGACCCTAAGGAAAAATTTTAAAATTTAGGCCCACACGGCCCAAAATGGCTTACCGGTGTGGCCTACACAGCCTACACACACCCGTGTGGCCCACATGGCCCAAAATGGCCTAGATTGTGTGTCATACATGACCTGTCACACTGCCGTGTGTCGCACATGGCCTGGCACACGGCCGTGTGGCATCGATAGGCCCCAATTTTGGCTTTTGTCATTCGTTGTTTTTCGAGTTTCTTGTTACACGGTCGTGTGGCGTCGATAGGCCCTAATTTTGGCTTTCGTCGTTCGTTGTTTTTCAAGTTTCCTATTATACACCTAGTTTGATTTTGACAAGAATGCAACCACAGGACTCCTGAGACCTAAATACGACCAATAAAATGGTTAATTACAGTATTTAGTCACGAGATAGCCAAAAATTGAACTCTTTAAAAACACCTAAACTCCTCCAAACTCTTACCGATTATCAAACCGCAACTACACGAAATTACGATCTTGAATGAACACCAAACGTCTCATGACTCTCACCTAAATGTAATGACCCGATTAATTAAATAATAACAAAATTTGGCAGCACCAATTGCATCCCAAAACCCTCAAATTAACCAATCAATAACTAACCAAAACGTTACCTAAGAGGAGCGAAATTGAAGACGTAAAGAATAACAATCCAATGTTTAAAGAAGATTCCCAAAACAAAATTGAAAGAACCGATAAACAGATGAAACAAGAAAAATAATATTTTACAATTTGAAATTGCGGCGTGGCTTGGGGAATAACAAAGGGAAATGTGGGTTTGTGGTCTTTTTTTCTCTTTTTTTTTTGCAAAAATAAATAAAGTAAAAGGTCAAACTTAAAATGAAATTAAACCTAAATGAGACACTTGTTTTATTTATTTCAAAACAAGCCCAAAAGTTAAAGCATTTTAAAATTACTACTTGATTTATTATAAGTATATTATTATTATTCTTATTATTCTTATTATTATTATTATTATTATCAAAAAACTCATTTAAAATCATCTCCAAAATTATTTTGACAACAAAACATATTTTATTTAAAATCAGATAGGCTTAGGAACAAAAATGATTAAACTGATACTCAAACCCAATACCTCAAACACAGAATTAAGACACTTAACCACTAATATAGATACTTAATTCTGACAAAATTTGTAAAACAAACTTTAATAAATTAGGGCGTTACAAAGAATAAGGCTTTCTTGGTAAGCAATAAGTTGCCAAATTGTGATTTGAGAAGCCTAGCTTGAATCTGAAAAGAATAGACAAGAAGAGGTTAAACATTATTACAGAAAACAAAAACAAATTGAAAACAAGAAATCTTATAAAAATTGGCAAAATCAGCTAAGAAGAGGACTCCTTAAACATGAAAAAACTTTCTTGAACGCTAAGAATGTTTTCAAATCTCTTAAGGAAAAGGTGTTCATGAATCTTAAAAACTAAAATCAAATTAGTAAATATTCAAGAACATAAAACAAACAAGAATATTAAAGAAAGGAGGGAATTATGGGAAAGAATAAAATATGAGTTGGATTATTGAAAAAGATGTTATTCGATTGAAACTTTTGGAATAAAGATTCTAACAAACTAAATCAAAAACTCTAACCAACCCTTCAAGAGTGGTTTCTTGACAAATTGGAGTGTGAAGACTTCTTCTAAAATCTTAAAATAAAATTAAGGTGAAAAACTTTTAAAAAACGGCATGAATTGAATCTTGCAAATAAACAACTCTTAAGAGTGGTGTTATTGAATGGAAATAAAAAAGGAGGTTGTTAAACCAAGCTTTATTTGATAAAATGTTTTGATATAACAAATTGAAGTGTTTTTGAATAAAAGTCAAAATTGAAAGAAATTAACAAAATGATTTATTTAAAATTGCAGTATAAGAGATAAAATTTTGAATATCTACTTTGAACTCTTAGAAATTTTTTGAAACAACTTTAAAACCATGTCAAAATGATTTTCACTTTGTAAAAAGACCTTTAACAAATCAAATAATTTTTAGACAAGTCAAAATTGCTCTAAGCCAAAAAGTATCGATACCTTTTTGGCCAAGTATTAGTATTTTCTGAATTATCGAGACCCCCTCTTAAAAGCAATACCAAAATAGCATTTTGTTTCTCACAAACCTACAAAGTATCTATAAAAGTGTTTTGGTATCGATAGTAAAACTAAAATGGTCACTGAAGTTAGCATTTTTTGCAAAAATTGTTGATTTTATGGTATCGATACTCGATGTTGTAGGTGAATTAAATGCTCTAGTTTTTACATCCCCCACTGGTCTATTCATGACACCAACAACTTCAATAGTTGGAAATCAATTAAGGGGTTTAAATACCAACTTCTAAAGCTCCTACAACAACAAAAAAACACTTTCAAGAAAACCATCAATCAAACAACCTTTGAGCTTACTATTTCCATATTTTTTACATGCAATTGTAAGCTTTAGTTCTATTCTTTTGCTCAAGTGTATTTCATTGTATTTGAGCTTAATTTGCAAACAATTTGATCTTGTAATGATTATTTCTTATTTGCTTATTTGTATTTCCTTAAGAGAGTTTGTGTTTTAAGATTTGGAGTAGAAATCTTAAGGGAGTTGTAAGGTTAAACCTTGTCCCCAAAGGTTATCAAATTAGTGAATTAGAAAAATCCTTACTTGTGGAAAGCTAAGGTAGTCGAGTAGGCAACTGGGGCCGAACCACTCTAAATTACCGTGTTCATCTTTCAATTTTCTCTCTAGCTTTCACATTTTTTAAAAAAGCCAATTCACTCCCCTCTTGGCAATTTTGGTTTGATTTATCGAGCTAACAATTGGTATCAGAACTAGTCTCTAAAAGATCGTCTAATGACCAAGAGAAGATCACTGAAGTAGCTCAAATCTCATCTTTTCAAACCACACAAGATGACATCTACTTCCAGCTCTATTATGGTTGGTCAATCTCAAGTCGTTAATAAACCTCCTTACTTCAATGGTGCAAATTATTCATACTGGAAGACTAGAATGGAGTTCATACAAGCCTATGATTTTGCTCATGTTGCTACTTGGAGTGATGACGACTTATCCGACAATGAAGATCAAGAAGTAGCCAACCTTTGCCTTATTGCTATCGATGACTCTAAGGTAACTTCTAACTCATCCAATTCAAATTCTTATTTTTTGATAAGTTACAAGGTGCCTATGATGAGTTGGGTTTGGAGTTTGAATTAATGGTTTCAAAATATAAAGAAACTATTTCAAAACTTAAAGATGAAAACAATTTACTCTCCAAAGTAAAGCATGAACTTGAAAAATAAAATAAATGATATGCAAGCTAATATAAAAGATTTTGAGAAAAAGAATTTTGACTTGCATAATTTGCTTTTTAAAGTACATGATGATCATCAAAAGCAACTTGATTTGCTTAAGAGTGAAAAATCTCACTCTAACAAAGGTTTTGAAAAATGAGAAAATTCAAAACAAAAATTTGTTAAAAATAACATTAATTTCTATAAACATAGAGGTCCCCAAAAGTTTATAAAAGAAAATTATTAAAAGTGTATGGGTCCCTAAATGACTCATAACTTCTCAAGATAAGAACTTAATTTCTAAATGGATACCTAAAGGGAACAAAGTTATTGGTACTGATGCTTATAGACCCTAAAGAATTTGGGTACAAAAAATCAAAGCTTAATTCTGTCTTTGTAGGAAGAGAAGCATTGTTTTAAGGTGGATAAGTTAAGCAAAACTCATGGTACCTTGATAGTGGATGGTCAAGACATATAACCGGTGACAAGAGTCACTTTATCAAATTAAAGCCAAAAAATGGAGGAGATGTTACATTTGGTGACAACTCCAAAGGAAAATTTGAAGGAATAGGCTCTATTGGTAAAAACTCTTCAACTTTTATTGAAAATGTCTAATATGCCAACGGTCTTAAGCACAATATACTAAGTATTAGTCAATTATGTGACAAAGGTCTCAATGTTATATTTGAGTCTAATAGTTTTACAGTTATTGTCATTATTTCTAATAAGATTATGCTTGTAGGGCATAGGATAGGAAATACATACATAATGCATTTTGATGATTTACATGAATCTAACATATGCCTTGTTGCGAAAAATGAAAATAGTTCTTTATTATGGCATAAAAAACTAGGACATGCTAGCATGAGCATATTGCATAAACTAGTTAAAAATGACATAGTAAAAGGATTACCTAAAATTGATTTTGAACTAGATAAAGTTTGTGATGCATGTATTAAGGGTAAACATAAAAGAGTTTCCTTTAAACCTATTAAAGATGTATCAACTATTAGAGCTCTTCAACTAATTCACATAGACTTATTTGTCCTATTAGGACAATTAGCTTGTGTTTGTTGATGACTATTCTAGATTTACTTGGGGTTCTTTTCTTAAGTACTAAAGATGAAGCTTTAAAAAAATTCATCACATTTTCAAAAATGAACCAAAATGAAAAAGGTTACTCTATCAGTAGTGTTAGAAGTGACCATGGAATTGAATTTCAAAATCTTGGTTTTGAAACTTTTTGCTACTCAAATGGAATTAGCCATAGTTTTCTACACCTAGAACATCTCAACAAAATGGAGTTGTTGAGAGAAAAAATAGAATTTTAGAAGAAATAGTTAGAACCATGCTTTGTGAAAATAATTTACCAAAATATTTTTGGGCGGAAGCCATAAACACTGCTTGCTATATTGTTAATAGAGTAATGAACATTTCAAAAATAAAAGTCTAACATTAGCTATTTTTATCATTTTGGATTCAAGTGTATTGTTTTAAACAATGACAGATAATCTTGGTAAATATGATGCAAAGAGTGGTGAAGGAATTTTTCTTGATTATTCTTTAAATTCTAAAGTTTTTCGAGTGTTTAATAAAAGAACTTTAGTTGTAAAAGAGTCTATACATGTTTTTGTTGACTCTAACCCTACTCCTAGAAAGGATTCTTATGTTGATGATGATTATGCATAAATTTTTAATAAAAATATGGAAGGGGATCAATCATCAAGTGAGAAAATTCAAGAACAAACACAAGAAGCTCTAGAAGAGCTTACAATAGAGGAAAGGGAAGTCACTCATCCAAGAGAATTCAACTATGTGAAGGATGGTAAGATATTGGGAGATCCATTGAAAGGGGTAACTACTAGATCTTCTCTGAGAAATACTTGTAATTTTGTTGCATTTATCTCATGCATTGAGCCTAAAAATATCAAAAAAGCATTAAATGATGAATATTGGATATTGGCTATGTAAGATGAGTTAAATCAATTTGAAAGAAGTAAACTAAGGACCCTAGGTGAAAGACATTATGATAAATCTACTATAGGTACTAAATGAGTTTTTAGGAACAAGCTAGATGAGAACGGTAACATAGAGAGGAGAAAGGCTAGACTTGTTGCTCAATGTTTCACTCAAGAGGAAGGAATAAATTATGATGAAACTTATGCTCCCGTAGGTAGGATGGAAGCCATTAGAATGCTTTTAGATGTTGTATGCTTTAATGATTTTAAATTATATAAAATGGATGTAAAAAGTGCTATTCTATATGGTTTTATAAATGAAGAAGTGTATGTTGAATAGCCACCCGGTTTTGAAGATTCAAAATTTTCAAACCATGTTTTTAAACTTCCAAAAGCTTTAGATGGTTTGAAACAAGCTCTTAGAGCTTGATATGAAAGGTTATCAAATTTTCTTATTGAAAAGGGTTTCAGTAAAGGAAAGGTTGACAAAACACTTTTTATTAAAAGAAAAGACAAAGATTTATTAGTAGTTCAAATTTATGTTGATGATATTATTTTTTGTTCTAATAATGATTTTCTTTGTCAAGAATTTTTTAAGTTAATGCAAGGTGAATTTGAGATTAGCATGATGAGAGAACTAAATTGCTTTTTGGGACTCCAACTCAAGCAAAGAAAGGATTTCATCTTCATCAATTAAGCTAAGTACACAAAGGAAATACTCAAGAAGTTTGGGATGGGCAATCTCAAACCACAAGCTACTCCTATGAGCCATTCTACAAAGCTTGATAAAGATGACGAAGGTAAATATGTTAATTTAGAATTATATAGGTCAATGATTGGTTCATTATTTTATCTTATCACAAGTAGACTCAACATTATGTTTAGTGTATACTTGTGTGCTAGATATTAGTCTTTCCTTAAGGAATCATATTTATAAGCCCTTAAGAGAATCTTTAGATACCTTAGAGACACCCCCAATTTAGGCATTTGGTATCTTAGAGACTTATCCTTTAACTTGCATGAATTCTTGGATGCGAATTTTGAAGGTTGCAAATTCGATAGGAAAAGCACCTCCAATACTTGTTCATTCCTAGGCAACATGCTAGTATCATGGTTTTCAAATAAACAAAATAATGTTGCATTGTTCACCACCGAAGCGGAATATATTTCTACTGGTAGTTGTTGTGCTCAAGTTTTATGGATAAAACAACAACTTAAGGACTATGGAATTGATATAGAGACCATTTCTATTAAGTGTGACAATACTAGTGTTATTTGTCTCACTAAAAATTACATCCAACATTCTAGGACTAAACACATTGAAATTAGATATCATTTCATTAGAGATCATGTCCCAAAGGGTGAAGTAGTTCTAGAGTATATAGACACCTTGAACCAATTAACTGACATTTTTACAAAGCCATTAGACAAAGAGAGATGTTGTACCTTTAGGAGAGAACTAGATTTAACCACCTTACATTAACTTTGTGTTGAATCTTTCTATGCTCTTTGATTATTTTTGTTGCAAAAAGCTTGTTAAGTAAAAATTTCATGGCTCTTGTATGCATAAAGATAGGGGGAGTTTATGTACGTATTTGATCTATTTTGACCTTATTTATCTAACATGACTTACACTTGTGATATTTTTGAACTTATTAAATTAGTCTCATTCTTACTAATTTAGTCATTTTTCTTTAAAATCTAAGTTTACTTTATGAATTATAAGAATCATGCTTATATTTTGCATTTCTATGCAATAAAATATTTAGGAATGATCTTTGTGTCATTTTAGGACCGTTAAAACCTTTAAAGACTCAAAAATCTCAGTTTTGCAATTTGCACTACACTTGGAAAACAGAATAGCAATTTGGTATCGATACCAATTTAAAAATATCGATACTCGTGAGAAATTCTCAATACCATGGGGTGTTTAAAGGTACCTGCAATAGCTTCTAAAATAGATTTTCAAATGCCCTAAAACCTTTTTCTTCCCTTCATCGAAAACCTCTCAACTTTTCTCCAAAATTTCTTAAACTTTCTTGATTTCTTAGTCAAATTTTGACTTTTCAACATCTTCAAACATCATTTCCTCAAGATTTTTTCAACATTTCTTGTAGATTTTGCCTATTTCAATATTTTTGAGGTAAAACCCTAAAACTTTCGACTTGATGATTTTCTAAAATGTAGGTTGAAATAGTGCTTCTTGATTTTTTTACCCAAAACCCTTGCCTACCAAGTGTTTGTTAAAATTCCCCAAAGAATTTTTTTAAAGTCTTAGTGTTTCTAAGTGTTTTGATAGATAGAATGGCTCCTAAGAAATGTTTTAGAACTGGTGCATCTTCATCTAATCTATCTAGTGAGTCAGAGTCGTCTTTTAACAAGCGTTTTCAATCCTCAAACTTCTACCTCGTTTTAATATAAATTTTGGTTCTGAAAAGGTTTGGGAATCTAGAAAAATAGATTTTGGTATACTTGAAGCCATAAATTTTATTTATCTATCTTTTTTTTAAAAATTTCACTGACATTTTATAATATTGTTCGAGCCTTTTATTCAAATGTCAAACTTGAACATGATGAGTCTAGTGACCTCGTTGTTTCCATCACCTCATTTTTAATGAACACTCATATTCACCTCATTGTTAAAGAGTTTGGAGAGTTATTACACTTTCCTTTCGGAGGTAACTCTAATGAAAAAGGCCCTGTTATCAAGCTCTTTTCATTCAATCCGGTTTAGCTTCTGAACTTTCTCTTCATGATCAAGTCTTCCACTTAAGACTAACTTGGAATTTACGTCCTATTATGAAACATGCCAAGCTGGGAAACACCAATTATTGGTGGATCGATTCTATCAAAACTAATAGGCTTCACGACCTTGCTCTCATTATGTTTAATGGCATTACTACGGCTATCAGGAGAGGGATGAATACAAATATCACCTATCCTCATGGCACGTATTTGTCATACATCTTTAGACAGTTAGGAATTAACACTATTGGAGACTCCCCTATTATGTCTAATCAACCTATAAGTTACGGGGCACTTTACCATACCGACTATCATTACGATGCTAACTTTGGTGAGTAGATCAAGGGAGGTCATCTGGTTGCTAAAGAAGATGACGATGATGAATGCACTTTTGAACACGCCCCTTCACCCGAGCATACTGCTCCACCAGCTTCTTCCTCCCATGTTTTTCAATCATCATCCGAGGTTAATAGTGCTATTCTCCATGCTATTGACCGCCTCCGGATGTACTAACGTCCAGAGTGTGAATACTACAATAGAATGAAGAATTGCAAGGTGGTATTCGCAAGTATACAGGTCGAATTGTAATATAGATTTTACAATGAAGTAGGTGAGTACTCCAAGGATCGTACCCAAGGGAGGTGAGTACTAAATCAATCTTAACCTAAACAATTAAAGATCTAATTAATACTTTAAGTCAGTTATAGTACGAAAGTAAAATAAGAGATAATTTTAGGGTTTCTTTAACTAAGGAAATAAAATAACATAAAATGAGTAAAATTGTAAGAGATAGAGAGAAATAAAGTGAATCAAATATGAAGATTGGTGATTAACTTGCTTCAGCAATCTCAATCAACTGTCATCTCGGGTTCTTCGTCAATCAACTAGTTGCTACCCTAGATGGACTTTTTGATCTTCCACTAACATAACGAGTCAGCAAGAACTACTTATCTTCTGACCACATAGTCTAGATTGGTTTGGGGTCAATGTGTTCAGGGATGGGCAATACCAATTTTGGGTAAATTCCCACCTTGATGACTTCCCGGGGTTGTTAGGCCTAAGGTTTGTTTCACATTATTCCTTTCCCCAAAAATTGATCCGTTGAGAAACCTTACGAATTAGTTAAGAGATCATGCTTCAACTGGCCAATCCCCTATAGAAGGATTAGTTCCTCATGACTTTCATAAACATAGAATAAATGGAAGAATTAATCATAGGGAATGCATTGAAATAGAGAGTTTAAGAAAAGCCTGATTGATATTAATAATAAGCACGAATCCACAGAAGTTAATCTCCATTACAATTAGATCTCTTGAAGAAAAAAAAACTAGGAAAACCTAAGAAGGAAAGAAAACAATACTAAATTTAACGGAAGAAAACTAGGTTCAAAACTAAGGTGTACTTTATATGTGCTAAAATGGCCTATATATAGCCTTCAGGTGGCCGCCGTCCTTAACCCTAGGTTAGCTGACGTTCTTGAGCTTAAAGTTTGATTGTACGGACAAAAACGTCTCTACTTCGTGTTTTATTCTTGTCATAGAGTTGACATCGCCACATATCAAGGCTTGTGTCACAACATAGTGGAAACACAAAAGTATATAAATTCATGCAGTTTCGTAGTAATTTTTGTCAAAAATATAAAATAATTATAAAATAATTAAATTATACTTACATTATTAAAATATTAAATTTTAATTAATTTTATAGTAAATTTTAATTTATTTTTGATAGATTTGCAAAAATGGTAAAAATTGGCTCGGCAGACACTAATAGAAACACAAAACCGGGAAGCAATTTTTGAAGCATCGAGGCGAATTAATTTTTCAGCCTAAAGACGATCTAAATTTAGAATATTAATACAAAATATAATTAATTTTAATTTTTATCCAATTTATTTTGGGTTAAATAATTATTGTTAATTATATTGCGAAGAGGATGCCCAGTTGTGCTAATATGAGAAACTGATCCAACCAAGCAATTGGGCTGCCCAAAACCATCCAATAAGCTGACCCAATCAGCTCAAAATAGGTTATTTATTGACTTGCAAATCAACGCTTGAAGTCTCCTTGAAATCACATTCAAAGCCCTCCACTTTCTGTGCTTTTAAATATTTGCCCCAAGCTAAATTTAGCAAGTTTGAAACATTCAAACTTGTCACATGTGAGGTCAGCCAACGGGGGTATATGGCTGCTGATTTTTTTCTATTTTTAGAAGCCATTCCCACCTTTAAGTACCCCATTCACCTATTCATTTCAACATACCTCTCATTCCACACATCTCTCTCTCTTTCACTCACTTTCTCTCCTTTGTTTCCCATTTTCCCTCTTGGAAAAGAGCCCTTCAACCACCTTGGGTAGCAGCATTAAACTGCTTGTAGAAGCCTCGATTCAACAGAATGAGTGGAGAATGAGGAGCAAGACAAATTAGTCAAGCTTCGGAGAAACAACGAATTTGATTCTAGTTTCCTATCCTTTAACTTTTATTGTTATTGTTATGAACATGTCTATGAATATTTGTTATGTTGTTATTCTAAATTTAATTAAAATTTTTTAAATTTAATTCTTGTTAGATTGATTGCGTTCTATTTCTTTATTTATTAAAAATAATGTTTGTGTTGTTATAGGCCTTGTTGATTTGTTCAATTAAATAAAATCATGTTTATGTTATGATTGCATTTAAATTGTAAGGTAACAACTGAATTAATTATTAAGCGGAATGAAATTATAATTAATGGACACAATATTTAATTGGTGCATGTTTAATATTCTAAGGTAGCCGAAGGTTTTATTAACGACGGTATTTAAAAGTACATTAGCATTGCATAACTTGCAGGATTTTGTGATTAAATTGTTTCAATATAAAGATGTATTGTTACCTCAGTTAATCTTTTACTTTCTTATCAAAATTGATTAATTTTTTGAATTGGCATAGTAATATGTTCAAGAGATTAGTTAATTTTGTAAGTCTGTATGTGCTATAGTTAACAAATTACCAAGTTGCCGCTAATTTATTCGTAACAACATGAACATTGTTTTAGTAATATTAAGTTAAGAAATATAATAATCTAACACAATTATGTCATATTGATGAAACTTGTTTTTTCAAAAATTGCGCATTTGACTTTTTAACTTTTTAATTTTCTTAGTTAATTACTTAGTTATAATCTAGTTTTATTAAACCCTTTTTCAAAACAAACTATTTTCCTTCACCAAAGTGTTTTTAATTGCATTTCATAAATATTTTCTTACACAGTCCTTGTGGGTACGATAACTTGATATTTACTTATCACTTTATTAGTTGTTGCGATTTGTATACTTGCATATTTCCATTGTTCCAAGTTTTTGGTGTTGTTGTTTGGGACTATTTTAAAAGTCATTATTTCTGAATTTGTTAAATTTGCATTTTGGTTTATTTTTTCTGTTCAATTTTAACTTAATTTTTCTGTGTTTGTTTCAAGTGTTTATGAGTATTGATCGAATTATCGATTTACTTTCTGTAAATCCTGATATTGAAAGAACTTTTTGACAATGAAGAAGACAAGCAGCTAAAAAAATGACCGAAGAGATGAACTTTGAAAACTAGAATCAATGAAACGGAGCAAACCCTGCTCAAAATCCTATCCTTATTGCTGATGATAGGGATAAAGCTCTAAGATTGTAACATCCCTAACCCGTATCCGTCACCGGAACAGGGTTATTGAAGATTAACAGAGTTTACAGATTAAACAGACAGAAATTTCAACATTTCAAAACATATTAATATTCATATAAAAAACCAAACGAAATCATTCATATAGTTACATAAACAAGCCCTCGAGGCCCAAAATACATATTAGAAACAAGTCGGGACTAAATCAGAAACTCAAAATTTTTTTTGGAAAACATTAGAAATTTTCAAAGTTGCAGTGTGACCAGGCCCTGTGACTCACACGCCCAAGAGACACATCCGTGTCTTAGGCCGCGTGGGCATTCGAAATAGGGACACACGGTCGTGTACCAGCCCGTTTCCATGCCTGTATAACTCTCTGACTTGGTCACACAACCAAGCCACATGCCCGTGTGCTAGGCCATGTACCCTTCAAAGGAACTTCACAAGCCCATGTGCTACACTATGTAACAGCCTAACTTGCAGCCCTTTTGAAAGCTACAGGGGATACACGAATCAAGCCACACATCAAGCAAATCAACCAAATTATGGCTACATATATACATTCCTAAATACACCAAAACACAAGCCAACTCAAATGGCTATAATCACAACAAAACATATAGGCCAACATTAACCAAATTAACCTATTCATGCCATTATAACCAAAATTAAACTAACCAAAAGTACCAAAAAATATGATGGATAGTGTGATATAGCTCTGACAAGCTTCCAACCTGAATGAGCTTCTGATTCACTATAAAACACGAAAAAATAACACATAGTAAGCATTTAAGCTTAGTAAGTTCGTATAACATAGAATTTAACTTACCATTTAAGCACATATTAGGTAAGTAAACAATACATATCCCAACACAACTTGGCCAAGTGCCTAAACACATATTCACTAACATATTGGCGTATATGTGATTTAAGCACTAACACAACTTGGCCAAGTGCCATTTAAGCACTATATATCATGTAATAGACTTTCCATGTATTTCATGTATATATATACCTGTAATAGTTCGTATCAAACTCATATCATCTCATAACAAAACATTCCCCATTGAACCATTTAGAATATCGTTAGATACTCAGGATAGCTCACACGTAGTGTGCTAAACAATAATCCGTCCATTCTTGTACATGTATGCTCATTGAGCTATGAATCGGTATGCTCTCACGAGCTGTAAATCGGTAAGCTCATACGAGTTGAGAATTGGTAAGCTCTCATGAGCTGCAAATCGGTAATCTCATACGAGCTGTGGTGTGTCTGCAACATATGTAGGATCACAATCAAATCGGTAACCCTAATAACATGTGATTTGTATCCTACGAATTACAAAGGTTCAAAGGGACTCGGTAATCATCGTACGTTGTCGGATATATGATTAGTATTTATACATGGCAATCATAAAAATCACATACATATAATTCAATTACAACATATAAATACTCAATTTAATTACACGAACTTACCACAACGAGTATATGTAGATATAAAGGTGATTTATCCGAGAATTTTCCTTTGCCCTGATCTAACTCCGTACGAGGTCTGTCTTGATCTATACAGATAAATTTAATTTGATTTAATATATTTCTCATTCAAATTAGTCCAAAGCATTTTTTGGAAAAATTACCATTTTTCCCCTATACATTTAATTCTTTGCAATTTAGTCTCTAGTTTATAAAAAAGGAAATTTACACAATTTCATCACAACCCACTATAGCCGAATATCGAATAGGTCCTTAGCATGCACTATACTTTAATTATTTCACAATTTCAGCATGTAATATTTCCTAATTTTCAATTTTCTCCCTATTTGACAATTTCACTAAAAATTCCTTTACAAAAGTTGTTTATCTAATAACAACCATTCATTTCCTATCGTTATACTTCAAAACTCATGTATAATCATCAATGGTAAAACCATAATAGTTTAACAGTTTCACAAATTAGTCCCCGGACTAGCTAGATTAAGCTACAATGATTTCGAAAACATAGAAATCATCAAAAACGGATGAAAAATACATACCTAATTGAAGGAGAGAAGATTGTCAAAAGTTAAGAACAAAAATGGCTTTCTTCTTTGTGAAATTTGGTTTAAGAAAGATGATACAAAATGGTGTTTAATGTGGTTTTATTTATTATTAACTTTAATTACCTAATTATTTAATTAACCTTTACTAACTTTACAAATTACACAAAATGCCAAGCCATTATAATCCACTATCACTATTATGGGCTAATTACCATGTAAGGACCTCCACTTTAAAGTTCTATAGCTATTTAATACCTTTAGCTATTAGAACTCAATTTTTCACTTTACGCGATTTAGTCATTTTTATCAAATTAAGCATGTAAACGGTAAAATTTCTTAAAGAAATTTTTATAAGATATTTCTATCGTACTGTAAACCATAAAATAATAATAAAATAGTTTTTTTGAATTTGAATTTGTGGTCCCAAAACCACTGTTCTAATTTCATTAAAAATGGGCTGTTACAACTCTCTCCCTAAAGGAATCTTCATCTCTGAAAATCTTACTAGAAAAGAGGTTCAGATATTGCTTTCTCATAGCTTCTTCGGGTTCTCAGGTAGCTTCTTCTATTTCGTGCCGCTACCAGAGAACTTTAGGTAAAGCTATGTTCTTATTTCTTAATTCTTTCACCTCTCGTGCTAGAATTCTGATTAGTTCTTCACTGTACGACATATCAGGCTGAATCTCAACCTCCATTGGAGAGATAACATGTGAAGGGTTAGATCGGTACCATCGTAACATAGACACGCGAAAGAAATTGTGAATATTTTCTAGTTCTAACGGTAAAGCTAGTCGGTATGCCACAGGTCCGATTCTTTCAGTAATTTAGTATGGCCCGATAAATCGCGGACTCAGCTTTCCTTTGCGACTGAACCGAAGAAATTTCTTCCAGGGTGAAAATTTCAAGAATACTATGTTGCCAACTTGGAATTCAATGTCTTTATATTTAAGATCCGCGTATGATTTCTGATGATCTGAAGCTGCCTTCAAACTGTCTCGGATCACTTTTACTTTTTCTGTTGTATCACGACTCAAATCAACCCCGTGCATCTTTTTCTTACTGAGCTCGGTCCAGTATAATGGAGTTCGGCATTTACGACCATCTAAAGCCTCATACGGGCCATCTTTATGCTCGATTGAAAACTATTATTATACACAAAGTTGACCAACAATAGATATTTTTCCCAACGGCCTTCAACTCTATTACACAACAACGAAGCATATCTTCGAGAATCTGAATCACACGTTTGCACTGACCATAGGTCTGAGGGTGAAATGCAGTGCTAAAATACAACCATGTACCAAGAGCTTCCTATAAATTTCTCCAAAATCGCAAGGTAAACCGCAAATCACTATCCGAAATAATGGAGACTGGCACTCCGTGTAATCTGACAATATCAGAAACATATAACTCTGATAATTTGTCATGGGAAAAATCCATACGTACTGGAATAAAATGTGCAGACTTCGTCAAACGATCTACGATAACCCAGATGACATCTTTCTTTTTTGGTGACAAGAGTAAACCCAATACGAAATTCATAGTAACTCTATCTCATTTCCACTCCGGTATCACCACTGGCTCTAACAGTCCTGAAGGTACCTGATGTTCAGCTTTAACTTGATAACATACCAAACATCTTGATACAAAATCAGAAATCTCACGTTTCATTCCCAGCCACTAGTACATTTGTCTCAAATCACTGTACATTTTATTACTTCCCGGATGAATAGACAACCTACCACTATGAGCTTCATGTAAAATTTTCTGCATAAACTCTAGATTCTTCGGTACACAAACTCTACCTTTAAATAGTAAGAAATCATCAGATCCTACCTGAAATTCTGAATCAAAAGTTGATTCACACTATATTCATTTAGCAGCAACTCACAATCACATTTTTGAGCTTCGCAGATCTGCTATAAAAACATCGGTTTAGCTTTTAACTGGGTTAAGATCGAGCCATCATTAGATAATTCCAATCACGTATTAATCGCGCGCGGAGTAAACAAGGACTTTCTACTCAGGGCATCAACAACTACGTTTGCTTTTCCCAGCTGATAATCAATAATCAATTCATAATCTTTCAACAGTTTGAGCCATCTGTGTTGTCTCAGAGTCAAATATTTTTGCAACATTAAATACTTTAAACTCTTGTGATCGGTAAATATGTGACATTTTTCATCGAACAAATGGTGTCGCCAAATTTTCAATGCAAACACAATTGCTACCAACTCTAGGTCATGTGTTGGATAATTCTTCTCGTAAAGCTTTAACTGTCTAGAAGCATAAGCTATTACATTTCCTTCTTTCATCAAAACACAACCTAAACTATTCAATGATGCATCACTGAAAATCACAAATTCATTACCCGATTCAGGCTGAACTAGAACTGGTGCTTCGGTCAACAATAATTTCAAATTATTAAAACTTTGCTGACATTTATCAAACCATTCAAACTTCACATCTTTCTGTAATAGTCGCGTCATTATTATAGCTATCATTGAGAACCCTTTGACAAATCTTCGGTAATAACAAACTAATCCAAGATAACTTATGATTTCAGATATATTTTTTAGTGGTTTCCAATCAACAACTGTGGAAATTTTACTCGGATCAACTCTGATGCCTTCAGTCGACACTATATGTCCTAGAAAATTGACTTCACGAAGCTAGAACTCGCATTTGCTAAATTTTGCAAACAATTTTTTATCTCGCAGAAATTATAAAACAATTCTCAAATGTTCAACATGTTCAAACTCGTCTCAAGAATAGATCAAAATGTCGTCAATAAATACCACAACAAATCTGTCTAGATACGGTCTGAAGATTCTATTCATCAAATCCATAAATACTACAGGTGCATTAGTTAAACCAAACGGTATCACAAGAAATTCATAGTGTTCGTACCTGGTTCTGAATGCAGTTTTCGACACATCTGAATCTTTCACTCGTAGTTGAAAATAACCATAACGAAGATCAATCTTCGAGAATACTGTGACACCTTTCAACTAATCGAACATATCATCAATACGAGGCAATGGATATTTTTTCTTGATTGTAACTTTATTGATCTGACAGTTGTCTATACACAATCTCATCGGTCCGTCCTTTTTCTTAACCAACAGAACCGATGCACCCTAAGGTGAAAAACTAAGTCGAGCAAAACCTCTATCTGTTAACTCTTGCAACTATGCTTTCAACTTTTTTAACTCGGTAGGAGCCATTTTGTAAGGTGCTATCGAATCGGTGATGTTCCCGGTACAAGTTCTATAGCAAAATCAACCTCCCTGACTGGCGGTAATCCAAGTAATACTCTGGAAACACATCAAGATACTCGCAAGCCACTGGCACTGGTTCAAGCTTTGATTCAGAGACTTTAGTATCCAGTACATAAGCAAGATAAGAATTACAACCTTTTCCCACATAATTCTACACCGACATAGTCGATATAACAATAGGCAACCCACTCGAATTATCTGATTCAATACGAAGCGTCTCACCGTTCTGACATTTGAATACAATAAGCTTTCGTCTACAATTTACAATAGCATCGTGTAGAGTTAGTCAATCCATGCCCAAAATCACATCAAATTCATTAAATGGTAACAGCATCAAATCAGTCGACAAACTATAACCCTGAGTTATCAAAGGACAATTCTTGTAGACTTTATCAACTAATACATACTGACTTAGGGGGTTCGATACTTTAACCACAAATTCAGTGGACTCAACAGGAAAATTTTTACTAAATACTGAATTCATGCAAACATATGAATGGGTTGATCTCGGATAAATCAAAGTAGTAAAATCAGTATCATAAATAGAGAAAGTATCGATAATAACATCTAGTGTAGAAGCATCCTCGCGAGCGCGAATAGCATAAGCCATAGCTGGTGCCCGTGCCTCGAATCTCACCGCAGAATCTTTTGTAATACCATGGCTACCACTCACATTTCAAGGATTATGGTGTTGTCTACCTCTCGCAGCAATATTGCTCAACCTTGTGGTCTGAGCTTTCTCTTTCTCAGATTTCTTTGGACAATCTCTAAGATAGCGGTCTAAAGAACCACACCTGAAACACACTCCATTCTTTACTCGACACTCACCATAATATGGTCTGTTACAGTGCTTACACTCGGGTCTGGCATCTTTAGGACTGGAGTGTCTGGTACCTCTACCTTTACTAGAATATCCCACAGAAGTAGTAGAACGGTGGTGATGTTCTTTTGATTTCTTTGATACTGAATGATAGGAATTCCCACTTGATCTTTTTCTCGAGTCTCTAGCTTCAAAATCAACATGTCTTTTCTCTTTAATCAGTTCTTCAGCTTTATATGCCTGATCAACTAGTATAACAAATTCTTTCAACTCAAGAATTCCAACTAGAAGATTTATGTCTTCGTTTAACCCATCTTCGAATCTCTTACACATAGCAGTCTCGGTCAAAATACACTCCCGAGCATATTTTCTCAATCTAACAAATTCCCGCTCGTATTCTGATACAATCATACGACCCTGTTTAAGCTCTAGAAATTTTTTACGTTTCTGATCCAAATACCTCTGACTGATCTATTTCTTTCGAAACTCTGTTTGGAAGAATTCCCAAGTGATCCGCTCTCTTGGCACAATTGAAATCAACGTGTTCCACCACTGTTAAGCTGAATCTTTCAACAACAATACCGCGCATTTAACACATTTAGCTGGTGTGCAGGATTTAGCTGATCATATTCTCTAACTAGAATTTAGCTCTCTTAGGGTCATCCTCGACTGTAGTTCAGAATTCTTTAGCCTCGTACTTACGTATCTTATCACAAGAGTCTTACTAACTCGAACTGATTCCATACCTTGAGGAATTAACGAGAACTGGTTGGGGAACATGAGGGGGTGGAGGTTGTTGAATAGTCAGGTTTAGCCGTACGAACTTGGTGATCCATTCATTCATAATTTGGAAGAAGGCTTCCTTAGCCTCTCCTCCTGGCCCTCAAATGCGGGCCTTGTACCACTAGAAGCTACTCCATGAACAAAGGCTTGAGCGTTGCTCTCTACTTCATCGAATTTAGCTCAGTTGGATGTCATTGCTAGATGAAAACATGTTTCAAACAGTCAGGAGATATCACAAGTTATATAATGACATGTATAGTTACACTCATATACATTAAGTTAAATATTAGAATTGACTAAACCGTAGCTCTAATACCAATAAATATAACACCCTTAACCCGTATTCGTCACTGGAACAGGGCTACAGAACATTAGCAGAGTTTATGGATCAAATAGATAGAAATTTCCAACCTTTCAAAACAGATCAATATTCATGTCAAAAACAAAACGACATGATTCATATTGTCACATAAAAAAGTCCTCGAGGCACAAAATATATATTAGAAACAAGTCGGGACTAAATCGAAAACTCGAAAAATTTTTCGAAAAACATTGGAAATTTTTAAAGCTGCAAGGATCACACAGCCGTGTGGCCAGGCACTGTGACTCACATGGCCAAGAGGCACGCCCATTTCCTAGGCTATGTGGGCATTCGAAATGGGGACACACGGCCATCATTAACCAAATTGACCTATACATGGCATTATAACCAAAATTAAACCAACTGAAAGTACCAAAAGAGCCAATGGATAGTATGATATAGCTCCGACAAGCTTCCAACCCAAACGAACTTCTGGTTCACTATAAAACACAAAAAATAACATAAAGTAAGCATTTAAGCTTAGTAAGTTCGTATAACATAGAATTTAACTTACCATTTAAACACATATTAGGTAAGTAAAAAATACATATCCCAAAAAAACTTGGCCAAGTGCCTAAACACATATTCACCAACATGTTAGCCATGTAAAATCAAATATACACCAAATCATGGATGAGCTCAACAAATTATCAAATTTCCATTATACATGTATCATCTATTTTATTTAACTATATATCAAGTAATAGATTTTCCATGTATTTCATGTATATATATACCTATAATAGTTTCCATGTATTTCATGCATATATATACCTGCAATAGTTCCTATCAAACTCATATCAACTTGTAACAGAATATTGCCTGTTGAACCATTTAGAATATCGTTGGATACTCGGGATAGCTCACACGTAGTGTGCTAAACTATAATCCATCAATTCTTGTGCACGTATGCTCATACGAGCTATGAAAAGGTATGCTCTAACAAGCTATAAATCAGTAAGCTCATACGAGCTAAGAATCGGTAAGCTCTCATGAACTACAAATCGGTAAGCTCATACGAGCTATGGTGTGTCCGCAACAAATGCAAGACCACAACCAAATCAGTAATCCAAACGACATGTCATTTTTATCCGACGAATTCCAAAGGTTCAAATGGGAATCATCGTACGTTGTCGGATATGCGATCGGTATTTATACATGGAAATTATACAAATCACATACATATAATTCAGTTACAACATATAAATACTCAATTTAATTACACGAACTTACCTCGATGAGTACATGTAGATATAGAGGCGATTAATTTAAAATTTTTCCTTTTCCTCAATCTAACTCCGTACGAGGTCCGACTTGATCTATACAGATAAATTTAATTCGATTTAATATATTTCTCATTCAAATTAGTCCAAAACATAATTTTGGCTAAATTATCATTTTGCCCCTATATTTAGTTCTTTACAATTTAGTCTGTAGTTCATAAAAATGGAAATTTACACAATTTCATCACAACCCGCTATAGCTGAATATCAAATAGGTCCTTAGCATGCTACTTCAATTATTTCATAATTTAGTATCTATTTGACAATTCCACTAAAAATTCCTTTACAAAAGTTGTTTATCTAACAACAATCATTCATTTTCTATCATCAAACTTCAAAACTCATATATAATCTTCAATGGTAAAACCCTAATAGTTAAATAATTTCACAAATAAGTCTCCGAGCTAGCTAGTTAAGCTACAACGATTCTGAAAATATAGAAATCATCAAAAACGGATTAAAAATACATACCTAATTGAATGAGCTAAGATTGACGTAAGTTAAGCACAAAAATGGCTTCCTTCATTGAGAAATTCAGTTGAAGAAAGATGATACAAAATGGTGTTTAATGTGGTTTTATTTATTATTAACTTTAATTACCTAATTATTTAATTAACTTTTATTAACATTACAAATTACACAAAATGCCAAGCCATTATAATCCACTATCACTATTATGGGCTAATTACCTTGTAAGGACCTCCAGTTTCAAGTTCTATAGCTATTTAATACCTTTAGCCATTAGAACTCAACTTTTTCATTTTACGCGATTTAGTCATTTTTATCAAATTAAGCATGTAAACGGTAAAATTTCTTAACGAAATTTTTATACGGTATTTCTATCATACTATAAACCATAAAATAATAATAAAATAAATTTTTTGATTTTGAATTTGTGGTCCCAAAACCACTGTTCTGATTTCACTGAAAGTGGGCTTTTACAAAGACAATTTGTCGTGCCAGTGTTTCATGATTTTAATACGGGTATTAGGAGACTCAAAATCGAGGCACAATAGTTTGAGCTGAAGTCGGTTATGTTCCCAATGCTTCAAAAAGTGGGCCAATTCAATGGAATGCCTGCCAAAGATCCTCACCTTCACTTAAGGTTTTTTATGGAGGTGAGTGATTCTTTCAAGCTAGCCAGAGTCCCCGAAAATGTAGTACGATTATTCGCAAAGGGACAGAGCTCAAGCCTGGTTGAACTCTTTTCCACCACATTCCATTACCACATGGAAAGAGTTAGTAGAAATATTCCTTATGAAGTACAGCCTACCTAGCAAGAATGCTAAGTTGCGGAATGAAATTATTACTTTCCAACAAATGGATGACGAGTCCTTGTATAAGGCATGGGAAAGGTACAAAGAATTACTACGGAAGTGCCCCCTCATCATGGAATCCTGTATTATCCAACTTGAGACATTCTATAATGGTCTCAATGCTCACACAAGAATGGTAGTAGACGCTTCTGCTAATGGAGCTCTCCTTTCTAAGTCTTATAATGAGGCCTATGAATCATTGAAAGGATTGCCAGCAACAATTATAAATGGCCAACCAATCGAGTAGCATCAGGAAGACGAGTCGCTAGAGTATATGAAGTGGATGCTCTCACTTCACTAGCATCTCAGGTATCTTTGATTTCCCCAATGCTAAAAAATTTTACCACTAATGCACAACCGCCTAATCAATTTGAAAATGTAGCCTGTGTTTATTATGGGGAAGGACACTTATTCGAAGAATGTCCGTCAAACCCAGAATCCGTGTATTACATGGGTAATTAGAACCAGAACCGAGGAAGGCAATGATTGCAATCCAATCTTTATAACCCATCTTGGTGAACCACCCTAATTTCCCTTGGAGTAACCAAACGGCTGGACCTAGTAACACTTATGCCTAACCTAGACTGACCTAGCCACCTGTATTTACCCAAAAAGTTCAGAAACAACCTCAACCTGAAACTTCCAATGGTTTAGAAAACCTATTAAAGGCATACATAGCAAAAAATGATGTATTAATCCAAAGCCAAGTAGCCATTTTGAAAAACCTAGAAAACCAAATGGGCCAGCTTGCAACTGAACTTGAGAACCGACCACAAGGAACTTTGCCTAGTGATACGGAGAACCCAAGAAATTTAGGGAAAGAGCATTGTAAAGTATTGGCATTAAGGAGTGGAAAGATATTAGAGCCCAACACTGTCAAAGTTGAAGAGGAGCCAGCTGATGCTCAAGATTTAGTGGAAGTTCAACCAAGTGTTAAAATTCCAGCTTCACCAAAACCAGAATCTGTAAAAATCGATAAGGTAATTTCCAAACCAGCAAATTCTGATAAAATAACAACTTCGTTAGATGCAGAATTGCCACAAAAGATGAATCAACCAGTACCACTAAAGAATCTTCCACCACCCTACCCTCAAAAACTTCAGAAGCAGAACAGGAAGTCTAGTTCAAAAAAATTTTAGACGTACTCAAGCAACTTCATATTAACATTTCGTTGGTAGAAGCAATTGAAAAATGCCGAATTACGTCAAATTTATGAAGGATATCCTATTCAAGAAACGAAGACTTGGAGAATTTGATACGATAATTTTGACGAAAGAATGTAGTGCATATCTTTAAGACAAACTAAACCCAAAGTTGAAGGATTCTGGATGTTTTACCATACCTTGCAACATTGGAGCAATGTATTGTGGTAAGACACTATGTGATTTAGGTGCAAGCATCAACTTGATGTCTATGTCCATATTTAGGAAGTTGGGGATAGGTGAAGTTAGACCTACTACAGTTACACTTCAATTAGTAGATTTATCCTTAGCTCATCCAGAAGGAAAAATCGAGGATGTATTGGTACGTGTAGACAAATTTATTTTTCTTGTTGACTTTGTTATACTATACTTTGAAGTAGATAAAGAGGTGCCAATCATCTTAGGAAGGCCTTTCCTAGCAACTGGAAGGACCCTTATTGATGTGCAAAAGGGTGAGCTTACTATGCATGTTTAGGACGATAAGGTAACATTTAATGTTTTTAAGTTTATGCGATTTCCTAACGCAGTTGATGGTTGTTCTATAGTATCCAAGTTAGAGGAATTAGTCATGGAAAGGGAACTCAACTATGTTGAGGACCTATTGGAGCAAATTTTGACATTAGACCCTCCAAGTGATTAAGAGGGGGAGGAATACTTAGCTTTGCTAGAAGCTAATCAAAGGGGATGTAATCCGTAATCCTGCTTTGAATCTTTAGAGTTAAAAAGTAGAGATTCTATCCAACCAAAAGTGTCAATTGAGGAGCCACCTAAATTAGAACAAAAGCGTCAATTGTTTCAGAAGAGTTAATCGAAGACCAAGAAGAGAAACTCTTCCTAGTATTGAACAATTCAAGAAGGCTATCAGATGGACCATAACCGATATTCGTGGCATTAGTCTATTTATATGTATGTACAAGATCATGCTAGAAGATGGAAAGAAAGGGACGATTGATGGACAACAAAGACTGAACCCCATCATGAAGGATGTGGTAAAGAAACAGATCATAAAATGGTTAGATGCGGGTATAAT
Organism: Gossypium hirsutum; assembly: GCF_007990345.1. Classification (NCBI taxonomy): domain Eukaryota; kingdom Viridiplantae; phylum Streptophyta; class Magnoliopsida; order Malvales; family Malvaceae; genus Gossypium; species Gossypium hirsutum. Next base: position 29,529,367 of record NC_053442.1, read on the forward strand.
TTACCCCATCTTGGACAGTTCGTGGGTAAGTCTGATCTAGTGTGTGCCAAAGAAATGAGGTATTACGATCGTTGAGAATGAGAATAATGAGCTAATACTGACCAGAACTGTTACAGGATGAAGAATTTGTATTGATTACCAGAAGTTGAACAAGGGAAAGACCACTTTCCTTTACTGTTCTTGGACCAAATGCTAGATAGATTCGTAGGGCGAGACTATTATTGTTTTCTCGATGGATACTTGTGGTATAATCAGATTATAGTAGCGCTAGAAGATCAACAAAAAACAACATTCACATGCCCATACGATACATTTGCACTTAGACGCATGTCATTTCTATTACTATTTTCTCAATGGATACTTGGGATATAATCAGATTATAATAGCGCTAGAAGATCAACACAAAACAACATTCACATGCCCATGCGATACACTTGCATTTAGACGCATGCCATTTGGTTTATATAATGCACCTGCTACATTTCAAAGATGAATGATGCTTATTTTTACTGACATGGTTGAAAAGTATTTGGAAGTTTTTATGGATTATTTTTCAGTATTCAGAGATGCATATGATGATTGCCTAGCCAATCTAGCCAAGGTACTAAGGCAATGCAAAGAAACAAACCTCGTACTTAACCAGGAAAAGTACCATTTCATGGTACGAGAAGGCATTATTCTTGGGCATCAAATAACAAGACATGAAATCAAAGTAGATAAAGCAAAGGTGGATGTTATTGAGAAACTCGCACCTCCAACATCTATAAAGGGTGTTATGAGCTTTTTAGGCCACGCTGATTTCTATCAGACATTTATCAAGGACTTCTTCAAAATTGCTAAACCCTTATGCAAATTATTGGAGAAAGACACAGTGTTTAAATTTGACGAAGAGTGTTTAAGAGCTTTCAATGATATAAATAATCGGTTAGTTTCAGCACCCATCATCGTCACACTGAATTGGGAATTTTCATTTGAATTGATGTGTGACACAAGTGACTTCGCGATAGGAGCTATGATGGGCCAGCGAAGGAATAATTTTTTTCATCCCATCTACTATGCAAGTCAGATTCTGACGGGAGCTCAATTGAATTATATGGTAATAGAGAAAGAGTTACTTGCTATTGTGTTTGCTCAATTAAGTACTTACTTGCCAAGAAAGACACTACACCAAGATTGATCCGATGGGTACTTCTACTCCAAGAATTCGATCTAGAAATTCATGATCAAAAGGGAGTAGAAAACCAAGTAGGAGAGCACTTGTCCAGATTGGAGCCGCAAGAAAAGACTTCTCCACTCATACCCATTCAGGAGACATTCCCAGATGAATACATACTTAAAGTAAACCATATCCATAATACCCCTTGGTTTGTTGATTTTGCTAACTATTTAGCTTGTGGTTTGATGCCTCTTGATAAGTCATATCAACAAAAGAAAAAGTTTCTTCACAATGTGAAATACTATTTCTGGGAAGAAGCATACTTGTTCAGAAAGTGTACAGATCAAATGATTAGGAGATGCATAACAGAAGATGAAGTACACGAGATTTTATATCATTGTCACATAGCTCCGAGTGGGAGACACTTCGAAGGTACACGTACTGCAGCCAAAGTATTGCAAGTTGGATTCTTTTGGCCAATGCTATTTAAAGACATGTATGCTTACGTAAAGAGTTGTGATCGATGCCAAAAGGTTGGAAACATCACCAATAGAAATAAGATGCCTCGAACAAGCATCATTGAGATAGATTTATTTGATGTTTGGGGTATTGACTTCCTTAGTCCTTTCCCTCCATCCTTTGGTCACAAGTATATATTGGTAGCAGTAGACTATGTGTCTAAGTGGGTTCAGGTCGGGGCATATCCGACGAACGATACCAATGTTGTGATGAAGTTTTTGCAGAAAGATGTATTCACAAGGTTTAGAACACCTAGGGCTATCATTAGTGATGAGGGGTCCTATTTTGTAAACAAATGGTTGAAATTGTTAGTCAACAAACATGGAGTGAAGCACAAGTTTGCCACAGCTTACCATCCGTACACGAATGGGCAAGTTGAACTGGCAAACGAAAAGGCAAAAGGCATACTCGAAAAGATAGTTTGTCTAAACCGACGATACTGGTCCAAAAGACTGGACGATGCTTTATGGGCCTACAGGACAGCATACAAAACACCTTTAGGGATGTCACCTTATAGGTTGGTTTTTGGGAAAGCCTGTCATCTGCCCGTAAAGTAAGAACATAAAGCTTACTAGGCTCTCTAACAACTCAACTTGGATCTTAAGCTTGCTAAAGAGAAATGGATGCTTCAACTCAACGAGTTAGAAGAGTTTCAAATGTTATCATACGAGAATGTCAAACTATTCAGGGAAAGACTTAAAAGATGGCATGACAAGCACATTTGAATTTGAGAATTTGAAGCAGGTTAGCAAGTCTTGTTATTCAATTCCAGATTAAGTTTCTTTCCAAGTAAATTGAAATCATGTTGGTCTGCTCCATTTACGATTCAGCAAGTTTTCCCATATAGAATTGTCGAACTTCAAGGTAAGGGAGGTAATTTTTGAGTTAATGCTCAATGCATAGAACATTACTAAGGAGATAAAATTGAGCGAGATAAAGTCTCGTTCATTTTATCATATACTTAATTTTTCTCGTTTTCTTTTTAAATAAATAATTTAGGGTTTATTTTCGGGATTAGTATGTTAAAATAAATTCTGTCTAGGAGATTGGAACTTAAGCACCGCTTGTGACCCCTCCAATCTTTTTTGGGAATTGAATTTAACATAATCTTCCGAGAAATTATTCCCTAAATGGAAAAATAAATTTTTAGTTTTTCAAATAAAATGGTCAATTTTGATCCAAATTTTAATTGCAACTCAATTTTCGAATTTTCTTTAAGTTTAGGTACTTAATTAACTTATTTGAAAAATTTTGGTTGTTCTTTTTGTAAATATTAAAAATTAGCTAAATAAAGGTTTTTAATTTAATTTTTAATAGATAAGGTGATAGTAATTAATATATAATTATATTAATTATTATCAAATTTGTATAGAATTACGATTAGTTTAAATTTTATCATATTTTAATAAAATTTATCTTAATAAATAAAGTAATAGCAAATAATATTTTAATATACATTATATTATTTATTAATTGTTATTAACTTTATATTATATTAGGACTTAGAATATTTTATTATTAATTTGTTCTAAGAATTTTAATTGAACTCCTACCTTCTATCACTTTAAACACCATATCCTTTATCCATTATTCACACCTTTCATCTAACTTCCCCATACACTTGTCCCACCATTGGCCTTATCATCCAAACCCACCTAGTGCCACAGCTCCTAACCACCGCCAACAACACCGCCTAGAAACTCTCATTCGACCAGCAACTGCACACACCCATCATGCGCAGTTGATGCACCTGCCCAGTAACTCCTGCACAAGCTCTAGCGTGCATAGCCCCTGCCTTGCACGATGCTAGTGCCTACTGCTCACGTACCTGCTTGCACACCAGCCTTGTTGTTTACTCAGACCTGCCCTGATCGCGCCTTGCTTGTGCACCAGTCCTTCTCACACACGCTGCTATCGTTTCTCCCTTGTTCTGTGCGCACCATAGCCATAAAAATCAAGGCCCTTGTTACCCTTACACCATACCACCACTAAAAATTTTTCGCTACTATTATCACAATCACCTTTCAACGAACCCTCATTCTAATTATTTTGCTCCTAATTTAATTTTTATTCTTAGGTTATTATTTTTCTTTGCACAAAGGTGGTAAGAAATTATTTTTATCTTAAAATTTAATTTAATTATTTACCATTTCAAATTTCATGAATTGTTAAATTTTTTAGTTAATTAATTTTTTGAGAAATTATTTGTTTCCATCTTATGTTCAGGTTAAGCATGCCTCGTAAAAGAACTTGTGCTTCTTCTCAAGTTGAAGAATCACAAAACAAATTCCACCATGAAGAAGCCAAAGCAAGATACGATAGCATCTTCAAAAATCAGCAAATGCTCCCTAAAAAAGGCCTTACACTGAAAGAAAGTAACTATATCGATTTCATGGTGTGCTTTTGACAAATTACTGAAGCTCTCAATTGAGAGTTGTTTTGTGAGAAAAGACCTAGTGTAGATGAAGAGTTAGTTCATAAATTTTATGTGAATTTGACCTCAAGAGAATTCATAGAAGTTTCTGTCTAAGGAATCAAGGTACTAATAAGCTCAAACGCTATTAATGAATTCTTTAAATTACTTGATTTTCAAGACGATGGATATTCTTCCTTGATGAAAAATATTGAGGCTGAAAATCTGCAAGAAATTCTTGAGGCACTTACAATTCTGGGTTCTCAGTGAACTGGTCAAAGCATGGAACTCACACTTGTCGCAGAGAATATTTGATACCACTAGCGAAGGTATGGTTCTATTTCATTTGGTTCAGCCTTATGCCTATTTCACATGGAACCACAATTTCATTAGAGTGAATGGTCTTGTTACACTCAACTTTAATGACAAAGACAATTGATGTGGGAAAAATCATGCTGAGAGAAATTCAAAATTGTGCCGCTAACGTTTTGGCCCAACTTACTTTCCCTTTACGATAACAATTTTGTGCTTAAAAGCTAAAATTCTTGCAAATGTAAAAATGATAGGTTATAGCCAAGGCACAACCACAGGCTGAGACCTTTACTGAATAGCCAGAGATTCTATTCTACAACAACAAGTTGAAGTGAGCGAGGATCCCGAAGAAGAAGATCCCATAGAGATCGAACCAATGTAGTCAGCTAAAATCCCTGATAAGGCAGAACCTAAAGAAAAAATAACCAAACTTGACATGGCAACCTCAACATTCAGAACTCAGTCATCTCACCCAGATCTTCGAGATGAGCTGTCAAAGTTGATGGACATAATGCAACATATGCAGTGGCAGCAACAAGCTTACTGGAGATATTCAAAAATATGGGATGACTCAATAAGAAGTACTCTTACGAAAATATTCAATGACCCATTTATTTTTGTGCCTGAGTTTCCAGGTTTTATATTTGAACCATGGAGTCTAATATCGAAGAGGAAGTGATTCGTGCAAAAACAAAGACGGTGGAGCAAAAGATGAGTCAGATTCTGAGGGATCTGCAAATAAATAAAAAGAGGGAATCTTTACTTTATTTTATTTTCTTTCCTAGGTTATTTAATGTTTTAGGATTAGGTTCTATTAGGATTTTTATTTCTCGCATAATAAAACAAGAGGTGGAAATCATAAATAAAAATGAACAAGTTGCAAAGTACAAAGTGTGACAATAGATATATACATGTCTAGGATTAGATCTAGAGAAAGCTTGGTACTTAAGAAGTCAAATTGACTCACCTCTTCTTTTCTAGAATCCTACCTAATGCATAGTATCTATTCACTTCTAACAATGAGGACATTGTTCATTTTAAGTAGGGGGACCGAAAATTTGAAATTATTTCCTCTCAGAATAAAATTTTCTTTTAATTATGGTTAGGTTATATTTTGTTCAAAAACTTGAAATTTTGTTAAGTATGCTAAACTTCAGTATGAATAACGTTCTATTACTTCAATAATTGTTATGTTAGCTGAATTATGACATAAATGTACTCTTAATAAAGTATGTAAATCATACCATTAAATTTTTAGTTCCTTAGGAAAGCTAGGCATGCATGAAAGTTTAAGTCTCTAGAATTGACTTAGTAATTTCTTGAGGCAAAATCCTAAGAAGCATGGAATGTTGAAAATGATTTAAGCAACTTTTGTTTGGGTCGTTTGAGCCTTTCAATCCAGCCTTGATGAATTTTTACCCGTTGAAACCCAACTTTGAGACCATATGGCCTAATTTTATTTGAACCTTTGCAATATTCAGCTATCACTTCTCTCATAATTATCTTTAAATTGTCCCAAACACTAGACTCAGTACTATTCAGAATATTCTTTGAAAATAAGCTTGGGGGAGTTGAAAAGAAATATCAAACATGCAAAAAAAAAGAGAGAAGGGAAGAAAGAGCATATGTACTCGAAAGAAATAGATGTACAAAAGGGCGTCTCAAAACAAAATAACTTGGTGTATTGAAGGTAATTATTTCGAAGGTCTGATACAAGCTGAGTCTATGGTTTTTTAGCCTAAATTTATCTATCTTTTACCTACCCCTAGCCCAGCCACGTTACAACCTATTTAAAAGACCTAATGATTCAAGTTTTCTATGCTACCTACATTAGTGGAGAGAAGTTGCTATGTTCAACATATGAAGGCATAAGTTAAACTTGACGATTGCAGCTTAATCTTAAATAAGGGAATAAAATCAAATTGGTAGGGATTTAACATGTCTTTATTGAGAAAGCATTTAGTCTATTTTTGCTAACAATATTTGAGATTAATTTGAATGATATGTATACTTAAGAAGCATAAATCTCAAAATTCTTGTTCTTGAGCATAAGTATACTAAATTCATAATTTTGGGAAAAATATTTTCTGCAGGATTTTTTTTCAAAGATGTTTCCAAGAAATTTTTTTCAATTTGTGCATTACTCAGGACGAGCAATGCATTAAGTTTGAGGGTGTGGAAACACAAAAATATATAGACTTTTTCATGCTTTTTTTAACTCTAATTCATGTAGTGTCGTAGTAATTCTTATTGAAAAATATAATATAATTATAAAATATTTAAATTTTACTTAAATTATTAAAATATTAAATTTTAATTAATTTTATAATAAATTTTGATTTATTTTCGACAAATTTGCAAAAAAAGGTGAAAATTGGCTCGGTAGACATTGCTAGAAGAACAAAACTGGGAAGCGATTTTTGAAGAATCGAGGCGAAATAGTTTTTAGCCTAAAGACGATCCAAATTATGAATATTAATAAATTGGGTTAAATAATTATTGTTAATTATATTATGAAAAAGAGGCACAGTTGTGCTAATATAAGAGACTGATCCAACCAAACAATCGCGCTGCCCCAAACCTCCAACATGCTAACCCAATAAGCTCAAAATAGTTGATTTATTGACTTCAAATTTATCCCTTGAAGTCTCCTTGAAATCGCATTCAAACCCCTCCACTTTCTGTGCTTTTAAAGATTTGCCCCAAGCTAAATTTAGCAAGTTTGAAACATTCAAACTTGTCACATGTGTGGCCGGCCAAGGGGGTATATGGCTGCTAATTTTTTTTCTATTTTTAGCAGCAAATCCCACCTATAAATACCCCCTTCACCTATTCATTTCAACACACCTCTCATTCCACACATCTCTCTCTCTTTCACTCACTTTCTCTCATTTGTTTCCTATTTTCCCTTTTATTTCCCTTTGTCGATTTCCCTCTTGGAAAAGAGTCATTCAACCACCTTGGGTAGCAACATTCAAGTTCTTTTAGAAGTCTCGATTCAACAGAATGATTGGAGAAGAAGAAGTAGAGCAAACAAGTCAGGCTTCGGAGAAACACCAGATTTGATTCTAGTTTCCTATCCTTTAACTTTTATTGTTGTTGTTATGAACATGTCTGTGAATATTTGTTATGTTGTTATTCTAAGTTTAATTAAAATGGATTAAATTTAATTTTTTTTAGATTGATTGCTTTCTATTGCTTTATTTTTTTAAAAATCATGTTTGTGTTGTTATAGGCCTTGTTGATTTGTTTAATTAAATAAAATCATGTTTATGTTATGCTTGCATTTAAATTGTAAGGTAAAAACTGAATTAATTATTAAGCGGATTGAAATTGTAATTAATGGACACAATATTTAATTGGTAAATGTTTAATCTTCTAAGGTAGCTTAAGGTTAAATTAGTAACGATATTAAACAATACATTAGGCTTACATAACTTGCAGGATTTTATGATTAAATTATTTCAATATAGAGATGTATTGTTACCTCACTTAATCTTTTACTTGCTTATTAAAATTTATTAATTGTTTGAATTGACATAGTAAAATGTTCAAGAGATTAGTTAATTTTGTAAGTCTATATGTGCTATAGTTAAAAAATTACCAAGTTGCCATGAATTTATTCGTAACAACATGAACATTGTTTTAGTAATATTAAGTTAAGAAATGTAATTGATCTAACACAATTATGTCATATTGATTAAACTTGTTTTTTTAGAAATCGTGCATTGGACTTTTTACCTTTTTAATTTTCTTAGTTAATTACTTAGTTAAAATCTAGTTTTATTAAACCCTTTTTCAAAACAAACGATTTTCCTTCACCAAAGTGTTTTTAATTGCATTTCATAAATATTTTCTTACACAGTCCCTGTGGGTATGATAACTCAACATTTACTTGTCACTTTATTACTTGCTGCGATTATGTACACTTGCACATTTCCATCGTTCCACGTAGCAACCAACATGTTCCTCTGTAGCCACCTTCAAGGGTATGTCATGACACCCTCAGCCTGCGTCGCGATATTGAAGGCAATTTCTCACTTTCTTTATTCTACTCTCTATGTTGTGACATTGGATCCCCCAGGTTGTGACATAGCGTCCAGTATTGACCCTAAATGCCCTCTAATTGCCTATTGCACACTCACAAAGTACGCTAGCTCTCCCTTAGGCCTCATTCAGCCCTTAAGGTTAATAAAAGATTCGATGTGCACATTTTATTGAATGTAAACAAATATAAAGAAACTAAATTAAAACATAACGAAAATACTTGTAGTCAAGCTCCTTAAATGTGAAAACTAGTTTAAGCTACTACACCAAATTACGGCAGATCAAACTCCCCCACACTTAAGTCATTGTTTGTTCTCAAGCAACATAAAACAATATGAAAAAATGAAATGACGACCCTTGAGAAATTATGGTACAAGTATTGATTTCGGAGCATATAACTTAGGAATTTTACATTTACTAGCAATTTCAACATGATGAGTAATTGACTGATCACTTTTGTTCACAAACATCTAAGTTTAGTATGTTACAAAATATACAGGGATTAAGGTTCTCACCTATAAAAGTCTATTAACAAATCATACAAGTACTTTGATTATCCGAGCATGATACAAATAGTCGCCTATGTGAATGTTTAGTATGATTTTCATTCATATATAAGGATATTTAGGTCACATAGGGCTTTTCGACTTGTAACATTCTAAGGCTTAGGACAACTATGGAATTAAAAAACAATAAGCATCAAAGGGTTACGAACACAAAAATAGTTTGGCACATTGTATTGATCCCTATTCTTCCCCCTTAGTGACCCTTTCCCGCTCACCACCTTATTTCTTTTTCTCTCACCTTCCTTGTCTCTCCATACAAAGGAAGTCATAGCATGACATAGTAACTATGGCTAACTTTATGAGTTTTTGTGCACTAATGAACGATTTTTTTTCTTTTGTGACTTTGTGACTTTTCTCTTTTTCAATACATATCACTCATGAATATTGTTTTACTAGTTTAAGACATTTTCTACTTGTACCAATTCTCTTTTTTTTTCTTTTTGTTTCGCACATTAGGCTAACTTATAGTTAATATATCACACCAATCTTTACTAGTTCACTATAGTTTTACAAACTCCACCATGATGTATCTACTTAACCCTCAATATGTATGGCCAGACATCTATAATCGTACGGTACAGGACCAAAGAAAAAGGCATATACAAATTAACATTTTCAGGCTCGGGGTTTGTACTGTGGTTGATTAAGAAATGTCAAAAGTCTCAAATTTGGTACTAAATGTGAAGTATAAATATGATAGCTTTTTGGCTCTGGATGGGTTCCAAACAATGCCTTAGGTCATCCCTAAATATCTCCACATGCATAAATTTAATCAACCAAACAAACACAAATTCAACCATTTATCATTCATACTAGCATGCTCATTTCCTTGTATTTTCTATATAACTTGTTACAAATGATACCTTACGTAGCAAGCCATTTTAGCCCGGCTCACATACATTTCAAAAAGAAAAAAACAAATAAATAAATAAAAATAAAAAATAAAACCAAATAAAAAATTAAAGGTCCAATAACAGTCCATTTACAGACCCAAAATCTAACCCAACCCACCATACCCAAATGCATAGCCCAAATTATTTACCCAAAAAATAACTCGATTATAATGGCCCGAACGGCCCAAATTCAGAAACCCTAGGGGTTTCTCGATTTTTCTGGTGTAGCAGTGAACTCCTGCTTCTGCGCCGTAGATGAGCCCAGCACAGACTTCGCGCGTGCATCACCACCAGGCGCGTGCATCACCACCAGGCGCGTGCATCTTCTCCACACGGGTGCGCTTCCATCAGATTGTTCCAGGCTGGCTATACCTGCAAAATGCACACAAAATAGTACCAAAAGGAAATGATAGAAAAGGGGACGAGAGGAACGAATTAGTTTTTTATTATTTATTTTTATTTTGCGAATCCGGCTATAAATAAAAGCCATTCGAGTGTTGTATTTTTCTACAGAAATTGGAAATCGAAAATCAGAGAGAAATTCAAAAATACACAAGGTGATTCAAACTTTTACCTTCGTTTTTATTTTGCTTTTAATCTTTTTCTGCGTTTCGGGTATGATTGTTCAACAAATGATAAGAAAAAAGAGAGATTAAAGGGGATGAGCGTACCTGGAGGCCGGATTTTTGCTCTCTCTGCAGTCATCGGATTGAAGCAAAGATCGGAGGTCTTCGAAGGTGACGAATCGTCAGAGCGGCGCAAAGTGAATCTGTTGCTCTTTAGGTTTTTAGAAAAATTGAAAAGTTTTTTAGGTTTAGGTCTTTAAAAGTAGGAGAATAAAACGCCGTCGTTTGGAGTCAATGCAGTGGCTCTGAAACAGTATTGTTTTGAAGACCCGATCTGAACGGTGACCCGATCCGGGTAGGATCCGCGCATTATGGATCGATGGGTCTATTTATTCAATAGGTCCCCCTTTGTTTCAAATATTTTCAATATGATTTCTTTTATCCTTTAAAATTTGTACCGCATATTTGACTTTGTTTTCACTTAGATCCAAACTTAAATGGTGCCGTTTTCTATGTTATATTTTGATTATTCTAAATTTTTACGTTAAATTGCTATAACAATCCCTATGATTTTTAGTGATTTTCAATGCGGACGTTTGATCATTTATTTCAAATTAACCTTTAAAATTTTGTTTGAATTCAAAATAGATCCACTTTCATTAAATTAATTGGTTTTTTATCATTAATTTCATTTGTTGTTATTATATCTAATATATATATATTAGTTAACCTAATTTTTCTATAAATTCTTTTGTTATATAATATCATTTTATATGCTCATTACTTAATTTTATAAAATATTTTTTATATATGTCTTTAGATATTATCTTAACATAATTTATACATACTTTGTTTGTTTTTGTTCATGTATATCTATAATTAACTTCAAAAAAATTTTAATAATAATACTTCATATTTTTATATATATGTATATAGTATGATTCTTTTTAGTGAACGTACTTATATATATAATAATATATTATTAATTTCAAATGATATTTTTTTTATACATAGAAACCTTATTCCTTTTAAATTTGTTATTTTATTGTATTTATTTAACTTTTATATATTATTACTATGTATATACTATTATTTTTACTAGATTTTATTTATATAAATCAAAATATAGATATTAATTTTAAGTTATTCACTTTTATTTTATTTCATTTTTTAATTTTTTTTAATTTTTTTTAAATCTTTCATTAAAATTTGTTCAAACCTTTTATTTGTTTTTAATTCTATTACCAAATTGTATCAAATATTCATACTATTTATTGTTATTACTGTTTTTGTCTCATTGTCTCGATTTTTTTAAAAAAAATTGATTATTAATTTATGGGTTGTTTAATTATTAATATGGATGTTTGTATAATGTGATTAAAGTCAATGTTTGTATTTGCCTATTACTTGCATGATTGCTTCAAGTTTAAGTTTAGATTGTTATTTATCTTTTACCTTATATGCATTGTTATTCAATCATGTTTTATTTAGTTGTATTTTATTAGGGCACTATAATCGTTTTATTTCATAATTCCTAAAAAGCTTGGTGATCATAAGTTCTCAAGAGAATTGTGCCCTAACTTACTAGGCTTCAATTCTTCTTGATGAATTTAGATAATCAAGTGTTCATCTTATTAAAAACATACAAATTGTTAAAATAAAGTTCTTAAGATTTCAAAATATTGGATCCTAACTTACTGAATATGACATTTTGTTATCTCGATTTTAAAATAAAAGGCAATATTTGATGTTTAGGAATTTCGAAAAATTGAACCCTAATTTACTGGATTCTGATTTCTCGATTGACCTAAACAATCAAATATCCTTCTTAAAATATATGTTTTTTTAAAAAAAATTAAAAAAAAAAGACGAATCTAGCTTTGAAGATTGAACTGTTGCACTTTAACTCACTGAGTGTGGTGGTTTATTTCTTTGAAAAGGGCCCGTCTATTTAGCCAATTCAATTATTTGAGCTTTCATTTCATGGGATCGTATTTAAAAATATTTTTAAGTTTCGACATTAAGACATTAAACAATCAATTCGATACCAATTTTGGGCGTTACGAGGGTGCTAACCCTTCCTTGTGCGTAACCGACTCCCGAACTTGTTTTCTCAAAATTCGTAGACCCAAAATAATTTTTAAGGTGATCCGATCACACCTCAATAAAAGATTGGTGGCGACTCCATTTTCAAAATCGATTCCCATTTTTCAAAAAAAAAAGGTTTCAACAGCTTAGCGACTCCGCTGGGGACATTTAGAGAGTCAAGTCGTAAAATTGATTGTTTTCTGTTTTATTGTTGAAAATTGAGAATTTGATTTGAAAATCTCTATCCTCTTTTTGCATTTGTTTGTATGATTATTGTAAATTGAGTTTTATATCTTGGCATCATATTGCATAAAGATTGTTTAGTCTTACCGTTTTAAGTGGGAGTGAGAAGCTACTCATTCGTGAGGTTTTCACCTCCGTGCAAGATAGTGGATCACTTTCGGAATACATCCATACCTACGTCTTCGTGAGATCTTCATCTCAGAGCAGCCATAGGGAACTGTATTCCCCTAAACCAAACTCGGTTTGTATGAGCCTATAATGGGTGAGGATTGAGGAATCTATTGGTTCGGGTACCTTTTCTTGTACTTTGAATTTTGTTTTGGTGTTGTACTGACTTGTTTGTGTTTGTTGGTATTCTTGCATGTCACTACATATTTCAAAGAGTGTTGATTCAAGATTCTATTACTAAATTAGAAATTTGTCATGGAAAACGAATTTCTTGATAAAGTGGAAGACAAAGCCATTGTTCGTATATGGTCAGAGAAAGTGCAATTGGAAAAAGGAGACAGTTCAGCTAAGGGGTATGGATCAGAGCTGTGGGACTACACTCATATTAGTGTAACGCAAAATAGCCTTCAAGAGTTAAAGAAGATATGGGATCAGTGGAATGATGAGACCAAGCAGTTGTTCTAATCAAATTATAGGGACTTACCGTACTTATTGAACATCAAGGTAGATGAACAATTGTTTCAGGCCCTTGCTCAATATTGGAACCCTGCATATAGCTGTTTTACTTTTGGGAAGGTGGATTTGGTGCCTACAGTGGAGGAATATATAGCTTTACGACATTGCCCAAGGCTTTAGGTTGATAAAGCATATTCCAGAGCTGCGTATGTCCCAACATTTTGGAAGAAATTGATGAGTATTACGGGAATGACTAAGCAATGGATCACGGCCAGGATCAAGCAGAAGGGTGAGTGTAAATGTATCCCATGGAAGAACTTGCGAGACTTGATTCTAGCGCATCCAGATGGGAAGAAGAAGGTTGATGTGTTTGCTTTCAGTATCTATGGGTTGGTGATTTTCCCTAGGGCATTAGGGCATGTTGATAAAGCGGTTTCAGATCTTTTTGACCGACTGGATAAAGGGGTCACACCTATTCCTGCAATTTTGGCTGAAACATTTAGATCCTTGAACGCATGTAGACTAGCTGGTGAGGGCAGATTTATAGGATGTGCACAGTTACTGTTAGCCCAATTCCATGGTCATTTCTAGAAGGTGGATAAAATCTCGTACCGAGTTTTTTTCGAACATTACTCCCCGTTAAATGAGATAGTGGCTATGCCAAGAAGGGACGACATATTAGAGGAAAATTGGATGGCAATTCTTCAAAATCTCCAAGAAGAGGATGTTGAGTGGAGAGCTCTTTGGTTGATTTCTAACAGAATTCTTTACCGATGCAGGAGCTTTGATTGGGTTCCGTTGCTTGGAATTTTGGGAGCCGTCGGGTATGCACCTTTTCTTGTACTAAGGCAATATGGTTCAAGGCAGTTTGTGCCGGCAACACACGGGTTAGCTCAATGTGAGTTCTCGTACCGAGGAGATAATTACAAGAAGAAGGTAAAAGAAATTTCTCAGGCTTGGAATCAACCTCGTAGGATGAAAAGGCTATCTGTGGGCTCAATGACAACTCCCGAGTATGGAGAATGGCGAAGCAAGAGAATTAATGATAATATCTCAGAAATAAACTCAGAAGGTGTTCGACCAATGGAAGAATACTTACAAGTGATCCCATCGGAGCTGGAAATTATTAAATAAGATTTTGAAAAGAGGAATTTAGAGCTTGAAAGGAAGATAGAGCAGTTGGAAGAAGAAAAGATGCATTTGAGATTAGATGCTGACATTCAAAAGTTAGAGGCTGAAAAACTAAGGAAAGGAAAGAATAAAGTAGAGGAGGACCTAGATAGTCTAAAGACGAATTACAAGAAGTTATGACTATCGTTGAGAATTGTTGGGCTGGGAAAGACTTTAGAGCAGTGGTGACAAGAGATTCAGGAAGAAAGAAACAAAGTCGATCGGTGGGAAAGAAAGTCCTAGGAGACTCAAGTACAGAAGGAGACTTTAGAACGGTAGATGTTAGAAACTCAAAACCATCAAGCAGAATTGAAAGCTAGAATAGCAGAACTCGAGAGATCACTTGCTCTGTATAGAAGTCATAATTCTGTAGTAGAATTAAAAGCAAGTCTGTGCAAGATTGAAGAAATGAAAAAGAGGATAGAAGAATTAGAGTATGCGTTACAAAGCTGTGAGCACCGGATTGAATTCGTGTAAGGAAATGAAGAGCATTGGAAGGAACAACTTTATCACTCGTAGAACCGAATCAAGAATAGAGATTACATTATGGGCAAGGCCGTGGCTCAGATTCGGGAGGTAACAAATCATTTACAAACAATGGCAATGCAGGCTGACATATTAAGCGTAAAGTATGAGCTGGAATCAGATCGGGGTCAGGAGTTAGCTTCATTGTTAAAGGAAGTTAAAACTTTGAGCATTAAGGAAAAGCCATATTTGTAATCCATTTTATGTAAAGAATTTTGTTTATCAATAAAGTATTCTAAAAGAAATTAGATCAGAATCGACACCCTTTTTGCATTCATTTCATGCATTTGCATTACATGACATCATATGCATTCAAGATTATTAAAAAGGGTTTTAATTAGTTAAAATTATGCCTCAGTTATCTAAAAAACCAAGTTAAACTCATCAACCAATCACCGTTACGGTACCCGTGCAAAGTCAAAAATTATGGATCAAAGATTGGAAAAGCTTGAGCGACTTCAAAAGGAAATGCAAGATCAGTTACAGATGCAAATGAGGGAACAGTTAGAAAAAATTCAACATGACATGACAGAAAGGATGCTGGAGTCTCAAAAAGACATGATGACTAAGTTGATGCAAATGAGTAAATAAAGGGAAAGGTCTTATGGTTAATGATGATGATGAAGACAATGATGGACCTCTATATCCTCCAGGCTTTACGCCTTCGCATGCACAAGTTTAAACTGAGGTGCATCCGCGTAGATCCTCTGTTTCAATTAGGCCTCAGCAGTTTCAAGCTGGTGTTTCAATGCCGATGAACTTCCAGGCCGGATCAGGCTCTAACCTCGGTGATAATCCAATTAATCTTGCTGTCTCGGATTTCGATGAGGTAGCTAAGAAGGATAAAGTAAATGAAGAATTGCCAAAACAGTTTGAGGAGAAATAGAAATGGATTGAGGAGAAATTTAGGGCAATGGAGAGCATTGAAAGCTATCGTGGAATAGATGCAAAATATCTAAGTTTGGTCCCGGATTTGGTGCTTCCTTATAAGTTCAAGATGCCAGAATTTGATAAATATAGTGGGACCAGTTGCCTTGAAGCCCATATCACCATGTTCTGTAGGAGAATGACTGGGTATATTAACAATGACCAGCTATTAATACATTGCTTTTAGGATAGCCTCATTGGGGCAGCATCTAAATGGTATAACCAGTTGAGCCGAACCAAAATTGGTACTTGGAGGGATTTCGCACAGGTTTTTATGAGACAGTACAGTCATGTATCAGAAATGATTCCTGATAGAATCACTTTGCAGAATTTGGAAAAGAAATCGAATAAAAGTTTTAGCCAGTATGCGCAGAGGTGGAGAGAGATTGCGGTTCAAGTTCAACCACCACTTTTGGAAAAAGAAATGACGATGCTCTTTATCAATACATTGAAGGCCCCATTCATTACACATATGTTAGAAAGTGCTTCAAAGAATTTCTCAGATATAATCATAAACAATGAAATGATTGAACATGTTATTAAAAGTGGAAGAATAGATGGTGGGGATAATAATAGAAGGTCAGCCCCAAAGAAAAGAGAAAACGAAGTGAACAGTGTGAGTGCATACAGCAAGTCAATTACAGTGAATCAACCAAGGACAGTGGTTGCTAATCAACAAGGCTCATCGAAACAAGAATCAGGAGTGAGGCAAAATACTGAGAAGCCCCAGTTTCTGCCAATTCCGATGTCATATAAGGAGCTGTATCAAAATTTATTTAATGCACGTGTTGTTTCTCCTCATTACTTGACCCCTTTACAACCCCCTTATCCCAAATGGTACGATGTAAATGCACAATGTGACTACCATGCGGGAATTTTAGGGCACTCAATAGAAAATTGCACTGCCTTCAAGAAAGTAGTTGAAAGACTCATTAGTGTGGGTGTTGTCAAATTTGATGACTCATCTAGTGCAGAAAGTCCGTTACCCAATCATGCTGATAAGGGAGTTAATATGATGAGCAAAAGTATGGGAGAAGAAGTCAAGAATGACATTGCTGAAGTAAAAACTCCATTGAAATGGGTTTGGAAAGAGATGGCGAAAATAGGGTTAGTTGTTTCAGATTTTGAGGAAGGGCATGAAACTGAAAACTATTGTAAACTCCACCATGAAACGGGACATAAAATTCAAGAATGTGAGGGATTCAGGGCTCTGGTTCAAAGCATGATGGATAACAAAGAGATAAGGTTCTATGAAGAGGTAGAGGGAAAAAGAAGCATATGCGCATTAGAGTCGGCGACAAGGACTCCGAAAGTAAATCATCATGTGGTCATTATCTCACGCCCTAAGAATAATGAGGCTAGGGTTCAGGTAACACCAAAAATTGTAATATAGAAACCATCAAATTTCTCATATAATGATAGTAAAATGGTCCCGTGGAATCATAGATGCAATGTGACAATCTCGGGAAAAGAAGTTGAGGGAAATATTGTAAAAGGAAATCAAGAAATGGGTTCTTATACGCATAATGGGAAGCATTATGATACTCAAGTAGAATTGTCTAGAGAAAAGACTTTGATGGTAGAACGGAGGAAAGGGAAGGCAGTTGAATCTGAGCCATTAGTTAATGAGCCAATAAAAGAAGAAGAAGCAAAGGAGTTCCTGAAATTTTTGAAACATAGTGAATACAGTGTTGTGGAGCAACTACACAAGCTGCCAGCCCGCATTTCTGTATTAGCTTTGCTCCTAAGCTCAGAAGTACATCGAAGTGCACTGATGAAAGTACTAAATGAAACATATGTGGCCAATAACATTTCAGTCAATAAGCTCGATCGGTTGTCAACAATATAAGTGCTAACAATTTTATCTTCTTCAATGATGATGAAATACCATCTGGAGGTAGGGTTTTACTAAAGCTCTGCACATTACTACCCGATACAAGGGGTACACATTGCCGGGAGTGTTGATTTATACTGGATCCGCACTGAATGTATTGCCTTTATCCACTCTTAATCGAATACCTAGGGACAGTTCGCATATGAAAACATGCCAGAATATAGTAAGGGCATTTGATGGAATAGAAATGAGGGTTATGGGAAGAATTGAAATACCATTAGTGATTGGCCCAACTACTTATGAGGTGGACTTCCTGGCAATGGATATTAAGCCTTCCTACAACTGTTTATTGGGGAGACCGTGGATACACTCGGTAGGGGCAGTACCTTCATCGCTACATCAGAAGGTGAAGTTAGTATCAGAGGGTCGATTGGTAACAATAAGTGCGGAGGAGGATATCATCGCAACGGTAACTGGTGATGCACCTTATGTAGAGACTAATGATGAGGCAGTGGAATGTTCTTTCAGGTCTTTAGAGTTTGTGATTGCAACATTTATTGCTAAAGGTAACAGAATTTCGGTACCAAAAATATCCAAGACCACAGAGATGGGTCTACAATTGATGATAGGAAGAGGAGCCTCGCTAGAGAAAGGATTGGGAAAACATCTCCAAGGAAGGATTGAAGCACCAATGTTGAAGGAAAAGTTTGATCGTTTTGGCTTAGGTTACAAGCCAGATATGAAATAGAAGATGAAAGAAGCGGAAAAAAGACAAGAGAGAAGAAGGGCACGGTTGAGCGGAGATGAAGTCAAATGGGAGCCTTTAACCATTCCCCACATATCTAAAACCTTTGTGTCGGGTGGGTTTATTTACCCTGAACGATGAGTGCCAAGAAAGGAAGGCATTGGAGAAATGTTGGAAAATGTTTATATCAAGGCCATAGAAACAACTAAAGGAAGGACCTTGTTGGAGATTTGCCCTTACGAACCTGGGAGCGAGCTAAACAATTGGACTGCGAAAGAAATCCCCGTAGTCTTTAGAGCTTATTCAGAGTAATGTTCAGAACATTCTTGTTGTTTTTAGCCTAAAAATGATAGGAAATCCTTTGTGAAATAGGCTCAAGTCTGAACATCATTATTCTAATAAAATACATCTTTGCATTCATTTCGAGCAATTATTCTTTTATTCTTTCCATGCAAGTAAATATTTCTCATTTGATTGATTGTTTTCTAAATTATTCTTTTATTACATTTATAACCTTATTGTACAAATAATTATCCATAAATTTATACATTCTTTGGTGTACTCCTCATAGGTCCTCAAATATCAATGACATGAGTGATGCTGCTTCAAACACGGAGTCTCTTTTTGAGCAAGACATGTGTTTAGAGGGATCTCATGACTTTGAAAATGACATAGATTGTGGTGTATCTGCGGGCTTGTTGAGAATGGTAGAACAAGAGGATAAACAAATCATGAGCCTAGAGGAAGGGAAAAAGGTGAAAATTGGAACCGATATCACCGCAAAGACAAAATAAGACCTCATTGAGTTACTCCAAGAGTTCAAAGATGTTTTCGCGTGGTCATATCAGGATATGCCCGGGCTAAATACTAGCATTGTGGTACATCGTTTGCCTATAAAAGAAGATTGTAAACCAGTTCAGCAGAAGCTTAGGAGAATGAGACCTGATATTGTACTAAAATTAAAAAAAGAAGTTAAAAAGTAGTTTGATGTCGGATTCTTACAAGAGGTCAAATATTCAGAATGGGTAGCAAATATCGTCCCTGTTCCCAAAAAGGATGGAAAGGTACGAATGTGCATGAACTATAGGGACTTGAACAAGGCTAGTCTAAAAGACAATTTTTCGTTGCCTCACATTGATACTTTGGTAGATAATACAACAGGCTACTCATTATTTTCTTTTATGGATGGTTTTTCTGGATACAATCAAATAAATATGCATCTTGAAGATATGGGGAAAACCACATTCATCACCTGGTGGGGAATATTTTGTTACAAAGTAATGCCCTTTGGATTGAAGAATGCGGGGGCAACGTATCAAAAAGCCATGGTGACCTTGTTTCATGACATGATGCATAAGAAAATCAAAGTCTATGTTGATGATATGATTGCAAAATCTAGAACTGAAGAAGAACATGTTCGAGTTTTGAGAAAATTATTCTTAAGATTGAGAAAATTTCAGCTCAAGCTCAACCCAACAAAATGCACATTTGGAGTCAGATCAGGGAAGTTATTAGGCTTCATAGTCAGTGGGAAGGGGGTTGACGTTGACCCAGATAAAGTTAAGGCAAT
Source organism: Gossypium hirsutum (assembly GCF_007990345.1). Classification (NCBI taxonomy): domain Eukaryota; kingdom Viridiplantae; phylum Streptophyta; class Magnoliopsida; order Malvales; family Malvaceae; genus Gossypium; species Gossypium hirsutum. The sequence goes on from NC_053442.1 coordinate 29,549,565, forward strand.
ACGAGATCTACCTCCTCCACGCACTCAGAAGGAAGTCCGAGGTTTCCTAGAAAGACTGAATTAGATTGCTCGGTTTATTTCACAACTGATTGAGAAATGTGATCCAGTATTCCGTCTTTTGAATAAGCATAATCCAGGTGAATGGCATGAGGAATGTTAGAGGGATTTTGACAAGATAAAGCAATACTTGGCTAATACTCCAGTACTATCACCGCCTAGTTTAGATAGGCCATTGATACTGTATCTAACGGTGTTTGACAATTCCATGGGATGCGTATTGGGCTAACATGATGAGACAGGAAAGAAAGAAAGGGCAATATATTATCTCAGCAAAAAATTCACTAATTGTGAAATAAGGTACTCGTCCATTGAGAAGTTGTGTAGTGCCTTAATTTGGACAACTCAAAGACTAAGGCAGTACATGTTGTATCATACGACTTGGCTGATTTCAAAGTTGGATCTTTTAAAGTATATGATGGAATCAACTGCTTTAAATGGGAGGATGGCTAGATGGCAGATTTTGCTCTCTGAATTTGACATAGTGTATGTAAGTCAAAAGGCCATAAAAGGAAGCGCAATAACTGATTTCTTTGTTAGTAGAGCTTTGGAGGACTATGAGTCTTTGAACTTTGATTTTCCAAATGAGGACTTGATGTATGTGGCAAACACTGAAGAATATCCTCAAATGGATCACGTATGGAGGTTAAATTTCGATGGAGCTTCGAATGCTACAGGTAATGGAATTGGGGCGGTCTTGGTATCCCCAAGTGGAGATCATTACCCTGTTACTAGAAAGCTGGACTTTGATTGCACAAATAGTATGGCAGAATATGAACATGTATTATGGGCATCCGTGCAACTATTGAACGAAAAATCAAAGTGCTAAAAGTATATAGGGATTCCGCATTGGTGATATACCAACTCAAAGGGGAATGGGAAACTAGAGACCCTAAGTTGATCAGTTATAGAAAATTGGTTCTTAAATTAATTGATGATTTTGACGACATTACTTTCTGTTGCCTCCCACGAGATGAAAATCAAATGGCTAATTGTAACACCCCGTACCCGAGACGTTGCCGGAGTCGGACACGAGGGGTTCACAGACTAAATTCGCTTACTATCGCAGTCCATTTTAAAATTTTCCAGGCAGTTGGCTAACTGCAACACTATCATCTTAAAAATCATATCTTGAGTTTCACAACTCGAAAATCAGTTTCGTAATTTTTCCCTGAAACTAGACTCATATGCCCATCTACATATTTTTTTCTAGAATTTTTGGTCTGGCCAATTAGTACAGTTTATTAGTCAAATTCTCCCATGTTACAGGGATCGACTACACTGACCTTTGCGCATTACGACTTGGATATCTCCCTGCACAGAGCTTCAATACTGATTCCGTTTGTTTCTATAGAAACTAGACTCAGAGAGGAATCTATACATATATGGCATGACTCCTAATTATCTCTGGTTAATTTATAATGAATTTCCAAAGTCGGAACAGGGAATCCAGAAACCGTTCTGGCCCTGTCTCACGAGAACCTGAATATCTCTTAACATAATATCCATATGATCGTTTCGTTACTTTCCTATGAAAATATATTCATCAAGGTTCGTTTACATAATTTATTCATTATTTAATTCCAATCCTACTATTTTTAGTGATTTTCCAAATCTACATCACTGCTGCTGCCAGCATCTGCCTTTAAGGTAGACTTTACCTATTTCATAGTTTCCATGATTCAACTAGCCCTTTTAGCATAAATAGCACAAATTATGATAGTGATTAACCATTCCATACCAAATGATTATAACATTATGCTCAAACATATATAAGCCATTTTCACATGGCTATATACATTAACCAAAATATTCTTCCGCCACTAGTCTATTTTATACATGCCATAAGATAATCCAAAACATAGCAGTACCAAACAGTGGATAGTGATAGTGTGACTAGTTGCTGACGATTCCCGAGCCTATAGCTTCGCAATGAGATCTATAAAACAGAGAAAACAGAGTAAACGGAGTAAGCATTACAATGCTTAGTAAGTTTTAAGCAGTGTCAACAGATAACAATCAAATTATAACATAGTTGTTCGTATTTTTATTTCACTCTTCCTTCGGGCATACCATCCCTTTACCGAATATGCACATCTCATCATATACAATAGGCAGATAAACTTTCACATAAAAGTGAGCTCATGTGACATAGATATATCGTATGATTTCACATCACCTCTCACACTGATCCGATGTCACATAATCATAGGAATAGTCTCATAGATTGCTCTCGTATGCATCACATAACTACCTTATGATTTAGTGCAAATCAAGCTCACATATAAACTTGGAGTACATACCTGTTTAACCTTTCGCATTGAATATATTTATAGGCAATTCTTATTACGAAGTCTTACCTGGACATAATCTCCACACGAAGTTATCGGGTCTTACCCGGACAAAATTCCCACACGTAGTCATCGGGTCTTTAGAGCTCGGATATAGTACGAGCACGAAGCTTGCGGACATTAATTAGTGATAATATTCTCGCATAAAGCCTGCGGGGTTTTAACCCGGATATAGTACTGACACAAATGCCCTTCGGGACTTATCACATTTATGCACTTTCACATCCATCACGTTGGCCACTCCTGTCACATATATACACTTTCACATTCATCACATCGGCCATTAGGCCTTATCACATATATACACTTTCACATTCATCACATCGGCCATTAGGCCTTATTACATATATACACTTTCACATTCATCACATCGGCTATTAGGCCTTATCACATATATACACTTTTACATTCATCACATCGGCTATTAGGCCTTATCACATATATACACTTTCACATTCATCACATCGGCTATTAGGCCTTATCACAAATATACACTTTCACATTCATCACATTGGCCATTAGGCCTTATCACATATATATACACTTTCACATTCATCACATCGGCCATTAGGCCTTATCACATATATACACTTTCACATTCATCACATCGGCTATTAGGCCTTATCACATATATACACTTTCACATTCATCACATCGGCCATTAGGCCTTACTATCATTTCATATTCGAATACTCATAAACTTACAATATCACGATTTAGAATTCAAGTATGGGTTTAATCAATAGCTTATGAGTAACTAAAACAAGTTTATCAAGGTTCACAACATAATCTCAAATTCAGCACAAGCTGTTTTTCCTGAGCAATAGTCACTAAATTATTTATAACTGGAGCTACAAAACTCCAAATCACTTTCCGTTAATTTTTCCTGAATATAGACTTGTATATATTCCATCCATAAAATTTCCAGAATTTTAGGTTTGGCCAATCAATACCAGATTTTTCTTAAAGTTTCCCCTGTTTCACTATTTGACTAATCTGACCACTCTTCACTACGAATCAAATTTCTCATTTTACTGAATTCAAAATGTGTTGTATTTGATTTCATTTGAAACTAGACTCATTAAGGAGTCTAAGCATATAAATTTTATCTTATAACCATTTTTTTACAATTTATAATGATTTTCTAAAAACAGAACAGAGGATTACAGTGTCATTCTGCGCTGTCTCACACAACTTTAAGTATCTCATTATCGGAAATTCCTTTGCTTACACGGTTTCTTTTATAAGAAACTAGACTCATTAAGCTTTAATTTCATGTCTCATTCAGCCTCTAATTCAAATCAATAAATTTATGGTGATTTTCTAAAGTTACGTTACTGCTGCTGTCCTAAGCAGACTATTTCAAATTACCCTTGAATTCCCAAGCTCAAACACTTAAGAACTTACCATTTGAGCTTAGAACATATCAAGGCCACATCATATCTTATTAAATCAACTCATCATGTCCTATTATAATTGAATTTACTCAACGTTTAATCACTTAAAACTTACCTCGGATGTGGTCGAACAATTTCGGCGGCTATTCGATCACTTTTTCCTTTCCCTTATCCAACTGTGGTCCTCTAAGCTCTTGAGCTAATTCAAACAAATTTAACTTATTAAAGTCTCATTATGCTAGCTTATGGCCGAATATGACAAGGAGTTTGATTGGTCATATGGCCACCTTCTAGCTCAACTACACAATGGTCATATGCATTTTTAATCACATCAAGCAATTTAATACAATTCATTCTAACATCAAAAGAAAACCTCAAGGTACTTAGCCCATATATACTTTAGGCATTAGAGTCACATATATATATGGAATCATGAATCAAACTCAACATTTTAGCTAATATTCCCCCTTGGCCGAATTTTCTAAGCCAAGACAAAAGCATCAATATGCTTGCCTCTAACCGAATACATGCAACACCAATCTTCTTCCTATGGCCGAATATGCATGTCTATGTTTAGGCCGATTATATACTTAATACCACACATAAATGGCATACATTTTACTAACTAATGCATTACATATTATTTAACCATGTATATCACCAATCAATTTCATCACAATTTCACTTAAGCCTATTCTCAATACAATACATCGTGCTCAAATCATTATTCAAGTTCAAATTCGGCCAGCACACATATACATACTAGCAACTATGTATTAACATTGCATTTCATACTATAACCGAATGTATAGCTCATCGAAATATATTTATTCATGTTCCCTTAACACATATTGGTCAACTAGATCATGCATTATTCTTTGGCACATTTGGTCATTAAAGCAATCACCTATTTAACTTTCAAGCATTTTTATACTAACATTTCTCCCAAGGCCGAATTTATATACAACCTTTAGTACTCATTTAAAGTTTATATTTTAAGTAATTAATATACACAATATTAACCAAATATCCATTTACTAAGCATTTTAACAAATTTTCCTTCAACTATCCACACATTCGGCAATCACATAATCAAACACTAAACCTTAACTTCCAAGCCAAAACAACTAGCAAATTCAACACATCCAACATAAATTTCCATGCTAATGACATCAAAACAACTACTAAGAATTTCAAGCTCCTTGGCCGAATTTCAATCTTCCAAAATAACAAAAATTTGAGCCATGAAATAGGTAGAATTCAAACTAACCATTCAATTTATGCATGAATTTCCAAGAGTAGCATTGTACATACCTTGATCTAGCAATCTCCTTAGCTGAAAATTTTAACAACAAAAGGAAATTTCTTCTCCACCCTTTCCTAGCTACGGCAATGGAGGAATAAACCAACTTTGGTTTCTCCTCCCACTAACACATTATTTTTATTACCTATACTCTTTTATTCATCTTTAATTCATCTAATACATTTTTTATTACATATTTCTCACCACTAATAAATATAATAATATTAGCCCATGCATATAATGCCCATACTTATAAGCTTGGCCGGCCACTAGCATTAAAAGTGGCAAATTGGCATGCAAACCCACTTATTTGCATCATTCAATAATTAATCACTTAAAATAAGCCACACATATATTCAAAGCTTCTCGCATAAGTCCTTTTTATTTAGAAACACATTCAAATTGACAAAAATCAAAGCATTCAAATTTCACACATGCATGATCACATATTTTAGACATAAAATATTATATTCAATTATTTCTGCAACTCGGTTTAGCGGTCCCAAAACCACTTCCCGACTAGGGTCAAATTAGGGGTGTCACACTAATGCATTGGCTACTCTAGCTACGATGATTCAGGTGAATAGGTTAGAGGTAATGATGCCTATTCAGATGAGCATCTATGAGACTCCAGCTCATTGCTATAGTATTGAAGAAGAGGGAAACTATGATCATCCTTGGTATTAGAATATCCTACAATATGTGAAGAATCAGGAGTACCCTGATCAAGTGATAGAGAATGACAAGAGAACATTGAGAAGAATAGCCATTGAATATGTTTTAGATGGGGAAGTACTGTACAAAAGATGGAAGGATCAAGTGCTGTTAAGGTGTGTTGATGCAGTGGAGGCTAGAAAGATCCCTGAATAAGTCCATGAGAGCATCTGCGGAACTCATGCAAATGGTTTCACAATGACCAGACAGATCATGAGATTTGGATACTATTGGTCTACCATGGAAGGAGATTACATCAATTATGCCAAGAAATGTCATAAATGTCAAATTTATGGAGACAAGATACATGTACCTCCCTCACCTCTGCACGTTATGATTGCTCTGTGGTCATTCTCCATGTGGGGCATAAATGTTATTGGGTCAATATCGCCGAAGGCTTCAAATAGGCATCGTTTCATCTTCGTGGTCAGTGATTACTTTACCAAGTGGGTGGAAGCTATTTCTTATGCAAATGTCACGAAGTCGACGGTTTGCAAATTCTTGAAAACAGAGATCATTTTTCGATATGGAATGCCTGAAAGGATCATATCTGATAATGCGTTGAACTTGAATAATAGTACAATAACGGAGGTTTGTGGTCAATTTAAGATCAAACATCATAATTCGTCGCCATATCATCCAACAATGAATGGTGCACTGGAGGCGGCCAATAAAAATATTAAGAGAATTGTGGGGAAAATGACTGAAACTTACAAGGATTGGCATGAGAAGTTACCATTTGCTCTCCTGGCCTACCGAACATCTGTTAGAACCTCTACTGGGGCAACACCTTTTTCTCTAGTTTATAGGATGGAAGCTGTTTTACCCATTGAAGTGGAAATTCCTTCCCTCTGGGTATTAGCTGAATTAAAATTGGATGAAGTAGAATAGGTTCAGTCTGGATACAATCAGTTGAACTTAATAGAAGGGAAAGGTTAAAAACCATTCAGCATGGTCATATGTATCAAAAACGAATGATGCGAGCCTATAACAAAAAGGTTCGTCCCAGAGAATTCCATGAAGGAGATCTGGTGTTGAAGAAAATTCTTCCTATACAAAAAGACTTTAGAGGAAAATGGATGCCAAATTGGGAGGGTCCTTATGTTGTAAAGAAGGCCATTTCCGATGGAGCTTTGATTCTAAGTGAGATGGATGGTAAAAATTTGTCGAATCCTGTAAACGCAGACTCAGTTAAGAAATACTTCACTTGAAGGAAAGGGAACCAAAGTGAAAACCCGCAAAGGGCGCTTTGATTCCTAAAAAAATAGAGAGGCCAAGGTGAAAACCCGCAAAGGGACCCTTAAGAAAAAAAGGGGATTTGAGCTGAAAACCCGAAAAGGGCGGCTCAAATATTGAATGGGGCTTGAGGTGATCAGAGCAATTCAAATTTTGATCAAATTGGGGCATATGACGATCTTGCTATACCTGAATCAACAAGAAAGGGTATGCAACATCTTAGAGCATTGACAGAGTACTATTGATCTTCTAAACACATGTCAAACTCAGAATGGTCTTCAGGAAGTTTGTACAGAGAAATTCAAGCTGCAATAACTGGGGCACCTAGTTCTCATACTATTTATAATGAATTTGTTATTCTTGAAACACTGTTTTCTTTTTCCAAGATACATATTCTCAATCAATTTCTTTGTTATTCCCCTTTTACTTTTTTTGATATTTTATTTTTCTTGAGCGAGGCTCAAAACCGACTATAGTCTTATCCATTGTTATGATCCTTTTGCAAGCATGTTGCATTGGAATAATGATTAATGGACTAATAAAACTTTCACAAAGGAAGTTTTGTATATTACTCTAAAAAGTTTCTAAATAATACAGTAACCTGAAGCAGGACTATTGTTTAGAACACACCAAGTTTAAAGGTCAAAAATCTGAAAAGGAAAAGTCTGAATTAAGACAACCCTTTTGGATTTTGTTGACAGAAACATTGATTGAACAAAATGACAGGATAAATAAGCAATAATCATGAGGCAGTAAGAAGAAGTCTCCTTGGAAGAGGATTCTTCATGCATATTTGGTATGACACATTGAGAATGGTATAAAAGACCAAAGAATTACACAGCTGGTATCCTTAAATTGCGATAGTAAAGGATTGAGAAAAGGCCAGATTTCTTCACTTTTGAGTTACAGCTTTAGAATGAAGGTACGATTTCTTGCGTCCCAATGGATTAAACTTTCAAGTTTACAATGGGGCAATTTAATTAAGTGCTTCATTGAAGATGCCAGCCAAGGAGGAAGGTGTTGAAGCACGACGAATGACAAAACTTTAATAAACTTTGAGTAATGATAATCTAAGAGACAAAAAGGGTTCATTCTTAAAATGTAGCATCCTACATTCATACAAACATCATTCACACATGTCTAGATTAGGAGCATTTGATGCATTTTGATAATGTCATCCTAGTCTTAGGCATAATTAGGTTCATTATACAAGTCATGTTCCTTGGAGAACAGATCAACGAAATTACAAAACTTATCTCTTCGAGAAGCAGTGTAGTAGGTTGAAAAATTACAGATCTTATCTTCCTAAGCAGTAGTGGAGTAGGTCGAAGACACTAGCCTTGCCTCCTTGGGTTGCAGTGGAGCAGGTTGAAGATAGCAGATCTTGCCTTCCTATACTGACTGTGAAACAGATCGAAGACACTAGACTTTCCTCCCTGGGTTGCAGCGGAGTAGGTTAAAAATAGCAGATCTTGCCTTCCTGCATCGACAGCGAAGCAGATCGAAGACACTAGCCTTTCCTCCCTGGGTTGCAGCAGAGCAGGTTGAAGATAGCAGATCTTGCCTTCCTGCAATGGCAGCGAAGCAGATCAAAGACACCAGCCTTGCCTCCCTGGGTTGCAGTGGAGCAGGTTGAAAGCACCAGATCTTGCCTTCTTGTACTGTCAATGAAGCAGATCGAAGCCAATAATCCTATCTCCTTGAAGTTACAGTGGAGCGAATTCAAATAATAGATCTTATCTCTCTGAAGTTGTAGTAGAGTGGATCACATCAAGTCTTATTTCCCTGAGGTTACAGCGGAGCAAACTGAGAAAGCAAGTCTTATCCCCCTGAAGTTGCAGTGGGGCAGACTGAGAATAGCAAATCTTACTTCCCTAACGATGTAGTGGAACAGATTGAAGCTACAACAGCGAAACTTACTTCCCGACATCACAGTTAAACAGATTAAAGTTACGAGTTACAAATCCTATCTCCCTGAAGTTGCAGTGGAGCGGATTAAAATAAAAGATCTTATCTCTCTAGAGTTGCAGTAGAGTAGATCGCATCATGTCTTATCTCCCTGAAGTTGCAGTGGAGCGGATTAAAATAAAAGATCTTATCTCTCTGAAGTTGCAGTAGAGTAGATCGCATCAGGTCTTATCTCTCTGAAGTTGCAGCGGAGCAGACCGAAGAATTACAGATCTTATCTCCCTAAGCAGTAGCAGAGCAAATCAAAGATGACAGATCTTATCTCCCTAAGCAGTAGTGGAGCAGATTGTAGCCAGTAATCCTATCTCCCTGAAGTTGTAGTGGAGCGGATTAAAATAAAAGATATTATCTCTCTGGAGTTGCAGTAGAGTAGATCGCATCATGTCTTATCTCCCTAAAGTTGCAGCAGAGCGGATCGAAGATGGCAGATCTTATCTCCCTAAGCAGTAGTGGAACAGATTGTAGCCAGTAATCCTATCTCCCTGAAGTTGTAGTGGAGCGTATTAAAATAAAAGATCTTATCTCTCTGGAGTTGCAGTAGAGTAGATCACATCAGGTCTTATCTCTCTGAAGTTGCAGCGGAGCAGATCGAAGAATTACAGATATTATCTCCCTAAGCAGTAGCGGAGCAGATCGAAGATGGCAGATCTAATCTCCCTAAGCAGTAGTGGAGCAGATTGTAGCCAGTAATCCTATCTCCCTGAAGTTAAAGTGGAGCGAATTAAAATAAAAGATATTATCTCTCTAAAGTTGCAGTAGAGTAGATCGCATCAGGTCTTATCTCCCTGAAGTTGCAGCGGAGCAGACTGAAGAATTACAGATCTTATCTCCTTAAGCATTAGTGGAGCAGATTGAAGATGACAAATCTTATCTCCCTAAGCAGTAGTAGAGTAGATTGAAACTAGTAATCCTATCTCTCTGAAGTTGCAGTGGAGTGGATTAAAATAAAAGATCTTATCTCTCTGAAGTGGCAGTAGAGTAGATCGCATCAGGTCTTATCTCCCTGAGGTTGCAGCGGAGCAGATCAAGGAAGCAAGTTTTATCCCCCTGAAGTTGCAGTGGGGCAAACTAAAGATGGCAAATCCTATTTCCCCGACATTGTGGTGGAGTAGATCGAGATACCAATTCCTATACCACTTAAGATACAGTAGGATGGGATGAGACTACCTAAAGAGGAGTAACACAAGGTTCAACAAGACCAGGAAAAATTGGCCTTTTAGAGTCTTTGCTTCATTCCCATTACACGACAATGAGCAAAGAGGGGCAGCTGTAGCAGGCCATTTTAGCCCGGCCCACATACATTTCAAAAAGAAAAAAACAAATAAATAAATAAAAATAAAAAATAAAGCTAAATAAAAAAATTAAAGGTCCAATAACAGTCCATTTATAGACCCAAAATCTAACCCAACCCACCATACCCAAATACATAGCCCAAATTATTTACCCAAAAAATAACCCGATTATAATGGTCCGAACGATCCAAATTCAGAAACCCTAGAGGTTTCTCGATTTTTCTGGTGTAGCAGCAAACTCCTGCTTCTGCGCCGTAGATGAGACCAGCACAGACTTCCCGCGTGCATTACCACCAGGCGCGTGCATCTTCCCCACACGGGTGCGCCTCCATCAGATTGTTCCAGGCTGGCTGTACTTGCAAAATACACACAAAACAGTACCAAAAGGAAATAACAGAAAATGGGACGAGAGGAACGGATTAGTTTTTTTATTATTTATTTTTATTTTGCGAATCCGGCTATAAATAAAAGCCATTCGAGTGTTGTATTTTTCTACAGAAATTGGAAATCGAAAATCAGAGAGAAATTCAAAAATACAACAGGTGATTTAAACTTTTGCCTTCATTTTTATTTTTCTTTTAATCTTTTTCTACGTTTCGGGTATGATTGTTCAACAAATGATAAGAAAAAAGAAAGATTAAAGGCGATGAGCGTACCTGGAGGTCGATTTTTTGCTCTCTCTGCAATCATCGGAATTGAAGCAAAGATCGGAGGTCTTCGAAGGTGACGAATCGTCAGAGCGGTGCAAAGTGAATCTGTTGCTCTTTAGGTTTTTAGAAAAACTGAAAATTTTTTTAGGTTTAGGTCTTTAAAGGCAGGGGAATAAAACGCCGTCATTTGGAGTCAATGCAGTGGCTCTGAAACGGCATCGTTTTGAAGACTCGATCCGAACGGTGACCCGATCCGGGTAGGATCCGCGCATTATGGATCGATGGGTCTATTTATTCAATAGGTCCTCCTTTGTTTCAAATAGTTTCAATCTGATTTCCTTTATCCTTTAAAATTTGTACCCCATATTTGACTTTGTTTTCACTTAGATCCAAACTTAAACGGTGCCGTTTTCTTTGTTATATTTTGATTATTCTAAATTTTTGCATTAAATTGCTATAACAATCCCTATGATTTTCAGTGATTTTCAATGCGGACGTTTGATCATTTATTTCAAATTAACCTTTAGAATTTTGTTTGAATTCAAAATAGATCCACTTTCATTAAATTAATTGGTTTTTTATCATTAATTTCATTTGTTGTTATTATATCTAATATTTATATATATATTAGTTAACCTAATTTTTCTATAAATTCTTTTGTTATATAATATTATTTTATATGCTCATTACTTAATTTTATAAAATATTTTTATATATGTCTTTAGATATTATCTTAACATAATTTATACATACTTTGTTTGTTTTTGTTCATGTATATATATATAATTAACTTAAAATTTTTTTTAATAATAATACTTCATATTTTTATATATATGTATATATAGTATGATTCTTTTTAGTGTACGTACGTATATATATAATAATATATTATTAATTTCAAATTATATTTTTTTATACATAGAAACCTTATTCCTTTTAAATTTGTTATTTTATTGTATTCATTTAACTTTTATATATTATTACTATGTATATACTATTATTTTTACTAGATTTTATTTATATAAATCAAAATATAGATATTAATTTTAAGTTATTCACTTTTATTTTATTTCATTTTTTAATTTTTTTAATTATTTTTTAAAATCTTTCATTAAAATTTGTTCAAACCTTTTATTTGTTTTTAATTCTATTACCAAATTGTATCAAATATTCATACTATTTATTGTTATTACTGTTTTTTTTCTCATTGTCTCGATTTTTTAAAAAAAATTGATTATTAATTTATGGGTTGTTTAATTATTAATATGGATGTTTGTATAATGTGATTAAAGTCAATGTTTGTATTTGCCTATTACTTACATGATTGCTTCAAGCTTAAGTTTAGATTGTTATTTATCTTTTACCTTATATGCATTTGTTATTCAATCATGTTTTATTTAGTTGTATTTTATTAGGGCACTATAATCGTTTTATTTCATAATTCCTAAAAAGTTTGGTGATCATAATTTCTCAAGAGAATTGTGCCCTAACTTACTGGGCTTCAATTCTTCTCGTTGAATTTAGATAATCAAGTGTTCATCTTATTAAAAACATACATATTGTTAAAATAAAGCTCTTAAGATTTCAAAATGTTGGATCCTAACTTACTGGATATGACATTTTGTTATCTCGATTTTAAAATAAAAGGGAATATTTGATGTTTAGGAATTTCGAGAAATTGAACCCTAACTTACTGGATTCTGATTTCTCGATTGACCTAAACAATTAAATATCCTTATTAAAACATATGTTTTTTAAAAAATTAAAAAAAAGACGAATCTAACTTCGAAGATTGAACTGTTGCACTCTAACTCACTGAGTGTGGTGGTTTATTTCTTTGAAAAGGGTTCGTCTATTTAGCCAATTCAATTATTTAAGCTTTCATTTCATGCGATCATATTTAAAAATCTTTTTAAGTTTCGACACTAAGACATTAAACAATCAATTCGGTACCAATTTTGGGCGTTACGAGGGTGCTAACCCTTCCTCGTGCGTAACCGACTCCCGAACTTGTTTTCTCAAAATTCGTAGACCCAAAATAATTTTTAAGGTGATCCGATCACCTCAATAAAAGATTGGTGGCGACTCCATTTTCAAAATCGATTCCCATTTTTCAAATAAAAAAATGGTTTCGACACCGTAATACCTATTTACAGTGCAACATATAGAAATTTAGTAATCTAATAATAAAAAATTTAAAATCACCTATATCATGCCAAACTTATTCATAAACACAAGCAACCTATGTACATGCTCCTAACCAATCACTTGTATTTCTACAAACTCAAGCACACCAAAAGACAAGAAAAATAAAAGAAAATGTAAAAATTCGAAGAAAATTTTCTATGTTACCCCCCCACACTCTAGTTGACACATTGTCTGCAATGTGTAGCCCATCAAAAGATAAGGAAAGAACTTACCCGATTGATCGTGATTACTTAAACTCCTATTGGTGTGTGCTTCCTCCTTTGATTGTTGAAAGTTTGAATTTATTTATGCTTCCTTCGTGTCGAGTTCCTACATAGAAAAATTAAACAAAATGCAACAAAACTTAAAGAAAATCTACTTATTAATCCTACTCCTACAAAGTCTAAATTATAATCATCCAAAAATTAATACAAATCTTTAAAAAAAACCGTTCAATCATCCTTCTCATCTCCATCTCCTCATCCTTTCCTTCTTCTTTGCTTTCCTATGCTTCTTCGTCTTGTTCCATATTCGTTGGACCAAACATATCAGGTGTATAATATGGGACTCGTATTTTATTTTGCCTAGCAAACTCTTAAAAGATTGGTCCCGATTCTTGCATCCACTAAATCATCTAATCTAACTTTGGCTAATTTTTCTCACCAACGTCTTGTTGAGATTGTGCCAAACTTTGTGACAAGGTGGGTGTAGCTATCGTTTCTTGCTATCGCTTGTTCCCATCTTTGATCTGTTTGGCCCGTAACTCGATGTATTGCTGGAACAAAGTGTCTATGATAATGTTTTGATGGTTTAAATGACTGCTCAGTTGATGTCATAGGTACACCTACCTTTTTGCATAAATTTGTTACTAGATAGGGAAAGAACACTCCCACCTTCTGGCTACTAATACATCTTCCCATGTTTTGCTAGACCCATTTGCCAACACACACCTGATTTTTCTGCAAAATAGCATAGAGTAAAACTGCTCTAAAGGTATTAACGTTAAAAACATTTAAAGAAGGTACAATTCGTGTGCAAATGAACTGTATCTACATCTTAGCATCAGGAAACATAATGGCTTGATGAAAAGATACTCAGATTTTAGTACCTACATGATACTTTCATTCACCCCTTCCTTCAATTAAAAAGTTCATAATACTATCCATATCTATGACTAAAATATTTTAAGTCAGTTTCATCGATGAAATCATTTTCATAATATGGAGCATTATAAAATTCAAAAATTATTCGAGGGGTTACTCTCACCTCTTTCCATCGCACAAGTACCGTATCCCATATATGTCCTTTGATATTTCTAGACTCGTGGTTTCGTAAAGATGCGTAGAATTCTTAAACAATAGGGACCACGGCATTATCCTTCGGGATTGTCCAAAAATTCTCCCATCGATGATATCTGATCAAAGGCCATATTTATTTACATAAAATCATCAATGGATCAAATCTCCTCTCTTGAATAATTTTTTTTCCTTGAAGTTCATTAAAATTCTTTTCAACATTCTGATTTGGAAAAGTAAAGGGACTTTGAACCATCGATGGCTCTGTTTCCATTGTTTTCCTAACTTTTCTAGGAGGCATAATGTTTCAATCCTAAAAACTTGCTAAATAAATAATTAAATGGAACAGTAAAAAGTTTTGAGTTTAGGAACCCTTAACCTTGAATGTATAGTCAGAGTTCGTTTGAATTCCTTACTTGCCTATTATGTTCCCGTTCCTTGTTGCACCAAGCTCGTGAAAGGAAATTTGGGAATTAGGGGTTTATGATTTAAAGGATGTTGATAGATTTGAGAGAGTTTGAGGGGGTAAAGGTTTAAAGAGTGTTTTAATTAGGTATAAGTAAGAGTTTAAGTTGTAAAATAGGGTTTTAAAGGTTTAAAAATTGGGTAAAATTAGTGTTTAAGTCGTTAGGATGCGCAATGGGTCGGGTGAACCCTATAGAGCATTATAGGGGTTCCGTGTCGCAACATCCCCAGCAGGATACTGATGTCGCGACACAGGGGTTCTGTGTCGCAACACATCTACCAGTTTGGAGATTCTTAGAGATTGTCTACTATGTCGCGACTTGTTGTTATGATGTCGCGAAGACGGCTTTGTTTCGACCCAAAACTCCATCTTAAGGATGTTTCGATCTAAGGATAAACCTATATCAAATAAAAGTTAAAATCTAAAATATGTGGTTAGTTAAGTGTACAGTAATTTACAAATATCATGTAGCAATTCACAAATTTTAAGTTATACTGCCAGATTTATCCAACAGTATTGTCAATTCATTCATGGATGATTTATTTTATTTTATTAATATTGGTCCACCGTTCGTTGTGCCATTCCACCCTTGCTCATTTGTCTCGTTCCTTGAACATGTTTATTCTTTTTGTATTCATAAAAGGAAATATTTACCTTGATTTGGGAACGTCAGAAATAGATAAGTTTTTGTAATGCTCCCCTACTTTCCTATTACTTGTCAGAAATAGATAAGTTTTTGTAATGCTCCCCTACTTTCCTATTACTTTCCTTGTTCGACTAATAGCCACATTTGAAGGTTTCAGTCTCACCATTAATTCTCATTGGCAACTCTTTTTTCTCTAAATCAATGGTGGATCTAGAAGTGGCCAGGAATGGTCTTCCTAGTAAGATTGGTATCTAACGATCTTCTTCAAAGTCAAGTACTACAAAATCCATAGGAATAATAAAGCTTCACACCTTGACTAACACATCTTCTAGTACCCTCTTCAAGTGTACTGAAGACTTGTTAGCTAATTGTAATGTTATTTGAGTTTCTTTAAGATTCCCTAACTTGAGTTTTTCAAAAATTGATAAGGGCACTAAATTAATACTAGCACTTAAATCGCATAGGGCTCTATTAAAGTGAATACTCCCTATTTCTATGGAAATGGTAAAACTGGTTGGGACTTTCACTTTTTGCAGTACTTGTTTGGAAATAATTACACTACAGGAAGAACTTAAATTAACTTGTTCTCCTACCTTGATTTTCTTATGTTTTGCCATCATCTCCTTTAAAAACTTGGCGTACTTGGGAACATTCTCAATTAACTCGATCAAGGGTAGGTTAACATTTAAATGTTTAAACAAATTAAAAGAACTTACAAATTCATCCTCATACCGCTTTTGTCTTTCTTCAAATCTTGATGAAAATGGGACTTTGGCATATTTAGGTGTATCATTTCCCGTCCCAACCGCTAGTGCATTCTCCTCATCTAGTTCAGGTTCGTCTTCCACTTCTAGGGAATTGTCTTGAAGTTCATCAATATTATCCCTAATTACCTCTAGGATATGTATTTCTAGGCTACTAAGTACCTTGCTTGACTGGAGTGCTATAGGTTTCACATGCTTTTTACCTTCCCTCCGTGGATTATCTTCCATGTTATTGGGAATGATTGAGCCAATTTATCTTTTGATATCGCCCATCATGCTCATCAATTGGCTCATTTGATCCTTGAGCTTAGTCAATATTCTTGTTGAGCTGGTGCACTCAAACTGCACCTACTTGTCTCATTGACTGCATCTCTCCCTCAATTTTATCAAGACGTTGACCACATGCTATATTGCCACTTGGGTTGGCTCTATCATAAGGTTTTTGCAAGTAAGGAGGTTGGTAATTAGTATTTTAAACTTGACTTGAAGTGTTACCTCCTTTTTGGTTTCCTCCCTATCTCAAGTTCGAGTGATCTTTCTAACCAGGATTGTATGTGTTTGAATAAGGATTTCCACCCCTATTCTCATTGTAATTCATATCCTTAGTAGGATTATTGATATAGTAGAAGAATGTTTTGTCTCTTCCATGCATAAACGGTGTAGAAGCAAATTCAATACGGTTGAGTCTATCCACTAGTTGCTGATATTTATCATCCTGTTGAATAGCTTTGACCATAGCAGGTTTTTGGCCATATGTGAATCGTTCAGTTGGCTATTGACAGGAGTTTAATTCCATATTTTCAATAATTTCATACACATCCTCGTACATCCTATTCATAAGGGCTCCTCTTACTGCTCCGTCTAATCCCGATCTTAAATTTGCATCTAACCCATTATAAAATATTTGCAATCTCATCCACTCAGGAAATCTGTTGTACGGGCATTTTTGAATCAACGTTTTGAAGCATTCCCACACCTTATTGAAGCTTTCTCCTTCCACCTGTTTAAAGACAACCATCTCTCTTCTTAATTGGACTGCTTTACTAATCGGGAAAAACTTCTGTAAGAATTTTCCAACAAGTTTGTCCCAAGTCATGATGGATCCTAAAGCCTGCGAGTCTAACCAAGAAAAGTTGTTATCAATTAGAGAAAAGGGGAACAATCGAAGATGAATAGCGTCATAAGTGACCTCATTATACTTAAAAGGATCACATAGTTGAAGAAACCGTTTAAAATTTTGATTAGAATCCTCTGTCATAATGCCTCTAAACTGTAAATTATTTTGAATCATTTGTATCATTGCCGATTTGATTTCAAAATTATTAGTTGTAATCGTCGGCCTTACTATACTTTCCTGAACCATATCAAAACTTGGTAGGGCATAGTCCCGTAAAGTTCTCCCATTCCAAGCTATATGCACATTTGTATATAACTGTGGTGTTGATGGGTCTCCTAGGGCGTTATTGTCAGCGTTGCGGAACAGTGGATTGTCACGTGGTACATTAATTGCTGGTGGTGGTGGTGGATCTTGCATTTGCTACTGTTGTTGTCGGTAATTCCTTCGGATTATTCTTTCTAGATCTATGGCTGCTACAGTAGGTGTGCCGCTACTACAAGTCATACACCAAACTCCGAAAGAAAATATTAGTAATATTAAAACAAAATAAAATCGTATCTATAGTTGAAAATTTTCCTAATTAATCTTTTGGAATATGATAATTAAAATCAATCTAGTGAAGTTGCCTCCCCGGTGACGGTGCCAACAACTTGACCGCCTCTGGACGTACTAATGTCCAGAGTGTGAATACTACAATAGAATGAAGAATTACAAGGTGATATCCGCAAGTGTACGGTTCGAGTTGTAATATAGATTTTACAACGAAGTAGGTGAGTACTTTGAGGATTCTACCAAAGGGAGGTGGGTATTAAATTAATCTTAACCTAAATAATTAAATATCTAATTAATATTTTAAGTCAGTTATAGTACAAAAGTAAAATAAGAGATAATTTTACGGCTTTTTAAACTAAGGAAATAAAATAACATAAAAGAGTAAAATTGCAAGAGATAGAGAGAAATAAAGTGAATCAAATCTGAAGATGGGTGATTAGCTTGCTTCAATAATCTTAATCAATTATGGTCTCAAGTTTTTCGTCAATTAACTAGTCGCTACCCTAGCAAGATCTTCCGATCTTCCACTAACATAACAAGTCAGCAAGAACTACTTATCTTTCGACCTCACAGTCTAGATTGGTTTGGGGTCAAGGTGTTCACGGATGGGCAATACCAATTTTGGGTTAATTCCCACATTGATGACTTTCTGGGGTTGTCAGGCCTAAGGTTTGTTTGACTTTCTTCCTTTTCCAAAAAATGATCCGTTGAGTAGCCCTACAATACAATTAAGATATCATGCTTCCACTCGTTAATCCCCCATAGAAGGATTAGTACCTTATGGCTTTTATAAACAATATGGAATAAATGGAAGAATTAATCATAGAGAATAGATTGAAATAGAGAGTTTAAGAAAAGTCTGATTTATATTGATAATAAGCACGAACCCACATAAGTTGATCTCTTTTATAATCAAATCTCTTGAAGAAAGCAAATAAATAAAAATATGAAAACCTAAAAAAAGAAAGAAAACAACACTAAATTTAACGCTTCAAGTGGTCTATTTATAGCCTAATTATAGGTCTAAATTTAACATGTGCTAAAAGGGCCTATTTATAGCCTTCAAGTGGTCGTTGTCCTTAACCATAGGTTAGTTGACGCTTCCAAGCTTAAAGTTCAATTGTGCAAACCAAAACGCCCATGCTTCGTATTTTATTCTCATCATAGAGTCGATGTTACGACACATCAGGACCTTTGTCGCGACGTAGCAACTAGCATGTTCCTCTGTAACTATCTTCAGGGGTAAGTCGTGACACCCTCGGCCTATGTCGCGACATTGAAGGTAGTTTCTCACTTTCTCTATTCTACTCTCTATGTTGCAACATTGGATCCCTCATGTTACGATATAGCGTCCGGTATTAACCCTAAATGCCCTCTAATGGTCTCCTGCACACTCATAAAGTACATTAGCTCTCGCTTAGGCCTCATTCGGCCCTTAAGGTGTATAAAAGACTCAATCTGCACATTTTATTGAATCTAAAAAAACTAAAGAAACTGAATTGAAGCATAACAAAAATGCTTGTATTCAAGCTCCTTAAATGTAAAAACTAGTTGAATCTGTTACACCAAATTACGATTGATCAGTTATACACTCCTTGAGCAATGATATACGGGGATTGAAAGATGATGTTAACTCTTGACTATCGATATTGGAGATATATATGGCGTCTCTCCTAGCCTGCTTCCCTTCGACTCCTCCTTTTTCTCCTAGTGATGATTAGAGTATATTTAAGTCGTTCATTTCATACTCATAACATTTGCACCTATATTTCTTTATTTATTCCTATGTCTATGTTTTCTTGTACTTTATTACTTATACATTTTGGGATACATTATTTTTTTAGTTCCTTGCCCATTTACTTTTATATATCCATTATGATGAATTAACCTCTTTTCTCCTTAAGATTTATTTGTAATTTGATATAACAAAAACGGGGAGAAGAAAATGTTAATTGATTGATTATTTGTTTATACTAACTGTATGCAAATATGCAAATTTTGTAACCAATTTTCCTTAAAGTAAAAATGAATTACAAATTGTATGTTAAATTTTATTTTAGCCTTATGTTCAGAATGAATTTTATTAAGGGGAGAAAATTATTCAAAAACAAATTTACTAAATGTTTTGTTATGCCAAAAAGGGGGAGATTGTTAAATCAAGCTTTATTTGATAAAATGTTTTGATATATTAAATTGAATTGTTTTTGAATAAAAGTTAAAATTGAACAAAATTAACAAATGATTTGTTTAAAATTGAAGTCTAAGAGATAAAATTTTGAATATCTATTTTGAACTCTTAGAAAGTTTTTGAAAAAACTTTAAAATCAAGTCAAAATGATTTTCACTTTGTAAAAAGACTTTTAACAAACCAAATAATTTTCAAACAAGTCAAAATTGCTCCAAGCCAAAAAATATCGATACCTTTTTGGCCAAGTATCGATATATTCTGAATTATCGATACCCCTTCTTTAAAATGATGCCAAAATGGAATTTTGTTTCACAAACCCTACTAAGTACCGATACCTTTTTGTCAAGTATCGATATTTTCTAAATTATCGATACCCCCTCTTAAAGCGATACCAAATAGCAGTGTGATAACTAAAGCATGTATTTTCTTCAAATTTACCTAGGAACCATAAACACTTACCAGTGACTTTTCCTTTATTATCATCTAGCTCTTTTAGGAAATATTACTTTCTTTACTCTTAATGAGAACACATGGTATATGATGGGATCATAACTTGATTGAGCATATAAAAAAAGGGCATATGAATGTTAGGTTGCACTTACAAGCAAACTTTAAATGCAATTGTTAAGAAATCTCCGAGAGATGTTAATAGAGCTTTTAGTATGAATAGAAACATCAAAATATAGATATTTTGAAATTGTATAAATTAGTTATTAGATTATCTGATGAGTCAACTCCTAGTGAAATTAGAAACAATCCAAGGGTTTGTCCTTATTTTAAAGATTGTATTGGAGAATTAGATGAAACTCATGTTCGTGCATTTGTTCCACTTAGCATTCAAGGAAGATTTCGTAGCCGTAAAAGGGGGATGAGACAAAATGTATTGGTTTTCATTACATTTTATTTGAAATTTTCCTATGTTCTAGCTAGTTAGGAAGGTAGTGCACATGATTCTCGTATTTTAAGTGATGCACTTTTACGCCCTAGAGGACTAAGAATTTCGGAAGGTAAGAATTAACATTAAATACCAAATAGTTCAAGTAAACTTATAATTTATTAGTAATAATTATGTTTGGTAAAATTGTAGGTAAATATTATCTTGTTGATGCTGGATATGGCATCTGAAATGAATATATTACCACAAATTATGGTGTTCGATATCATTTAAAAGAGTTTAGTGATCAGGGGACATAAAATGCAAATGAACTCTTTAATCTTCGTCATTCATCATTGTGAATCACTATTGAATGTGTTTTTGGGATTTTGAAAAAATGGTTTCATGTGTTAGATGTTGAACCATTTTGGAATTTTTAAACTCAAGTAGATATAATTTTGGCTTGTTATACCATTCATAATCATATAATGGGACTTGATTCTAATAATTTACTTAATTAAGGATTATATGAGGAGCATGTGTCTGATTTGATAATACAAACTCTTACGGAGCGAGAAGAAAGAGAAGAAGCAAGAGAATGGTCTGCTAAGAAAGGAAATTGCACAAACTATGTGGACTAATTATATGGCTAGAAACATTAGGTAGGTTTAGGGCTCAGGGTTAATGTTTCTATGTTATGTATGTTTTAGTATTAAAATTGTTATTTTTTTAATGTTTGTTGGATATTGACATTGAAATTATTGTTGGATATTGAAATTATTATGTTTTAAGCTTGTTGGATTTTAAAATTATCGACAATGTCAATTATTAATGTAGAATGGGTAAGGGTAACAAAGAAGGGACAATAAAGTAATTTAGGTGGACAAAATCGATGTTATATCTTTTTCTCGAAATTCTAGCAGAGGAGGCCCAAAAATGAAATAAGTCTTCTAACACTTTCAAAGAAATTTCTTTTAATCGAGTTGTTACAACTATTTCTGAAAGATTCCAAGTTCAATATGATGATAAGCATGTGAAAAATCATCTAATAGAGCGAATGTGGTTTTCGATGGGATGATAACATGAAAATGATCATATGTGATAGAGCGACATATGATACAATAATGATGGTAATATATGTATATATATGTTAAATATATTTTAGTTGTTTTTACTTGTTATTCTAGTTGTGTATAATATCTAATAGGCATACAAGAAGTATGAACCATTTTTGAGCAAAAGCGTTGATCATTATGATGAAATGATATGACGATATGACGATATGGAGTTTTGCTAAAACATTTGCTGACATAGACTTGGATGATGGTAACCAAGATTCAGTGCTTGTAGACTACGACAATGAGAAAGTTGAGGAGGTAAGAACAAAAGTATGTTCATCCGGCATATCTAAACGTAAAAGAAAAAAATGCTTAAGAAAGTGTCGTCGATGAACAAATTAAATTTGTGGGTGAACAATTTGGTAAGATTGCTAATGCATTAGAACAATTTACTGCGGATAAACACCACTTCTTTAATAAGAAGTGATGTCCATGGAAGTGGAAGGATTTGATGACGATTTTCTTCATAGTGTGTTTGATTATCTTGTGGGTTATGAATCCGAGGCCAAAACTTTCTTAGTTGAAAGTATGAAGCATACAAAAATTTGATTTCAAAAATTTTCTCAAGGTTAAAGATGTTGATGCTTTAATGCGGTGTAATACTAGTTATGCACTTGGACAATATTTTAGTTATCATGTGGTGTATTACTAATTATGCACTTGGATAATATTATTAATTTGTAGTATTAATTGTGATTTAGAAGCTAATTTATTACTATTCAATCTTTGTTTTTATTTTTATTTTTTATAACATAATTAAGAATCATCTATCCACTTTGGTTGTTTTCAATTTATGACTATTAATATTCTAGGTTAATAAATAAGTACTATTATATATTTAATTTGATGTATTTATTTATAAATAAATCATTACAATATATGTAAAAACAATGTAAATATAAATTTAATAAATATAAAATAAATTCAATTAAACAATGAAAAGATAATAAATTCTCAAATGTATTTTTGTTTCATTTAAAACAGCTTTTATGAAATATTTTCAAGAAATCTACTAAACAACAAAAAATATTTTGTACAAATTTATCCAAACACTATAAAATATTAACTTTTCAAGAAAAATAAGTTATTTTCCAGAAATTATTTTTTGGAAACATTTTCAATCAGACAAACAGACCCTTAACCTCAATTTCACTTCCTTGAAGGTGCTAAAGTCCTCATCACATAATGTCTTGTATGACCAAGTTTATCTTGGCTTGGCTTTTGCACGAGTAGTTAGACCTCGTAGCAAACTAATTCCATCACTTAATCAAGAAAACCCCTATTTTACAAATCCTAGAACTCACTAAATTATAAATCACAAGTTTTTTTGAAAGGATTTTCGGTCAAGTTTCAAGAACCTAGCTCTTAACTTCACACTTGTCGTGAAGAAGAATTTTGCGCCATCGAATGTAATCCTAGATTTTGTTAAAGAAGAGGAAGAAGAGGGTAGGGGTGTTCAAACAATTAATCAAACCGAACTAGTATTAATCAAATTGACCAAACTTTTTAATCCTTTAATTGTTAACCGAACCAAAAACTTTTCAAAAAAATTAACTGAACTGAAATATTTCGGTTAATTTGGACCAAATTAACCGAAATATATATGTTTTATTTTTTATTTTTGGTTAAAAAGGTATAAAACATATAAAAAAAAAATGGCAATATTCATTTGACCGAATTAGTAATAGTTTAATACATATAATATATAATGTTATTTATTAAGTTCGATTAATTCAGTTAATTATCTGTTAATCGAAATTTCAAAGAATCCTTAATCGATCTCTGACCGAACTAGATCGATTAACCATTAATTAACTAAATTAAATCAATTCAATCAATTAATTTAATTTTAAACATCCGTAAGGAAAGGGTACGAAAAACAAAACCCAAATGCAATCTTAATTCACATAAGCTAGGGGAAAACTTTTGTTGTGGAATAGAAACGGAAAGCTTCTCTTTCTTTCCCGAATAAAAACAAGAAAGAACAAAAAGCCTCCTTTTTTTTTTCTTTACTTAGAAGTTAGAACCGGCAAATACCGGATTTTGCTCAAAATTTTCTTCCTTTTTTTTTTCTAGTGGTTCAGATTTTCTATGGGATAATCTAACTGTTATTATATTTGTGATACCACCGAAGGCTCGTTTTTGGTAGCTCGTGTTAGAATTTCTGCGTCCCTCTCAACTTCCAAACGCATTCTTTTCCTCTGACCACATTGCAGTTGCAGTCGACTTCAAACTTCAAACTCCAAACCCCCACATAACAAAATCGTAAAAGATCGATCTATCTAAATTTTTGCTAAAAAAGTAAGATCCTTCAAAAATGGCTACCCTTCCACAAATCGCGGTTCTGGGGGCTGGAATATTTGTAAAAACTCAATACATCCCGAGACTCGCCGAGATCTCACATCTCTTCTGCCTCAAATATATCTGGAGCCGTTCAGAGGTTTCTTTTTCCCCTTTCTTCTTACTCAATATTTTGAAAATGTATATATATTTGTATTCTTTTTGCTGTATATTGAAATGGTAACGATGTTGTGGTTCATACCGAGAAGGAATCTTCGAGAAGAGCTGTTGAGATAGCCAAACAGCATTTTCCTGGAGTGGAATGTAAATGGGGAGACCAAGGTCTAAACGACATCATGCAGGATTCTTCTCTTATTGGTACTGCTGTCGTTTTGGCTGGTCAAGTTCAGGTTCTTTATTTTCCCATTTCTTAATACGAGTCATCTAAGTAACAATAAAAAGAAAAAAGAAAAGAAAACATAGAGATCAACCATCTGTTATGGTAGAATTTAGATGTGGATCTTGCTAATCAATGCCTTGAGGGAACTGGCTTTGATTTCTTTCTTTAAAAAATATCTTCCTGAAATGTAGCGATGTATGAGCAGTTCTTTCATAAAATATGAAAATATTTCTTTGGTATTGCTTTCATAAGTACCCTTAATGAATCTGTAAAATGACTAAAAAAATCATCCTAAGGTGAGTGTTCTTGTGGTTTTGGTACTTTGGTAGATAACAAATCACATCAAATCATGAAAACATAACTTCTAGCCTAAACTTTGAATGTTCATAATTTCTAGTCATTATTTTCAAGTTCTATAATTGTTTTTCTACCTTCATTCTTTATCTGCATTTTGATCTAAAATTTTAGTCAGTAGTATAACTCCTTACATATGTCTGTCTCTGTCTAAAGTAAATTTTCATGTGAAACTTGTATTTTTACAATATAGAGGATGGCTTAGAAAATTAATAGGGAAGAGACCAGGGTTTGATTCCAACTCCTAATGGGAGATAATTTTATAAGGTACTAATATTCCTAACATTAGTCTATTGTTGTTGGTTATTTGCTTACATATGAATTAAACCATGCAGGTAGATATCTCCCTAAAGTTGCTAAAAGCAGGAAAGCATGTCATTCAAGGTGAGATACATTGGTATGCTCTAACTATTAGGGCAAGTGAGTTAGTTCGTTATCCCTTTAATGAGGCTCTCAAACTTTTTTCCCAGTTTGGATTTATTTTGTATAGAATCTCTTGAATTTGACTACCATTTTCCTTTCAAAGAACAGAAATCCAACAAATTTCACTACCTCGTCCCCCTTTTTTTTTCATTTTTCTTGAATGGAAAGGAAGATAGATGATGCATCTATGACTTGTTGTAATACATCATGGCTAGATAAGCATATTTTGCATTATGGGATTGGAATAGTAGTCTTATTATTTTATTCTTCCATGTGCAATTTACTAATTTTCTTTTTGTTTTGGGTGTGCCATATGTTTTACCTGGTTAACTTGGGGATCTCTAGAGAAACCTGCAGCAACTAGTAAGTTCCATACTTTTTCAGTTAATTTTTATATAGTTTCTAATTTTAGAACATAAATCTTATTACAGATCTAACATATGAACATACTTGAACATGAAATAAAGAAGAATTTACAGAAGCAAAATATGCTAGAAGTTGGAAATGAGGATCAGAAGTAGGACACATCTTACCATAAGTCTCAAGGATGACACTTCTCTCAACTTCAAGTTTATTATTTTCTGATAATGAAGACAAAAAGCAATTTGCCTCATTGTGAAGACAAATCTTACCATAAGCTTTTTTGTTTGCAAACTTCACTTTTGAGAGAGGCAAAACATTTTGCCTCCTGAAACAATTTTTTTCTCTTTGATGCTTTAAGAACAAAATTTTCAAGATTCCAAAGTGACATGTCTTCAGCATTTGAAGTAATTGTTTTAAATATGATTTTTTGAACTAAGTAGATGTGCATAAACCAAATTTAATCTTTTGTTTTCTTTTATCGTTTACACCGTTTGGGTAAAAATATTAATATTCAGAAAGTCATTGTGAAGAGTAATTATTTCTAAATATTACTGCATGCTTATTGAAGATAGTCAGCTTAGGCTTAAAAGCATCCACTTCAATGGATGGCTAGGCACGGATTGAGTACAAAATAAATCTTGGCTGGTTTTGAAGCATTAACAGTCGGCTAAATAGATCCTGATTATTGAGTTTTATCTCAATCATAAGAACGTACCTTTTGGTTTAATCCCTGAATGTTGTCAAGAAATCATTGCTGTTGCCTTTAAAATATTTCCAAAAATCTTCTATATATTATCCCTATTAAAACAAATTCTTTGAAGGTAATCCATTTCTTTTGTCTATATGCACTGATTTCTATCCGTTCTGGACTACTGAGTTTTAACTTAATATATAGTATTTCATTTTTTCCCTTTTTTTGTGAACTTGAAGATTTCTTGCAAGCTTACTTATCTTATTTGCATAACAATGAAAAAGGGATCTCAAATCAGCATTCATTCTTTTTGGCATTAATTAAATTTTATTGATAAATCACTTTTTGCAAGTTTTGAGCATTTAAAATTAATTTTCTCCATCTTCCTCCAACAACTGCCCTTATCTTCGTTTGAAAAAATTGTTTTAAAGAAAACTGGATGAATAAGAAAGTGGGATGTTTTTATTTTTTAGGTATACCCGAGATAGAAACTGCACTGGCTAGTTACAAATCCGTTAGTACCAACCCTGGTCAACCAATTTGGGCTGTAGCTGAGAACTATCGATTTGAACCTGCTTTTGTAGAGGTTTGTTTTTTCATATTCCCTGTACTATTCAATCCGTACTATTACCTAGTTTCTTATTGATTTATCTTTCTCAGAGCAAGAAACTAGTGGCTGGTGTTGGGGATATGATGAATGTCCAAGTTATTATTGAAGGGTCAATGAACAGTTCAAACCCTTATTTTTCTAGCTCTTGGAGGCGAAATTTTGAGGTATGTCTTTCACACTAATATCTGATGATATAAGTTTCTTTTCTTGGTGCACAAACTGTTATGTCGAAGTATACCTTCTACAACACTGGTGGTAACTATTTTCAATGCATATACAATATACTTCAGCCAATGAGATATTAATAAATCTTACTCATCAACCAGTCCTTGTTAAGGTAAGAATACATGATGCCAAGTAGAATATAGATGCTAGACTTTCACGCAAGGAAGTCAATTTTTGTATTGGTACTGTCAATATCAAACAGAACGTCCTGTTTCGGTAGTAACTAGAACAACAAATTTTAGGGTCCGTTTGTTTACATGTAAAAGATTTTACGGAAAATATTTTTTGCATTTTCCTGTGTTTGTTTCATAGAAAATAGCTTGGTCAACAGAAAATGACTTACAAGTCAACGTAAAATAAGCTTTTTTTTCTTGTAGAATGACTTACCTTTTTGAAAAGCGTAATCATTTTCCGGAAAAGAGCTCCTCCATAAATAATTTTATTTTTATATAAAAATTAGCTTAAATCAAGTTTAATATTATTATATTAATAATAAATTTTATTTTTATTTTTAAAAATATTTAAAATTATTAAAATATAATATGAAATATAATATTTTTTAATATTATTAAATATACATATTTAATTATTTATATTTAGTCATATAATAAATTATTTAATATAATTTATTATTTTAATAAATTATTTGATATTTCAATTTTATTTGAATAGTAAATTTTAAAAATAATAATTTTAAATAATATTATTCACATATTGAAAATATCAATATTAATATTTTAATAATAAATATTTATTACAATTATAAATATATTAATAATAAATGTTTTGTAGTATAAATGTTAAAATATGTCATAAGTTTATGTACTCTTCACAAATTTGTAATTTAGTCTCTGTACTTTTATTTTCAAGAATTTAGTCCCTCTAGTTTCCAGATTTGAAAATCAAGTCTAATTGTTGACATTGCTAATTTTTTTTGTCAATTTTGTTAATGTCACATTTTTAAATAAAAAAATACTCACTTGGTAGTCATGTAACTAAAACATGACATTGCATTGAATCTAAATTTAATAAAATATTTTTAATATATGTAAAAACAATGTAAAATATAAAATTATAAATATAAAATAAACTCAATTAAACAATGAAAATATTAAAAAAATCTCAAATGTATGTTTATTTAATTGAAAACGACTTTTATGAAATATTTTTATGGAACCTGCCAAACAGAAGAAAATATTTTACACAGATTCATCAAAACACAAGAAAATATTAATTTTTCCAAAAAAGTAAGTCATTTTTCAGAAATCATTTTCCGTAAACCATTTTCAGTGAAACAAACGGAGCCTTAGTTTTTGCTCTAGTGTAAATTTTGGTCAGTACCGGTCATACCGGTGTGTTTTTGGTCTGTGCTGGTGTGTATCGACCCATACTAGTTAGGAAAATATTTTAATATTTTAAACTAATTTTTAATATTTTTATCTTAACTATTTTTATTATTTTTGTAATTATATTTATATACAAATATAATCATTTAATTAAGTTATTGAACATAACTAATAATTTGAAAATTAATATTTTTATATAAATATATTTATATGTATGTACTATGTAATTGTGATATATTTACATGTACATATAATATATATTAAAAATATTTGAAAAATATTGATAAACCCGAAATGGTATATTGAAACACACCAGTATTTGTATGTATTAGTACCGGAACAAAAATGGTACATCCACTACTACTTTGCTTTCGCACTTTTGCTTTTCTCGTACGTTTTTAACGTATCTTTCTAAGGGGATCATAGCTAAGCACTCGTGTCTTTTTGCGGTCTTTACATGTGTTTAACAGGGGTACACTAAGTTAAAAGTGAATTCTCAAAATAACATAAATCAAAGTATTTTACTCAATTGGATTTGGTAATATATGCTCCATGAATCTCAAAATTCAAGTGTCATCTTAAAAAAGGGATATTAATAAGCTATATTGCCTTTACGTGTATGCTTGAATTCTTTTTCGCTTAATAATTGTTAAGGTCACGGGTTATGGATTGAGTCATTGAGTGACTCACGGGAAAGTTTGCTTCGATTGAAGGAGCCTTCCCCTTGTTGGGATTTCTACCATGGGAGTAACCTATGATGAATAATATATGGAATTTATCAAAGGGAGCTCCTAAACTTAGACTTGTTTGAAGGAGTCATAAACATCTATACATTAGAATAATTTCCATCTTATTTTATTACTAAGAATTTTCCCCTTTAATAGAGGTTACATAGGGTTTTATTCTTGTAGACTAAGAAACTAAAATTAACTTGTAGAATAAGAACCTATAATTAGGGTAACTAAAATTAAGTTCTTTTAATTGCAATAAAGTACTTCCTAAATAAATTATTCTAATTAGGAATATTTGTAAAATAAGTTATTTATCTTCTTTCCTTCTTTGACACTTTTGACTTCCTGTCTTGCCCACAAAGGCTTCCATAACAATAACTCTAACAGGGGTGTGTAAAATGTGTCTCCTGCACTCTTAAATAGTCTGACATTTATAGTAAAAGGTAGAAAGTTGCATAAAAACCCTTAAAGAGCATGCTTTTGCTAACGGTGTAAAAAGTACATGTTGGTGTTCCCTATACATGTGTGAAAAATTAAATAAATCTGTGGTAATTTCGCTTACCCTTACAGATGAATAAATTATAGAATTTAAGAGCTTGAGAGATGAGTAATTCCAGAGGGGAAAAATATGTTCTTTTTCTTATTTCATAAGCATGAAGCTGCTAGAATTTATATGAGAAAAATGGCATGTTCGCCATTAATTACTCCTTAATTCTAGTAGTATTCAAATCCCTCAGATTAAGATACAATCAAATTAAATCTTGAAATAAAAGAAAAATAAAACAAGAGGCATTCTAGGAAAAACCTTCCTATCTCTTTATTCAAACAAGGAAACTAGAGAAACTAATCCCTATGTTGGGATTAATTTTGGAATTCTAAACTCTCCCTTAAGCTAGAGGTTAGATGTTGATCATTCTCATAGTGGAATTCAATTCCCCAAACTTTATTATTGAAAGAGCTTTTGTTTTAACATCTGCCATTTGGTGGTTAGTAGGTGTGTAAATTAGGTTCAATATTCCAGCTTCAACCTTTTTTTTGATAAAATGGCGATCTAGTTCAACATGTCTGGTTCTATCATGATGAGCAAGATTTTTAGAAATACTTATTTTTGCCAAATTATTACAAACCACCTTCATCGCCTCTCTTGTTGAGATCCTTTTATCTCTTCAAGTAACCTTTACAACCATAATCTTTCACATATACTTTGAGCTAAAGCTTTGTACTTTGCCTCGACACTACTCCTAGAGACTATGGACTGTTTCTTGCCATGCTAAGTTACCAAGTTTACCCATACAAAGGGGCAATAGCCGGTCTTGATCTTTGATTTGTAAGGGATATTGTGCAATCAACATCTGAGTATACTTCAACCCCCTTAGTTGTTCCTTTCTAAAAGAATATTCCTTTACCAAAAGTCATTTTCAAGTGTCTAAGAATCCAATAAACTGCTTCAAGATGGTCTTCATTTTGTTTGTTCATAAATTGACTTACAACACTAATAGGAAAGCTTATGTTCGGCCTTGTTTGGGACAGGTAAATAAGCTTTCTAACAAATTGTTTATATCTTCCCTGCACACTAGTGGGTCCAGGGATTTAAATCGCGGTCGCATTTTCGGTTGCGTTGCGTTTATCGCGGTTACAGACATAACGGATGCAATTGCGGTCACTGCATGTATCGCGGTCGTGAATTTTTTTAAAATTCACACAACTTATTGTAAAATATAATAATTATAATTATAATTATAAAAAGCTACTTTTAATGATTTTTAGAGTGTTTTCTAACACTTATGAACTTTTATTAATATGATATGAGAACACAACTTTTATAATCATTAATTATTCTTACATTTATTTCTGAATTTTCTAATAATGTTATATTAACTAATAACAAAGTAAAAAAAAAATATTAGACATTTATCATATTTAATAAATTTGAAAGTTTTTATAGATAAAACATAAAATAATTAAAAATTCATACCTGAGAGATGTCTTCAATATCTTTTGACAGCTTTGAAGATGGTGAAGATATAAACATTCTATGCTACAAAAGGAAAAAAAGGAATAGATAAATGTATAGATTCTCATTAATTACTCATATTTCCTACCACTTATTTTCCCCCTCATTCTACTTTCATATATAGTTTAACATGTTTCGATTCTTAATTATCTTTTCATAAAATATACTCCATTCATTTATTTAAAGATATATTTTAAATGTTTTAATATCATCAAAATTAAGAACATTAACAAAAGTTTTCTTTAAAAAAAACATACCTTACAAATAATGGTAGTGGTACGATTTAGTTTTCACCAATTAGTGGAATGACGAGGAAGATCAGATCCTTCACTTTCACTTTGAGAGTGTTCTTAACTTGATTCTCTTGGCCTTTGTCTAAAAATATATCCAAAAAAAGTAACATTTTCACCTTGGTTTTGATATAATTGATATGGAGGATACATGAGAGGTGGAGGTGGGTGATACATTGGTGGTAGAGGATGCATTTGAGGCTGGTATGGCACACCATAATTAGGAAATTGTGGATAATAACCATATAGTTGTGGATAACCATGTGAAGGTTGAAAATATGAAGGTTGTTCTGGTGGATAAAAACTTTGAGTGCTAGTAGATGAATCACTATACCCAAGGTTACTAGAACTCGATCTCCTACCAGATGAAGAGCTTATAAAAGTATGCTTTTTGCCTTTTCCTTTTGATGGAGCTCTAGGTTCACTTCTATCTCTCCTAGGTTCAGGAAACATATTTCCATCAAACTCTGATCTATCACGGAAATGTCCACTAGTGGTACCAACCTCATATTCTCCTCTATACTGACTAGAAGACCTAATTTCACCTCTGTTACCACTATATCCAGCATCCTTATGAATTGGACTTAAACCACCACCATCGGGTCCACCGCTACTCTGACTTGGCGTTGAACTAGAACTTGAATGAGAAAAATTTTGTTGTTGAGATTGATCAACATCTATTTCATCATCAGAGGTATCCACAGGCAACACACCGGCATTTTCACCATCTAGCAATGGATTTTCTTTCTCATGAAGCCATTCTGATAATGGATCAACATCTTTAAAGATATGATCAAGACTGATAGGATTAAAACTAGCGTTTATATCATCAGTGCTCATTCTTTTTTGATGTTTTATCTGAAGTCTCATATTATAATATGTAAACACTAGTTTCTCAAGCTTTTTATACTTTAACCTATTTCTTGCCTTGGTGTGAATATAACTAAATGTACTCCAATTTCGTTCGCAATTTGATGCTGAAGTTGTTTGATTAAGCACTTTAATTGTTAATTTTTGTAATTCGGGAACACATGTATTGTATATTATCCACCACTCAGTTGCATAATATTATTTAAATTTTAAAATAACTTCAAAATGTACAATATATATAAATAATATAAATAAAATAAAATAATTTAATTAACTGTTCACCCGGATTCATTTGTTTCCAAGCTCTTTGTACTTGTGGAGTACCGAATGTCTCATGTTTATCTCTAAATAGTAACAACTGCATATATAAAAGATAGAGTAAAATAAATAAAAAAATAATTTTATTTCAAATTATGTAACAAAGTTACAAATAATAGTACTTGAATCTAATTTGATTAACCATTCTGACTTGAGTATCAAGAGAAGGTTTGAATCTTTCAATTACTGATCGTGTACCTTCTAATGTTTCTATTAGTACATTCTCAGAATGTTCCACCCAAATTTAAATTGAGGATTGAGAAAATAATCTAAATATAATTTATAAGAATATCATCAAATAATAATCTAAAGCTTAAAATAATAAAATATAAAAATAGCTCTTAATTATATGAAATATTTTATCTTACCAGTTGAATGCAGGTCGGAATGTATAAAATTTCATCTATTATCAATAATCTTTTCGTACTCGGTGAAATATCGACAATCTTGCTGAGTTGCTCGCTTAGCTCTATCAATAACCTTATAAATAAAGTCCATTGCTGGTTTTCATCGCTATCCACAAGTCTCAATGCTTTTACTAAGGGATCGTAAAATTTTATGAGGTTATTTGCTTTTTTCTAAAAATTTTTTCCCAAAACAATTTTTTTGGCTTCATAAGCAAGCCCTGACTTTTGCTTTCATAAGCAAGCCCTGACTTTTGTTGTCCCCATTTTGATTCTTTGGAAAAAAGCAAATAACCTTATAAAAGTTTACGAGCCCTTAGTAAAAGCATTGAGACTTGTGGATAGCGATGAAAAACCAACAATGGGCTTTATTTATGAGGTTGTTGATAAAGCTAAGCGAGCAACTCAACAAGATTGTCGATATTTCACCGAGTACGAAAAGATTATTGACAATAGATGAAATTTTATGCATTCCGACTTGCATTCAGCTGGTAAGATAAAATGTTTCATATAATTAAGAACTATTTTTATATTTTATTATTTTAAGCTTTAGATTATTATTATTTGATGATATTCTTATAAATTATACTTAGGTTATTTTCTCAATCCTCAATTTAAATTTGGGGTGGAACATTCTGAGAATGTACTAATAAAAACATTACACGATCAATAATTGAAAGATTCGAACCTTCTCTTGATACTCAAGTCAGAATGGTTAATCAGGTTAGATTCAAGTACTATTATTTGTAATTTTGTTACATAATTTGAAATAAAATTATTTTTTATTTATTTTTACTCTATCTTTTATTTATGCAGTTGTTACTATTTAGAGATTAACATGAAACATTCGGTACTTCACAAGCACAAAGAGCTCCAGCAAATGAATCCGGGTAAACAGTTAATTAAATTATTTTATTTTATTTATATTGTACATTTTGAAGTTATTTTGAAATTTAAATAATATTATGCAGCTGAGTGGTGGATAATATACGGCACATGTGTTCTTGAATTACAAAAATTAGCAATTAAAGTGCTTAGTCAAACAATTTCAGCATCAAATTGCGAACGAAATTGGAGCACATTTAGTTATATTCACACCAAGACAAGAAATAGGTTAAAGTATAAAAAGCTTGAGAAACTATTTACCTATTATAATATGAGGCTTCAGATAAGGCATCAAAAAAGAATAAGCACGGATGATAAAAATGCTAGCTTTAATCCTATCAGTCTTGATCATATCTTTGAAGATGTTGATCCACTATCAGAATGGCTTCATGAAAAAGAGAATCCATTGTTAGATGGTGAAAATGTCGGTGTGTTGCCTGTGGATACCTATGATGATGAAATAGATGTTGATCAATTTCAACAACAAAATTCTTATTCAAGTTCTAGTTCAACGCCAAGTTAGAGTGGCGATGGACCCGATGGTGGTGGTTTAAGTCCAATTCATGAGGATGATGGATACAGTGGTGGTAGAGGTGAAATTAGGTCTTCTAGTCAGTATAGAAGAGAATATGGGGTTGGTACCACTAGTGGACATTTCCGTGATAGATTAGAGTTTGATGGAAATATGTTTCCTGAACTTATGAGAGATAGAAGTGAACCTAGAGCTCCATCAAAAGAAAAAGGCAAGAAGCATACTTCTATAGGCTCTTTATCTGGTAGGAGATCGAATTCTAGTAACCTTGAGTATATTGATTCATCTACTAGCACTCAAGATTTTTATCCACCAAAACAACCTTCACATGGTTATTCACAACCATATGGTTATTATCCACCATTTCCTAATTATGGTGTGCCATACCAGCCTCAAATGCATCCTCCACCACCAATGTATCACCCACCTTCACCTCTCATGTATCCTCCATATCAATTATATAAAAACCAATGTGAAAATATTACTTTTTTTGAATATATTTTTGGACAAAGGCTAAGAGAATCAAGTCAAGAACGCTTTCAAAGTGAAGGTGAAGGATATGATCTTCCTCGTCATTCCACTAATTGGTGAAAACTAAACCGTACCACTACCATTATTTGTAAGGTATGTTTTTTTTTAAAGAAAACTTTTGTTAATGTTATTAATTTTGATGATATTAAAACATTTAAAATATATTTTTAGATAAATGAATGGAGTATATTTTATAAAAAGATAATTTAGAATCGAAGCATGTTAAATTATATATAAAAGTAGAGTGAGAATAAGTGGTAGAAAATAGGAATAATTAATGAGAATCTATACATTTATTAATTCCTTTTGCAGTATAGAATGTTTATATCTTCACCATCTTCAAAGCTGTTAAGAAATATTGAAGATATCTCTCAGATATGAATTTTCAATTATTTTATCTATAAAATCTTTCAAACTTATTAAATATGATAAATGTTTAATATTTTCTTTTTTTTTACTTTGTTATTAGTTAATATAACATTCTTAGAAAATTCGTAAATAAATGTAAGAATATTTAATGATTATAAAAATTGTGTTCTCATATCATATTAATAAAAGTTTATAAGTGTTAGAAAACACTCTAAAAATCATCAAAAGTAACTTATTATAATTATTATGTTTTACAATGCGAATTTAAAAAAAATTCACGACCGCGATACCTGCAATAGCATCCGTTATGTCCGCAACCGCAATTTAAATCCATGCTCTATATCTAGGGAATATGGTCCTAGGTCTTTGATCTCAAACTCCATAGCAAGTACTTTCAAGTAGCCTATTTCTTCAGTATAATACCGTAACATAAACAATGAGAATAGCAACTTTCGCATTAGGAGAGAATTTTGTGAATAGGGTATGATCAGCTTGACCTTAGTTATACTCATAATTCTTGATTACCTTTGTAAACTTGTCAAACCATGTTTAGGAGATGCTTGAGACCATAGAGACTTTCGAAGTTAATAGACCTTGTTTTCTTTAGCTCATGTCTGAAAGCTTGGTGGTATTTCCATATACACTTTTCCCTAGTCATTGTTGAGAAAAGCATTTTTTAGAGCCGTTTTTCTGCACTTGGGCGCTGGAAGCCATAGGGAAATTACCTATTTGAGCAATAGAGCATGTTCAGTAGCCATTCCAAAGGCTAGGTTGTGTTTTGTCATAGAAGAAGTTTTCAAGCTCTATTACCATGTTGGATTTCAAAGATGAAAACAATTGAGAGATGAATCATTTAGAGTGGAAAACTTTGTTAGTTTTTCTTATTTCATAAACATGAAGTTGCTAGAATTTATAGGAGAAACACGACAACATGTTTGCCATTGCTTACTCCTTAATTCCAGTACTAATCAAATCCCTCAAATTAAATCCTGAAATAAAAGAAAAATAAAACAAGAGAGATTCTAGGGAAAAACCCACCTAATCTCTTTATTCAAAGTAGAGAAACTAATCCCTAAGTGTGGGGATAAATTTTGGAATTCTACACTTCTATATACTAGGACACTTACATTGTTTTAGAGCACCTGGTGCAAAACGAGTACTTGCATGAACTTGGGGCTTAGCCCAAATGGTTCACCAGCTCTCTTTGGAGGTCAGTTAGCATAAGTTCAGGATTTTAGTCCCAACACGAACTTGCCCTTGCTTGTGGGCTTCTTAAAGATAATTGATATGTTTCAAACAAAGAAATTCCTTTGCATCATATCTAAGAAGCTTTTATTGGGTTTTGTTATAATAAATATAAAATGTTTTCTAATATTTCATTGCATAATGTGTTTTAAAGATAAAAAACTATCACATGTACATAATTAACCTCATCAATCGAAGCTCAGTGTTTCTATTTCTCACTTTTCATGAACTTATATATTCTTAGTATTTATTCGTTTAAAGATAAATGCTGCTGCTCTTTTCAATAAGAATCTATGGGTTTAGTGTCGGACACAGATGCATCTAACAAGAGTATGTTTGATTTTTTAATAGTTTTTTTTCTTTAGAGAAGCTTTGGAGGGTTATATCCGTATATCCGTTTCTGAATATGGATTAGACATGAGCACCTCAAATAAAATAAAGAGACAGAGCTATAAAGAATCTGAATGTGTCAGACTTGTTAACTTTATCTACACCTTTACCTTTTAGCTTGACTAGCAAATCTTTATTTTTGACAGGGAGGTTTTATCTTGGATATGGGAGTGCATTTTATTGCTGGCTTGAGGATGGTACGTCTCTATTTCATTATCACAGTGGCTAGATTACTGTTAGGATGCTATCTAGATGTCACATCCTCTCTAGGGTCCACTCTGAAGGAAAGTTTAGAGAGAAGGTCCGTGTTTCTGACAAGGATTATTCCTTTCTACGTAAAGCTACAGCTGCTATTTTGTATGAAAATTGTGAACATTGTGGCGAGATCTCTATATGGTCCGATAAATTAATGTTGAAGGCCAGCTGGATTATTAGCTTCAATTTCTGTTTTTCAGATTACATTTAACTCACCAGATTTGTCGTCCGACATTTTATGGTTGGCTTGACAATTTTAAGACACAAAACCAGATTTTTCAATTAGCTCTACACTCAAGAGCACGAACACTAACATATCAGAAGAAATCAACCCCTCAACTCTTTCAATTCCTCCACCTGGTTTCCTTGCCCAATCCAACATAGATAAGAAGAAATAGAATAGTAGGAAAAGGCACCATTGAAGTTAAGCTTTGACATTATTATTCTATAAAGTTCTTTTTTATTTAGTCATCAAGAAACGTGGGATGAGTTTCCTGTTCTTGCAAGCAGATAGTTGGTTGTGAGGTGACCTCAGTTTCGGCCATAACCTCTCATATAGATAGAACTTTACCTCCGCCAGACATTATTTCTTCTAATTTGTAAGTTATTTAAGAATAAAAGTTGATTTTCTATATAGAATTTTATCTTAGAACTGAAAGGCTTAAGACTTGGAAATTATACCATTGCTTTCCTCAGTAAGCTGGAGAATGGATGCTCTGGAGTCTTTGTGATGGTTGTATCCTCTAGTTCACCTAAGGTATCTGCTGAAGTGATACTCTTTTAAACGTTTTTGCTTGCATTTGTTATGTTTTGCTCATTTCTTTTATTGTTTTAGATAATTTGGCGAGTTGTTGGGTCAAAAGGAACCGTACAAGTTGAGCGTGGAAAAGTAGATGGAAAGCATGGTTACTTGGTAAAAATGGAAACTAACTTCATTTTATTGTAATTATGATTAATTAGATTCTGAAACTTCTGTACTTCTGTTTTTCTATGATATAAGGTTTAATCATCTCTTGAAGTTCCTTCTGATTAGTGTGTGA
Organism: Gossypium hirsutum; assembly: GCF_007990345.1. NCBI lineage: Eukaryota > Viridiplantae > Streptophyta > Magnoliopsida > Malvales > Malvaceae > Gossypium > Gossypium hirsutum. Next base: position 29,588,306 of record NC_053442.1, read on the forward strand.
CATATGGCATCCTTCTTTTGAAATCTTATTATATGCCATCTCAGGTTTCACTATACAGTGCAGATGGGCAATGCAAAAGCACTTTCCATCCATTCTGTGGAGTGCACGAAGAATTAAAAATTTTTATACATGACATTGTGAAAGCAAACCTGAAGGTTGGTTAATGTATATTTTGGCTGTTGCATCATTCATTCCACCATCTGTTGGCTGGTTTATGTTGCTATAAAGGATGGTCAGTATCTATGTCCCAAGAAAGTACAATTGGGTCATTTACCAGGCAGTAGTGTTTATTTATAAACGTTTCATTATTCTCATAAAACTAAGTTTTTCTATTAGATGATAGCCTATACTAGCATTGGATGAACCTATGAGTTGATTCAATTTGACAGCAGTTTAATACAGATTCCCACATTTCTTTACATGGTTCTTGTGATTTCTCTTTCCCAGAACAGTTCTGATACTTTTTTTGGGCTAGGGGAAGCAAAGGTTTGAACATGGGCTATAAGCAAAGGATAGATTCACCTGTCATTGAACAAGATACTTAAGTGCTGTTTTCCTTTTTCTTTTTTATACAACTAGACGACATATTGGGGCTTCCTGGACTGAATAGAATTATGAATGTTGAAAAGCAATGCTAAACTTGTTTCCGCTTGTACTTGGAATGCTTCAAATGAGTTTCTAATTGTCACTTCTAAGAGATACCCCTCATCCTCTGTTTTGCAGCAGGGAAATGGCTATGAAGCTGAACCACGCAGCTCTTTCGTGGAAGGTGCCAGAGACGTTGCAGTTTTGGAGGCAATGCTTGAATCCGGATCCAAGGGTGGAACCTTGGTTAATGTGAAGAAATTTTAGGATTGCGTATGACCATGACGAGTTTCCTCAGTAAGCATTGGGTTGAGACATTTTGGAAAATAGAGATGATAAAATTGAAGAAGTTAGAGAGGAAACTTGAAAGAATAAAATCTTATGCAAAACCTACAAACACATTCATTGAATAAAGGTATTTACAAATGTTTTATCCATCTCTGCTGTACATTGTGAGTTCAGGGTTTTAAACGTGTGAATCATTCCCCGCTAGGGGGCCGCCTGCATTGCATTGAAGAGGTCTGTACTTTTAGTTCCGTTACAGCTTGCGAGTGTCCCCAGTGGGGAATGAACGAGGTTTTAGAGGAATCCCCATGGTCCAGTCTTCTTGAGACATGGGCCCTGCGAAATAATGTGGCTAACCTAACCAGGGCAACCATGTAGAAAGCCGATTAAACTACTTTAGGTTATTCATTCTTATTCTCATTTTTGCTATTTGATTTTGTATTATATATACACAGCTTTTTGTTTTTGAAAAGGCTGAAACTTTAATAATAATAACATTAATAATGCAAAATTGGTTTTCAAACTATACCGAGTTTTTCAGTTTGCAACTATCTTTTATTTTACCCAAAACATGATATTAGCTAATAAAAAAGTAGCATGTTTTTATTGCATATCGTATACTTCGAGTAAATGAAGTAAAATTGATAGTTTAGTTGCTACCTCTAATAAAAAAAATTCAGTATTTAATTGAGGAAAGTCATATAATTTAAGTTAATTTTGTAATTAAGCCTAACAATAATTAGTATGATTTTCAAAACATGCTTTGCTTAAAGTTTAAAATTTAGGTATTTAATTGGGTAAAGTCATATAATTTAAGTTTTACAAATCATTAATGTAAAAAATACACACTACAATAAAAAAAAAGTTGTATATGGAGTAGTTATATATCATTAATAATCTACCTTCATTATATAATATTAATTTTATTTATTATAAACTACCATAAAATTACACATTTAAACTTTATGTTGCAAATCATTAATTAAAGAATACAAATTACAATATCATAAGTGTATAATGAGCATTGTGCATTCCTATTTTACTTATATATAATAATTGATATATTATATTTAGTAAAATGTGTATGTATCGTATTTTTTATAATATAATATAATATAATATAATATAATATTTACTAAATATAATTATGTCACATTTTAAAATAAGTTCATATTATAATTGTATCATCCCTCGCCCATCCCATGGCTAATACGAACAACAAATGCAAACAAGATATTTTTCGGAGTAAAACCAATATTTTATTTAAGAATTTATAGAATCATAGAAAATGGATAAACTAGGTTTTAAAGTTTCAAAATATTGTTAAAATCATTTTAAAAAAATTCGTGGGTATTTAGAAGTGTCCGAAACCAAATGAGCTTTAAAGGGCTCTTTTTGCACTAAATAGTGCAGTGACCCAAAAAGTCACAGGGGTTGCGGTACCTAGGGCCAAAGGCACCAATACCCTAGTCCCTGTACTATTTATGGGGCATTTTTTTGATTGGGGTGCGGTACCTCTGGGGCCAAGTATCGATATCTCTATTCTTCGAGTCAAAAATTTAGGTCCCAAACTTCACCATATCAAAAATCTAACTTTAATAACTTAAAAACCACATTTTATTGGCTGAAAAAAAAAACTTTCGAAACACCTCCAAACTAGACTTTTGTAAAATATGTTCAAAAGAAATCAAAAGACCAACATTCTTATTCATGAAACATTATCACAATGTGGCAAAACATGTCAAAACATTCAAGATGTTAAGCTAGCATATTAAGGTTATATAAAACATTCAATAACCAAAATAAAGTGTGGAAAACTAAGTCATGCATGCATACATTCAAAATAAATATAGAATGTGGCTTAAGGCAAACCAAAATAAGTAAAATAGATATCACCATTACAATAATATGAAACAATTATTTATACACCCCTAAATGACTTTTGTAGTACATGCCATTAGGTAAAAAATGCAAATACAAATATTTCATACTCTTTAATGATCACTATTGTGTACGAGCCTTGATTTGAAAGACCTACGTGTAGACATAACGATGTGTTAAGCATAAAGCTTAACAAGATAATATGGATAAAACCTCAAATACTTGCCTTCAAAATTCAGATTCCCATTATATAAAAAATTATATAATACATTTATAAGTTATATGAATGGAATCTATATGTCAATCTAGGAAAATCAAAAGCAGTTTAGTACCTTGAGAACACATACTAGTATTTGTATCGAAAAACTGTAAACATAAGTTTCCATCATGCCGAAATCAAGTTATTTTCAAGAATCGTAGCTAGTTAACTTCATCCCTTAGTGTACCTAGTAAAAAAAAGATATGATACTAGGGACGAATTATCCAAAACTATATTAATAGGAGTGCTAAAGCGCAATTGTCCGGAGACTATATCAGGATTGCACTAAAGTGCCAGGAACAAGAGCACCGAAGTATAAAAGAAGAGTCCCCTATTTGGCATGCCAATTGTACCCTAACCATATAACTAAGCTACCAGGGCCTTGTTTTAGAATTTCCATAATGTCAATCTTAAGATCTTGAATCAAGTTTACCGTAACACCTTTTACTCGACCCGATTACCTGTTTGGGTACCGGATAATACACTAACTCAAATAACTTAACAATAATTTTTTATTCTGAATTAGTTACATAATTAAATAACTTAAACTTCAAAAACTAACTACTATTAATATTTGTACAGAAACTGGTGGTAAATTCTTACAACTTTGATTCCGTCAATTATTTACAAATTTTAATTTAAGATTCGAGTACAAATGTAATCACTTAAACCCTGAGGCGTGGCCTTAGGGGATGCCCCTCTAAATACATGAACATCTATTCCACCCATGACTAATTTCTAGCAGCTTCTGGCTTGGTCCCTCCACTCGATTTCCCGAGTCATCACCTACCCTACATACAAGCAATGAATATTATATAAGCTCAAAAGAACGTAGTGAGATCCTACACATTGATAATCATAGAAGACTCCTTAAATTTTAAGGAAAAATGAGACTTTAGGAACAAATATAAAACTCTCTGAAGATCATAGGAGAATTCATAAAATTTCGTTGGTTGTAACGATGTCTTGTTTTTCCTGAGTTAACTGCTAGTGAATGTTACCATTCTTCATACCTGTATTCTAACAACATTACTTCCTTATGGGTCTCGACCTTACTTAACGGTAAATCTAATCCTTCCTTAAGCTTGACAATATATGCCTCATCATTGATTACCCATATTTGCCACCTCGAATTTTGCAACCTCTACTAGTATCTAGTCGAGATCTCGTTGTAACTACAGAGCCTTCTATTGATCCCTTTAGACCACACTGATCTCCATACGGAATTGTGGTACTATTTCAATGGTAATATGCCTTTTAAATTAACCTATGCTTGGTCCCTTCCCTAGGTAAAGTCTATTTCTATCATTCTCACTCGCAGACTTGAAATTGATACTTGGCTAACTAAATTAGCACCCTCATTTTTCTTCTTGACGGACTCATACCCGCAGTGTGACCCAAGCTTACTCGCTTAAGCCCAATATCTTTTAAGGTAATACAATTAATGGATAGTTCCCTGCGGGTTGTCTCTTGCCCAAGTATTTTTGGTGAACCTTCCAATAAGTCTATTTAGCTTAGAATCCGCTACATTGACTCACTCACTAAACCCATTGTCAGATTATTTTCCAACCGTTGGTAAACTAAAATGGACGGATGCTCGATACCGTGAATATGGTACCCTTTCTATTTCCTTTACACTATTAAAACCACACATATACCAAATTCCCCTTTCGACACGATTTGGCATATTCCTTCATTAACAGACTTACCCACATCCTCGGGCACTTCTACCAGCTGTTCTCCTGTTCATAATTTGGTGGATTCTCTTACTATCTTGTTTACCCACGTTCATAGACGCGCAACATTCATCCAACTATACTACTTTTTGTACGAGTCATACAGTGGTCTCTCTTTTCTTACCTTGCTAGCTTCCTAATTCATCATCCTGGCGGAATTTACCTGACATCATAGCCCAGCTATGGTCTTACACAGTATACCCTATGTTTAATGTCTTGGCGGACTTCTTTTGTTGCCATAGTCTAGCTATGGTCTTACACAATATACCATATGTTTAATGTCCTGGTGGACTTCCTTTGTTGCCATAGCCTAGCTATGTTCTTACATAGTATATACCCCATGTTTAATGTCCTGACGGGCTCTTGATTCCAATGAGTCACTAAACCTCTTCTCAGGTGTTGCCCCGAAGGACCTAATAATTGCCATCGTGGTGTTGCTCCATAAAGTCGATTGAGCGTCGTCACGGTGTCGCTCCAACAAGCCAAACGATAGCTACCATTGTGGTGTTGCTCCATAGAGTCAATAGGTTGTCATCACAGAGTCACTCTAGCGAGTCAGTCGATACCTTTCCATGTTGCCACCCAAACTCCCTTAGGTCCTCATTTTAGTCTGCGCATTCCTCCACTATGCCAATTTATCTTATCTTCATCTACTCGTCAAGGTAAATACCTCCGTGCTCCACATGCAAAATACTCATACATTTCATGAAAACAAGGTACTTGCTACATAACACAAAGTTGGAAAGATGAAAACAAAATACTCATACATTTCATGAAAACAAGCTCTTTACTCTGAGTACTTTTTCTTTTTCACTGATAGATTTCTTTATATTTTGTACTGGATGAGATTTCTAAATCGCTTGGTATACTTTTTCTTTAGTGGTTAAAATTTTCAGTTCTTGCAACAACACTTTCTCTGGCAGAAAAAATTGAAGAATACAAATGGTAGGAACTGGAAATTTCGACGCTCGTAATTTGAAGAATACAAATGGAAAAAAAGGGGCCGGGTCGGGCTCGGGCTTAGGAATTTTTTCCCGAGCCAGGCCTGAATAAAATTCCAGGCCTATATTTTGGGCCGAACTGGGCTCGGGCCTAGGACGCAGGTCAAAAATTTTTTTGGGCCCGGCCCGGCCCATGATCACCTCTAGTTCTAATGCACAATTTCAAATAAGAGTTAATCAAGACGATATAATTGTGTTGGATTAGTTACATTCCTTTAACTTAGAATTATTAAACTTATGTTTATACTGCTACGAACAAATTCATGGCAACTTGATAATTTGCTAACTACTGCTCATACATACTTATTAAATTAATCAATTTCTTGAACATTTTTCAATGTTAATCCAAGTGATTAATCAATCTTCACAAGCATATAAAAGATCAAGTAAGGTAACAGAGTATTTCTACCTTGAAACAGTTTAATCACAATAATCTTGCAAGTTATGAAAGGCATATGTATCGCCAAATACAATGCTAAATTAACTTCAGCTACCTTAGAAGAATAAACATGCACTGATTAAGTATTGTGTCGACTAATTACAATTTCAATACGATTTAATAATTAATTCATTATTTACCTAACAATTAATATTGCAAGAATAACTTAGGCATGATTTTACTTAATCAAACATCTTACTGAGGCCTATAACAGCACAAGCACAATTTTAATAATTCAAGCAGGCAAGATATAATCAACCCAACACTGATTAAATTCAAGCTAGATTGATTAAAATAACCATTTAAATAGCATAAATATTCATAAACATGTTTGTCAAAACAACAACGAAATTTAAAGAGATAGGGAACAAGAAGCAAATCCAGTGTTTCTCCGTAGCTTGACTGATTTCTCCGTTCTTTATTCTCTGTTGTCCTCGGCTATCAAGGTGGCTTATGAACACTTTAATTGCTACTCAACAATGGCTGATGAGGTCCTCTTTCCCAAGAGAAGAAATCTTCACTTGAACAAAAGGGAAAATGGGAAGGAAAAGTTGAGAGAAAGTGAGAGAAGGGAAGAGAGAATGAGAGTGTGAGGGATGAGTTGAATGATCAGCAAGGGGTGGCTTTTATAGCTGATTGTGGCTGCTAAAAATAGCAAATTTCATCAGCCAAAGAGACCCCCCTTGGCTGGCCACACACATGGCAAAGTTGAGAGATTCAACTTTGCTAAAAATAGCCTGGGGCAAATCCATAAAGCCACATTTTTTTGGAGGGGTTTGAATGCAAGGTTGAAAGTTCTTCAAGGGCTTCTTTGCAAGCTTATTTAGCCAGTTAAAATGCTGATTTGGGTCAACATATGGACGGTTCTGGCAGCCCAATTGTGGCTGGTTCGGTTCAACCAATGCGGTTCAACTGGACTCTTTTTTCCATAATTAATTAATAATAATTTATTTAGCCCAAATTAAATTGGGAATAAATTAAAATTAATTATATTATGAATTATAAGGCTGGAAATAAATTTTCCTCGATGCTTCAAATTGCTTCTCAGTTTTATTCTTCAATATTGTCTGCCGAGCCAATTTTCGCCCTTTGTGCGAATCTGTTGAAAATAGTCCAAATTAACCAAAATTAACTATAAAATTAATTAAAATTCATCATATTCATATTTTTAACATAATTTAATTATTTTATAATATTTAATTATTTTTTGACAAGAATTTAACCGAAATAACATGATTTTAAGTTAAAAAGGGCATGTAAAAACACATAAATTTTCGTGTTTCCAAAAGTACACCACTTATTCAACACCATGAAATATCCACTTAACATTCAATGATCATACTTATAAGTATGCACACACATTGTGTGCTAGATTATGCATCCACAGCATGTTCAGTCACCATTTTTACACGCAACACGGATTCAAACAACCCAAAATAATCATAAAACAAATCATTCAAGCAACACATTTTTATCAATCACCCAACGGTAAAGTGCAAAAACTCATCTCAAATCATTCATCTTTGTCAACTTAGTTTTTACCCACTTATCGGAGCCTCCATCGTCCAAGCAGCTAAGCATGACAACCATATATAGGTTAAATCGAACGTATTCAAACCTTAAACCTGGAATCAATTATTATACAAGAACTTTTTAGGGATCCTTACTTCTCTTCCCTTTAAATATGGGCACAAAAAGGCTTAGGAGCTTACTAGTTTACTAGATTCTCTACTTCTAGACCACAACCTCACGATCTCTACCCCATGCAGCATTTTCCCTAACTCTCTCGCTCTCTCTCTTTCTTCTTCTGAGCAATTGAAGAAGGCGATGCATATGAGAAGAAAATATAAACAGAATTGAGAAGTATATTTTCTCTTGAATAAGGCTTCTCCTTTATATATATAATCCTCCCCGCACGATCATCAAAGTTCCAATTAACCACTCAACGATAATTATTGTGTCTCCCATTAAGGAACCAACTGATTTTATTCGAACTAAACCAAAATGAAATCCTAAATATTTAATAATCAGTCACAAAATTTCAAAAATTTCCAATAGAGCCCTCCATCTTATCATTCTATTTAAATTGCTCCCAATTCTCTATTGTGTTCAGGTCTTTAATGAAATCCAAGTGTGACATTTACAACTTTAGAACAATATCCAAGGCCATAATCACTATAATAAAACATGATAATTTCATTGATAATACTCTAAAATGACATGCTTTTATGTGTTAATTATATATATTTTGAGTCTGATCCTACTAATTTGGGTTGTTTATGGTTTTTTAACCTTGTAGGGACTAAATTGATAGAAAAAGAAAATTTAGGGGCAAAAAGCATGAATTTAAAGACAATATGAGTCAGCATGCGAAATAGGGAAGAAGTGGTACCGAAAATACAAAGTGTGAAAAACTTGGGGCAAAAATTCAAAAAAGAGATTTATGAACATAAGACTTTATTTAAATTTAAATTTTATTTTTAGAATTATTATTAGGATTATTATGATATTATTTAGATTTAATTTTGAATTATATCTTTTATTATCTTCTAGAGTTTAAATAGGAACAAACTAGATTTTTTATGTACTATAAATAGGGGATGAAGTGACATGATTATTCACTCATCACTTCTGTAAAAGCTTCTTACTCCTAAGGCTGTAGCCTTTTTTGTTTCTTTTCCTTTCCAATAAAATTTTATTCCATTACACTTGTGTTTTTTTCCAAAAGCAGGAGTAACTAAACTCATCTAGCCAAAGGTTATCAAGGCTCCTCCAAAAGAGTTCATGAGGTTTAGAACTTGCACTTAACCCTTCTCAATGAGTATTCATCATTTCTCCGCATTACGATACTGACGGTTCCATCCATGTCCTTCCAAAAGTAATCTTTTCATCTTGTGCAAAGGCGGTCGCTTTGCATGTTTTGGGAATGTTGCATAGTTGGTTTGCTAACTTACTGTGTCAGTGGTTGTTGAGCCCAATAGATTAAATGGCGTGGCATTCGCCATTGAGAAATGATGATCTAGTGTAAGACGGTCCCACAAAAGTGACGGTTGGCTAAAGTCAGGTTCCTCTAAATCGTAAGGTTAAAACCTAAGTGGAGCTGGTGGTCGTAGGCGTCCTCTTCCACTATAACTGGCTTATTTAACCATGAGAAGGATCACCTAAAATCCTATGATTGAATCCAAGGAGGATTGAGATAACAAGAGGCTGGAATCCCTCAAATCGAAAAACCCCTTCCCTCAACTCTGTTTCTTTTTACAATTGCAATTTCAATTTACTCAATTTCAACTTGTCCATATTTTTAATTCTTTTTTTTATTTTTTCCCAGGTTAGACGTCTTTCTTGGGCACGACTGAAGCTCCTGGCAAACAACTGTTATGCATTGCGTATCCTACTATGGATACTAATTTTGAACTTAAGTCAGGATTAATCCAATTGCTGCCGACTTTTCGTGGATTACAAAATGAAAATCCACAAAAAAATTTAAAAAAAGTTTTATATGGTTTGTCTTAGTATGAAACCTCAGCGCGTAACTGAGGATCAAATCAAATTACGTGTTTTCCCTTTTTCCCTAGCAGAGCTTGTTAGGGAATGGTCATTTTATTTACCTCCTGGATCTATCAGAACGTGGGCTGATCTTTCCATTTTTTTCAACAAAATTTTTCCAACATCACGCAAAGCTGAATTAAGGAGGGAGATTGTTGGGATAAGGCAAAAGGAAGTGGTGTCTCTTTACAACTATTGGGAGCGATTTAAGAAGTTGTGTGCAAGTTGCCCACAATATGGGATAACAGAACAATCTCTTTTCCAATACTTCTATGAGGGCTTGAAGCCCATGGAAATGAACATGATAGATGTCGCCAGTGGAGGAGCATTAGTCAACATGACCCCCAACAAGCAAGAGACTTGATATCCACGATGACTGCAAATACTCAGCAATTTTGAGCCAATCTTGAACCTACAGCTAAGTATTTCCACTTTAGAAGAGAAAATGAAAAAACTTACTAATATCATGAATTCTCTTTTTGTAGTAAAAATAGGACCAGCCCGACTGTGTGAAATTTGTACAACACCTGAACATACAACTGATGCATGCCCTAGTTTGTGTGACAGTACTATGGCCCATTTGGATGCTGTGGGGAACTTTTCTGGACCGCCCCAAAGGTGATATGACCCTTACACCAGTACATATAACCTAGGATAGAGAGACCATCCTAACTTGAGTTATGGGGCAAACCTGCAGTATAACCAGCCTTACCAAAACTGATTTCCACAACAAACGCAAGATTCAGACACCTCTTTGAAAACTATGGTAAATAAATTGGCAGCTAATGTGCTTGATTTCCAATAGAAAATACAATGGAAAACTGTTGATTTTCAAAAGAAAACAGAGGCATCTATAAATGAACTGACCACATCAATTGAGAAAATCAACTCACGGGGAAATTTGCCGTCATAAACGGAACCCAACCTAAGATAAAACATAAATGCAGTGATGTTATGAAGTGGAAAAGAACTGGAACCGAATCCTGGTAGAAATCTTGATCAAGATTCTGCCCAGAAAAAGCAAGACAACGGTGAACAGATTCGAAAGAAACCTCCATTTCTAGGACGGTTGAACCAACATCGGAAAGGTAAAAAGAAAAAAGAGATCCTCGAAACATTCAGAAACGTCGAGATCAACATACTGTTGTTGGATGACATCAAACAAATTCCATGATATGCCAAATTCTTTAAGGAGCTTTGCACCAACAAGCGAAAATTAACTAGAAATGAAAGAGTAAGTGTTGGTGAAAATGTATCTGTGGTGTTGCAGCGGTGGATTCCAGTAAAATGTAAAGACAGAGGCATGTTTGCAATACCATGCAAAATAGGCCACTTAGGAATTAAAAAAGCTATATGTTATTTAGGGGCCTCCATAAATGTAATGTCTTTTTCCATTTATAAAACACTTAACATGAGTTTTTTGATGAAAATGAGTGTTATCATTCAATTAGCAGACAAGACTAATGTGCATCCCGAAAAAGTCCTTGAAGACGTATTAGTGAAAGTCAACAGACTTATCTTTCTTGCAGACTTTTATGTGGTGAAAATAGAAAAGGATAACGCTCTTAGGTCTTTGGACAACTTGTTGGGGTGACCTTTCCTTAGTACCGCAAGTACTAAGATTGACGTGCGTAGCGGAACCCTCACGATGGAGTTTGACGGGGTGATCGTGAAGTTTAACATTTACGACGTTATTAGTCACCCAAGTGAAATCTTGAACGCAAATCTTGTCGACATAATTGACTCATAGTAGAAGAAACTTTTGAGTCACCTTATGAAGATAAACCTGAAACACTGTTTGATGATAATTTCGATTTAAGATATATTTACAAATCTGTTAATGAATTATCGGCTCCTATGAACACTAAACTTCTACCTTTTGTTGTGCAGGCACCATATTTGGAATTAAAACCACTTTGCGAACATCTTAATTGCACATTTTTGGAGAATGATGAGACCATTGCAGACTTAAAAGAGATTAGCCCCTTAACATGCACACATAAGATTTTCTTGGAGAAAAATACGAAACCAAAGCATGAGGTGCAAAGACGATTGAACCCAAATATATTGGATGTGGTAAAAAAGGAGGATTTACAAGCCCATAAGATTGGAAAAATTCAGCTGGAACAGCCCCAATACTAGTTGGGTTGTCAAGCTAATGACGTTAAACAAGCGCTTATTGGGAGACAACCCAATTTTATTTTTATTTTTTTTATATTTTACTTTTTTCTATTTTATTTTCTTGCATATTAATAAATTTTATATCTCTTCTTATATCTAGGAGAATCGAGGAAATGAAAAATTAAATTTTGAAATGGGTGGCATAAGCAATAACGTAAACAACATAGGGAGTGTTCTAAACCCTTTCTTTTTCATCATATTTGTTAATATTATTTTTTCACATTGAGGGCAATGTGATTTTTATTTTGTTAGACATTTCTCATTATTTCTGCTATTTTATTTGTTGTTTCTTCTGTTGTGTTATTATTGTTGCTGCCTTGTGCTTGTTTTTGCCCACATTTATTTATTTTAGTATATCCTGCCCCTTTTTATGCCCAAGATTTTGACTAAGAATTACCCATTGTTTGACCTACGAGCATGATTCTTTTCTACTGAGTTAGTTATGATTTTACTATATTGATTTCATCTCCACTGTTTTATTTCTATTAGGCTAAAATAATTATGATTAATGAAGTTAATCCTATCTTGTTTATAGTAAAATTGATTAAGCCTAAATGCAAAGAGGACACTTAATACGAATGTATGATGAATTTATTTTCATGACTGATAGGTAATTGCCAAAAAAATTTTTTGATACTTGATTGTGTTTCCTAATCCTCCAAAATTAAAGTTCTGTTTCATCAAAAAATAAAATAAAATAAAATATGATAATTCTGCGGTTATGAGTAGAGCTTAAAACGTGAATGACTGAGTAACTGGGGTAGGGTGCTTGGGTTGTCATCCTACTTCGCGTAAAAAGTTTGTGTGGTATTAGCCTGAATTAAACACAAAAGAATTAAGAGTGTGTTGGGCTGTGTAACCGGAGTGGGGTGTTTGGGTTGTCATCCCACTTCGCGTTAAAATGGCCAAAACATTCTTAACCAAAAAAATATAATAATAAAATAGGAGCATGTTGGGCTGAGTAACTGAGGTGGGGTGCTTGGGTTGTCATCCCTCTTCGTGTCAAAAGGGCCAAGACATACTTAAGAAAAGAAAAGAATTTCATTTGGGGACTAAGGGTGGAACAAATAAGGTGTCTTGGTAAGTTTAGTAAATTACCTAATTTCCATGAAATAATCCAAGTCGATTTAATTTTTGTGTGTTTAAGTTGGAGTACTTTTGGGTTTTACTTAAAGCAAGCTAAAGGTTCTCTTTATTTTCATATGCATTATGCCTAATTTTTATAAAACTTTGGAGTGATACTTCTTTCATGGTGAAATCTAAATTACATAGTGGAATAGGAACCATATTTGAGGGCAAGCATGGGCTAAGTAGGGGGAATATGATAATACTCTAAAATGACATACTTTTATGTGTTAATTATATATATTGAGTGTGATCATACTAATTTGGGTTGTTTATGGTTTTTTATCTTGTAAGGACTAAATTGATGGTAAAAGGAAATTTGGGGGCAAAAAGTGTGAATTTAAAGACAAAACGGGTCAACATGCGAAATAGGGAAGAAGTGGTGCCGAAAATACAAAGTGTGAAAGGCTTTAGCCAAAAATTCAAAGAAGAGATTTATGAACATAAAACTTTATTTAAATTTGAATTTTATTTTTAGGATTATTGTTAGAATTATTATGATATTGTTTAGATTTAATTTCAAATTATATATTTTATTATCTTTTGGAGTTTAAATAGGAACAAACTAGGTTTTTTATGTACTATAAATTGGGGATGGAGTGACATGAATATTCATTCATCACTTTTGTAAAAAAACTCTGTCCCCCTAAGGCTGTAGCCTTTTTATTTCTTTTCCTTTCCAATAAAATTTCATTTCATTACACTTGTATTTTTTTCCCAAAAGTATGAGTAACTAAACTCATCTAGCCAAAGGTTATCAAGGCTCCTCCAAAAGAGTTCATAAGGCTTAGAACCCACACTTAAGCCTTCTCAATGCGTATTTATCATTTCTCTGCATTACGGGATTGACACTTTCGTCCATGTCCTTCCAAAAGTAATCTTTTCATCTTGTACAAAGGCGGCCTCTTGTATGTTTTGGGAAGGTTGCACAGTTGGTTCATTAACTTACTGTGTCAGTGATTGTCGAGCCCAAGAGATGAAATGGCATGGCAGTCACCATGGAGAAATGATGATCTAGTGTAAGACAGTCTCACAAAAGTGACGGTTGGCTAGAGTCAAGTTCCTCTAAATCGTAAGGCTAAAACCTAAGTAGAGCTGGTGGTCGTATGCATCTTCCACTATAACTGGTTTATTTGATCATAAATGAGTATTCGTCAATTTCTTTCATAAATAATAAATATTCATTAACACATAATCAATAAATAGCCATTAATATGGCTCAACAACTTAATACCTTAAAAATAAACATGAGATTAAGTAAGTATGAGATGAAAATTACAAAACCCAAATATTGTTTACCTTCCTTCCTCTTAATACACTTTCACTCACTAGGGTTCAAACCTTAAGTACTTGGATGATAAAGATGATGAAGAATTCAAAGAGAAATAAGTAAGGGTTGAAGAAAAAGGAGAAGAAATAGAGAAGAATGAAAAAGGTTTTTCTCCCTCATGGTTGGCTGATAATGAAGATAAAGATAAGATATTTTATCATCTTTTGACATATTTTATTATCTTAAAATATTATTTATTTAGTCAACAAGTCCAAGGGCTATTTAGATGTGACAAAAATGCTCTTTAATCACTTGAAATGGAATTTAAAAGCTCCATTGTCATCTCATCACCCAAAATTTCATAAATGCTCTAATATTTAATCTCATTTATGATCTAAATGTCTAAAATAATCCTAGTGACAAAATTTACCAATTTTCTCCTAATCTTGTATTTTTATTTGATTAGGCTAATAACCATAAAATTAACTAAGAGTGCATTTTAAAGGCTTCCCAATAATTTAAAATTAATTTAATCCATCTAAAATTCAAATATTCTAATATCAAAATTCTACTAAATTTTCTTAGTATATTGGTATACGGTAAATTGAAAATTTTCGGGGTGTTAAAATAATATTATTTTACTTAAATAAATATTAATTAATTTTTGGTTTAAAGTAATTTAACTAAGTTGATCAAATAATAAACAAGATAACACAAATTTAGGGATGCTGATGGTCTCATCTCATTGTTCAGTTAGATTTACGGATACAAAAGAATATGGTTTAAGATAAGCTAAATGAGATTTAAAAGAATAAGATGTCAAAAAAATATCTTTTTTATAAAAATATTATATCTAATTTTATTATTAAATATTATAATTAATTTTAGAAAATATTTTTATTATATTTTTATAACTATTTATTAATTTGTATAAATTACAACATATAATAATTTTAACATTTGAATTTGCTGAATTCGGATAAAATATATGCAAATATTCAAATCTATAATATGAATTGTCATCCCTAGCTACAAGGGACCTAGGTCTCGAGACATCAAAGTATTTTTTGTCTCTTAGTTATTTTTCATGCAAAATTTGATTCTATTGATGCATGGATGTATGAAATGTCTCTATGCATGATTATAAGTTGTGATTTGGTGAATATTAATGTATGATTGGTTAATTGTGTCACTTTGGTGACCATTGCGATACTTTGTATTTGAACCGAGACTCTTAATCAAGTATGGGGTATTACATTTTGTGGTATCAGATCCACATGTTTAGCCAATTTTTGGTCTAAACTGAACTTGTATGTATAAGGTCTAAAGTACATGCCTTAATTTGTTTTAAATGTGTTTTAAATTGTGTGAAACTCTGGTGATGCATTTCCTTCTTACCTTTGACCGTAAATTGAAAAATGTCTTCTAATTCTAGATGTACCATGTGTTGAAAAAATTCGGTTTAGAAAACAATTATATTGCACAGCGGAAAACTATTTTTTTTAAAACCTAAGAGGTTGTATTATTTATAGCAATAAACTTTACTAAATTTGTACCTGTGTTTTGGAATAGGCGGTATAAGATGTTTCCTGATTTTCAACCAACATGATCTTCGCTATTCTCGAACCTCGGCTTGCTTAGCGTGTAGCCTTTAATTCACGATCTGATGAACACTATGAAAACTTTCTATTGATACAAAATAGGAATATCAATAACTCTCAAAGGTTAGAAATTGAAAAACAAACTCTTTCAAAATTAGAATTTATTTGAAAGAATAAATCTCACTGAATTTTGATAGAGTACGAACGCTTAATATGGTATGTGTTTTGCCCATCCAATGGCCTTTATTTATAGTGAAAATCACAAGAGTATTAGTTTAACAAGAAAAAGTCAAGTAATAATATTTTAATAGAAATTTTGCAGTTTTACTAGGACTAGACAAGGTGGGCAGTGACCCCTAGTGCGACTAGGGTTTGTTGCCCATCATGTATTAATTATGCCTTTTGTGCTCATTTGTATATTGGACACAATTATATGTCTTATCTAAACCTTTAACCAACTTATATAATTTAACCAACCCAATAACCAACTTTCTATTCCCAATATTATTTATTCAATTAAAATAAATTTAATTAATTTCCTTATTAAATTATTTTTTCAATTCAACTCTAATTTTGTTAAAGTCATGACATGACGACTTTATCGAACTGGAATATATGAGTAAATAAATTTAATTACTTCATTCAACAAGACTTAGATAACTAATTAATTTAATTTCCACTTCGAACTTCAATTATTTAATTATAAAAAGTCAAATAATAATTCAAAGAAATTAATTTAATCTTTAAGTCATATCTTGCTCATAGCAAGAAAACACATTCACTGCGGAATATACAATTATGACTCAACTAATTTGTAACTAAATTCTAACTCTTCGTTTGTTAATTGCAACATTATCTAGTCATAAAATCATTCCACTAAAGTACCATGATTGAGTTCTCCCCATTATATAACATTATGAAAGCTACTTATCAATTGCTTGTCCAATAACATTGTCATATGTACGTTACCCTCATAGGATACTCTTAATTTCTTTAGGTTAAATTCGTTCACCTAATATGATCTTATTTTATCTTATGATAACTATTACATCTTCTTTCATGAAAAAGTCAAACTACTAACACTTTATAATTAAATCATTTCTCTTAGAAAAAATAACTGTTACCACGTTACTCTTCTATCTATCATGTAATACCAATGAGAGGATATCATTTACCCTTTTATCAAGCTATGAATGCCACTACTGTAAGTGAAACTATGCTATGCAGAAGTCGCATACCCAATATACTAGCTTTTGGATCTATTACTAATTAAACCCAGGCTGTCACATCCCAAAAATTAGGGGTTGGTAGAATCTGGTTTGTGAACTGAGAGAGAGAGGTTACACCTTAATTTTTGAGATTATAGTGTGCTTTGAGTTACTGGTATGTTGGTTAAGTGTTGCTGAATTTGTCCTTGAAACCCAAGTTCAAATTCATTCATTTGCACCATTTTTATTATGTTGCAAATTTTGCTTCCAACCTTTAACATCTCAAACTTTTGGTTTAAAGTTGGTGAAATTATTTCAATAATAAGTAATTGGCCTAGTGGTTAAAAGGAAACAAGGAGACAATGCAATTCGCTTAGAAACCCGAGTTTGATTCCCTTCCATTGCAAAATAGTTTAATTTTACTAATTTTCCCCTTCCCCCTAATTTTATGATGACTATGCCTTTTAACCTAGGTATAAATATCAATTTTTCACTTATTTTTTAACTCTCTTTCTTTCTCTCTCAAAGTTTCTTCCTTTCTTTAAGATTTCATCATAGTTATGCCATCCCATTGTTAGAGTTTTATTTTTGTTTTTCCAACCACCCTATTGAACGTATAAACCTCCTAAACCACCCTTATTTGCTTCCCTAAACTTTTCTTTTTTTCACTCCTAACAAGCACATTTATTGTCCATTGCTGCCACTCTCCCTTGTTCGTATCGGTGCAAGTAAGTCGTATTTTTCTTTCTCTGTTATTGTGCTTTGTGTGCAAATTTTTTAATTCTATTTTTATATCCAATAAATCATAACTCCAGCCCCTAAATTTTTCTTTTTGGTTTTCCAAAGATCCCTTCTTATGTCGCCTCAAATCTGCCTTTTTTTGACGCCTCAAATGGTGTTGCCACCCCCTTAGAACACCATTGCTTTGGGACTGCTATTTCTCTTCAGTTGTTGCCCCTACTATTGTAAGTTATTGGATTTTTTCCTCTATTTGGATTTTATTTAGTCGTTCCTAATTGATTAATTAACTAAAACGTTCATTCGACAACTCAGATATGGGTAATGGGTAGTGCAAAGTGCAAACTTGTGCAAGATCTTGCACTGGTTACTGATTTTGGCCGATTTCTTTAAAGTCTGAATAGGGGTACTTGGTTACAAATTTTTTGGGATTAATTATGTTTAGGTTCTGATTTAAACATCCCAGGTCAACAATGACTATAGATCTTGTTTGTGCATATGTTTCGCATCAAATCAGTGTAAGTAACCTAGTCGATTTGGATCTAAAAATTATTCTGGTAACGATGATTTGATTGAAACTTTAAGAGGGTGTTTTAGGTCTGATTTGGAATTGCTTTAACTTGATAAATATTTTATTTTAATTTAGGTTCAGTTTAAGTCTAAAGGAGGAATCTCGGGTTTTGCAAGTAGTGCTACGGTTGTGTGAAAATAAGGTGTAGGTTCTATCCTATAAAAGTTTAAGTGTTAAATAATATTTTTAATGTAACACCCCGAACCCGAGACCGTCACCGGAGTCGAACACGAGGTGTTAACAGACTTTAAAAATAATTTCCCAGACACTGCCAATCTGCGTACTAGTCGCTTTAAAAATAATATCTTGAGTTCAGAAACTCGGAATCCAGTTCCGTAAATTTTCCCTGAAACTGAACTCATATGCCCATCTACATATTTTTTTCTAGAATTTTTGGTTGGGCCAATTAGTACAGTTTATTAGTCAAAGTATCCCATATTACAGGGATCGACTACACTGACCTTTGCGCATTACGACTTGGATATCTCCCTGTACAGGGCTTCAATACTGATGCCGTTTGTTTCTATAGAAACTAGACTCAGAGAGGAATCTATAAATATATGGCTTGACTCCTAATTGTCTCTGGTTAATTTATAATGAATTTCCAAAGTCGGAACAGGAAATCCAGAAACCGTTCTGGCCCTGTCTCACAAGAACCTGAATATCTCTTAACATACTGTCCGTATGATTGTTTCGTTACTTTCCTATGAAAATAGATTCATCAAGGTTCGTTTACATAATTTATTCACTATTTAATTCCATTCCTACTATTTTTAGTGATTTTCAAAATCTACATCACTGCTGCTATCAGCATCTGCCTTTAAGGTAGACTTTACCTATTTCATAGTTTCCATGATTCAACTAGCCCTTTTTGCATAAATAGCACTATTTATGATAGTGATTAACCATTCCCATGGCCAATCCTTGTCAAGCATATCCACACCTCTCAATAACCATATCCATACCAAATGATTATAACATTATACTCAAACATATATAAGCCATTTTCGCATGGCTATCCAAAATTATACAAGTCCAAAGGGTCCATGACCCACAACGAACGGGTAGTCCTATACATGCCATTTCGAAGTTTAACCAAAATTGTACCAAAAGGGGGGGGGCTTTGATAGTGTGGGCGACTTCGACTTCAAAATCCCGAGTCCGATAGCTGGAGAACCAAAATCTATAAAACAGAGGATCAAAGAAACGGAGTAAGCAATTTATGCTTAGTAAGTTTTGAGCAAGGAATTCCAGCACAGCAAAAGTATAGCATTCATATAGCTAAACGGATAATTTCATATGCACAAATTTTCGATATCATACTTGCTTTACATTACCAACCCTTATGTACATACACAAAAGATCAACTTAGCCAAAGGCCGGTAGCTCGTTTATCAACTGAGCGAATACTTATTTGTAAGGGCTCAACTAAATTCAAGCACATACGAAACATACCTCAATGTTGGGATGTTTTTAGAGTATTTACTAAAATTTTTACAGCAAGATCATTCATTCCCAAATCACGTACCTTCGGAATTTAACCGGATATAGCTACTCGTTCAAATGCCTTCGGGACATAGCCCGGTTATAGTAACTCGCACAATTGCCTTCGGGACTTAACCCGGATTTAGTAACTCGCACAAATGCCTTCGGGCTTAGCCCGGAATTAGTATCTCGCACAAATGCCTTCGGATCTTAGTCCGGATATGGTCACTTAGCACAAAGCCTTCGGGACTTAGCCCGGACATCATTCAAATAACCATGCACATTTAACAGTAAATCATGGCACATTCGTATTTCATTTTCGTTAACAAAACTCAAACACAAGACACTTATCATTCTTGCAATTTCGGCTCAATAGCCACACACAAAGAGCATGATTTTGGTTTGCTTAAAACATGATCTAATCAAATCATAATTTAAGCTCTTTTACTCAAGAACTTACCTCGGGTGTTGTCGAACGATTCCGATAGCTATTCGACCACTTTTTTCTTCCCTTTATCGGATTTAGTTCCCCTTTGCTCTTGAGCTTAATTAAACAAATAAATTGATTTAATCATTTGAGCATCGAAAAGAGGAACACAAGGCACTTAGCCCATATTTATACATTAGACATTAAAGTCACATATGTACGGAATCATGAATCAAACTCAACATTTTAGCTAATTTTTCCCCCTTGGCCGAATTTTCTAAGCCAAGACAAAAGCATCAATATGCTTGCCTCTAATCGAATACATGCAACACCAATCTCCTTCCTATGGCCGAATATGCATGTCTATGTTGGGGCCGATTTCAACACTTAATACATTCTACAAGTATGGTCACTTGTATTGACTAAACACCCTTTTGTTTCAAGTTCAAAACTTGGCTAATACACACATATATACACTAGTAAAGCATCATCTCCCTTTCCATCAATTTAACACATGCATTACTCATTAATATACAAAAATTATATTCGGCCTTAGCACACAACTTGCTAGCCGATTCTTCTCCATCTAGCAACCAATGCACATATGTGCTCACTCAAAAATGCTAAAAAGAAGATTCAAGAATCATCAATCCACCATCACATGCATCATTAACAAGCTCCATATTTAGCATGCAATGGCATTAACACAAAATCTACCTAGGCCGAATATCATCCCCATGACATAGCAAAGATTTGAACCATGGGCTAATTAGAACTCAAGCTAGCAACTAAAAACATGCATGAATCTCATGGCACAACCTCAAACATACCTTGATCTAGATACAAGTATGGCCAAACCTCCTCCTAATCCTCTTCCAAACCAAACATGAAGCAAGAACTCCTTCCTCCTTCCTTAGAATTTTCGGCCAAATGAAGATGAAAAAGGATGAACAAAATTTTCTCTTTTCTTTTCTTTAACTCACGGCAATGGGGGGGGAAACAACCACACATTCTTTTTTTTTTGTTTTCATCATATTCCCTTTTATTATTTTATGCCCATGCTCCTTATTTTATTTTTTTCCACCCATGATGCACCAACACAACATGTCTATGATATGTCTTGCCCATCACACTTGGTCTACCATGCTTGTCATGGCCGGCCACTACTAATTAGGGGGGAATTTGACATGCAAGTCCCCCCTTTTTATTTCATGCACTAATAGGTCCTTATGCTTCGACCTATCACATTTCAAAAATGTCGCACATAAGTCCTATTGACTAAATTCACATGCAATCGACTAAATCGAAGCTTGAAATTTTCACACATTCATAATTACATATTCTAGACAATAAATATCACATTCAAACATTTCGGTGACTCGGTTTAGCGGTCCCGAAACCACTTCCCGACTAGGGTCAATTTTGGGCTGTCACAACTCTCCCCCACTTAAGAAATTTTCGTCCCCAAAAATCTTACCGGTAAATAGGTTTGGGTATCGTTCTTTCATCGAGCTCTCGGTTTCCCAAGTAGCTTTCTCGATCCCGTGTTTGAGCCATAACACCTTAACTAACGGAACCCTTTTGTTTCACAACTCTTTCACTTCACGAGCTAGGATACGAATCGGTTCTTCTTCATAACTCAAGTCAGATTGAATTTCAACTTCTGAGGGATTAATCACATGTGACGGATCGGATCTATAACGTCGAAGCATCGAAACATGAAAGACATCGTGAATCTTTTCAAGTTCAGGGGGCAAAATCAATCTATACGCAACCGGACCAACTCGTTCGGAGATTTCGTACGGCCCAATGAATCTCGGGCTCAACTTGCCCTTACGGCCAAATCTGAGTACCTTTTTCCAAGGCGAAACTTTAAGAAACACTTTATCTCCCACCTGATATTCAATGTCTTTTCGTTTCAAATCCGCATACGATTTTTGACGATCTGTGGCTGCTTTCAGACTTTCACGGATTACCTTTACTTTCTGTTCGGCATCTTTAATCAAATCAACTCCGAAAATTTTACTTTCACCGAGCTTGGTCCAAAACAATGGTGTACGACATTTACGTCCGTACAAAGCCTCGTAAGGTGCCATCTTAATACTTGATTGAAAACTATTGTTGTAAGCGAATTCAATCAAAGGTAAATACCATTCCCATGAACTACTGAACTCGAGGATGCAACATCTCAACATATCCTCAAGTATCTGAATTATCCGCTCAGATTGACCATCGGTTTGGGGGTGAAAAGCAGTGCTAAAATGCAGCTTGGTACCCAAAGCTTCTTCCAATTTCCTCCAAAATCGCGAGGTGAATCTCGGATCTCTATCCGACACGATAGAAATAGGTACCCCGTGTAATCTCACAATCTGAGAAACATACAATTCGGCTAGTTTATCCAATGAAAGATCCATACGCACGGGGATAAAGTGAGCCGACTTAGTCAGTCTATCAACAACAACCCAAATCGCATCCTTCTTACTTGCTGACAATGGCAGTCCGGACACAAAGTCCATTGTGTCTCGATCCCATTTCCACTCGGGTATCATGATCGGCTGAAGTAATCCTGAAGGCACTTGATGTTCCGCTTTCACTTGTTGACATATTAAACATCTCGAAACAAAGTCGGAGATGTCTCGTTTCATACCATGCCACCAAAACCAACGTTTCAAATCGTTGTACATTTTCGTACTCCCCGGGTGAATTGACATTCGGCTACAATGGGCTTCGTTCAGAATCATCGAAATGAGTTCCGAATTCCTTGGAACGCACAAACGACTTCTGAACCTCAAACAATCATCATCATCAATTTGAAATTCCGATTCCTTGTTCTAAACACATTCAGCCCGTTTTGCAACCAATTCATCATCAACTTTCTGGGCTTCACGAATTTGATGAATCAATAATGGTTTGGCTTTTAATTCAGCTACTAAC
Source organism: Gossypium hirsutum (assembly GCF_007990345.1). Taxonomy (NCBI): domain Eukaryota; kingdom Viridiplantae; phylum Streptophyta; class Magnoliopsida; order Malvales; family Malvaceae; genus Gossypium; species Gossypium hirsutum. The sequence continues at coordinate 29,611,578 of NC_053442.1, forward strand.
ACATTGTCGGGTAGAACAGACAAGTGCACATTCATCGCTCGTAAAGCAAACAATGATTTCCGGCTTAAGGCGTCCGCAACCACATTAGCCTTTCCTGGGTGGTAATCAATGACAAGCTCGTAATCTTTCAACAACTCAAGCCAACGTCTTTGTCGCAGATTTAAGTCTCTTTGAGTCATCAAATATTTGAGACTTTTGTGATCCGAAAATACATGGCACTTTTCACCAAATAAGTAATGTCGCCATATTTTTAAAGCAAATACGATGGCAGCTAGTTCAAGATCATGGGTCGGATAATTTTTCTCATGTGGCTTTAATTGTCTCGACGCATAGGCCACCACTCGACCTTCTTGCATCAATACGCAACCTAACCCAAGTAGGGATGCGTCACTATAAATGACAAACTCTTTGCCTGATTCGGGTTGTACTAAAATTGGAGCTTCAGTCAAATAAGTTTTCAGTTGATCGAAACTTTTCTAACATTTCTCCATCCATTCGAACTTAACATCCTTACAAATCGTCGGTAATAACCGGCGAGCCCCAGGAAGCTCCGAACTTCGGTAATATTTCTTGGAGGTTTCCAGTTAAGTATGGCTGAAATTTTGTTCGGGTCAACTCGAATACCCGATGCGGATACCACGTGACCCAAGAAGCTAACCTCTCTTAACCAGAACTCACACTTACTGAACTTAGCATAAAACTGCTTATCCCGCAAAATTTGCAACACTAGTCTCAGGTGCTCAGCATGTTCGGTCTCATCTCTTGAATAGACCAAGATGTCATCAATGAACACAACTACGAACCGATCCAAATATGGTCTGAAGATCCGATTCATCAAATCCATAAATACCGCAGGGGCATTAGTGAGCCCAAACGGCATCACTAAGAATTCGTAGTGACCATATCTCGTTCTGAAGGCAGTTTTGGGTATGTCCGAATCTCGAATTCGCAACTGATAATAGCCCGATCTCAAATCTATTTTTGAGAACACTGAGGCTCCCTTCAGTTGGTCGAACAAATCATCGATACGCGGTAACGGATATTTGTTCTTTATCGTCACTTTATTCAGTTGACGATAGTCAATGCACAACCTCATGGTTCCGTCCTTTTTCACGAACAATACTGGTGCACCCCAAGGTGAGAAACTTGGTCGAGCAAAACCTCTATCCGTCAATTCTTGCAACTGAGCTTTCAACTCTTTTAACTCGGTTGGTGCCATACGATACGGAGCCATCGAAATCGGTGTAGTCCCAGGTACAAGCTCAATACCAAACTCTATCTCCCGAACAGGTGGTAAACCCGGTAATTCTTCAGGAAAAACATCCGGGTATTCACAAACCACCGGCACAGATTCAGGTTTCTTTTCTAATTCTTTGTCATCAAGTACATACGCAAGGTATGCTTCGCACCCTTTTCTTACATATTTCTGGGCCAACATTGAGGATATTACAGCTGGCAACCCATCCAAGTCCGTAGACTCAACTCGGATTACTTCGTTATTTGCGCACCTCAATTCAATAGTCTTGCTTTTGCAATTCACAACCGCATCATGCACAGTCAACCAATCCAACCCGAGAATAACGTCAAATTCATTAAACGGCAAAAGCATCAAGTCCGCCGGAAAACAGGAACCTCGAATTACTAGGGGACATTTCTTACACACTTTGTCGACATGCACGTAACGACCCAAGGGATTTGACACCCGAATTACGAACTCAGTAGACTCAATAGGTAAAGTCTTACTGGATGCTAAGGTTTCACATATGTAAGAATGAGTAGAACCGGGGTCAATCAAAGCAATTACATTAGTATCAAAGAGAGTAAAAGTACCGGTAATAACATCAGGCGAAGAAACATCCTCGCGGGCACGTATAGCATAAGCTCTAGCAGGCGCACGAGCCTCGGATCTGGTCGTAGCATCTCTAGATCCTCTCTGACCACCACCAGCATTGCCCATATTTCCAGATGGTCTACCTCGAGCAGTGGTAGCACCCGGTTTCCCACTCTGATTTACATTCTGTTTAGACAACCTCGGGCAATCTTTAATGAAGTGGTCAACTGATCCGCACTTGTAACAGGAGCGGTCAGGGAATCTACAACTCCCCGAATGCCATTTACCGCAATATCGACATTTCGTTCTGTCTCGACGTTCATTCCCAACACTGGCGACCGAAGTGCCTCGTGTACCCACAGGGGGTCGATCACGATCTCGTCTAAAAAGGCCCGAAGTGCCTCTCGACCAGCCCACATCATCTCGAAATTTCTTCGATGCCTGTTGAAGAAACTTTCCCGAAGAACTTTTACGAAACTCTCCAGTTCCCACATCAACTTTTTGTTTTTCTTTTCTAAGCTCTTCGGCTTTACAAGCTCGCTCGACAAGTACTATGAACTCTCGTATTTCAAGAATGCCAACGAACATTTTTATATCTTCATTCAGCCCATCCTCGAAGCGTTTACACATGATAGCCTCGGACGAAACACATTCCCGAGCATACCTACTAAGTCTAACAAATTTTCGCTCGTAATCAGTAACCGACATAGAACCTTGCTTAAGCTCAAGAAATTCCTTCCGTTTTTTATCAACAAATCTCTGACTGATATACTTTTTCCGAAACTCAGTTTGGAAAAACTCCCAAGTTACTTGCTCTCGGGGCACAACAGAAGTCAGAGTACTCCACCAATAGTAGGTAGAATCGCGTAGCAAGGAGATAGTACACTTTAGGCATTCATCGGGTGTACAAGATAGCTCATCGAGTACCCGGATAGTGTTGTCTAACCAAAATTCAGCTTGCTCGGCATCGTCGCTATCCGTAGCTTTAAATTCAGTAGCCCCATGTTTTCGGATTCTGTCAACTGGGGGCTTATTTGACCTTATTTGGTCAGTTTCCGGAGGTATTGTAGGTGCGGGGGTGGTATTTGTCGGGAATGGAGGTTGTGGAACAGCCGTCTTAGTTCGAATGTATTGGTTGAACCAATCATTCATCACGCTATAGAAAGCTTGTCTAGCTTCATCATTCGGGTTACTAGCATTAGGTTGAGAGTCCGCCGGCACTGTCCCTTGGGTGGGAGCAGGCGCTACACTCTCAAGATCATCAGCTACCGCTCGGTCGGGATCGGGATCCATTACTATAAATAAACACATTTGCAAATGTCAGAAATCACCACACTATCAAATAATCACATAAAATGGCATGTATAGCTAGACCCAACGCATTACGGTAGTCCTAGAATCGACTAAACCGTAGCTCTGATACCAATCAAATGTAACACCCCGAACCGGAGACCGTCACCGGAGTCGAACACGAGGTGTTAACAGACTTTAAAAATAATTTCCCAGACACTGCCAATCTGCGTACTAGTCGCTTTAAAAATCATATCTTGAGTTCAGAAACTCGGAATCCAGTACCGTAAATTTTCCCTGAAACTAGACTCATATGCCCATCTACATATTTTTTTCTAGAATTTTTGGTTGGGAAAATTAGTACAGTTTATTAGTCAAAGTCTCCCATATTACAGGGATCGACTACACTGACCTTTGCGCATTACGACTTGGATATCTCCCTGTACAGGGCTTCAATACTGATGCCGTTTGTTTCTATAGAAACTAGACTCAGAGAGGAATCTATAAATATATGGCATGACTCCTAATTGTCTCTGGTTAATTTATAATGAATTTCCAAATTCGGAACAGGAAATCCAGAAACCGTTCTGGCTCTGTCTCACAAGAACCTGAATATCTCTTAACATACTGTCCGTATGATTGTTTTGTTACTTTCCTATGAAAATATATTCATCAAGGTTTGTTTACATAATTTATTCACTATTTAATTCCATTCCTACTATTTTTAGTGATTTTCCAAATCTACATCACTGCTGCTATCAGCATCTGCCTTTAAGGTAGACTTTACCTATTTCATAGTTTCCATGATTCAACTAGCCCTTTTTGCATAAATAGCACAATTTATGATAGTGATTAACAATTCCCATGGCCAATCCTTGTCAAGCATATCCACACCTCTCAATAACCATATCCATACCAAATGATTATAACATTATACTCAAACATATATAAGCCATTTTCGCATGGCTATCCAAAATTATACAAGTCCAAAGGGTCCATGACCCACAACGAACGGGTAGTCCTATACATGCCATTTCGAAGTTCAACCAAAATTGTACCAAAAGGGGGGGGGCTTTGATAGTGTGGGCGACTTCGACTTCAAAATCCCGAGTCCGATAGCTGGAGAACCAAAATCTATAAAATAGAGGATCAAAGAAACGGAGTAAGCAATTTATGCTTAGTAAGTTTTGAGCAAGGAATTCCAGCACAGCAAAAGTATAGCATTCATATAGCTAAACGGATAATTTCATATGCACAAATTTTCGATATCATACTTGCTTTACATTACCAACCCTTATGTACATACACAAAAGATCAACTTAGCCAAAGGCCGGTAGCTCGTTTATCAACTGAGCGAATACTTATTTGTAAGGGCTCAACTAAATTCAAGCACATACGAAACATACCTCAATGTTGGGATGTTTCTAGAGTATTTACTGAAATTTTTACAGCAAGATCATTCATTCCCAAATCACGTACCTTCGGAATTTAACCGGATATAGCTACTCGTTCAAATGCCTTCGGGACATAGCCCGGTTATAGTAACTCGCACAATTGCCTTCGGGACTTAACCCGGATTTAGTAACTCGCACAAATGCCTTCGGGCTTAGCCCGGAATTAGTATCTCGCACAAATGCCTTCAGATCTTAGTCCGGATATGGTCACTTAGCACAAAGCCTTCGGGACTTAGCCCGGACATCATTCAAATAACCATGCACATTTAACAGTAAATCATGGCACATTCGTATTTCATTTTCGTTAACAAAACTCAAACACAAGACACTTATCATTCTTGCAATTTCGGCTCAATAGCCACACACAAAGAGCATGATTTTGGTTTGCTTAAAACATGATCTAATCAAATCATAATTTAAGCTCTTTTACTCAAGAACTTACCTCGGGTGTTGTCGAACGATTCCGATAGCTATTCAACCACTTTTTCCTTCCCTTTATCGGATTTAGTTCCCCTTTGCTCTTGAGCTTAATTAAACAAATAAATTGATTTAATCATTTGAGCATCGAAAAGAGGAACACAAGGCACTTAGCCCATATTTATACATTAGACATTAAAGTCACATATGTACGGAATCATGAATCAAACTCAACATTTTAGCTAATTTTTCCCCCTTGGCCGAATTTTCTAAGCCAAGACAAAAGCATCAATATGCTTGCCTCTAACCGAATACATGCAACACCAATCTCCTTCCTATGGCCGAATATGCATGTCTATGTTGGGGCCGATTTCAACACTTAATACATTCTACAAGTATGGTCACTTGTATTGACTAAACACCCTTTTGTTTCAAGTTCAAAACTTGGCTAATACACACATATATACACTAGTAAAGCATCCTCTCCCTTTCCATCAATTTAACACATGCATTACTCATTAATATACAAAAATTATATTCGGCCTTAGCACACAACTTGCTAGCCGATTCTTCTCCATCTAGCAACCAATACACATATGTGCTCACTCAAAAATGCTAAAAAGAAGATTCAAGAATCATCAATCACCATCACATGCATCATTAACAAGCTCCATATTTAGCATGCAATGGCATTAACACAAAATCTACCTAGGCCGAATATCATCCCCATGACATAGCAAAGATTTGAACCATGGGCTAATTAGAACTCAAGCTAGCAACTAAAAACATGCATGAATCTCATGGCACAACCTCAAACATACCTTGATCTAGATACAAGTATGGCCAAACCTCCTCCTAATCCTCTTCCAAACCAAACATGAAGCAAGAACTCCTTCCTCCTTCCTTAGAATTTTCGGCCAAATGAAGATGAAAAAGGATGAACAAAATTTTCTCTTTTCTTTTCTTTAACTCACGGCAATGGGGGGGAACAACCACACATTCTTTTTTTTTTTTCATCATATTCCCTTTTATTATTTTATGCTCATGCTCCTTATTTTATTTTTTTTCCACCCATGATGCACCAACACAACATGTCTATGACATGTCTTGCCCATCACACTTGGTCTACCATGCTTGTCATGGCCGGCCACTACTAATTAAGGGGGGGAATTTGACATGCAAGTTCCCCCTTTTTATTTCATGCACTAATAGGTCCTTATGCTTCGACCTATCACATTTCAAAAATGTCGCACATAAGTCCTATTGACTAAATTCACATGCAATCGACTAAATCGAAGCTTGAAATTTTCACACATTCATAATTACATATTCTAGACAATAAATATCACATTCAAACATTTCGCTGACTCGGTTTAGCGGTCCCGAAACCACTTCCCGACTAGGGTCAATTTTGGGCTGTCACATTTAATACTTAAAATGATGATTAAGCTTACTGGTCAAGCTTAGTTAAATGGCTAAGTAACTGCATTTAAGGTGGCCGGATCAGGTACATTTTGAGCCCTAGCTAAATGGCATGTTTGCAATGATGCATGAGTGATTGAATGTTTGAATGTTTGGTATTGGCATGAATTAATATAAATAGTTTTGTGATATAATGTATTTTGGTTGTATGAGTAGCATTTATTAGAATGAAAATGAAATGTATGTTTGGGTAAAATGCTGTGAAATATACTGAATGAAAGACTGCTATACATGTACTGGAAAATTGCTTATGAATGATAATGAAACTATGAAATGTTGGAATGTCACCTTATTGATGGTGAAACTAAATGATTGACAAATGTTATTACTGAACGGAAGTGAATGCTATTATGAGAGCATGTAAAACATGATATTGAAATGGGAGTGTAATGGAAACAGGATTTTGATTGAAATTTGTATGACATATCGCATGTGCATGGGGTGGGATTATGTGGATGATGGAGGAGTTTCGTGAAGTAATGGTGGCATATTAAGTCTACATATATGTTGTCAGTGCACTACACAGAAAGTAATGGGGAGAATGACGATTATACCGCATTTGCTTTGAATGGAAATAAATATGCATTACGTATAATGGTGGTTTAACCACATCGAACTCAGCTCACAATGTATGGAGTTTGGCAGACAAGTTATTGGGAACTCCTGGTGTGTAGCGGATGATTGGATTAGGAATTCATTACGTATTATGTTATGTCCATGACACTTTCAAATGGTAATGTTTATGCTATGTTGGTGCTACAATGTTATTAATGGTGAATGACATTTGAATGTATAATTGAATGTTGTTATTGTTTATATTCACACTGAGCTAGTTAGCTCACCCCATACTTTCAACCATCTCAGGTAATGCTTGAGACTAGGATCGGACATAGCATACAGACATACGACGGACTTCAGACTCATAAAAAATTTTACTCATGTTTTTCTAAATATTTGGTTTTTGGACTGTAAAGTTATTTGGTCTGTAGTTTGAGTTTTCCTCTTTGTTTTGGTTTTTTTTTTGCATGCATACTCATCTCATTGATTGGATTTAGATACTTATTTTGAAATCGGAAAATGCATGTTACTTGACTTAGATTAAAGTCATTATATTTTTTCGCTGCAAAATTCGTACTTGAATTTTTCAAAAGTAAATTATAAGTCAAATATGTTTCCAAAATTAATGAGACCTTTTGTTTAATTGGATCTTATTTTAAACTCGGTAACGTTAACATTTTTATAAAATAAAAGCCATTATGGTTTTATAAAAATAAGCAAACACTTTAAAAATAAATTTCTTAAGGTTTGATTGTTTCTACTTGGCCATTTCAATGGTCAATGTGACCTCCAGAATCAGGCCATAACGTCTAGGTCGGGTTTGGGGTGTTACATAGGCTTTCAATACATCAAAATATACGAGTCACACACATAGTCCATCACTTACTCAAGATTAAGGGAAGCCACACTATGAACGTAGCAAGTGATTAAATCCATAAACAAGTCTAGGATTTATTCTACTTGGGTCTTGTTTGATGAATTATCAATCTATCTTCTAGGAGTCATTCTCTCCGATACATAGGATAAGGTATCTCTTACTTGGACTTGATAGACAATATAATAGACTATTAATCAATTTTCTCAATTTTGATCAAAATATGGACCATTTAGATTACCTATTGATATACATTGTCTTCTTGCATATGATCTGACCACATATTAGTTAAACATTAGGTAATCAGTGAGTTGATATTTGCTAGCGCATTTTTCTTTGTGTGCAAAAATAGTTGAGGACAAATATAAACGATAATAATGTGAATGATGAAATTTTATTAAACCAATTTGCTTGAAAAATTACAATTACATAACGAAAAACTACACTAAAGGCACTAGATCCTAATAGCTTCCACTTGCCCTATTGAAGTAGATGAGTCATATTTTGTATATCCATACCCTCCACATTTTTCTCAAAACTCCTAGCCATCAGAGTCTAGGTAAACTGACCTGCAAGGTTTTTCTAAGATGTGACTTTGATCACATCCACTACTTTGTTTACCACCACCTCTCGTATTATGTGGTATTTCCTAAAAATGTGTTTTTCCTATTTATGATTTTTTTTTATTTTCTTAGTATTACCTATTGCTTCACTGTTATCACAATACAATGTAAAAGTTTTCCCCATTCAAGAAATGAATTCGAGATCTGTAAGGAATTTTCGAAACCAAACAACTTCTTTTGTTACCCTAGAAACAATCACATATTCAACCTCTGCTTGACACTTTTCTGCACTATGGCATCGCCTATTAGAAAAATCTGATTTAAAAAATAATTTTCTGTCACAGTGAAAAATTAAATTTGAAAACCGAGTCGATTTGTGAAATTTATAGCAATAAAATTTTTCGAAAATGTACTTGTGATTTTTGCGAGATGGATCCAAAATGTTCTCGACTTTCAATTAAACAACTTTCTCTGCTATTCCTGTACGATAAATTATTTTGAAAGTGGGCTCGAACAATTACGAACCAAACACAAAACCAAAAATGATTTATTAGTTTCAGTAAGAAAGTAATTCTCAAACACAAAACCAAAAATGATTTATTAGTTTTAGTAAGAAAGTAATTCTCTCTCAATAGGAACTATCAGACCTGTTATTTCCAGAAAATAAAATTTATACTTTAAAAATAAATTCTCACTATTTTTGGGCAGAATAACAATATTGAAAACTTGTATGAACTCTTGTAAATAGCTCTACTAGTTTCATCTGCTTATAGGGAGAGATAGGAGAACTCTGGTTGAATTAGTAGAACAAAAATAATACTTATATAATAACTCGAAAGTCAGTGATGTCAGAAAATGCGATTTTAGAACCCTATTTTCGTAAACTGAGTTCGTAAATATTTGAGACTGTAACACCCCTAACCCGAATCTGTAGCCAAAACAGGGTTACAGAGCATTACTGAAGTTTATAAATCAAACAGACAAAAAATGCAAACATTTCATATCATATAGCATTCAAATCAAGCTAAATCCAAGTTTTATACATATATTATCATCATATATACTCTAGTATTCAAACTTATCAAAATGACCAAATTCACATATATGCATACTTGTACTAAGTATTAACATCTCTATAAGATTATCATCATTCAACTATATCAAACACTCACATCTAACATGATATAGCCTCATATATGCACATCAAAACATGTTCATCATAAGCCATCCATATGGCTAGATATAACAAGACATTAGTAAGCCAACATTGGCCAAATTAACTTATACATGCCATTATAACCAGAATCAAATCATCCAAAATTACCGATAGAACCAATGGATAGTGTGATATAACTCCGAAAAGCTTCCAACCTGTTCGAGCTTCCGATAATCTGTAGGGTAAATAAAAATAAATACGTAAGCAATGAATGCTTAGTAAGCTCTTGTAATCTTTAATCATATCAATTCATTTCAAATATGAAATCTATACATATCAAGAATAATCCAATATTGATACCACAATACTCATAAAGTTAAATTCATCAATTTACAAGATGAATAAATCCACAGTATCACTTATACATATTATCCCAAGCTTAGTAAGATTTTATATAACTATTCCAAATTTCTTTATTTACATTTGTATTTATTTACTTTCCACACTTATTCCATATGCATGACACACAAGTCATAAACATATCATTCAACCATGGTCACAAGCTAGTGCATTTAACCAAAGCCTTTTTCAAATTGATCACATGATAAGTCATTTCATAAGAAATTGCATAATTTAAACCTTACCACTCTTTCATGAGCACTAGCATATTTTCACTTAAATACTAACCAATTCAATGCATCATATAAATAAACATATTACCATTCAACCAATAGTTTGGCGCTTGCCTAAGCATCAAGCAATAACACTGGTTATGTGACAGCCCAAAATCGACCCTAGTCGGGAAGTGGTTTCGGGACCACAAAACCGAGTCATAAAATTTAGTTAAAATTTTATTTGCATATCTTATATGTGTGATAGTACTTGTATAAAAATTTGATGTTTTAATTTTGTATTAGGAATGTGAATTTTGCTTGAAAGGATCTAGTTGAGAGACTTAGAAAATTATGATAGGTAAATAAGTAAGGACCAAATAGTTTGGGTTTACATGTCAAAGTGCCCAATTCTTGATAAGTGGCCGGCCAAGCATGGTTCCATTCCTCCAAGTTTATGTTGTTTATTATTTAATATTGGTAAGTAAATTAAAATAAATTAAAGAAAGGAATTAAAAAGGAAGAGATGAATAAAATAAGGAGGGAAGAGGGAGTGTTCATCTTTTTTTTCTTTGGCTATTGCCGTGAGTGAGGGAAGGAAGGGAGATTTGGTTATTGGATTTTGGCTTGGAAGATGGCTAGAATGAGGTATGTATTGAATGATTCTTGAAAATCTATGCATGTTTGAGATGGTTAGTTCAAATTCTACTCATCCTATAGATTAGACTTAGGATTTTGAGGTTGAAATTCGGCCAAGAAGCTTGAAACTCTTAGTAGATGTGTTAATGTCATTAAAATGGATAGTATTGTAGGATATGGTGAGTGGTTAATTGCTTTTAACTTGAAAGTTAAGGTTAAAATGGGTTAAGTGATTGCCGAATCTAATTTAGGGGTGGAGGATTGTGTTCATGTTATATTGGATAGGTAGAGGTTGTAATGAGGTTGAAATTGTTGAATTGTTAGTTGGGTAACAAATGAAGCAATCGGCCATATGGGGTAAAAATGGGATGTTCATTTTAGTTGTTGTTTCATTTTTGTGAGAAATGGGTCAAGTGTTTATGAGATGAAATTGTGTGATTAGATAAATTAAAGGTAATAGTATAGTTGATGTATATATATAGATATACATATTCGGCCATCACTTAAGAGCTTATGTGATGTTGAGTTTAAGCCTTGCATATTCGGCTATATATATATACATATATATGTAAGCCCATTCGTGATATTACCTTAGGACTATGTATATATAACCGACAAAAAAATGGGAAAAACTAGCAAAGGTGATTGCCGAATGTCCAAGTATGCATATGCATGTGTGATTGGATTATTGAAAATATGGTAATTGCATAAGGTTATTAGCCGAATAGCTAAGAATATAAGGTAGCAAGATAAAAATTTTACCATGCCGTCCCATATGTCATAAAATCATTAAAATGTGAATACCAATATATGTAGCAAAGCGATTGAATGAGTTAATTTATTTGTTTAAGCTCAAGATCCTAAAGGAGAGGCGTCCAACAAGGGGAAATCGAAGGTCATCGAGTAGCCGACTTGGAATTACTTTACCCAACATAAAGTAAGTCATTAAGCATATAGTTTGTATTAAATGATCATAACGTCTATGTAATGATGCTGAATGGAATGATAAATATATATATACATGTATGTATGTGGTGATGAAAGTGTTGGATGAAGAGAAAAGAGGTGAGATGTATTGAGTTGTTGATCTCGGCACTAAGAGTGCGGGTATAAACATTTATGATCATGAGATTGGCGCTAAGTGTGCGGGTTTAAATTGTACAGCACTAAGTGTGCGAGCTTGATTATGTAGCACTAAGTGTGCGAGTTTGATTATATAGCACTAAGTGTGCGAGTTGATTATATAGCACTGAGTGTGCGGACTTAATATATACTTTTGAATCATTATGAACACTAAGTGTGCGACATTATTGAGTTGATCACGGACAGCGGATCGGGTAAGTACCTTGAGTTCGTGACTAATAGGCGTTATGTTTATATTTGAAGTTGAGCTTGGTAAGTTTGAACCTATGTGACAATTATAATTGAAGTCACGTACATAAGATTTATCGTGGAATAGGTGAAAGGTCGTTTAGTTGTATGATTGTAACGAAAATAAAATGATGTATGAAAATGCCTCGAATATTCTATTGATTAGTATATGGAATGTGAATGCATGACTTGGTATGAGATTGAACCGATAGGTTTGAGGAACTATGGTATGGTTCGGTATGGATGGAGTAACTAGCCTCGTTCCATTTTGCTTCCTCTTGTGATAATGTTATTAATGGATGGTAGTGCATTTCTTATGACTTACTGAGTTATATACTCACTCGGTGTTTCCTTGTCACCTATTTTAGGTTTCTTGGACTTGTCTCTTTTTGCGTGATCGGGCCGTCATCAGAGTCATCACACCGGCTAGCAAGTTTTGGTACTTTCTTCTTAGTCGGCTTAGGAGAACATTTCGGCATGTATAGGCTATTATGTTGTGTTTGAACTTTGGGATGTAAACTTTTAGCCATGCGAAAATGGCATAAATGTCGGTTGGGTTTGGTTTATAACGTTAGGTCGTAAGCCTTGGTAATTCGACCCTTTTTTTTTATGCCATATGTCATGGTTGATTATTTTTGGTGTTAAAATTCATGATATGGCAATAGTGTAGTAGGGAGATGTTTGACAATGATTAGCCTTTGGCATGGCTAGTCATGATCATAATTTGTGATATGTATGATGAATTACTAGTTAGATCAAGGAGAAATCACGAAATGGGCATAGTTGCTTTCGTAACAGATGCCGGCAGCAGCAGTGACGTGAGATTGAAAAATCACTAAAAATAGTAGAAGTGGAATTAATTGATGAATAAATTATGTAATCTAAGCTCGATGGGTCTATTTTCATATAAAAGTAACAAAACGATCATATGGACAGTATGTTAAGAGGTATTCAGGTTCTCGTGAGACAGGGCCAGAACGGTTTCTGGATTCCCTGTTCCGAATTTGGAAATTCATTATAAATTAACCAGAGATAATTAGGAGTCATTCCATATACGTACAGATTCCTCTCTGAGTCTAGTTTCTATAGAAACAAACGACATCAGTATTGAAGCTCTGTGCAGGGAGATATCCAAGTCGTAATTCACAAAGGTCAGTGTAGTCGATCCCTGTAACATAGGAGACTTTGACTAATAAACTGTACTAATTGGCCCAACCAAAAATTCTACAAAAATTCTACCATATAGGTATATGAGTCTAGTTCCAGGGAAAATTTACAGAACTGGATTTCGAGTTTCAGAACTCAAGATATGATTTTTAAAGCGACTAGTATGCAGATTGGCAGCTTGTCTGGGAAATGTCAAATAAGTGGTTTGAAGTCTGTTAACACCTCGTGTTCGACTCCGGCGACGGTCTCGGGTTCGGGGTGTTACAGGTTAGCGTACTTGCACATATTACATATAAATTCAACATTGGTAAACTTATTTTCTCGAAATGTCACACTTGAGTTTATTACTCGTCTTAAGAATCAACATATCAAAGGTAGTTGCATATTTACATGTCATGATACATATCATTCTCTTGCTGTTTCTTCATAAATATATATCATTCCTTTCATTATATCAATATTTCATGTACCATCATTTTCATGAATTTCGTGTATATTTATTACGATAACAGTTCATAATCATGATTATACATAATTATTAGGCAAGTTTCATATACATGTATTTTCCATGTCATGTTTCAATATATCAAATAAATATCATTTCCATGTATTTCAGGTATATACTAGTAACAGTTCAGTTCGAACTCATGTTATCTCATATCAGAACTTTACCCGTTGAATCAATTAAAATATCGATGGATACAAGGGTAGTACACATGAAGTGTACGAATCTGAAATCCGTCAATTCATATTCGGGGGTGCTCATTTTAGCATATAATCGGGAAGCCCTCTCTCGAGCCATATATCAAGAAGCTCATGTGATCCATTAACAGGAAGCTTATCCGGGCTATATAATAAAAAGCTCATAAGAGCCATAATCGAGAAGCTCATGCGAGCCAATAACGGGTAGCTCCGAAGAGCCATTAACGTGAAGCTCTAGATAGCCATATATCGGGAAGCTCCGGAGAGCGATTAATCAGGAAGCTCACAAAGAGCCTTTAATCGAGAAGCTCATGAAGAGCCATATAACGGGACGCTCATAAGAGCTGTGGTGTGCCCACAACACATGCAGGATCACAACCGATCGGGATGCTCCGAAGAGCTATTAACAGAAAGCTCTTAAGAACCATATAACAGGAAGCTCGAGAGGGCTAATAACGGGATGCTCTTTCGAGCTGTGGTGTGTCCACAACATATGCAGGACCACAACCAATTCGGGAACCCTGTATCCATCGAAATTTTATCTATTTAAACAGAACTTAACATTTATCGAGCTTTATCGAATATGTAATCAATTTCATATAAATAAAATTTATACAATTCACATATACAACATTCAATTCAAACATTTAAATGTACATAATTTAGTTACATGAACTTACCTGACTAAATTACAGAAATACTAAGATTCAGGGGCATTTTGGTAAATTTTCATTTTCCTCGATTTTCCACCCGATCTTGATCTAAATTAATAATTTCATTCAATTTATTAATTTAGACAATAGAAAAATTCATTCCCTGCAATTTGGTCTTTTTTACATTTTTACAAAATTACCTCTGAAGTTTTACTTTTATTCAATTTAGTCACTGAGCCCAAAACATGCAAATTAACCATTTTCAATACAAATCCAAGCTAGCTGTATATTCATAGCATTCAATACAACCCACTTTTGCAATAATTTCACAACAAACCCTTGTATTTATATTAGTTCAATAATTTAGTCCCTAATCAAAAAATTCATCAAAAATCACTTAATAAAATACTTTTAAATAAAAATTATTATCTTAAATTCATCATTTAATATAAAAAATCTCAAGGTTCATCAATGGTAACTTTCAAAATCTTTAACAGTTTCAAAATCGAAGGTACAAGCTAGCTGGATCTAGTTACAATGATCTCAAAAACATAAAAATTATTAAAAACGGAACGAAAATCACTTACCGATTGGATTTTAAAGCTTGGCCAAACCCTAACTTTATTTTCATGAAAGCTTTCAGGTGTAATTTTGGGGAAGAAGATGATAACCACACCTTTTTCCTTATGTTTTTAATTTAATTTAATTTAATCCACTAAATTACCATATTACCCTTAGTTAATTTAAAACACCAAATCTATACCCATTTTTGTCCATCACATAAATATATGGCACAATTACGATCAAAGGAAGGTTTAATTTCACAATTGGTCCTTCAATTTAATTAAATTCTAACTAAATAAACTTATTTACAATTTAATCCCAAACTTATTAGGACTAAAAGAGCAATTAATCCAAAAGCTAGTGGAATCAATCATAACACCACCGGTTGGAAACTTTGACCATGGTTTAATTACCATTTAAGTCCCTTTTCCTTTATCAAGTACCCATTTAGTCAAATAGTGATTAAATTTTACATCTTTTACAATTTAGTCGTTTTTAATTAATTAACTATTGAAACGTTAAAATTTTTCAACAAAACTTTAATACCACCTTAATGCCACTCCGTAAATATTTATAAAAATATTTACGGCTCGGGTTATAGAAATAAGGTTTCGATACCTCATTTTCTAAAACCACTTGACCTAAATTATTATTATAAAACAAAAATTATCAATTCAATAACCTTTTTGAAATCCCTATTTGACTCGTAAATATTAAATAATAATATTTACGAGCTTACTCATCGGATTTGGTGGTCTTGAACCACTGTTTTTGAAACCGCTAAAAATCGAGCTATTACAGAGACTACTATAGATATATATTAAAGTTTGCTTTAGTAATTTTGTCGAATTAATGGTTAATTAAGGTACAATGACTAAATTGTAAAATTTTATCGTTATAGGTTTTTAATTGGCCAAAGGTTTAGGGATTCAAATAGAAATTAACCCAAGGTCTAATTAGGCAAATAAACCATCTTGATATGATTATAAGTGGACGGTAGCATTAGATATTAATTAACTTACGTAATTAAAAATGGTGTAGTTAAAATATGATTAAATTAAGTATAATTAAAATATTAATTTACCTAGAAAAGAAACATGTAGTGGAAATAAAGAGATGAAGCTTTCATCTCTATCTTTCTCCACCAAAACCAACTTGGAAGATAAACTTCCAAGGGTTTGAGCATTCGATCCTGAAATTTCTTAGGTAATTCATGTCTTTTTCTTGTAATTTTTATGTTTTTGAGGTTGTGGAAGCTTGATTTAGCTAGCCTATGTACCAATTTGCAAAATTATTAAAGTTTTTGAAAGTTTCCATTATTGATTTCTTGAAGAAATTGGTGTTAAATTGATAGATTTTAAGCTTCGATGTGAAAAAGGACTAGATTATAAATTTTAATTGTTAGTTTTGTTCATAAGGATCAAATTTAATAAAATTTAAAATTGATAGTAGAAATAAGAAATAGGAGGTCCTTGTTCAGTAATTGTGAAATCTAATTTTAATCAGTTGATTTAAATAAAAAATTATGCTTGTCCCGAGTTTAGGGACTAAATTGAATAAATTGAAAAATATGTATGACTTTGTAATCGAATTTGATTTTGATGGAAGATGATATTATATCATTGTTGAATTTTTATTTATAGCAAAAAATGACACAGGACCATCGAAAGGGAAAGGAAAGGCGAGAGCTGACAACGAGTAAAATGAGCTTTTGGTTTGTATTTCTATCAACCAATTCAATTTAATTATTGCTTGTTCATGTTGAATTGCATGGTTTAGTTATGAGGTAAGCATATAAAGCTCGTATGAGTTAAGTCAAGATGACTGATATGGTATATCGAGATAGAGGACTACATTGAATAGAATAGAAAGTTACATGGCTTACCTGATATATGAAATTGAGTTGATATTTGTTATATATGGTAATGGGATGGTAAATTGATGATGAAATTGAGATTGTTAGAATGTGAATTGAACTTATAATGGAATTGGAAATTGGTTACCTATTAAATGTACAAGTTTACTTCGATTTATCCAATGATGCACTGTGTGTGCCAGTATAACTGCTTTCGTTTTTCTGATGATGCACTATATGTGCCAGTATAATTGCTTCGGTATATCCAATGATGTACTTACGGTCCAGTATATTTTCTTTGGTTCATCCGTTGATGCGCTACGTGTCAGCATAATTGCTCCGATTTTTCTGATGATGCACTACGCGTGCCAGTATAATTGCTTTTTGTTGTCCGATGATGCACTGTGTATTCCGGTGTATTTCCTTTGGTTTACCTGATGGCGCACTATAGTGCTAGATTGGGATGCAGCTTGGTTAATTTGTATATCCGTCTTGAAATTTGAGTAAAGTCAATAGGATTATATATACATGATTTGGCTAGGTTATATGGTAGATTGAAATGAAATATGAATTGATTTAGATAATTGCTCATATATGATTGTGATATTCGATAGCATGTGAAAGACCATGCGAATTGGGTGGAAATGGGCCCTGGGGGCGACTGAGTATTTACGAGCCAATAGACTCGAAAATGATTGAATCAATGAAATGGAATTGAATATATGAATTGATGAATGTGTATATATATATGAGTATATGTTATAAATGGTGATATGAAATGATTTAATATATGGAAAATGGTTAGATAGGTGCTAGAAAGTAAGATATGAAATAACCAAATGAAATGATCACTAAATCTACGTTGCAATTTGGTCTACGAATTAGTTAAATAATATATTTGAATTGATTATTTGCATTTGGATAACATATATGTTATATTGATTTGAATTATAGAAATACCATTGATTTCTATCGCTCAATATATGGTTTGTTTTTCCATGTGCAGGTTAGGTCTCAAACGAGATCACGGGCAAAAACTTCAACATTCAGTCAAGATCTTGAAGTCAACAATGTTTGTATAAATCTCTTTTGTCAGTCATAACGCATGTACCTAGGTTGAGTCAAGTTTAGTAAACAAAGTATGTGTGTATCCACTTATGGTTTAAATGATAAGTGCTAGAATTTGGTTAAATGTATATGGCTTGTAATAGAGTTAAACGTAGTTTGAAATGGTATGAAATGTTGCAAACATATATATATAAACTTGGTGAAATAGGTAAGTGTGTAAATATTTTAAATGGCTTGCATTAGGTAAATGGATTGTAGGTGTTAAGGTATTGACCAAATATTGTATAAGGTATTGAGTTGCAGGATTTGATGCCATATAGTTGCAACTGGCTAACGTTTGAATGTGTATAGAAAATTGGTTGGAAAATTGAAGGATAAAGTTCAATTAAGAATTACAGAAACAGTATGTGACATCATGACATCAAACGTATGTCGTTGCGACGAGAAATAACCTATAATTTCAAGGCACGATGAGAGACTCCATCATCTCGACGAGGCAAAATAATATGTCATGACACAATGAAGAATTTTCTCATGTCGCAACATCAACCCTATAATTTTAATTCTTTACAATTCAGTCCTAATTTGATCTTAATTTAGAATTAGAGCTTTCGTAAGCTAGTATAAGTCTCGAGAATTATTGTTTATCGTATCACTTTCTTATATTACTTGCATTTGTATATCTAATTATGTGAATTGCATTTAAATTTGATATTATTTGCTCCAGCAACAAATATGACAATTTGTAGCTCAGACCCAGTAATCGGGTCGGGGATGGGGTGTTACAACTTATTTAATAGAAAACTTGGTCTTCTAGTTTAACTAGAAGAGGGAGCAACACTCCCTAGTTAAATGCACTTGGGATGCTGCCCTTTATATGTAATATAGGGGGAGTTTCAGTCTCTCCTCTATTGGGGCCCAATTATATGTACTTCTTGAACTTTTAGCCTAACATTCTATAATTTAATTCAACCTTATACATGTTTTTCTATTTACCAAAATAAATATTTTTTATAAATTAATTTAATTAGATAAATTAATTTTCTAATTACATAATTTTCTCAACTAAATTTTAATACCTTTAAAGTCATGACAACTTTACCGTAAAATAATTTATGAGAAAATATATTTAATTTCCATATTCAATGATTTCAAAATGACTAATTAATTTAATTTCATTCTCAAACTTCAATTATTTAATTAAATAATAGTTAGAAAAACTTAAAATAATTTCTCAAGTCATTTATGTACTTAATGAGAAAATATATTCATTTCCTAATGTGACCTATTTATCTAATTGTATTATTTCCATCCATTTCTGTTCGTTTGATTCTTTATGCAATTCACTTTTGGTTTCGTCGAGTTAGCGGAGGAGCCGGTTGGACATATATAATTAGGGACTAAATGATTTATAATTAAATTTCATCTTTTTGTCTATTAATTATAAACTCATTTAGTCACAAAGTTATTCCACTATAGTATTGTGACTAAACTCTCCCTAATTACATACCATTACAAAAGCTACTCAATTAGTGATCATCCAATGACCATGCCATAAGTGTGTTACCCTTATAAGATATCTTTAATCTATTTGGGATAAACTCGTTCTCCCAATATGATCTTATTTTATCTCATGGTAACCAATACATCTTCCTTTATGAAAAGTTAATTACTATCATATAGTAATTAAGTCATTCATCACAAAGACAAATGACTCGTAACAATGTTTACTTTTCATCTATCATGTAATGCCAATGAGAGGATATCATTTACCCATTTCTTGGGCTATAAATTCACTATTCTGAATGATGCTACATACTGCAGAAGTCGTCTACAAAACACACCAACTTTTGCTTCCTTATCTATTCGCCCTTTATATGTTTTTCAAAATTTCTAGCCAGTAGAGTCTTGGTAAAGAAATCCGTAGGGTTTCCCTTAGATGCGATCTTTAACTACATCCACTATTCTGTCAATCACTACCGGTTCCCTTCTAATACTTTCTATGATAATTTCTTATCCTCATGTGGTTTCTTTAGTGTTTAGTCATATTTGTAATATTACAGTGCCATAGCTTTTTTCCATACCTCAAATGCAACCTCCATAGTGAAGTTAGTCGTACAACCTTACTTGACACTTATTCACACTATAGACCCGTCACTTAGGAAAAAGACACTGCCCAATGTCGATTTTGTTGAATCTTGACACATTTGGAAGTCTGAATTGGTATAGTCAATAGGAGTAAGAACTCCTCCAAAATGCACAAGCATATAATCCATCATTCTCCATAAATACTTGACTATATGCATAACTGTTTGCAAGTGTCTTGGATAAGGATTCGAATGATATCGACTCACCAACTCTACTGTGAAATAGATATCTGGACGTGTGCATAACATGACATACATGAGAATTCCTACTACAAAATCATAAGGAACCTTTCTCATGTTTTCTCTTTCTTCCATTGTCCTAGGACAGTCCTCCATAGAAAAATGAAATCCTGATACAAAAGGTTGAGCTTCTTTCTTTAAATCGACCATTCTATAATATTTCAATACATTGTCTATGTATAAAGCTTGTGATAATGCTACAACTTTGTTCTTTCGATCCCTTAGGGTTTGAATACCTAGAACAAAATTAGTTTATCTCAAATGCTTCATGCTAAATTATTGAGTTAACCATAGTTTAACCAATGACAACGTCGCTACATCATTTCCAATGAGTAGAAAGTCATTGACATATAGAAAAGAGAAAGACCACCTTTTCATCCCAAATACGTTTAGAAAAGCAAGGTTCATCTACATTTTTCTCAAATCTAATAGTTTTGATCGTTTAATCAAATCTTTGATTCCATGAGCGGGATGCTTGCTTAAGTCCATATATAGATCTAAGTAGTTTGCAAACTTTATGCTTATTTTCTTTAGTTATATATTCGGTGAGTTGCATCATACAAATGCTTTCTTGAATATAGTTGTTCAAGAATCCTACCTTGACATTCATTTGCCAGATTTTGTATTCGAGCATTGCCACATTAGAAAAAGTATGCGGATTGACTTGAGCATGGAAACTGAAGAGAAGGTTTCTTCATAACCGGTACCTTATTTTTTAGTATAATTTTTTGCTACAAGTTTGTCCTTATAAGTTTCCACTTTTCCATCAGTATTTCATTTCTTCTTATGGATCCACTTACACCCTATGAGTTTTATCCCTTCCAGTAAGTATACAAGCTCCCACATTGAGTTGGATTGCATAGAATCCATCTAAGCTCTCATAGCTATTTCCTAGAGCTTGGAATCAGCACTCTGCATCGCTTTATCAAATGTGACTGGGTCATCATTTTCCTGTTCGATTGGCTCAGTGTTTAAAACACTTTTGTTGGGTTGGAAGAACTCTGGCCTACGAGAGACCTTCCCACTACGACGAAGCTCTCATACTGCTGATTGTTTGCATGTATACTATTAGGAGTTAGTTTTGGAACTGTACTGTAGGGCTTTGTGTATTTTCTGAAAGTTCCTCAAGTACCTTTTTACTTTGAGGTTTAAATTTGTTCATGTAACATTCCTCAAAGTAGGTAGAATGAGTCAACATAATAACTATTTTCTCTTTCAAGCTATAAAACAAACCACCCTTTGTTCCTTTAGGATATCCCACAAACATGCACATTTTTGTTTGTGAGTCTAACTTCCTTGCATTTTATCCAATACGTGGGCTGAACATTCCCAAATATTTAAATGCTTAAGGCTTGGCTTCGTATCGTTCCACAATTTGCATGGAGCTTTATGTGCAACCTTAGTTGGTACATCATTCAGAATGTTGTAAGCCATTTGTAAAGCATACCCCAAAAGGAGACTAGCAGTTGTGAATAACTTAACGTTGATCAAACCATGTCTAACAAAGTTTGATTCTTTCTCTCTGCAATGATATTTTGTTGCGAAGTTCCTTGTACGGTTAATAGGCATAATATCTCATTCTCTATGAGATACCATAAAAACTTATTTGATAAATATTCCTTATCTCGATCAAATCGAATTATCTTTATGGGTAAACCAGTTGTTTCTCCACTTCTGTGCGAAACTCTTTGAATTTATCGAAGGTTTCACTTTTACGGTGAATTAGGTACAGATAACCATATATGGAATAATCATCTATAAAAGTTGTTTAATAATCGTAACCGCCTCTTGCACTGACTGTAACACCCCAAACTCGGCCCAAACGTTATGGCTGAATTTGGTGTGTCACATCAAAACGTCGATCAAAAACTGAGTTTGTCATTAAAGGTTCATTTCTATGTTTAAATCCTTTTGCTCGAGTTTAGCAAATCATCTCGTCAAAAACGTTTACTTAATGTCTGGCATTGATACTTTAGGTTATTCCAAACGTGGAAACTACTAAAGTTTGAAATGTAAAAACGTCTATTTTTAAGTGTTTTTGGAAAATAGTTGTTAATTTTGAAAATTTGTGTTTAGCAGTTTTAAATAAGGAAAACTTAAGCCCTTTTAAAAATTTAATTCCTCAAAGGCCTTATAACATAATTAAAACCCAAAATATAAAATTCAAATAAAAAGGCTACAGCAGAGCGTCAACAATCATGTGGCCACCTTCAAATCTCTCGCAGCTCCAAATCGCCTAAGGCTGGGGACTACCTGCACAATTAGACAGAAGGGTGAGTTTGCGAAAACTCCATGTGTAATTTCTTATAATACAAATAGTCAGATATAGGTATGCAGAAACATACTAGGCCAAAGGCCATCAATAGAACCAGGTGGACCTAAGCCCATTACAAAATCAGTATCAGATGTAGATATGCAGATAGAAATCCAGCCCAATCCAACCAATGCACCACCCGTACAAACCAACACACCATGTGGGGATAAAATTGACCCACCCAGCCAACACACCAAGCTTAGCACTGGTTGTAGCACTAAGTCAACGAACAACTCGGCACCATAAAAAAATGGCTAAAAGCCATAAGTATCGTAGCAACACTGCCAGTTAATAGAACGGCTAAAAGCCATAAGCAGAAAGGCAGAAAGCCTTGAACAGAACGGCTACAAGCCATACACTTCCTCCATCAATATTAACCCAAACCCATGCAGGATGACATGCCATAGTAACATACGTGAATGCAGGATGTCATGCTCAGTATCAGTCATATAACCTTCATACATACATCAGTCAACCTACCACTAGGGGTGTAGCGGTCATTTTGTCAATTAGTGGTAAAATGGTAATTTTACCCTAGGGGTATTTTGGTCATTTTACCTTTCGAAGGTATTTTGATCATTTAACAACCTTTCTGAAGGCCTACAATCACCTCGAGTGACATAGATAACCTAAATGGTCATAACTGTGCAAATAGGCCCAAGGCCCATATTCGACCCAAGTGGGCCCACATGCTCGTGTGGCCCATTTAGCCCAAATTCATTCATGACTATGCGAACTACATAGCCCAGTCTAGTATTTGTCACTTAACGTGGATTTTATCTGTGTGAGGCCCACGAGCCCATTGGGCCCGCACAACCCATTTTAGCCAAACGAGGCCCATAACACCCCAAAAGCACGACAACGCTCGTGGTGGCATCTACAATCTAACACCATGTTTCGTGGGATCGATTCACCATACGAGTGTTCACACGGCCACGTGGCCTCAATCGTTGTATTTCCATCCTTTCGGCTTTTTGACTTTTGTCGATTCACAGAAGAGATAGTGTGAATACACACACTCTTTCGGCTTTACAACAGTAATGATTTACGGTGTACAGATACACACCTGATTGTGAAAAGTGAATGACCCACGAGAACTCCAACCTACATTCACTCAAGGCAAGCCATTAATCACTTGTCAATCGGGTTAATCCAACCCCAATCAACTTATCAAAAACAACCTCTACCAAAAATACTTGTCCAACAGATTACCACTCCATTGACTAGATCAGTCAGTTGTGGTTTGCCACTTGATCCAGAGATTGGTGCAGCCACATTGCCGCACCCTTCTGAGAATCTCGAACAGCTGACACTTTACGCTACTTAAATTTGGGGGCAGGGGCTACGTGCCCATTCTCAGCTGGCACTATTCTTGATCCTCCCTCAAAATGGCTACAACTCGCCACCATTGATAACTCTTTATCAACAAATTATTGGAAACCTCCATTTCCTTTCTAGAAATTTTAGAACCCAAAATTAATGATGATAGGAACGGTTGCAATAGTTCAGGTATATTCGGCCAAACAGAATAGGGAAAGATGATAAAGTGAACGTACACAAAAAGTCTTATGAAGAATTGGGCTATGATTGGAAAAGAGTGGGAATCAGAGAAGAAGAAGATGGAGAGTAGGTTCGATTTAAAAAGGAGGCTAAGAGAAAAGGATTCAAATGGGAAAGAAGAAGCAGAACCAAGCGTGAGAGAGGAAAGGGATTTCAGCAAAGTAAAGAAAGAAAAAGAACCCAAAAAGAAGGTTACCTAATCGGCAACTGTAGGAAGGAGGAAAACTAGTGGAAATTTTGATCACTTCAATTGCTAAAACTCAAACCCGAAAGGAACCCCGAATGGTAGAAAAATCTCAAAGAACATTCGGCACCTTGCTTTCAACCCTTTCAAAACCAAACAAAGACTTGCCTTGTGCCGAAAATGCTCTCTTCCTTCCCCTTAACCAAATTTCACTAAACCTTAGAGTCCCAATCAGCCACAACACCCTGCCAACCTCCCATTTTTTATTTCCTTTATTTTCTCCCCAATCTCCTCCTTGATTTGCTTCACCATTCCCTCCAAGACCAATTCAAACTTCACCTTATAGAGTTTCAGTCAACATCCACCTCTCTCACCACAAAGAAATAAAATAAATATCCCTTTGCATTCCAAGAGATTCGAACCCAAGCTCTCACAATAGCCATGTCACGCCACCACCACTGGTCCACAAGCTCATTTGTGATGTAAATATACCACATTTATTTATAAGGCCTACAGTCCAAAATCAAGGTTTACTTAAGAGGAAAAAACTAAAATTTTTCTAGAGCCTAGGTTTGATCCCAGTACTTTACAGACACTCCTAAACACACCCAAATTACTTAACCACTGAAGCAGAAGTTCATTTATGACATTTTCTTTCACACATAATTTTTTTTTCTGTTCCCACGCTCAAGAGCTATTTCCATCTAAGCCCAAATTCGAGGCGTTACAATTCACCCCTCCTTAAAGAAATTTTGTCCTCCAAATTTCCAACTAACAAGATAGTCGTACCACACAGACTTCACCACTACGCTCCCGCTACGCACTCTGGTTTCGAAACATTACTACAACCTCTTGAACCACATTCGCGCATATCTATTGTGCCCATTGTCTATTCGCGTTTTATCAGCACTAACTATTTTATGCAGATCAAAGTTTCACTACAGTTTCAGTCCCCTATAGTTTCAGTTTGCTCTATCCGGAGTGGTATAGTCTAATTTCTAAAGTAGTCACAGCATTTTCTAACTTACCGCATTTTAACTTCTAAACAGACAAAAGAATTCAAGAAACTTACAGATTCGGCGTCGAAGACTCGGTGTGCGACACTTTTCAAAATAAGTATCTCAAAACACTTCACATATTCAAAAACAACCTTCTGAAATCCAAATATTTGAAAACCCATTCCACAGCCTAATCTGGCGTGTCACATCAAAACGATGATCAAAAACTAAGTTTGTCGTTAAAGGTTCATTTCTATGCTTAAATCCTTTTTCTCGAGTTTAGCAAATAATCTCATCAAAAACGTTTACTTAATTTCTGGCATTGATACTTTAGGTTATTCCAATTGCGGAAACTACTAAAGTTTGAAATGTAAAAATGTCTGTTTTTAAGTGTTTTTGGAAAAGAGTTGTTAATTTTGAAAATTCGTGTTCAGCAGTTTTAAATAACGAAAACTTAAGCCCTTTTAAAAATTTAATCCCTCAAAGGCCTTATAACAGAATTAAAACTCAGAATATAAAATTCAAATAAAAAGGTTACAGCAGAGCGTCAGCGGTCGTATGGCCACCTCCGAGTCTCTCGCAGCTCTAAATTGCCTAAGGTTGGGGATTACCTGCACAGGTAGACAGAAAGGTGAGTTTACGGAAACTCAGTGTGTAATCCCTTATAATAAAAACAGTCAGATATACGGTATGCAGAAACAGACTAGGCCAAAGCCCATTGACAAACCAGGTGGACCTAAGCCCATTACAAAATCAATATTAGATGCAGATATGCAGACAGAAATCTAGCCTAATCCAACCAATACACCACCCGTACCAACCAACACTCCATGTGGGGATAAAATCGACCCACCCAGCCAACACACCAAGCTTAGCACTGGTTGCGGCACTAAGTCAACAGAACGGCTCGACACCGTAGACAGAATAGCTAAAAGCCATAAGTATCGCAGCAACGCTGCCAGTTAACAGAACGACTAAAAGCCATAAGCAGAAAGGCAGTAAGCCTTGAACAAAACGGCTACAAGCCATACACTTCTTCCGTCAATATTAACCCAACCCCATGCAGGATGGAATGCCATAGTAACATACGTGAATAGAGGATGTCATGCTTAGTATCAGTCATAAACTTTCATACATACATTAGTCAACCTACCACTAGGGGTGTAGCGATCATTTTGTTAGTTAGGGGTAAAATGGTAATTTTACCTTCGGGGTATTTTGGTCATTTTACCCTTCAAGGGTATTTCGGTCATTTGATAACCTTTTCGAAGGCCTACAATTGCCTCGAGTGACACAGATAACCTAAATGGTCATAATGGTGCAAATGGTCCAAGGCCCATATTCGGCCCAAGTGAATCCCCACGCTCGTGTGGCCCATTTAGCCCAAATTCATTCACGACTATGCGAACTACATATCCCAGTCCAGTATTTTTCACTTAACGTGGATTTCATCTGTGTGGGGCCCATGAGCCTATTGGGCCTATAGGACCCATTTTAGCCAAACGAACCCATCACGGCCCAAGAGCACGAGAAAGCTCGTCGTGGCCTCTCCAGTTTAACACCATGTTTTGTGGGCTCGGTTCACCACACGAGTGTTCACACACCCATATGGCCTCAATCATCGTATTTTCGGCCTTTCAGCTTTTCAGCTTTTGCTGTTTCACAGAAGAGACAGTGTGAATACACACACTCTTTCAGCTTTACGACAGTAATAATTTACGGTGTACAGATACAAACCTGATTGCGAAAAGTGAATGACACACGAGAACTCCAACCTACATTCAATCAAGGCAAACCGTTAATCACTTGTCAATCAGGTTAATTGAATCCCAATCAACTTATCAAAAACAGCCTCTACCAAAAATACTTGTCCAACAGATTACCACTCCATTGACTAGATCAGTCAGTTGTGGTTTGTCCACTTGATCCAGAGAATGGTGCTGCCACCTTGCCGCACCCCGGCTGAAAATCCCAAATAGCTGACACTTTACGCTACTTAAATTTAGGGGCAGGGGCTACGTGCCCATTCTCAGCTGGCACCATTCTTGATCCTCCCTCAGAATGGCTACAACTAGCCACCATTGATAACTCTTTATGCAACAAATTATTGGAAACCTCCATTTCCCTTCTAGAAATTTTAGAACCCAAAATTAATGATGATGGGATTAGTTGGAATAGTTCAGGTATATTCGGAAAAATAGAATAGGAAAAGATGATAAACTGAACGTACACAAAAAGCCTTATGAAGAATTCGACTATGATTGGAAGAGAGTGGGAAGCAGAGAAGAAGAAGATGGAGAGTAGGTTCGATTTAAAAAGGAGGTCGAGAGAAAAGGGTTCAGAAGGGAAAGAAGAAGCAGAACCAAGAGTGAGAGAGGAAAAGGATTTCAGCAAAGTAAAGAAAGAAAAAGAACCCAAAAAGAAGGTTACCTAATCGGCAACTGTAGGAGGGAGGAAAAGTAGTGGAAATTTTAATCACTTCAATAGCTAAAATGCAAACTCGAAAGGAATCCCGAATGGTAGAAAAATCTCAAAGAACATTCGGCACCTTCCTTTCAACCCTTTCAAAACCAAACAAACACTTGCCTTGTGCCGAAAATGCTCTCTTCCTACCCCTTAGCCGAATTTCACTAAGCCTTAGAGTCCCAATCAGCCACAACACCCTGCCAACCTCCTATTTTCGAATTTCCTTTATTTTCTCCCCAATCTCCTCCTTGATTTGCTCCACAATTACCTCTAAGACCAATTCAAACTTCACCTTACAGAGTTTCAGTCAAACTCCATCTCTCTTACCACAACGAAATAAAATAAATATCCCTTTGCATTCTAATAGATTCGAACCCAAGCTCTCACAATAGCTGTATCACGCCACCACCACTAGGCCATAAGCTCATTTGTGACATAAATCTACCACACTTATTTATAAGGCCTACAGTCCAGAGTCAAGGTTTACTTAAGAGGAAAAAACTAAAATTTTTTCTAGAGCTTAGGTTTGATCCCAAGACTTCACAGACACTCCTAAATACACCCAAATTACTTAAAAACTGATGCAGACATTCATTTATGACAGTTTCTTGCACACATATATTTTTATGTGTTCCTAAACTCAAGACCTATTTCTATCTAATCCCAAATTCGGGGCTTTACACTGACATTCATAGGGACACATACGTCAACGTGCACAACTTCTAAGGGTTTCACGACCCTCGTTCCTTTTGCATTAGAAGATCACATAGTCATATTACCTTCCTAAAAAGATTAACATTGTGAGAGATCAACTTCCTTAAGTGAACTTAAAGTGTCATTTTTCACAAGTCTATTGATTCTTTCTTAGTAAATATGACAAAGTCTCAAATGTCAAAGGTATGCATCGTTATATTTAGAAGTTTTAAGTCTTTTATTCGCTAATTTAGTTTCAAGTAGTGTATACATCTATGGTTTGATAAAATAGAGATTATTAGATATCCATCCAATACAGATAAATGTATAATTTCTAAATAATGCAGCACTATTATTAAAAGTCACGATCATGCTATCTTTAAATAAATATGCAATATAAATTAAGTTTCTTTCAGAACTTGGTACATAGAAAATGAATTTTGAAATATTCTTTTTAGAATTATCAAAATGAAGATGTACAACTTTCACTACTTCAGCTGCCACACACGTCCCATTTCTGGTCCGCAATGATAGAATTTTATCTCTAAGATCTTTCATTTACTTGAACCCCTATAGAGAAACACACACATGATTAGTGGCTCTAGAATCAATGACCTAGTCATCAATTGAATCTTCCACTAAGAAGATTTCCATCATAAAGATTTTCAATTCTTTGCCCTTAGTAGCTAGGTAATCTTTCCACTCTTTGCAATTGGCCTTGAAGTGTCTTTTCTTGTTGCAGAAGAAACACTTAGACTTAGATAAGTCTTTAGGCTTCTTGGTTATCTTTGTTTCCACTTTAGGTGACCCAGAGGATTTTGCCTTATTTCTCTTAGCATGTTTTCCCTTTCCTTTAGAGAAAAAAGAAACCGCCAAATTTGCTTCTACTTTTCGGACTGGTTGACCACCATTCAACATCAAGTCATAGGATTGTAACTCTTCATGAGTTGTGTAAGCGTCATATTCTTGTTCCCAAGGTTATATGCGACCCTAAAGCCTGTAAAGTACTTGGAAAAACTTTTGAACACCATCTTTGTTTGCGTGTTTTTGTCCAGATTGGACTCATTATCCGTGGCTTTGGCAAAGTAACCTATAAGAGTGGTCATATGGTCTTTAACCAGACTACCGAGTTTTTACTAGGCATCCATCAAACTAGTTATAGCCGATTGTTGAGCCAAGGCAGCTTGGCCTTCAAACATGTCCTCTAGTTTTTCTAGAATTGCTTTGGCAGTCTTACAGCTCTTTAGTTGGTTTTAAAGGGTCCTGGTCATGCTTTCTAGCATGTAGCAATGAGCAAACTCATTAAACTCCTCTAGCATTTTCTAGCCTTGGCTTGAGTGGCTGATAGGCATTTATTATAAAAAATCGTTCTAATTTTCTTATAGTTTTTGACAATCATGAGGTTTATTTTCCATTCCTAATAGTTAATTCTGTTCAGTTTATTTTCAAAAAGTATGTTTAGTAAGGGAGTAGATGTCATTTTTTGAACTGAAAATAAAAAATCAATTTATTAATATCTTTGTATTAAGAAAATATTAAAACCTTTTGCAACAAATGATATGCATTAAAATGATGCATGCGTCTTATACTAAACCTTGAAAACATTTGTAAGTAGTTGCAACGATAAGTCTTACACCCATTGAATTAGGTCACCTTGTGGCAATCTTAATCAACTAGTAAGAACATGAATTTTCATTCAATTAATACGTAAACGTGATTATTCAGGTATTCACATGTACTAATAATCACTTCATATTTTGTCATCATTCTAACTTAGGCATTGCATCTTGGGAAGTTACTTAACTGCAATGATCTTGAAGGTAGAACCATCAACTCAAAATCTATCATTCCATGTATCATGAATGAGTCATCTTGTGACAATCTTAATGAGTAGCATGTATGACTAGTTGTCCTTTATAAAAAAATTCTTCAATGAATTCTACATGATAATACCTACCTCAGGGCCGACAAATTATCATATGCTATCACAAGATAGTTATCTCTTTTAAGGAAATATCTTCAGTGAAATCCACATGACAATACCTACCTTAGGATCAACAAATTGTCATTCTATCACTAGAGACCATTGATAAAGGTCGTAGGTCTTGTTTAGGGACTTTCTCCCACTCAATCTTTTAAAAAACATGCAAGATTTTTATTTTCGGTTTCAATCATGAATGATTAAAATGTCATGTGACATTTTTTCCTAAACTATATGACATGCTTATCATACATATGTATGAGCATACTTATCAGTCAATTCGAATATTATCATGCTATCACATAAAAGCATAAAATTAAAAGATTTTAACCAGTGAAACTTTCCATGATTCTATCCTAGAAAAATATATAACAAAAAAATTACATTTATTACCCCAAAGCATTCTTTGGGTATTTTTGGTGAAAGCCAAATATATTGGTTTTGGGTTTTCACTACACCAAAATAGGTTTTTAGCGGCATTTTTTAATGCCTTTAGCAGTGCTTTTTAGCGCCACTAAAAGTATTTTCAGCGCTTTTGAAAGCGCCGCAAAAAATGCCGCTGTCGTCAACACCGCAAACGTTTGTGGCATTTTTGGAAATAAACGCCGCTATAGACCATGACCTTTAGCGGCACTTTCCTCACAAACGCCGCTATAGATCAAGACCTTTAGCGGCGCTTTTCCATAAACGCCGCTATAGATCAAGATCTTTAGCGGCGCTTTTACAACAAACGCCGCTATAGCTCAAGACCTTTAGCGGCGATTTTCCCACAAACGCCGCTGTAGATCAAGACCTTTAGCAGCGCTTTTTCTACAAACGCCGCATAGATCAAGACCTTTAGCGGCGCTTTTATCGAAAAACGCCGCTATAGAATAAACCTTTAGTGATGCTTCTTGCAAAAACGCCACTAAAAACTTAACATTTAAAAATATTATTTTAATCAAATAATATTTATTTTTATGATAAATATTTTATTTTACTTTATTTTTTAAATTTTAACTTTAAATATACTTTCAAGGATAAATAAAAAATATTATTTAAATTAAATTTTCTATGAAAATTTTAACTTTAAAACTAAATATAAAAATTAATGAATTTAGTTTTAGAATTTAAAATAATAAATTAATAACACAATTAAAATCCAAAAGGTAGAACTCAAGTTGTCGTAAATATTAAAGTAAAAATAAAAATTTAGAATCAAAACTAAAATAAATAATGCATATGAGAAACAGACTGACTAGTTAAACATGCCTATGACTATACACATTGCAAGGTAATAAAAAATACAATGCAGCCTGCTGCACCATCTTTGCTTTGCAAATTTCATTGAAGCCATTCCAAACTATATCCTGCAATATAAACATGCATTATTCATAAGAAAGATAAAAGGTACAAACCACACATGTAGGGAGAGGAAAAGTGAAAGAAAACAGAAATTTATGCGTGTAAATACAAAATGCTTCAAACACAACCTAATTGTGATTCATAATAAATATTACCTCCACTTCTGCTGAAGAGTAAGCTGGATCCAAGTTTTGAAACAGAACAAGTTTTCCAAACTCGTGTGCATCCCGAAAACTTTCTTCCCAAGGCTGAAACAATGTAGGAAGCAGTTTAAGATCAGCTTAAAGAATGTAGACTAATTTTCCCACAAATAACAGCAATCAAAGTAGGCTATGAAAATAATTTAAACAATTGAATTTTGCAAAGTAATCACATCTTTCTTAACAAATTAGTAATTGTCATTGTGTGTCTTTCAATGCAACTAACAATCAAATATAATGTGCTAAAACAAAGCATGTATCCCAAAATAAAGGATACTGATTCATCAAAGATGTCTTTCCCACTCTGAAATACAAGAAAAATATCAAAAGGAATTAAGGATACGACAATTACAAACAAATAAAGACTGCAAAAATAAAATAAAATAAAACATACCCACTATCACCACATAAAGGTAATTAACTCAATAAGGCATACTCAAACAATTAGCCACATAAAGGTTTAACATTCCTAATAATTGAGGGGGGCAGAACAATTGGCTTGAAGCAAATATCGCAAAGGATTATAGAGAACTAATCAAATATCGCACAACAATGTGAGAAAATGAAATCTTTAATGTATTCAATACCTTGAAGTAATTCTCCACAAAATTGGGATCCCCAAGAGTTGAATGTCGATGCTTGGAAGGTCCAATGACTGTTGATGTGGGTGATCCTCTTATACCATGATTGTCAAAACAATGGCTACTAACAGATGAAGAAGACTGTTCAGGACAGTAAATTAGTGTGGTTGATCGACCATTTCTCTATGCTTATCTCTTCTACTATATAACCATAAACTGCAAGCCAACTAAATGCATCAAAAAATATATTGTCGCAGCTCCTGCACATTAATAGACAAATAGAAAATTAGTGAAGGCCCTAACATCATAGATTACAGCAAAGAGACCAGACAATCAATAATGGTTAAGAATATTTATAAAATACAATTTACAGGGTATTTTCGATTTCGTTAACTCCTCTCAAACAAAAACGAGACATGAAGCAGGAAAAACCAAATAATTGATTTTTCTTGAAAGTTAACATCCCAAAAAAAATATTGATAAGAACAAGCTATCGAACAACATAAATGTAAAACATACAAAATTATCAATTTGTTTCTTCTTTTTTTCCAGTTTTCCAAGAAAAAATATGATGGGTTATTTCCAAATTATGCCTAAAAAGAAAAATATTAATGCATGTGAAGCATCATTGAAGTACCCATAGTTGGAAGAACCGAACATGCCCATATTATGTCCATTGTTTTCAAGGTTGTATATATGAGCTTACCTATTGATGACATGAAGAATCCTTGGTTCCATACTTCAGATTCATTCTCCTTCAAGTTTGAAACCATGGAGTAATTTCAGACTAGCTGAAGGAGCTTCTCACTTCCCTGCAACAACAACAAACCCAAAACAATGGGTGAGCAGATGCCAATATTGTATGCTGATGAATTATATAAGCTTATGAATATTTCTAATCATATGTATGTAACTTGAATATTGATTACCTCAAGGCTGATGAATATTTTACCCCCACAAAGGCTTGTAAATATTAAAGTTAGCTACAACTTCATTCCAAAAACATCATTATTATTAATTCTAAGCACCACATTATCAAACCAACCAAACAAGGAAAGAATCAGAATTTTAGATTAATATTTTCAATCTAATCTAATCTTCAAACAAGAATGAACAACAAGATTCCCGGAAAAATAACAATCATAATTTTGCTGCGTTTCTTCATGCAGAAGAGATTTTTAATTTGAAGCAAATATAAAGATTTTTTATTAATATTAGACAAAACCCAGGATCAAAAAAGTTTTAGATGAACAAATGGACGGTAAAAAAATTTGATTTTTAACCTACAAAAACATTTAAAGGAAAAAACTGAATGATCTTTATTGGAAAAGTTACCTGATCCAAGGATTTTTGGGATGGAGAAATGAAATTTAGGTTAATAAAAGAAGAAAAAATGAACCCTAAAAATAAGCAGAAATGTGAGAGGCGTTTGTGTGTGTGTTGTGAGAGGCG
Organism: Gossypium hirsutum; assembly: GCF_007990345.1. Lineage (NCBI taxonomy): Eukaryota > Viridiplantae > Streptophyta > Magnoliopsida > Malvales > Malvaceae > Gossypium > Gossypium hirsutum. Next base: position 29,645,993 of record NC_053442.1, read on the forward strand.
TTAGAAGCAACAGGAACAAATGCGTAATCTGAAAAGCACATTGAACCAACATAGTTCAATCCCTGCAAATATCCATATTTTCAAACACTAGACAACTGTAAAATAGTGTCTGCAATGTTAATTTTGTGAGATATAAAAAACATAATATGTTGCATTAGTAAGGAACAAGAAAAAGAACCTGCAAGGGTATGTAATCTGAACATTGGTAACATCCTTGGTTATAGATTTCAAGAAAATCTCAGATGGTTTAACCCGAGCTAATAGTCGCAATCCCTTTTTGCTCTTTTTCTCATAGTTTCCTTGGTTTCCTGGTTCTGGGTTCTTTGATTTTGGACCCCTTTTATCCATTTGAGAGTTTTAAGACGAAGAACAAACAAGAACTGGCTTGGCTTCAGTTGGGAAGAAACACAGAGTTGAATAAGCTTTTGGGTTTTTTTCTTGGATCTGGGAAATTAGGGATTTTAGGGGGGAAAGTTGGGGATTTTGCCGGGGGAATTTATAAAATGGCGCTATTTTTTTGAAGTGAAATCCTATTGTTTACTTTTTGCGGCGTTTTTTAAAAATTATTTAATTTGAAATAAAATGACACTATTTTGCTATGCTATGCTATGTTGAAAGGGAGCTATTTTTTTTAAAGTAAAATTATTTTTGTGGCGTTTTTAATAAAAACGCCGCTATTGCTTACCTTTGACGGCGTTTTTCATAAAAACGCCACAAAGAAATTTTCATTTTGAACAAAATGATGCAGTTTTACTATTCTAAAAAATTTTTATTTTTTTATAAATTGATTTATTTTTTGCGTCATTTTAATAAAAAAACGCCGCTATTTCATTTTGAACAAAATGACGTCGTTTTGCTATGCTAAAAATTTTTTATTTTGTTTTTTATAAATTGATTTATTTTTTGCGGCGTTTTTATAAAATTTGATCGGGACGATGTGTACGAATCTAGGAGAGAATTCTAAACTTTGAGCCCACACACCCATATGCCCACACAGCCCAAAATGGCCTAGCCGTATGGTCCCACACACTCGTGTGGCCAACACACCCAAAATGGCCTTACCCGTGTATCCCACATGGCCATGTGGCATCGACAGTCCCCAATTTAGGCTTTCACCGATCGTCATTTTTCTAGTTTCTCGTTGCCACGTGGCTCAATTTTGATGCTAACGCTCCAACGAGATAACCAGAACCTAAAAATCAACAATAGAAAACCCAAAATCAATATGAATTCCTCAATTTTTATCGAGTAAACCACTTGACTACAATGCAACTATAAGCAAATTCACTTAAAAGGTTACACTCATAACCGTTTCAAATACTTACCCTTGCGCACAGGCAGCACCCACACTAATCATAATTCACCGATGAATTGTCTGCTTCATGAACTTCACCTAAAACCAATCAATCGATTATCATCGATACAAAACCCACCACGCCTCAACAAAATTAAAAACCAAAGAATAAAAATTCCAACACAAGAGAAGGAAACGAAGCTTGCACAATAGAACACCACTATCGCGCTTGAATAGTAAGAGCAACGAAAGTAAAGCACTAAAGACCAAAAATGCAAAAGAAAAATTTTGCTACCCAACTCATGTGAAAAGGAAGAAACAATATTGTGGGAAAAAAATAACGTGGGGAAAAAAGTAGACGTTAAAAAGGGGAGGGATTTTGGTATATTTCCTCTTTCTCCTTTTTTTCAAACAAAAAAATAACAGAATAACAAAAAAATAAAAATAAAATAAAATAATAAAAACAAATCCTAACCAACCACTACCCACTAACTCCCATATTCATCCCATCACTTCTTAGAGTTTAAAACAAACCCAACTTCCACTATAGCACATTCCAATAAGACTATTAATAAAATAAAATAATCCAAGCTACTCAAACCGAGACTTAAACTCAAGACCTCAAACTCACACCCCAAATCACTTAACCACTGAAGCATATACTTATTTATGAATAAAATTAACGAATCAAGACTTAAGACATTTGGGATGTTACGATGTACCTCTTTAAATGAACTTAAAGTCTCATATTTCACAACTCTAGTGATTCTTTCTTTGTTAATATGGTCAAGTCTTAAATGATGCAAGTACACCTCATTAGAGTAAGAATGTAATAACTCATTTTTCAGTGGTGTCCGAAACAGTAGTTTCGGGACCACAAATTCGATGAGTAAGTTCGTAATATTATTATTTAAAATTTATGAGTCAAACATGAGTTTAAAAAGGTTTTTGATATGGTGATTTATGTTATATGAACGATTAATTAAGTGGTAAGACCCTAAAGTCAAGTGGTTTTAAAAAATAAGGTATTAGGACCTCGTTTCTATAAATCGAGCTTTAAATATTTTTATAAATATTTTCAGAGTGTTATAAATGTTGTATTAAAGTTTTGTTAAAAAATTTTATTGTTTCAATAGCTAATTAATTAAAAAGGACTAAATCATAAAAATTGAAAAAGACAATCGCTATTAGCTTAAAGGTGTTAAATTGATTAAAGAATTATGATTGGATGACCTTAAAGCATAAATTACCCATTCTTAAGTTGGTGGACGGTTAGTGGGGTTATTTAGTTTAAATGATTATGTTTATTAAATTATAAAGACATTGTATTATGTTATAATGTTATTATAATAAGAAAAAGAAAATAAAAGATGATTTATTCATCTTCTTCACCATTTTAGTCAAAATAAAAGGGGAGAATCTTCAAGCTTTGGCCAAGCTTCAATGGATGCAGGTGACTCCGTTTTTCGCACGTTTTTAATAATTTTTATATTTTTGAGATCATTACAACTATGCCAAATTAGCTCGTACCTTCAATTTTGAAATTGTTAAAGATATTGAATATTGACATTGATGAATCTATGTGATTTTAGATATTAAATGATGAATTTGGAGTATTAGTTGTTATTTATAAGTATTTTATGAAGTCATTTTGATAACTTTACCGATTAGGGACTAAATTGTTGAAATAGTATAAATATAAGGATTTTGTAACACCCCGTACCCGAGTCCGTCGCCGGAGTCGGACACGAGGGGTTTGCAGACTTAAATCACTTCTTTGCAGTCCAATTTAAAAATTTCCAGGCAGTTGGCTAACTGTGTCACTGTCACCTTAAAAATCATATCTTGAGTTCTAAAACTCGAAAATCAGTTTCGTAATTTTTCCCTGAAACTAGACTCATATGTCCATCTACATATTTTTTTCTAGAATTTTTGGTTGGGCAAATTAGTACAGTTTATTAGTTAAAGTCTCCCCTGTTACAGGGTGCGACTACACTGACCTTCATGCATTACGATTTGGATATCTCCCTGTACAGGGCTTCAATGCTGATACCGTTTGTTTCTATAGAAACTAGACTCAAAGAGAAATCTATACATATATGGAATGACTCCTAATTATCTCTGGTTAATTTATAATGAATTTCCAAAGTCGGAACAGGGAATCCAGAAACCGTTCTGGCCCTGTCTCACGAAAACCTAATTATCTCTTAACATACCACTCATATGACTGTTTCGTTTCTTCCATATGAAAGTGGATTCATCAAGGTTCATTTAAATAATTTATTCACTATTTAATTCTATTCCTACTATTTTTAGTGATTTTCCAAATCTACATCACTGCTGCTGTCAGCATCTGCCTTTAAGGTAGATTTTACCTATTTCATAGTTTCCATGATTCAACTAGCCCTTTTAGCATAAATAGCACAAATTATGATAGTGATTAACCATTCCCATGGCCAATCCTTGTTAAGCATATCCACACCTCTCAATAACCATATCCATACCAAATGATTATAACATTATGCTCAAACATATATAAGCCATTTTCGCATGGCTATCCAAAATTATACAAATCCAAAGGGTCCATGACCCATTACAAAAGGGTAGTCCTATACATGCCATTTTCAGAGTTCAACCAAAAGTGTACCAAAAGGGCTTTGATAGTGTGGGCGACTTCGACTTCAATAATCCCGAGTCCGATAGCTGACGAACCAAAATCTATAAAACGGAGATTCAAAGAACGGAGTAAGCATTTAATGCTTAGTAAGTTTTAAGCAAGACAAAGTGTTCTCAATCACTATTATTGGTCATTCATTTCAACTGTTCGATGAAGTTAATCTAGAGCTTCATCTCGATCTATAATATCATTAAACGCAACACTTGGCTGCCACATATATACTTTCGAATAATAATGACCTAGATGGTCAAATATTTCCAAAGCACATTCTCACATTTGGAGTTATAATATTAATCACATTTACCTAACTCTTTGATACTGATAATTCACCTCGAAATCACTCCACCGATGAGTAAGTAATACGTACCTGAACATCTTGAATACATAATACTTATTTGATGGTAACTTAATGCAGATACTCAATATCAGAGTCTTACTTGAATCCTAGCATTTAGCCGTCGGGTCTTTAAAGCTCGGATATAGTACGAGCACGAAGCCTACGGATATTAATCAGGATAATACTCTCGCATAAAGCCTGCGGGGTTTTAACCCGGATATAGTACTGACACAATTGCCCTTCGGGACTTATCACATTTATACACTTTCACATCCATCACGTTGGCCACTCGGCTCTGTCACATATATACACTTTCACATTCATCACATCGGCCATTAGGCCTCATCACATATATACACTTTCACATTCATCACATCGGCTATTAGGCCTTATCACATATATACACTTTCACATTCATCACATCGGCCATTAGGCCTCATCACATATATACACTTTCACATTCATCACATCGGCTATTAGGCCTTATCACATATATACACTTTCACATTCATCACATCGGCCATTAGGCCTTATCACATATATATACACTTTCACATTCATCACATCGGTCATTAGGCCTTATCACATATATACACTTTCACATTCATCACATCGGCCATTAGGCCTTACCACATATATATACATTCACATCACAATTATCCAAATATACTTCACATATCACATATACTATCATGTATACACATTGTCTTGGCCGAATCTACATTAATCATTTCCCAATGAATAATTCAATTTCACGCAATACTATCATTTCATATTCGAATACTCATAAACTTACAATTTCACAAATTTTAATATCAAAGATCCATCTAACACTCATGTATCTTTTTACAATATCACGATTTAGAATTCACGTATGGGTTTAATCAATAGCTTATGAGTAACTAAAACAAGTTTTATCCATGTTTACAACAAAATCACATATTCACTACGAGCTGTTTTCCTGAGCAGTAGTCACTAAATTATTTATAACTGGAGCTACAAAACTCCAAATCACTTTCCGTTAATTTTCCCTGAATATAGACTCGTATATCTTCCATCCATAAAATTTTCAGAATTTTAGGTTTGGCCAATCAATACCAGATTTTTCTTAAAGTTTCCCCTGTTTCACTGTTTGACTATTCTGACCACTCTTCACTACGAATCAAATTTCTCATTTACAGAATTCAAAATGTGTTTTATTTAATTTAATTTGAAACTAGACTCATTAAGGAGTCTATGCATATAAATTTTATCTTATAACCATTTTTGTACAATTTATAATGATTTTCTAAAAACAGAACAGGGGATTTCGGAGTCATTCTGACACCGTCTCACACAACTTTAAATATCTCTTTATAGGAAATATGTTTGCTCACAAGGTCTCTTTTATAAGAAACTAGACTAATTAAGCCTTGATAACATATTTTATTCGGCCTATAATTCCACACCAACAATTTATAGTGATTTTCTAAAATCACGTTACTGCTGCTGTCCAAAGCAAATTATTACAATTTGCTCTTAACTTTCCAAGTCCAAACACATATGAACTTACCATTTGAGTTTAAGACATATCATGGCCACATCATATCTTATTAAATCAACTCATTATGTCCTATTATGATTGAATTTACTCAACGTTTAATCACTTAAAACTTACCTCGGAAGTGGTCGACGATTAGATGTCCACGGCTATTCGTTTACTTTCTCTTTTCCCCTATCCGACTTTGATCCTCTTTGCTCTTAAGCTTAAGTAAAACAATAGATTTGCTTAAGTACTTAACTAATATTATTCACTTAACAATCACATTTGGCAATCACATATCATCTAATCTTTGATTGACCAATTTAACACATACCAAAATCCAATCATACATCTAACCTTTATCTCAATACCAAACCGAGTTATAAGATCATACATTATACTAAGCATATTATTAAACATACCTATTCAATTTAGCTAATTTCATAGCCAATTAATCACCTTACCCCACATTACTCAATGCCGAATATTAACCCAACATCACAAGCATAATCACCATGAAACTTACCTTAATACACATTTTATCCCATTGCCGAATACATATATATATATCATCAAACAAATCAACTAGTTTAGCATTCAAATTCTTCTAACCATTCCTCAATCATTTACTCAATGAACAACAATCCAAGCACATCAAAGCATAGTCGAATGTATCATTCTTCTTAAATTCAAAAATAAATGCATGGGCTAACTTCAAAATCTATTTAACAACTCAACTTTATAAACACATATTCGGCTAGGAAGAAAGATTGATAATTTAACAACCTTAGCTTAACATATAATTTGTTGTGACACATCTTTAAGCATTCTTTTATTCCATCAACTCAATAACTAAACTCATATTCGGCAATGGCCTCCAATATAGTGACCGATTCTTCTCAACTAGCACCTAGTGTACACACATGATCATTTGTTTGATTCAAGCACCTATCCACCAAAATTCATCCAAATTAACAAGAACAACAACCACATTCTTTGTTATCTACCATGACCGAAACCCATATTCATTCACCAAATATCAAAAATTTATCATCAATTTGACATATAAGGACATAACCAAATGTTTCTTGCAACACAAACTCAAAAATTAACACATGGGTCATGTTATGAGCACCAAAACAAACTCAACTTCACAAAAATTCCAAAAGAATCACATGATATCATACCTTAATTCCCCCCACACAAGATGGCCGAATGCCTTAGGTGTGCTTTCTTCCATTTCTTGGTTAGTTTCGGCTTGAGAGAGGTAGGAGAAGAAGATGAACATTTTTTTTTCTTTTGTTTTCTTCCTTCAATTCACGGCAATGGAAGGGGGGGGGCAACCACACACATTTTTTTTTGTCATCATTTACCTTCCCATTAAATTATTTTATCCTTTCTCCCATAAACCATTAGCACAACATGTTTTATGACATGTTTTGCCCATCACCCTTTGTCATGGCTGGCCACTAGTAATTAAATGGGGGAAATTGACATGCAAGTCCACCCTTTTGATTACATGCACTAATAGATCCTTATGGATTAACCTATCACATTTCAAAAGTGTCACACATAAGTCCTATTATTAAATTCACATGCAATCGACTAAATCGAAGCTCAAAACTTTCACACATTCATATTCACATATTTTAGACAATAAATATCATATTCAAATAATTTGGTGACTCGGTTTAGCGGTCCCGAAACCGCTTTCCGACTAGGATCATTTTAGGGCTGTCACAAATTTGATGTGAAATTATTACAAATGTGGGTTGTCTTGGATGCCATGAATATTCAGTTGGCATGGGTTTGTATTAAAAATGGTTAATTTGTATGTTTTACGCTCAGGGACTCAATTGAATAAAAGGTAAATGTTAGGGGTAATTTTGTAAAAATGTCAAAAAAGACTAAATTGCATAAAATAATTTTTTTTACTATCTAAATTGATAAGTTGAATTAAATAATTAATTTAAATTAAGATCAAGTGGAAAATCAAGGAGAATGGAAAATTACAAAAAAGCCCCTATACTTTCACATTTCTACAATTTAGTCAAGTAAGCTCGTAACTTGATTAAATCAATTAATTTTGGTTTTGATTGTTTAATATCTTGACTGAAAGACACTATTGCACCATACCAAAAATGAGCAAGACCATGACTGAAAGACATTATGGCATCATGATTCTATCAAGTAAGACCATGACTGAAAAACATTATGGCATTACGATTCTATCGAGTAAGACCATAGCTGAAAGACACTATAGTATCATGTAACACCCCAAACCCGACCTAGACATTATGGCCGAATCTGGCAATGTCACATGGAATGGGATTTGAAGACAAGATTGTTGAGTTAAAACCGTTACAGTTAGTTAGCTTTTATTTAATTCGGAAAAAATAAGTACTAGTTGATTTGCTTTAAAACTTGTAGCCAATTAATTTAGGGAAAATCATTTCCATTTACGAAAACCTTAGCTTTTAGAAAAATCATGTTTTGTTTAGTTGCAGTTTTTTTTAAAAAATCCATAAAAATTGTATAAAGTCCCAAATTTAAAGCCAACCAGTCCATTGTCCAAGAGTTATATCAAAAACCCCAAATAAGTAATAAATTCTAGACATTAACGGAAAACAGTCTAAAATTTACATGTGGCCACCGTCGAGTCCTCCGCTGCAGTGACCTGTCAAGTCTGGGGATTACCTGTACAGATTAAACAGAGAAAGGGTAAGTTTTCACAAACTTAGTGTGTAATGCCCACAGAAAAAATACATACAGATAATCAACAGAATTCAGTTAGATACAGTTTGGGGCCTGTGCCCATCACAGAATTAGTTTAGGCCTTAGCCCGTTCAGATACAGTCTCAGAAATACATTAGGGCCTTGGCCCATATCAGATACAGTAAATCAAAATCCTACCCACCAGCCTCTACATACCATCTCCGTCCAACCCTACACACAATGTGTAGATTAAATCAACCCACTCATCCCTACACATCATGTTGTACCGAAACACGGCACATAATCAGAAGGTTGCAGCTAAGCTGCCAGATAACAGACTTAATAATGTTTCACACACTTCCTCCAAATATTATCAACCCACCCTAATGCAATGCAACATACAAAATATGTCATGTCATTATGCAATTAATAGTACATACATTCAGATATCATAAGTCATGCTCGGTATAGAAATCAGACAGACAGATCACACATATAAGGGTCTAAGTAAAGCTTATCAACCCTACAGTAGGTCCACAGTTGACTTGGGTGACCCGTGCAACCTTATAGAACTTTTCAGAAAAATGGGCTCACATGCCCATGTGGCCCACTCTGCCTAAATTGGCCTTGGCCATGTGATCCATTTTTAATGTAACCCGTGCTAGTTAATTATTCACATATAATTTCACTATTTACTTATATGTTCCTTCAAAGCTATCTACTTGAGTCATTGTTACTAAATTATTTATATCTTGAGCTACAGAATTCCGAATTAAGATCCGCTTGATGTCTTTGAAACTAGACTCAAATACCTTTCTACCATAAAATTTTTACAATTTTTGGTTCAGCCAATGAGTACAGTAAAATCTTCAAATCTACCCCTATTTTGCTATCTGACAGCTTTTTCCCTTCATTACTAAAAATTAATTATCTCTTAGTACAAAATTTGGATGATGTTTCCATTTGTTTCTATTGAAAATAGACTCATTAATAATTTAAACATATAAATTTTAACCCCTAATTATTTTTTCCAAATTTTGATGATTTTCCAAAGACAGAATAGGGGAACCCGAATTCAATTTGACCTTGTCTCACAAAGTTTATTATTATACCTCACGATTTACAATTTCATTACTTACATCATTTCTTCTATGAGAAACTAGACTCAATAAGGTTTAATTCCATATTTTTTTCATCCTCTAATTCAATTTCCACAATTTATGGAGATTTTAAAAATTTAGCCTACTGCTGCTATCCAAACAGCAAGCAATTTTGGCTTTTCACCGAATCTTTTTTTTTTACGTTTCGGGTACACACCTAGTTTAGTTTGATGCTAAAATAGTATTCAAACACTCCAAAGCCTATAATCAAGATACTCAACATCAATTTAACGGATTTACAAGTGAATTGCCAACCAAGAATGAATAGAAACCCAACTTACCACCAACAATAACCCTCCATTTAACTATTGTTAAGACGAGAACACTGAATTCACTAGTTTGAGCCTCCCCCTATGCCCAAATCGCAGAGAAAAAACATTACCAGTTCAGTCGCTAAGAGATTCATGACAGAAACGAAGAGAAACACTTATCGAAACTAAGTGAGCACTAACCGCGAGCAAAAACGAAGGAAAATAAATGGATTAGGAAAAAATCAAGAAGAAAAAAAAAGAGAAAGATGGAAAAACTCAAAGGATTTCGGCAAGAGGAGAGGGAGAAGGATAGACGGTAAAATTTTTTTAAAAAAAAGAGTCAAAATTTGGTCATGGGAAAAAAATAAAATAAAATCCCGATAACCCCCAAAATCTCTTAATCTTCTCCCTTAATTCCCACTACACATACACTACTCAGAATCCCCCTATTACTCAACTCTATCTTGAAATCTGAGCAAAAAAAATAATACCCTTGCCTACATAGGGATTCGAACACAAGACCTCCACTATAATGACACACCATCTAACCCCAAACCAGCAGGCCCATTCTAATATAATTTACCCAACAATCAAATAAAAGCTTACTCAACAAGAGTAAGGCCTAATTCATTCAAAATACCAAAATTTGCCCAAGCGAAGGCTTGAACTTGGGACCTCCCAAACACTCCCAGAACACATAACCACTAAAGCTGACAAATATTTGTGTCACATTTTCACAATAACAGAATTAGAAATTTTGGGGCGTTACAACTCTACCCCCTTAAAAGAAAATTTCGTCCTCGAAATTTTACTTGATCAGAACAGATGAGGACACTGCTGACACATCGCATCCTCAGGCTCCCATGTGGCCTCCTCAGTGCTGTGATTACGTCATAGAACCTTTACCAGTGGAATAGATTTCCTTCTCAAAACCTTAACGTCGTGATCCAGAATCTGAATCGGCTCTTCCTTAAAGGTCAAATCTGGCCAAACCTCGATCTCTTCAACAGGGACAATATGAGTAAGATCAGAGTGGTAGCACCTCAAAATGTCCTCCAGTATTTAAATCACCCTCTCAGACTGACCATCAGTCTAAGGATGGAATGCAGTATTGAAGTCCAACCTTGAACCCAGAACCTAATGTAACTTCCTCCAAAACCGAGATGCGAAACAAGGATCCCTATTAGGGGTGATCGAAACTGGTACTCTATACAGTCTCACTATCTTAGAAATATAAAGCTTCGCCAACTTCTGTAAAGAATAATCAATACGAACTGTTATGAAGTGGGCGGACTTGGTCAATCGATCCACAATGACCTATATTAAATCCTTCTTAGTGGGTGTTAGAGACAACCCATTAACAAAATCCATAATTACGTGCTCTCATTTCCAAAGAGGAATCTTAACCGACTGCAGCAAACCCGAAGGTATCTAATGCCCACAAAATCAGTAACCTCACGTTTCAACCCTGGCCACCAATATAACTCACGAAGGTCTTGGTACATCTTATTTCCCCCAGGATGCATAGCATAAGGGCTACTATGCGCCACTCTCAGTATAGTCTGTCTCAAATCAGTATCATTTGGAACATAGACTCTCCCACAAAAATAGAGTACCCCATCACTTTCACTCCAAAATCCGTAGTACTACCACCCTTAATCTGCTGAAATCGAAGACCCAATGACTCATCCTCCAACTGCTTACCCTTAATCTGCTCAATCCATGACGACTTAACCTGAAGCTCGACTAATAAACTGCCATCGTCAAATAAACTTAGGCGAGAAAATATCGCTCTCAAATCAGTCACAGCCCTACGGATCAGTGCATCAGCCACCATATTGGCCTTACCAGAGTGGTACTCAATGGTGCAGTCATAGTCTTTAAGCAGCTCAATCTATCTGCGCTGCCTAAAATAAAGTTCCTTCTGAGTGAGGTGATACTTGAGGCTCTTATGATCAATGTAGATGATACACTTCTCACCATAAAAATAATACCTCCAGATTTTTAGTGCGAATACCACAGCGACCAACTCCAAGTCATGCGTCAGATAAATTGCCTCATGGGTCTTAAGTTGACGAAACACATAGGCTACCACCTTACCATCCTGCATCAACACGCATCCCAAACCGACATGTGATGCTTCACTATAAATAGTCAACTCCTTTCCAGGTTTCGGCTGTATCAAAATAGGGGCCTCAGTCAGTACAATCTTGAGCTTCTTAACGCTCTCTTGCTGCGCATCAGTCCAGTTAAACGGTACACCCTTACGTAGCAACTTAGTCAAAGGTGCTGCAATCAATGAAAACCCCTCTACAAATTGTCGATAATATCCCGCCAGTCCCAAAAAACTGTGGATCTCAGACACGTTCCTAGGCTGCTTCCACCCCAACACAGCCTCAATCTTTCGAGGATCAACTTGAATCCCCTCAGTCGAAACTACATGAACAAGAAATGTTTCCTCACATAGCCAGAACTTGTACTTACTAACATAGCATAGAGCTATTTTTCTTTCAAAGTCTGAAGAACGACTCGAAGGTGCTCATCATGTACATCCTCAGTCCTCGAGTAAACCAGTATATCATCGATGAATACCACCACAAATTGATCTAGATAAGGCTGGAACACTCGATTAATGAAATCCATGGAAGTTGTCGGTACATTAGTCAGTCCGAATGGCATCACTTGGAACTCGTAGCGACCATGACAAGTCCTAAACGTCGTCTTATGAACATCAGCCTCCTTAACCCTTAATTGATGATATCCAGATTGAAGGTCAATCTTGGAGAAAACTGAAGCTCCTCAAAACTGGTCAAACAGATCATCTATCCTCGGTAGAGGGTACTTGTTCTTAATGGTCATCTTGTTCAGTTGCCGGTAGTCGATGCACATCCGCATTGACCCATCCTTCTTCTTTACAAATAGTACCGGTTCTTCCCACGGAGACGTACTAGGGCGGATGAACCCACGATCAAATAACACCTAAATCTGAGCCTTAAGCTCCATAAGCTCTTTCGGTGCCATTCGGTAGGGGGAATAGACACCGGAGCTGTACTAGGAAGGAGCTCTATCCTAAACTCCACTTCACAATTCAAAGGTAAACCTGGTAGCTCCTCAGGAAAGACGTCCGGAACATCCTTTACCATTCTGATATCCTTAATTGTAGAGTCCCCAAAACTCGAAACACATACATAGGCCAAGAATGCCTTACATCCCTTACGAACCAACTTCTCTGCCGCTAGTGCAGAAATCACATTAGATAAGTAGTTTCGATATTCTCCAATCATGACTACCTCCATATCTTCCTCGGTAATTTTTGCCTTCTCGGTCAAGGCAGAAAGATCTCACTCCCTCTACAGGGCTATCAGAACTCTTAAATTATCTCTAAGGTCATCCTCAAAGCAGACACATTGCTCATACTCAGATGCCAGCATACCTCGCGCATAACGGCTCAATCTCATAAACTCGACCTCATACTCGGCCACTGATTGATCCCCCTATGTAAGATTTAGAAACTCTCTCCTACGTGCATCCACATAACTAGCTCCGACATATTTCCCTTAGAAAGCGGTATTAAAGAACTCCCAGGTCAGATGTTCGGGCTGAGTACTCTCCTTAACGGTTAGCCACCACTAATAAGTCTCGTCCCACAGCAGTGAGACTGCACCCATTAATTTCTGCTTAGAGTTGCAATCTAGATCATCCATAATCCTTTCCGTGGCCTCAATCCAGTACTCGGCCACATTAGGGGCAACCCCAGTGACACCCCTGAAGAGCTCAACTCCATTGAATCAGAGTCATTTCGTAATTGACCCTCGGCCCCCAAATCCAGTATTGGGTCCAGCAACCCTCTCTAAAATCTTTAGTATAGCCTAGGACAATGCATCGTCCCCAGCCATGCGATCTTGAAACCCAGTCTTAATAGCGGGAAACACTCGTGTCTCACTCATATCCAAATTTGGCAGGCTGCCCGATAACGAGGACTCAGCTCGAGCCCCTTTACAGCCTTTACCTTGGCCTCTAATACCTCGTGTGCTCATATCTAATCGGATTTATCTGGTATTATAATTTTTATAAATCAGTTACAGTTTTAGTGTTTATTAACAAATATTTTATGTAAAATAGTATCGGTTATTCAAAGTTCGTTTTCATAAATCACAGTCTCACTAAAGTTTCCAGTTTCTCAACAATTTTTAGTATACACTAACTAAAGTGTTTCTAGTACAGTTTACTACCTATAGTAGTTTTAGAATATACTATCCATAACAGTTTCAGTTTAAAACAAATCACACTTCAAAATACTTACAGGATCGACGCTGGAGACTCGGTGTACCACTTACTCAATAAAAACATTTTAAATCATTTGGAAATCAATAAATTTTTCAAAAGCCCAATTTTTATAAAACTCATAATCCACAGTCGTGTTTTGCAACTTGACCCTGATACCACTAAATGTAACACCCTAAACTCGGCCTAGACGTTATGGCTGAATCTGGCGATGTCGCATAGAATGGGATTTGAAGACAAGATTGTCAAGTTAAAACCGTTACATTTAGTTAGCTTTTATTTAATTCAGAAAAATAAGTACTAGTTGATTTACTTTAAAACTTGTCTCTTAGCGGAAGCTTTTGTAACCAATTAATTTAGGGAAAATCGTTTCTATTTATGAAAACCTTAGTTTTTAGAAAAATCGTGTTTTGTTTAGTTGCAGTGTTTTAAAAAAAATCCAAAAAAAATAGTATAAAGTCTCAAATTTAAAGCCAACCAGTCCAAAGTCTAAGAGTTACATCAAAAACCCCAAATAAGTAATAAATTCTACACATTAACGAAAAATAGTCTAAAATTTACGTGTGGCCACCGTTGAGTTCTCCGCTGCACCGACTCGTCAAGTTTGTGGATTACCTGTACAGATTAAACAGAGAAAGGGTAAGTTTTCGCAAACTCAGTGTGTAATCCCCACAGAAAACATGCATACAGATAATCAACAGAATTCAGTTAGATACAGTCTGGGGCCTGTGCCCATCACAGAATCAATTTGGGCCTTAGCTCGTTCAGATACAGTCTCAGAAATACATTACGGTCTTGGCTCCTATCAGATACAGTAAATTAGAATCCTACCCACCAGCCTCTACACACCATCTCCATTCGACCCTACACACCATGTGGGGATTAAATCAACCCACCCATCACTACACATCATGCTGTACCAAAATACGGTACATAATCAGAAAGTTACAGCTGAGCTGCCAGATAACAGGCTTAATAGCCTTTTACACACTTCTTCCAAATATCATCAACCCACCCGATGCAATGCAACATACAAAATATGTCATGACATTATGTAATTAATAGTACATGCACTCAGATACCATAAGTCATGCTCGGTATAGAAATTAGACAGACAGTTCACACATATAGGGGTCTAAGTAAAGCTTACCAACCCTAAAGTAAGTCCACAGCCGAATTGGGCGACCCGTGCAATCTTACAGAACTTTTCAGAAAATTGGGCTCACACGCCCATGTGGCCCACTCGACCCAAATTGGCATTGGCCACGTGATCCATTTTTAATGTAACTCGTGCTAGTTAATTATTCATATATATTTTCACTATTTACTTATATGTTCCTTCAAAATTGTCTACGTGAGTCACTGTTACTAAATTATTTATATCTTGAGCTAAAGAATTCCGAATTAAGAACCATTTGATGTTTTCAAAACTAGACTTAAAATTTTCAGAATTTTTGGTTTATCCAATAAGTATAGTAAAATCTTCAAATCTACCCCTATTTTGCTGTCTGATAGCTTTGTCCCTTCATTACTAAAAATTAATTATCTCTTAGTACAAAATTTGGATGATGTTTCCATTTGTTTCTATTGAAAATAGACTCATTAATAATTTAAACATATAAATTTTAACCCCTAATTATTTTTTCCAAATTTTGATGATTTTCCAAAGACAAAATAGGGGAACACGAATTCAATCTGACCTTGTCTCACAAAGTTTATTATTATACCTCACGGTTTACAATTTCATTACTTACACCATTTCTTCTATGAGAAACTAGACTCAATAAGGTTTAATTCCATATTTTTTTCATCCTCTAATTCAATTTCCACAATTTATGGAGATTTTAAAAATTTAGCCTACTGCTGCTATCCAAACAGCAAGCAATTTTAGCTTTTCTCCGAATCCCTTTTTTTGTGTTTCGAGTACACACCTGGTTTTGTTTAATGCTAAAATAGTCCTCGAGCACTCCAAAGTCTATAATCAAGATACTCAACAGCAAATTTAACGGATTTACAAGCGAATTGCCAACCAAGAACGGATAGAAACCCAAATTACCACCAACTATAACCCTTCGTTTAACTATTATTAATACAAGAACACTGAATTCACTGGTTTGAGCCTCCCCCTACACCCAAATCGTAGAGAAAAAACATTACCACTTCAGTCGCTAAGAGATTCATGACAGACACGAAGAGAAACACTTACTGAAACTAAGCGAGCACTAACCGCGTGCAAAAATGAAGGAAAATAAATGGATTAGGAAAAAATCAAGAAGAAGAAAAAGAAGAGAAAGATGGAAAAACTCAAAGGATTTCGGCAAGAGGAGAGGGCGAAGGATAGACGACAGAATTTTTTTGGAAAAGAGAGTCAAAATTCAGTTATGGGAAAAAATAAAATAAAATCTCAATAACCCCAAAATCTCTTAATCTTCTCCCCTAATTCTCATCCACTACTTAGAATCCCTCTATTACACAACTTTATCCCGAAATCTAAGCAAAAAACCCTTGCCTGCATAGGGATTCGAACACAAGACCTCCACCATAATAACACACCATTTAACCACCAAACCAGCAGGCACATTCTAATGTAATTTACCTAACAATCAAATAAAAGCCTACTGAACAAAAGTAAGGCCTAATTCATTCAAAATACCAAAATTTGCCCAAGCGAAGGCCTGAACTTGGGACCTCCCAAACACTCCCAGAACACATAACCACTAAAGCTAACAAATATTTGTGTCATATTTTTACAATAACGAAATTTGAAATTTTGGGGCATTACACATCATGAAACAAATGAATAAGACTATGGTTGAAAGACACTATGGCAACACAACGAAAAATGAGTAAGACCATGGTTAAAAGACACTATGGCATTAAGACGAGAATAAATAAGACTATGGTTAAAAGACACCATGGCACACTTCGATCATTTGATATTCAGGTAACACGTTTCAAGTGAGGTATGTATCATAAGTATGAATATGAGTTGAATGTTTGACTAGTATAGTCTTATAATGTATGTTAATGCCTTGGTGTAATTATATATTATTATGTCTATAAATACATTAAATTGTGATGTTGTAAAGTGTTTAAAGAATTAAATGGTTACTTGAGTGTTTGCCTAATATTTGATGTTATTTCATTTGATTCAACGGGCATGAAAAGGGAAGGAACGGTAAGTATTCAAATGACTTATTTTATGAAAACTATGAAAAAGAATAAAAAGGACATGTTAAATGAAAGTATGACTATGTTCATGGAATTGATGATTTCAAGTGAGGTTATTTATGTTTAATGACTGATCTTATGTTATTCAAGTGAATTATGAATTGATGTAATAACATGTGTTGTTGATGATGCTTAGGCTTGTGCCAAGCTATTGGTTGGATTGTATTATGTTGGTTTTAAAGAAATGCATTGAAATAGTAATTGACCAAATAGAAAGTTGTTTATGTGCATGAAAGAGTGGTAAGAATCAAAGTATGTAATTGCTCATGAAATGGTTTATTGTGTAGTTAATTCTAAAAGAGTTATGCTTAAATGCACTAGCTTGTGGCTATATGTTTATGCCTTGTATGTTATGCAAATGAAATGGGTAAGAATAGGTAATGAAATGATAAGTTCATAGTTGAGATGTAATGTGATGAAAAGAAATGATTGTTGAGTTAAAGGACTTACTTGTAAGGAAGAAATTTACTTATGCTATATGTGAGTTTATTTCTGTCGTGAATAAATACACTAGTTCGTGAGTTGATAATGTAATTAAGTTTATGCTAAGTAAATGGAATGGTAAGTAAGTAGATGAAATGGCTCATCGTTTTAAGGAAAGGTTGATAATTATGTAAGTCAACCTATGAGACCTTATTATGTTATGAATGAAAGGTGTATGTAATGTTTATAAATATACTCAATTGTGAGTTGAATGGTGTTAAATAGGTTTATACTAAGTTTAAAGTATCGGTGTTGAATCATATTTAATCTATGTATGATAGTATTGAAGTGATAAGTTGTGTTTCAAGTTATACGAACTTACTAAGCATTCATTGCTTACGTAGTCATCTTTCTCTTACTTTGTAGATTACCAAAAGCTCGATCGGTTTAGAAACTCGTCGGAGATCTATCACACTATCCAGTGATTATATTGATAGATTTCGATGTCTTGATCAAGGTTATAATGGCATGTATAGGTGGATTTGTGTATAAATGATCTAATTATTATTTTGGTATGTATAAGTGTCATTACGATTAATGTACCTATGGTATCTTGATGGTTGGTGTTAACATGGTTAAGTTGATACAAGGTTTTATGACCAAAGAGGTAAGTTTGGCATGTTTGCAATATGGTTAATTAAGGTATGCTTGAATATGGAATTTAGTTAAGTGTGTTTGTATAAAAAATGACCAAATGGGTATATGTTGGTGTAGTTTAATGTGGTCAATTATGGTATAAATTGGTATGGAATTAAGCTAAATATATATGGATGAGTTATGGTCAAATATGTTTAAGTTTAGGTATATGTGTGTTTGAGATGTATGAGAGCAATAGTTCAAATGGCAAGTTATATTAACATGGAATAAGTTAAGCATGGTATGTTTTAAAATGGTAGCAAGGTAACCAATTATGCATATGTGTAGTTAAGTTGAATGCTTGCTTTTGAGATGCTATATATGGCATATTGGTTGAATGAAATTGGTAATTTGAATTGGTCATATTATGTATGTTTTGATATGTTTTGATACCTTGGTCATATGTGCAAATGGTTTGTAAGGGTGTGCTTGAATTGGGTGAAAGAAATGGCTTGAATTTAGCATATTTCTAGTCCATACGGCCTAAGACACGGGTGTGTGTCTCAGTCGTGTGTGACACACAGCCATACAACACAGTCCTGTGTCCCTTGTAGGTATTAATGGTTGCATTTCGAAGGTTACACGGCCTAGCACACAGGCGTATGGCTTGGCCGTGTGGTCCAAGTCAAAGAGTTACACAGGTACGGACACGGGCTAGGACACGGCCTTGTGTCCTTATTTCGAATGTTACACGGCCTAAGACACGAGTGTGTGTCTCAGCCGTGTGAGTCACATAGCCTGGTCATACGGCCGTGTGACCCCTACAATGTGAATTTTTCCAACTTTTTCCTTAAGGTTTCATATGTTCCGAATTTAGTCCTGAATCATTTCTAAAGTGTGTCTAAGGCCTCGAGGGCTCGAATAAGGGATGATATGCATGTGTTTGAATGAATTATGCTATGGTTTATCTAATGTTTGGAAATGAATGTTTTAAGTTACGATTTTAAGGTAATGCTCTGTAACCCTATTCCGGCGACGGATACAGGTTAGGGGTGTTACAAATAATCTTTAAGTTTCTTAGTCACTAATTCAATTTTTAGTAGTGAGTACGTATTTGGTTTGCAAAAATGGAAATTATTTAGTATTCATCCATTATAAATAAGATATCGATTTCTATAAATTTCTATGCCTTTATTAAAAGTAAAGGCATAGCCATATTTGAATAAACATGCAACAAAAATTTATTTTAATATAATCTTCCTAAAACTATCAAAATAAAAATGTACATCTCCCACTACTTCTGTCGCCACATTGTTGTCATCTATAGTTCGAAACAATAGATTATTATCTCAGAAATCTTTCGATTTCTTGAACCTCTACAAAGAAACACAAACATGACTATTTGCTCTAAAATCAATGACTCATTGGTCTATTGAATCTTTCACTAAAAAATTTTCAATAACCAAGTGTTTTATACCTTTACCCTCAAAGGCGAGGTAGTTCTTCCAGTCGTTACAATTAGCCTTAAAGTGTCCTTTCTTATTGTAAAAGAAATATTTAGACTTAAACAAGTCATTAGGCTTCCTAAGCTTCTTTGCTTCTTTTTTGAATAGACACAAAGTCTTAACCTTCTTGCTACCCTTAGTTTACTTTCCCTCCCCTCTAAAGGAAGAGAAAATTTCTAAGTTTGTTTTTGCTTTCCAAACTAGTTGACCACCATTCAACATCAAATCATAGTATTAAAATTCCCTATAAAGTTTGACCTCATTATCCTCTACTTTCACAAACTAACCCATAAACGTAAGCATATGGTTTTTAACCGAAGTATCGGGTTTCTACTAAGAGTTCACCAAAATGGTTATTACAGATTTTCGAGCCAAAATAACTTGGCCTCCAAATATATCCTTCAGTTTGTCCATCATCTCTTTCACAATGAGATAGCTCTCTAGTTGTTTCGCAAGTGTACTACTTACATTTGCTAGAATGTAATAATAAGTTATATCATTCAAATCCTTCTAGCGGGCTCTAGCCTCTGGTTGGTTAGTGGCAAGACTGCTAGTATCAAGAACTAGCTTGTGTTTTTCATAGCATTGAGCAATGTTCATGCTTCATTTCCATTCCTTATAGTTTTTTCCGTTCAGTTTGTTTTCAATTAGGATATTGATCAAATGAGTGGGTGGAATTTTCGAACTGTAAATAAAATCTCTCATCCATCAATTATCTTTTTATTAAGCAAATATCCAAGAAATTGTTTTGCAACATATGATATGCATTAATCAAAATGCATGTCTTACATTAAACCTTGGAAAAATTGCAAGTCTATTGCAATGTTACTTCCTACACCCATTAGATTAAGTTACCATAGGGTAAGCTTAAATAGTTAATATGAACATGGATTAGACACCACACATATTAATATTTTTTTAAGCTTGGTCATTATTCTAATTTAAGTAGAGCTTTGTGGGAAGTTACTTAATTATAATATGTTGAGTGTATAACCATCAACTTAACACCCATAATAAATATGTACTCTTTTATGAGTCATCGTGAAATAATCTTAATGAGTAACATATATGACTAGTTATCCTATTAAAAGAAATCTCCCAGTGAACCCACATGATAATACTTACCATAGGGTGTGGTCACGGTAAACCTGACTTAAAGTATTATCATGCTATCACACAAAGACCATTAATAGGGGTTGCAGGTCTTGCTTAGGGACCTTTTCCTACTCAATATTTTAAAAATGATGGAAGATTTCAAATCCGATTTCAAGCATGAATGATCTAATAAGCAGATAAGTACAAGTGACATTCTCCCTAAACTATATGACATGCTTAATCATCATGTTTTTCAATTTATCAACATTCAATTGTTCATAATAAAAATAAATAAATCTATTCTAATCAGCTAAAATTTCCATGGTTCCATCTTAGGGAAAATAAAATAATTAAAAATTACAATAAATTTCCCAATGCATTCTTTGAGTCTTTTGGGTAAAAGCAAAATATCATCGTTCCCAAATTTTTATGGAAAAACAATAGCATGCTCTCCCTAAGTTTTTAGGAAATGCAATTGTATTATCTTCTCACTTTTTAAAGAAAACCCTTATTTAAGAACAACTCTTCTTTAAGAATAGCTTGCGTTCCAAGAGATGTTTTAAAGTGTATTACTTCACCAAAGTATAAAAAGTGGAAATAACCTCGAAATATGGTAGGATTCTTATATTATCTTCATCATGGGAATGTTTCGAAGAGCTTCACTTGATGAATCATATATGGAGGTAATTAAAATGTTTCCTAGTTACAATATTCTTCATTACTCCTATTTAATGCTTAAATTTGTAACTCTCATTCATGAATACTATAAATAAAAACCCTTCACAAATGGTGAAAGGATTTTGGACATTTTAGCAATCAAACTTTCAAAACTCTCTCATACTATTCCCTTGCCCAACATTATTCTTGGCCGTACAAGCCACTTATCGCTACTTTCAGTGTGCAAAATTTGCTAATGTCTTCCTCTCTGTCTTCTCTCGATACATTCTACTACCTTATTTACAGTGATTCCTTTTTTTCCATTAAAAAACCTTCTACAGAATTTTTATTATCAAACATATTTTTAAAAAATAAAGCTACTAAAAGTATTAATTTTCAATAAATTGTATCTTCTCAATAAATTATCAAACAATGGCTAAGTCTAAATAATAATACTGTAGAGCGGAGTATATTGTGGAATAAAGAAAAACAATGGTCAAAAACCAATCCACCAAACATATAAAAATGTATTAAATATGTATAAATTTTAAACTATCAACCAACATGACAGAAAAAAATCATTGCTAGGCAAAAGGTTTGTAATGATTATTATTATTATCATATTTTTGAAAGTAAAGTTTGTAATGACAAAATTTTAGTGTTTTCTTCCATTTCTCTTATTTGATGATTTGGAATCTAATTTCTAATTTGTAGGGTAATCTTTTAATATTATTTGGTTTGAAACTCTTACAAACAGGACAACTAAGTATTTACTTTAAGAAAAAATTTCAGTCTTGGCTTCAAATTATTTTTTCAAAAAAAAGAATAGCGACAGGGGTGGAAAAGCTAGTGGAAGAGCAAAGACTAGGTTTTTAAAATATATCTAAATATGAAAACTGTGTTTTTATTTTTATTAATTAAATAATAATTTCATAAAAAAAAACTTATACTAATGGAGACGATTTTTAAAGAAGTTACAAACATTGCGGTTATAATAATTCATAAAATATTTAAATAGAAATCGCAATTAAATAATAATAACTTTAAATTGAACTTACAATTAATGGCAGATCCAATTTCATTAATGTTTATGGACTTACAAGCTCACCGATCTGCATGGTTCATTTCTACCTTGGGTAGACAAACATGTTATAAGAGGCCCACTTCAAACACATATTTTTTCTAAGATTAAGGGGAAATGACATATAAAGAACAAGACACACAAAACAGAAGAGAAATCATTAGTGGCTTTCTGCACCACATAAAACTTCTATTATAATTTATTTCAACAATGTGTGCTTAATTGTTGTAATAAATTTTTTGAAACAAAGTTGGTATGCATCATTGAACAATGTAAAGGCGTCAAGCAAATGATAAAAGAGGGCATGTAAAATCCAAAGTCCAAACCCATGAAAATCAATTTTCTATTATTGGTCATGGCATTGGCAATGAGGGCCAGAATTCAAATCTGAAAACAACAGTTAACGCCCTTTATTAACATACATATGCGTGAAGGGTCTTCGTTATCTTTGAGAAAAGTAATGCTTTTGTTCAGTCTTTTTCATCCGCAATCATAAATAAATTTATTTATTTTATTAGATGACGTTATAAACCTTTTTTGTTTTTGGTATAAGAATACCTAAAACCAATGAACCATGGATATATATCTTTTATAAATTTATAAAATGGAAGTGATTTAAAATGATATATTTTAGGATTGTATTGTTCATTAGTAAAATTTTATACCATTTGTACTTTTTTATGTTTATGAATATAAACTTTTGAGAAATATTGTAAGCATACGCTTCTATATCTTGTTCCTTTTTATTTTCTTTATTTTAGGGATGATGGCAAAAATTATCCTACACCTGTTAAAATGTTCAATGTGGTACTTCAAATTTAATTTTTCATAATGTCCAATGTGGACTTGAACTTTAATTTTTGTATATCAATTACTGCCATAATTGAACACGTGACCCAATCATGGGCTACCACGTGGCATTGTGCAATAGTCCAAGTCAAAGGACTTGGAAAACCGTAACTTCCCTCATCCATCCTGAAATACGTGAGTCGCGTGATTACGTGCAAGTGTATACGGTCATACAAGTAATAAGTAGTAAGTATAGAGTTATCGTCTCCAAAAGGACTATTGTGTAAATTATTCGTAAAGTTAATTATAAAACAATTTGATTAAATAAAATAAAGGAAAGATTTAATTATTGAGAATTAAATTTGTAATGAACATAATCAGAGGTCAAATACCCACAAAACAAAACAACACATCTTGTAGAAAAATAATCACAGCAGGAAGATAAACACAAAATTTAATAAAATGCAACATGAGTAGACTAAAATAAATATTTCACTTAACAAGAGTTTTTTGACATTTATGGAAAGAATATCACGAAAAGATCGTGGCAATATGAAAATTTATTAAACCAATTTTAATTAAGACATAGGCTTCTCTTGAAATTCCTATTATGTTCCTAAGTTAATAAGCATATGTCTATGTCAAAACTAACCTAGAAGAGTGTTGGAAAAATTGTAATTTTTAGAAACTTTGAGGCATATTCTCGATTGGTAAAGGGGGAGAGTTGAATCATAAAATTATGGTTTTATAGTCTACTCCATCAGACCTTTACAACAGTATATCATATGCTCAAAATGGTTGAGTAATGAATGAGAAATTGATATTCAAGGTAAGCTGCTTATGAATATTTGTTGAGGAAAAGAAAAGCTTAGATCACACATTGGTTAAATACCAAGTGTGAGATGTGTATATATATATATGAGAACCCACTTGAAGGGTGATTGAATGACTAAGCTTGAAACCTTACCTCATGCGCAGGGGGTTGCAAGTCCAAACCCGCTGGGGTTGGAGGGTGCACCCGCACAACATGGGCGACGCGAAATGTCTGGACCAGTTGGGCCCAAAATGGGTCTGCAGATATTTTAGCCCAACACAAAAATATTTTTTTCTCTTAGCAAATATACAAAATCTGATTTAAATGGACATATATCCTGATTTTATTTGATTTCAATCAATTTGATTTGATTTTAATCAAATTGATTTAATTGCTCCTAATGCAAATTTTGTATCCTTATTCATGGATATTTCCAAAATTCCTCCATATTGAATGCCTATAAAAGGCTAAGATTTCTTCAGAATTTTTGGACAATCACACTCTCTCACACCGAGTTTATTTTCCTCTCCAAAATTCTTCTCTTCTCCTCTCCATATTTTCTAACTTTTCCGTGATAGAAAAAGGCAACGTTTGTTCGTTGATCACTACAGAGGTGCTACTGCTTCGATCATCATGTTGTTGTATCCTGGGAGACAGTTGACCAATGTTTCTCCAAGTACCGTAGAAGTGGCCGAATCTGTCTTAAGGAAACTATGTAAAACAAGCCCCAACATCTAGTAAAACTCGATTCTTCTTTTTGATTTCTGGTTTTCGTTATGTTATTTATTGGTTTTTCATATATGATCATTTAAATATAAATTATTCAATTTATATTTTATTTTATATATAAATATTTGTTTATTTATATTTATATATTTATTCGCTAACGTGTTTTGTCCAACATTGAGCATTTACACAGTTTATGCATACAACAATCATCTTTCGATATCGACATGATATGCACCATAGGTCTTTCGTCAATTAACCATTACCTCTTCTTAGATTAAAAAATTAATTCATTAACCTACAAATGTTGGTCATACATTTACAACTATAATCATGAATTAAATCTAAATTAATGAAATAATCATTTGCACAACACATTCAAAATACAAAAACCAAATAACTCAAATCATGATTCATATTTATTTTGAATAAACAAAATTAAGTCATCTCATATTAAATTGAAAACATAAAGATGAGATGCAAACTTGTCTTTCGACACAAAAAACAATAATTAACAATAAAGAGAAAGGGAAGAAAGAGTAGCCGATGGGGGTTACCACGACCAATTCAAAATAAGGAGAGAAAACAGTTGAACTGCAAGGGGTTATCTGAGACTACTCCTTGCGGCTTCCCATGGTGACTTTATTTCTCTTCTTTATGCTAAAGCATCTAAATGCTCTCAAGTCATACTTCCTAGTTGCTCTCATTTTCCACAAGTGTATGTTTTATTTTGTGGCAAGTGTTTAGCAAGCCATGAGAAAGGCAAGAACACTCAAAGGAATTTTCTCTGAAGACTGATGTGTGTTGATGAATGAGATGAAGCATCCTTTTATAGCCTTCTAGCCTCCAAAGTCCCTTGCTATTTTTAGCAAAGGAATCCTTGATTTTTACCCCCCTTTGGTGTCATCCCTTGGTATGTGGATGGTGGGTGAGATGTACTTGATTGTAGCAAAGGATTTGCTTGATTCTCTCCCCTCTTGATGTTATCCTTTGATATGAGGAGGAATGAGTGTTAGCTTATCTTCCTTTATGTATGGTCGACCATTGAGTGCTAGAGAGGTAATGGTTTTTTACTACTATTTTTAACCGTAGGTGGACAGTTGAAGCTTGGTTCAAAGGGAATAAGGTGCTGATTTTTATTTGGTTAAGATTGGGGTTAATTCTACTATATTTGGAAGATGAATGTTCAGTTATGGGCTTCTAATCTTAGCAGTGGATGTTGCCAGTCTTATTTCATGGTAAAGTGGGTAAGTGACTCGTTTTGAGCCTCTAATTTAGACAATATTGGGCCTCCATATAATTAAATCTGAATTAACGTCATTTTGAAGCCCATGAGACTGCATTGTGAATCTTTTATTCTATTCTTGTCTAAGACCCAAATACAACCAAAATTTTGTCATCCTTTCGCTTAGCCCAATTATTCCAAAAAAAACAAACAAAATAACATGTATTTAGCATAAAATTCACAACTTAACACATTCTCATGGAAATAATAAAATATCATGAAATTAAGTGAAAACCATAGAAAGTGTTATTTATTTACTCGAAATTAGTATAAAATGTACATAAAAGAGTGCTAAAATATCTATATATTTTAGAGTTTACACACCCTCAAACTTAAATCATTACTTGTCCCGAGTAATGCTAAAAACATGTTATAATCTGTAGAATTTAATTCATCCAAATAGTCATGTAAAGGTAAAAGAAGTTATGCTCTCAAATTAATTCTACAAGTTTGTAGTTTGTATTCAGTATATCACCCAGTGTTTCTTCGCGTATCTAGATGCTAACAAATCAAGATTTGAACAGTTAATTTTATAAGTAGAATAAGTTCAATTCCATAGAAGACTTTAACTTCCCTAATTTAACTCATCATCATTTCTTAGATTTAAGACATGTCTTCATATGTTAGTTCAATACTTTCCTTTCCACTAATGTATTCAGCTTCTACTAATTAATGACATTCTACGAGGCTCTTCAGGTGTCCTTTTTATTGACACGATACCTCCACGAGGATGCTAGATGACTTAAACGTGTCCGACTAACCACTACAACTACCTTTGGAGCAACACAAAACACGGGTAACGGACTGATTAGTGGGAGAGTTTGCTAATTAGGGATCTCACCAAAATAAGGAACTCGCCAACCGCAAAATAAGATTCTGCAAACTCGGTGAAGCTTAGCAAAATGCTTCACCAGAAAGTTTGCCAATGTTAACTCGTCTAAGTCTCGCAACTTAGGTGGTTTCGCCAGAGCAATCTCCCAACAATACTAGCTGGCCAAAAGAACATGTGACAATGAGTGCATTCCCTCCAAACACAACCAAGAGCATAAATATGCTATGTTGTAAGGCATCATAACATATCTCCACACACACATATACCTATACAAGTACCCATCTAATCCCTGTGGCATGCCAATTGTATCCTAACTAATCTACCAATCTCATAAGGACATTTATTTTATAATCAATTAAAAGATTCACAATTCACATAATTGGTCTCATATAACACATATACCTCCTTGATGCATAATGGCACCCAAATATCACATATACATATTCATATTGTCACCTAAATGACCCGTATTGCCATACAATGCCCCATATTATTATGTGAGTGATTAGAAAATTATCCCGTTTCACATATAACACAAGTTATTATTATTTCTTAATTTACTTATTCATTTTATCATTAGGCGACCATGTCACCGTGACACTTTCCGGGTAATTTATGTCATGTATTTCCAAATTACCGACAGATCATTTTACATATATGTGCTTGTTAATTAATTCATTAATTCATGATTTTCATAGCATTTGAGTTCTCATTTTCACAATTCTTACTTATCACATTGGACAAAAACTTCTCTTAGCCATATCTTAATCTTATATTTTCACCATTTTGCTTTATTAAACATACTAACACGTGCGTTCATTCCAACCATCAAACTTATGCCATGACATTTATTTTCTCAAAACATAATACCAATCTTATTTTTATACAAATTAAACTAAGGTTATTAGTGTTACCATTTCTCTTTCCCATTTATCACAACACATTAAATCATATTTTCACATATTTTAACACATAATTTATTTAATCATTTATTTCACTAATTATCATATTTCATAATCACATCATTAATGGGAAAGATAACAAATCCAATGGTACTTATCTCTTGGATATACTTATTCTCAAAACTAAGTTTTCTACACCTTAGCTCCTCCCTCATACAAGCTTGGGGGTTCAATTTCCATCATTCCTCCTTTTCTCATAAATCCAAAATATAACAAAAGTATTCGTATTCAAGCTCTCATAGCTTTCTAATAGCATCAATCACAGATATCAAAGAAAGGAATGATGGAAACATCGTTTCTTACTTCATTTGAAATTTTCTCTCTCTAGTTTCAATTTTTTTTCATTAAACACACATAAATCCTAAATTAAAAATGGAGAGATTTATGTGGGAAATGAGTTTAGGAGGTGATTTCCTAAGTGGTTTTAGTGAAATCTTAATATGGAAGGTTGAAATGTATGATTGATTTGAAGAAAAAGACAAGGAAATGAAGAAAAGAAGTCCCCCCATGGAAAAAGATGGAGAGAGTCCGCTAGTAGGGGCTGACCGGGGGGTGCATTTCATCTTCTTCTTTTTCTAAAGAAAAAATATCCAAGCCAAAAGTCAAAGGTTCAAGTGAAACTATGTAAAATGTATAGTCCAAGTTTAATCTCCACGAAATATTCTCATGCAAAGACTCATATTCAATATCAATCATATAATATTTCCCCAAAAAAATAATTCTAGCAAAATGAGCAAAATACCTTTATATGTAAAATTTGCACTCCAATCCTTTTCTTTAATTTTATTCTCTCATCCATTCTATTTATATTTTATTTTCTAATTGCTATCAATTTCATTCAATCATCAAAAGTCCTATTTAAATCTTCAAATTCTGCTTCCACCCATGCCAATGTGAATAATATCCTCTTCCAAAATAGAAACACTACCTCATGAGACCATCCCTGTAGCATTTACAATAAAAATCTTAATTGAATTAGTGTAACGGGTTAATTGCATTTCAATTATGTCAATAAAACAAAATATTATCATTTTCTAAAATAAATTATATGATTTTGAGGATTTTTTTATTATTTTATATTTTTATATAAAAGTATACATATATAATAAAATTTAAACTCATACCTTTTTAATTTTCATATTTATACTTACCATTCAACTAAAAATTTATTTATATTTTTATCAATTTAAAAGTTGATTTTTCATTCACGTAGTAGATTTACCATAATAATAATAATATAATAATAATCAGTGAAAAGAGCGAGCCAACAACACTGAGTCCGAGGTCCACCAACATCAACACAAACAAACAAAACAACCCTTCATCTCGCATGTGCCCGAACCGACAACAGTCTTCCCACGTGTAACTTTCTTTGTTTTTTCTCAAGCTTCAACCCCTACGTTTTTTATACAATAAAATCTCTCCTGTTAATATATCTTTTTAGTTTTCATCTTTGCTCTTCTTTTTGGTGAATTAAAAATAAATGGTGAAAATAGAAAGGTTGATACTTGTACTTTTTATGTGTTCTTTTATTTCTTTATAGATCTTTGAGTCTCACTTCCCACACCTCCCCGTTCTTATTCTTACTAGTTTCGTATTTTTTTTCTTCAAGTTATATAAACATAAAAATTTTCCATTTCTGCACCTTGAAGAAAGAAAGTTGGTTCTTTTTCTTGCATTCTTACAAAGGTACATCTCTTTTTCTTTTTCCTTTTAACTGACTGCTTTGATTTCAAATGTTTGTCTTTGTAGGTTTGGTTTGAGTTGTTGTTCTAACTTTGACACTATGTTTTTTCACTCTTTTAAGTCATGTAAAATTTCAATAATGCATGACAGTGATATATGGTTCATATTTTATTTCTTTTGCTTGTAGCTAACTCCTTTTTTTTCTTGTGTTTGGGATAACGGGTTTTCTTGCTTTAGATCTGTTCCTGTTTCTTCTTGTATAAAACGCAGTTTTGGTTGTTTTGCTGTATATTCTGATAAATGTTTCAGTTTTAATGCTGTTTGGTAACCGGGAAAATTGTTTAAAGAGCCTTCAAGTTCGCTTCTTTGATTGTTAACTGCATTGAATGCTTCTTTACTGATGATTATTGACAAGTACGTATGAACTGTTTCGCTATTATTATACGAAGTTTTCTTCCCTTTAGCTCGGCTACCAAATGGAGCTTATAAGTTGTAAATTTGTTTATTATTATCGAAATTCTAATTTTTCTGATAACCATAGCTGCTGCTTGCACAACTGTTGAGTGTTGTTTAGAAGCAAGATGCAGAAGCCGCCGCCACAATCAGTAGACTTTGCCCTAAAGCAGACCTCACCCAACATCGGGGCCGGGGCAGTCACCGGTGATAAGCTTTCGTGCACCTATGACCTTGTGGAGCAAATGCAATACCTGTACGTTCGAGTTGTGAAGGCTAAGGATTTACCTGGAAAAGATGTCACTGGCAGCTGTGATCCTTATGTGGAGGTTAAACTTGGGAACTACAAGGGAGTAACTAAGCATTTCGAGAAGAAGAGCAATCCTGAATGGAACCAAGTATTTGGATTCTCAAAAGAAAGAATTCAAGCTTCTATTTTGGAAGTGTTTGTGAAGGACAAGGATGTTGTTGTAGATGATTTAATCGGCAGGGTTGTGTTCGATGTCAATGAAATTCCGAAGAGGGTTCCTCCGGACAGCCCATTGGCGCCACAGTGGTATAGATTGGAAGATCGAAAGGGTAATAAAGCAAAGGGAGAGCTCATGCTGGCTGTTTGGATGGGAACTCAAGCAGATGAGGCATTTCCGGATGCGTGGCATTCAGATGCTGCATCAGTTGGCCCAGATGGTGTTACAAACATTCGATCAAAAGTGTATCTTTCCCCCAAGCTTTGGTATGTGAGGGTGAATGTCATTGAAGCTCAAGACTTGGTACCTAGTGATAAAGGCAGGTTCCCTGAAGTATTTGTGAAAGCTGTTCTCGGAAATCAGGCTTTGAGAACTAGAATATCTCCGAGTAAGACCATCAATCCAATGTGGAATGAGGACTTGATTTTTGTAGTTGCTGAACCTTTCGAGGAGCCATTGTTTCTATCAGTGGAAGATAGGGTGGGATCGAACAAGGATGAAACCTTGGGGAAGTGTGTGATTCCATTACAGGTGGTTCAAAGAAGGTTAGACCATAAACCTGTAAATAGTCGGTGGCACAATCTCGAGAAACATGTGATTGTTGATGGAGAGAAAAAAGAAATGAAATTCGCCAGCCGGATTCACTTAAGGATCTGTTTAGAAGGAGGGTATCATGTTTTGGATGAATCTACACACTGCAGCAGTGATCTTAGGCCGACTGCAAAACAGCTATGGAGACCAAACATTGGAATTCTTGAACTGGGTATTCTAAGTGCCCACGGCCTGATGCCAATGAAAACAAAAGATGGACGAGGAACCACAGATGCTTATTGTGTGGCCAAGTATGGGCAGAAATGGATCCGGACAAGGACAATCGTTGACAATTTCATGCCAAGGTGGAATGAGCAGTACACTTGGGAGGTTTTCGATCCTTGTACTGTCATCACTATAGGGGTTTTTGATAATGGTCATATACACGGGGGAGCTGGAGGGGCAAAGGATGCAAGAATTGGGAAGGTAAGGATTCGGTTATCGACACTCGAAGCCGACAGGGTCTATACGCATTCATATCCTCTACTGGTGCTACATTCTTCAGGGGTTAAAAAAACTGGTGAAGTTCAATTGGCTGTGAGGTTCACCTGCTCAACTTTGATTAACATGCTGCGTATGTATTCGCATCCACTGTTGCCTAAGATGCACTACATCCACCCATTGTCTGTGATTCAGCTCGATAGCTTGAGGCACCAAGCTATGCAGATTGTCTCGGTGAGACTGAGCCGGGCTGAGCCACCATTGAGGAAGGAAGTTGTGGAGTACATGCTGGATGTTGATTCACATATGTGGAGCATGAGGAGAAGTAAAGCAAACTTTTTCCGAATTATGGGAGTTCTAAGTGGGTTGATTGCAGTTGGAAAATGGTTTGATCAACTCTGCAATTGGAGAAACCCTATTACAACCATTTTGATTCATATCCTTTTCATTATATTGGTTCTTTATCCTGAGCTAATACTTCCCACGGTTTTTCTCTACCTTTTCCTAATCGGAATCTGGAACTACCGCTGGCGGCCACTGCACCCTCCTCACATGGATACGCGTCTGTCTCATGCCGATGCAGCCCATCCAGATGAACTAGATGAAGAGTTTGATACCTTCCCCACTTCCCGCCCATCTGATATCGTCAGGATGAGATATGATCGTCTCAGAAGTATAGGAGGGAGAGTTCAGACTGTGATTGGTGATCTGGCAACACAAGGGGAAAGGTTACAGTCTCTGCTAAGCTGGAGGGACCCGAGAGCAACCACCTTATTCGTGACATTCTGTTTGATCGCCGCCATAGTTCTTTATGTTACACCATTCCAAGTTGTGGCTCTTCTCATAGGACTTTATGCCTTAAGGCATCCTAGGTTCCGCCACAAACTTCCGTCAGTACCTCTTAACTTCTTTAGACGGTTGCCTGCGAGATCGGACAGCATGTTATGAGCATATCATTCAATGTCTAATTATGCAAAATAGCAAAGCAGGGTTCTTTAGTTGGTGGCAAATGCAGGGTCCTGTTACATGATAATATGTAATTTGTGTCTGCCTTTGTTTAATAATAAATAAAAAAACCTAAGCTTCATTGTATTATTCTGCATAAGCCATCGTTCCAAGCTAAGTATACGTTAAAAGTTCAAGAGACCATTTTTGTTTTAGTTTAGCCTTTAGTATTTGAATCAAAAAGCATGGGAAATGAATAGGTGAATGTACGAACTAATCAAAACATTTTATTATTAAGAGTAAGTTACACTCAAGGTCACTAAATTATTAATAAATTTATGTTTTAATCACTCAATTTAAAAAAATTATAAAATATCCACTAAACTATTCAAAAATTTTCATTTAAGTTATTAGACTATTCAAAAATCTCTATTCAAGTCATTGAGATGTTAATTTTAAAAAATTAATAATAATTAACAAGCTTTAAGTGATGAATCAATATATTGACCTAGTAACTTAAATAAAAACTTTCAAATAATTCAACCAAAACATAAACTTACTAATAATTTAATAACATTAGTGCAACTTATCTCCATTATTAAATGAATAAATTTTAACAAAATTAACACTTACTATTTAAGAAAAATCATTTATTAACAAAATCAATATTTTAAAAGATTTTTATAATTCTACAAATAAAATATTATTCAAAGGAAAGACCCATTTTCATGTTAATTTTTAACCATAAATGTTTCATATAATTCGACCATAATTGAGCATTTTAAATACTAAAGAGATTAAATTAATATAGACCGATATTTATTTGATAAAAGCCCATGTCATCTCTTCTCGGAAAAAAACAAACATGATAAGGCAAGTGGTAATGCCAATCAGATCATTTTTTTTTTCTTGGCCAGAAGCAGCAGCAGCCTCATCGTTACTTTCATTCTACATTTTTAACTTATATTCAAAACAGTCAAACGACTGGCGACCATGCTTTACTCTCCTAGTGCTGGATTTGATTTCCATTTTATGGACATATAGTTAATTACAACATCTAATTAAATTAACATACACCAAAACAAAAACAAAAAAACTAGTTAGATAAATCATAAAAGGATGCCTCCCTGCCTGCTGAAACCAAACAATGAGCGATGATGGTACGATTCTCAGCTAACCAGCATGTGATCAAACCCTGCACCAGCCTGAAGTGTTGGCACCCGACTCACCCCAACATTGTGAAGCAACTGTTGCAGCCACCTCCTAGTGGTTTGATCCTCCTATAACCATCATCAAACATGATAAATAATAATATTAATAAAGATGCACTGCACTGTCAAAAGTGAATGGATTTAAATAACCTCATGAAAGCCAACAACCAGCAGTTATCAATGACCACAACTCAATCAAACCTATAGCACCAACAAGAATCTGCTCTCCAAACTCAGCAGATATGTCAAGGATGGATCAACTTAAGTGCATAAAATACTAGAGATCAATAACTTCCGTAGGTAGTAGTATTTTTCTTCAGTATTATTATTAATACCATTTGACGCACCAAAAAACAAATTTCCATTTAACTGAACTATGTTTAAACAAATATTCTAGTATCAAAGACAATTAAAGTCAATTTAATGCCTACAAGCATTTAAATTCCACAGTTCCCTAAACTCACTTCTATATGTGTACAACTAAATTAGTTTTATGCACGTGAATAACATTTTATGTGGTTAATATTTTAACAAGCCACCCTCATATATGTCTAATTTTGAGTAGATTAAAAATGTAACAAATTGATCAATACACAACTTTCAACTATCATGAAAAATAGAATGAAATTTAAAAAGCATGGGTTTGACAATAGCAATTTTAAAAAAAAATATGAATTAAACATGCAGTACTTACACGAAGGCAAGTACTAAAAGTGGCATCGCGTAACATATCAGGAAGGCAACTTCTTAATGCATCACAAGCTCTGTATTACAAAGGCAGGCAAAAGAAATTGTAAATTTAAGCATATGCCTCAAGAAAGAGGGTGAGCTTAAAGCCAAAATTTGACAAATGACAGCATGATCAACTTGACTAACAAACCTTGGGTTGTCTGACAATCTAAGATAACATCGAATAATATGTTTTAAAAGTCGTGAAGAGGGTTGCTCAGCAATTGCAGCAACCATATTTCTCAGAACTCGACCAACTGCAAAAAATCGCTCTGCAGTAGTGCAAATATAGTCCAACCCAACATCATCTAGTAGAATCTTCTGAACTATAAAAGTGGCAACCTGCTACCAAATAATCATTTGTCACATTTCATGGAAGCAAGAACCTTACATATAAGTGTTAGTATTTTGGTACACTGGCAATGTAATTTTTTAACTCAACAAGCAGAGTTAAAAGATTGCCATGTGTCCCATTTCTTTTATATGCATATATATATATTTAATATTTAACTATACCTATAGGACACTTGCCATTGCCCAAACCTTGTTTGTGAGTTTAAAATTTGCACCAGCAATGTGCCAATATTTTCCCTATATATAATCCAATGAATTATATCAACTCCAGCAATGAGGTACAACAGTTGTCAACTGTATATCAATTTCAGATTTCATGGTTCACCAAGAGCTGCTGCCTTGTAAGCAGCTCAAGTGAACAGAGATGCCAGCAAAAAGGGTAAATTGTCTGAGAAGGGGTTGGGGAGTATCTCATTACCACATTTATTAGCCAGTATATTACTAGTTCTTTGAAGAGAGAACATTCAAAGCCCTTTATGAACTAGTCGTGCAAGATAAAACTCAACAACCATTTAAGAAGCAAAAGATACAAACTCTCACTGTCCCGAATTCTTAATGTGAAGATAGTTGGCAGGTACAGCAAAATTTGTTCTTAGCCAACTTAACAGAGGACTTGGAGAAAGAAGGGGGCATAAGCTAGAAATAGAAAAAGCCAAAAATATAGATTCAAATTACTCTGAGCTATATAATATGGGCAAAGTTGAAACTTTGCATCTGCGTACTATGGTGTGCATATATGGGCCCTTGTCCAGACTAAGTCCAAGAAAAAATTAAAAATAGGGCTTAGGAGTGCTAGTGGAGCCTAAATTTTGATACACAAACCCAACCATTTTAAAATAAAACTTATATTAGAAACAGATATGTCACTATAAAAAAGTTTTAATATATCATATATAAACACATCAAATATGCATTTACATGATAATGTTTTTTTTTCCATTTTATGGTATTTGTCTACCAGAAAAAAATAAGGAAAATGGTGCGCACACACGAAATATGGACTGCAATTGCAAGCCTGGGCAGGCTGCCCATCCATGTATACCTCCAGGCATGCATGTCAGCTATCAAACAATTCCACCAAATTGCACCACTTGAATAACAAACATAATTTAAGATGGAATGCATAGGGAAACAGAAAAAGTTGCTAATTCAGCATAATTGAAAAAGAGAAGTTAAGAATTAACAAACTCAACTGTTTTCGATAGTTCACTACCCATCTCCATTGTTCGGAGGCATAGTGGGATTATCTCTGTTGAAAGAAGAAAGCTAATAACTTCTGTATCATCAACCTATAAAAGAAAGTAAACTAAGTTATAGATTTAGAAGCATTATGCAGACAACATTTATGAAAAATAACAAAGATATAAATGCTAGCTTGGATCAAAATTGACTACTTGACTGCTGTAACTTTTCTAAATTAAGTGTTGCAAGCAGATATCAGTACATGTAATAAGCAAAAGGTACCTAATATTATACAAAACCAAACACAGAGCATCTATTGCATGCTCCCAAGTTCTGAGGGACTATAATAGGGGAAACAAAAGAAAAGTTGTAATCTATTTTCCTCCCGCTCCCCCCCCCCCTTTTTTTTTCCTTTTTCTAGAGCATCTATTGCATGCTCTCAAATTAGAGGGGGACTATAACAGGAAAAGCAAAAGCAAGATAAGTAATTTATTTTCCGTTTTTATCTTCTTCTCTGATACATCATCATTTTATGTTTACTAGTTGGATGACATTACTAACTACCAACAAAATAAAGGGGAACATTCCTGTGATGTCTGAACTCAAAGCAGCGCATAACAATGGTGCAATTCTCTAATTCCAGATTTCCAGTAGTTCAGAGAATTAGATCCTAATAAACAAGAAATGCATAATTCCTAAAGATAGAAGAAAGTTTACGTAAGACATATTCGGCAACCAAATAACAAAAAGGTTTCTACGATAGCTATGGATGCTTTTCGTATAGAAAAATTAGTGCAAGTCAAATTGACAGTAAGTCCCAAAATGCTGCAATCCAAGTTAATAATCATCTGTTGCAGATCATGCAAAGTTCCTTGGTCCTATTTATAGCAGTTTCTATAAGTTTTCATAGTAGATCATATATAAGGCTACTTCCATTCTCCCCATAATTCGCTTTGATTTTAGAATTCATTCACATCTTCCTGGATCATGCATAATGTACAATAGCATTATGATCCAAGAAGATCGCATTGCTGGCAACTCAATCAACTTAAATCAAAGAAAGAATTACCTTCACCAAGGCACCGATGACACCTAAGCTAGTAAGCCTCAAGTACTCAAAAGGCCTCGATTTACTTGTTGTATTAAGGAAAGGATACAAATACAGGGGTATATGAGCTGCAAATGAAAAATAATTAGAGCCACCAGTTAGAACACACACAATTTTATGTTGGAGACAAAAAGACTGTCATTCTTTACTATAGAAGAAGCAAGTAATATCAAGAATGTATAAGCATTTAAAATTTGGCCGCACACAGCCTAAAGGGCATAGAGTGGGCAGAGGAAAGGACTTCTAGTTCAAAGTTACTTAGAAGAGACAATGACATGAATGTCCAACATAAACTCAAGCTTTCTGCCTTATAACCTCAAAAGTAAGAACAATTAAGAAACCAACTTACACCCTCAATCAATATTCTTCTCTTTTAACGAACTCAAAGGCTAAGAAAATGCATTAGGTTGTAATTCATGAACATTCAAGTAATAATCCTCCATTTAATATTAATTTTCATAAATGTCCATTTAACCTTGCTTGTGGAGTTTAAAGTTCCACTACCAATACACAGGATAATTTTCCTTAAAAGAAATCCTATAGTGAAAATAATATTTCAAGTATCACTTAAAATATCTAATTCCCAATTTTAGCATTGGTAAATCAAATATGA
Source organism: Gossypium hirsutum (assembly GCF_007990345.1). Taxonomy (NCBI): domain Eukaryota; kingdom Viridiplantae; phylum Streptophyta; class Magnoliopsida; order Malvales; family Malvaceae; genus Gossypium; species Gossypium hirsutum. Next base: position 29,684,049 of record NC_053442.1, read on the forward strand.
ATGACTTGTATTAGGTGCTTAGACGCAATTGCATTATGACACTTGTCGAATATTTGTTGCTCGTAGCTCAAGGTCTCCAACACCAATAGATAATCGCCGGCCGAGAAAGAGGCGGCCTTGGTGTGACCATTGCTTTAAACCCAGCCATACAAGGGAGACATGTTGGAAGCTCAATACAAAACCGGCGGATTGGAAGCCAAATTGATCAGCCCAAGATAGCCATACAAACTCAGCCAATGTCACGGGGGAACAATAGTGCACAAATGAATCGAACTCCTTCACCAAGGAACAGCTAGATATGCTAAAATTGTTGTTGAACAACACTCTGACACAGAACTCTACCGCTGCACCGGCCACAAGTTTATATGCTAAGTCAGGTAAATTACAATCAAAACAATGGATTATTGACTCAGAAGCATCGGATCATATGACAAGAGATGGGACACTTTTCTTTGACTATCAATCATGTCACTCTCATCTCACAGTGAAGATTGTTGATGGCACTTTATCTAAAGTGACCGGGATCGAATCAATTCAAAAATCACTTGGAATCAATCTCAAATCTATGTTTTATGTTCCGAATCTTGATTGTAATCTGATTTTCATCAGCAAATTGACTCGTGATAACCATTGTTTAACAACATTCTTTCCAAATGTGCGTGGTTTTTGGATATTGAGTTCAAAGAGAAAGAGTGGCACTGCTGAGATGTGTAATAGATTATACCTCCTTAAGCCACCTGAATCTAGACAAGCCCTAGTAGCTGCTACAAGCTATCTGCTTCTGTTTCAAATCAGTTTAATGCTAGTTCTGGTGTCAATAAGGATAGTGAGATCATGATGTGGCACTATCGGCTAGGACATCCTAATTTCTTGTACCTTGGAAAGTTATTTACCCATTTGTTCGTCAATAAAAATCCAAAATTTTTCAACTGTGAAATCTCTCAACTTGTAAAACATACTAGATCTATCTATCCAGGGATTTCTTACCAACCATCAAAACCGTTTTCCCTTGTTCATAGTGACATTTGGAAACCTTCACGAATCAAAAACATTAATGAGCATAGTGATTTTTTATTTTTGTTGATGACCATACAAGACTTGGGTATTTCTTATGAAAGAAAAATTTGTGGTTTGGGTATTTCTTATGAAAGAAAAATTTGTGGTTGAAAGAATATTTCAAGTCTTCAAGAAAATTTTGTGGTTGAAAGAAAAATGGGGTTACAGAAAGAGAAAATATATATTTGTTGGAAGTGGCCCGCTCCATTACGTTTTCCACTAACGTACCAAAATACCTATGGGGGGAAGCTATCCTTACTTTGGCATATCTTATCAATAGGTTACCATCTCAAGTCCTTCAATTTCAAACTCCTCGTCAAGTCCCTATTAATCTCTTTCCACATGCCCAGTTCCTATCATCCAACCTGCCTCCAAAAGTATTTGGATGCTCAGCCTTTGTCCATGTCTATTCACACAATAAAAGCAAACTTGATCTATGATCCACAAAGTGTATCTTCATTGGTTACTCCACAAACAAAAAAAAAGGTATAAATGCTTTTGTCCCACTACTCAGGGAGTTTTTGAAACCATAGATGCTACATTTTTTGAAAACAGTTTTTTTTCCAAGACTGAAATTTAAGGGAGATCACAGCAAAATTTCAACCTTGGAGTTGGGATTCCTTGCTTGAACAAAAATCCTATTTGCTCCAAGTTATCAACCACGAAGCTTTGAACCTATTCCAAGTCAGCCTACGTTTGGACATCCCTCATTGAATCCAAGTTGTGAGTCGATTCCTTCTATACCTGATCTGTCAACTTCACCATTGTGTCCTAACAAACATGTGCCTCAATCAGCAACTAAGGAACTACAGGTTTATTCAAGAAAGGGGAGGCAAACTCAAGAGGTTGAAACCATGACACATCCCACACTTGTCCAAGATTCTGAAGCGGATCCAACAACTGTAGAAACTCACATAGGAGGGAAGAATGAGCAAGAGCAAGAGGAGAATCAAATAGAAGATTTATAATTACCCATTGCCCTAAGGAAAGGTACTTGTAACACCCGAAAATAGAGCCTAGATTTTAGGAGTATTTTAGGAATTTTGGCCTATATAAGCTCGAAATTTTGTAAGATTGGTACTCGATAATGTTTTCAACTATGACATCTTAACTGTTAAATCAATTTTAAAAGTGTTCTAGAAATCTCTAATTTTAGAGAAAGGGCCGATTCATAATAGAGTCAAAACAGTGAGCATTTATGTGACAATTTAACCAATTTATAAAATTAAACATATTTCTTTCCCATCATGTTTTGACGTCAGTTTCTTTTCCTCTTCATTGTGCTTGCTGCCCCTTGCTTTTCCTTGCTATTTCAATCAATTGTTGATTCTCAAATCACAATACCTTAATTTCCTATCATCCCTAAATCATTTACCATTATAAATCCCCACTAAAAAGACCCAAAACTCTATAGATTTCATTTCTCCAAATGTGGATTTTTCGAATTTACGTCAAAACTCATTCATTCTTTTAAAAAAATAATTATTCATGTATTCATTGTTTTTTAATGTTATTCAGGATTTTGAGTCAAAACTTAGTTTCAAAGCGTTTTTCAACTTATTTTAGCATAATTAGAAGGTTTTTAAACTTATCTTTTAAGTTTCGTTATAAATTTTTCATCTTTAAATGAATTTTGTGAAAATTGCCTAAAGGATATCAAAAAATGTCGATACTAATAATTGAGTAGATTTGTCTAGTTTGAAGGTTGCGAATTAAGCGTATATAAATAATTAGATGAACGAAACTGATTTTAAGCAAAAAAGTTAAGTATAGATTGAGATATTAGTATCTAAAGTTCGCTATGCTAATAGTTTAAGTTACACGGGAACTCAGCTTAAAGCTTGTGTGTGAGTTCTATTGAGTAAATTCTTAATTATTATGTGATTGTGGTTATTGTATGATTTATGTGTGTAAAGCTTCGAATTCGTTAGAGCTTGCTACGAGCTAAGGAAGCGTTAGTTGAGTTTTAAACTTTTTGACAAAAGCATAAGTGGTGAGTGTATGGAATTGCTACTCATAAACACGAGTCATGTGTTATTTTGGAATTTAGATGTAGCCTAAACCCTTACTCTAAATTCCGAGCGTAAATTTCCTTGAATCCATAATTATTTTGTGATTTTGTGGTTATGTATTATGCATGAAAGGTGATATGTGGATATAGTGACTATTGTATGAAGTACATTTATATACATGCAATTTATATGCTAAATGACTAAGATAATGTTTTGCAAAATATGTTATTGGCAGTGATAGTGCATGAATAATCAGTAAGTAATTTGTTATTTTCGGATATTTTGGCCTTGTGATTTTGGAATTATTAGATATAATTGGCATGCCATAAGATTGTGAGTAGTCACTTATATGTATAGTGATTTTAGGCGTTAAGGCCCTGGGACATATTTGGAGGAATAAGAGAATGTGAACTAAGCTCCATTCAACGGGACATGTGAGGGGAAATAAGGAGAGTGTTAACTTTATGCTTTACTTTTTGGAACATATTTGACTCTATGAGTCTATGTGGTGTAAAGGAAATCTGCGTATCCGATGTGTAATGATAAAGCTTACTATATGTTTCATAACTCAAGTGTCAATTTATCATATTTTATGTAATCATGTGAAATGTGTTCTATGCTTGAATGAGTATGTATGCATTGTGAGAATGAACTATTAGATGATGCATGACTCAATACTATATGATGTTAGACTTAAGATTAAGGTATTTGTAAGTAAATGATTTACTGTGTTGCATGATGTTATATTTGCGTTGTGAAAATTCTTTGCATTCACTGAGCTTGTTGAAGCTCACCCACTCATTTCAATATATGCAAATTAGTGACACCGCGATGACTGTTGTTTATCGTAGGTGCTCTATTATTTATACTCGTATTGGAGAAATAAGCAATGTGGTAGAACTATTTTGGTTATTGACTTTTAAACATTTTGATTTGGCTTATAAGATTTTCATGTTACTATTATGCTAGAATAATAGACATTGATGTTGGCATGACAATTCTTGTTTGGATGATTGACATTTTGGACTGTTAAATTTAACTGTTGAATGATTAAATAAATAAAGTATTTGATGCATGTTACCTAGGAACTATTTGAGATGAATTAGTTGCTCTTCTATACTGCATTTTTAGCTTCAAAAGTAAAGGTATCGATAGTTAGCTTTGAAAATCGATACCTCCGTGAATTAAAATGTATAGGAAAACAAAATAAGGATTTGGTATCGATAACTTATCTCGAGTATCGATACTCGGGACTAAAGTATCGATAATTTATAGCAAGTACTGATAATTTTCGATAATTGGGATTTTTGGTTGAAAACAGTAAGCTCATTTGGTATCTTTTTTTTTTTTGGTTGAAAATAGTATCGATACCTACAGACATTCTTTTGAATTTTTTCTAAATGGCCCTTATGCATGTTTCTAACTGTATGTACGACCAATTAACAAATAATTTGCATGTAATAATGATAGTTAACTGATTGGATGACTTAAAATCTATACGAACAATAAAATGGACGTTTTGTTTACAATGAGCTTTCTACTTGATGTATGTGACTTGAGATGATGGTGTGACATCCCGTATTCGAGCTTAACTCCCAGGCCGAGTATAGGGTGTTACAATACTCGGACGTGTACTCAACATCTAATTAAATATTTTCTTTCCCATGGAAATTTGTCCGGGACTTATCGAGCATTTCTCACAAAATTGGATTTAGTTTGAACTCCAGCTAATATTCAAGAAGCCCTTGGACATCTAGGTTGGAAACAAGCAGTTCAAGAAAAGATTAGTGCTTTGAAAAGAAATGACATATGGTTTATTACAAATCTTCCACCAAGGAAGAAAGCAATAAGTTGCAAATGAGTATTCACTATGAAGCATAAGGCAGATGGAAGCATTGAGAGGCTTAAGGTGCAGTTGGTAGCCAAGGGTTTCACCCAATCCTATGGAATTGATAATCAAGAGACATTTGCTCCTAATGCGAAACTTAATACTATCCGAATACTTCTATCCTTGGCTACAAACTTAGACTGGTCACTTCATCAATTGGATATCAAGAATGCATTTCTAAATGAGAATCTCGAAGGGGTCTACATAGAGATTCAATCTGGGATTCAGAAGAACTATGGCAACGGAAAGATGTAAACTATTGAAATCATTATATGGGCTGAAGCAATCTCCACGAGTATGGTTTGGTCGATTCTCAAAGTCAGTAAAAGGACACGGCTTTATCTAATGCCAAGTTGATCACACATTGTTTGTGAAGCATTCCTTGGTAAATAAGTTGGCTGTATTTATTCTCTACATGGATGATATCATTCTAACTGGAAATTATATGGAAGAGAAAGTGAGGATCAAACAGGCATTAGCTGAAGAATTTGAAGTCAAAAATCTTGGTCCTCTTCGATACTTTCTAGCAATGGAAGTGGCTCGATCAAGAAAATGTATATTTGTTTCACAACTCAAATACACCTTAGACTTACTAAAGGAAACCGGTATGCTTGGTTGTAGACCAGCAAACACTCCAATGGACTCCAAGAAAAAACTCGATCGTGAAAAATGAGTTCTAATAGATAAAGGGACATACCAATGTCTGGTAGGGAAACTTATCTATCTTTCCCATACTTGGCCAGACAATGGTTTTACAATGAGCACAGTAAGTCAGTTCATGAACAATCCAATAAAGGAACATATGGAGGCAGTATACCAAATTCTCAGGTATCTAAAGAGGACTCCTGGAAAGGAGTTACTATTTAGAAAGATTGACTACCGAGATATAATGTTGTACTCTAATGCTAACTGGGCAGGGAGTCAGATAGATAGCAAATCAACTACAGGTTATTGTTCCTTTGTATGGGGAAATCTTGTGACTTGGCAAAGTAAAAAACAGTTTGTTGTTTCCAAGAACAGTGTTGAATCAGAGCTAAGAGCACTTGCAATTAGAATTTGTGAAGGGATATGGATCAGGCAAATAATGGCAGAATTGGGTATGAAATTTGGAAAGACTATGAAGCTCAAACGTGATAACCAAACGATCATCAATATTGCAAAGGATCTAGTTCATCATGATCAAACCAAGCATGTTACGATTGATAGACACTTCATTGCAGAGAAGATAGAGAATTCTGAAGTACAAGTAATATACACTCCAACTCGAGAGCAGTGTGCAGATATCCTAATGAAGGCTCTTCAAGGACCTAACCTTTAGAGATTGTGTAGCAACCTGGGCATATACATCTACAACCCAACTTGTGGGGGAGTGTCGAATATTTAGTCCTCAAAGTTAGGAGTTAGTTTCCTATTTTGTAGATATTAGGAAATCAAGAAACTAATTAATTTTTATTCTGTTTTAGTATTACTATTTTATAGGAGGTAGTTTCCTTATTTATTTGTGTAGAGGTGTGTATATATACATCATGTACCTATTCTGATTTAATATAGAAGATTAATTAATTCAAAATCTTCACATTTAGAGGATAATCAATAATTCAAGACACAATGTCCTGATAGATGTCAAGAACCAATTAAAAAGAGAAGCAATGCACAGTGAAGCTAGAAACTATCCCCTTCATGCATTAAGCAACAAAGTACAAATCTCAAGACCAGACAAACTCATCACATGAGAACATACCATTTAGGAATAACATCCTTGTGTCTGGGTGAGAAGCTACACACTGTAAGAAAAGATTAAAATCATGATGCATTAGCAGAGCCTTTGAATAGACAAATACAATAATAAACAAATTGCACATAACTTTATCTTCTTCAACAACAATATGAGAAAAATTGCAAACCAAACTAAAAGATAAAAAGTAATATCAGGGTAATAAGTTACATTAGTGAAGTAAATATTCAAATAACAGAATAACTAGAAAAGGCAAAAAACATATCACCTGAAGTAGAGCAAGGGCATTACAAACTCGATTTGATTGAACAGGAGTTAGATTTGGAGGGGAGAGAACAGGGTAAATACAAACTATCTCCTGAAAGTAAACATGGTTTAGCATCAAGGAATTAAGACAGTAAATCTGAAACCAGAAGAATTTTACAATTTCCAATTGGCAACTCAATTAATAAAAGAATATGTAAGAGGCATCTAGCAAGTCTAAAATGATAATTAGACTGAAAACAAAAAGAACCCACTTGTTTTGAAAAAATAAATCCATGATTTAAAATGTTCAATCTAAAATAACATTTCCAATGTGCATGACAAGAATGTAAAATAAACCAAAATTTCAAATACCTTAGATATAACCTTATTTTGATGTAAAGATTGTTGACATTGACTAGCAGTTTTTTTTCCTCAATAAGTCATTTCTCATTAGCCAAAAAGTAATATACCTTAGCCTTTCTATATCCCTTATTAGTACAAATAATTCTTACCTCTTCCTATTCCCTTTCTAGTTAACTAGGTAATAAGAGAAGGAATATTACAAATTGAGCTATATGTCAAATAATATAGATTTGAATGAAATTGAACAAGGCAATAATTTGACATACTATGAACAACTAAGAAATGAATAAAGAACAGAATTGATAACTTTATGTTAATAAAGACGCTGTTGATCATTGTAAAATCTCTTTAAAAAAACCAAGTCAAATACAGAAACACTCCAGCAGTATACTGACATGACAGAAGTAATCATGCAGATTCACAATTGGTCTGGTAAATGAAGCATGTTACTGAGGAATTTTACCTAACTAACAACATAAGCCTACAATCATCTTTCACATTCTAATTTCGAAGAAAAAATATATCACTTATATTTCACATTAGCTTCAAATAATATGCCTATCCTCATTTTAGTTGACATTCATGTCCAAACTTACAGTACCAACTTGCACCATAAGAAACATAAAAAGATATCAACTTGGTGAAAGATATGCACCATAACTAAAGCATGGATATCAACACCAATAAATTAAAGAAAGATCAGCATCTAAACTGATAAGTTATCTATCAAGTCAATTGAAGACATTGAAAAAGAAATTACAAAAATTGCAGAAAAAATAATGGATGGGAGAGGAAAGAGTGAAGAAACTTCGAACTACCAATAGTTAATAGCATACCTGTAGCAGTGCAGCAATAGTACCAAAAGAATTCCACAACAACGGAGCCAAATCTTGAAATAGTTCCCTCTTCTAAAAATAAAAAACAAAAACAAGTTTATTAGGCATATCTCTATGAGTGCAGCTACATTACCAAATGAATTCCACAATAAAGGAGCCAAATCTTGAAATAATTCCTTGTTTATAGTACCAAGGGTATACACTGGTTTATAGTAGTAACAGACAAATCTTGAACATCTAAATTGCATAAACGCATACAGAGAGTGAACATATGAGATGTAGGTATTACCTAATCAGTGATGTGCACAAAACTTCTGGGGCTATTTAACTACCTTCTAAACCTTTATAAAATAACACTGAATCCAAATATTTTATTTTTTAAAGATGACAGCCCTAGATGATGAATTCAATTCAATCAACCGCCCAAATATCCCTATCACTCGCTTGATGAATAGTTAACTGTTGACAAATTCACTACTCTCAAGTTAGGGCATGTATTTCAACTTCAATATTCAGAATCATTATGAAGATAATGCATGCGAATGCAGCTAAATGAAAAGCAAATGATTCACAACAAAACCAAAGGCAGTGCATGAGAAAACTTATAATGCATCACAAGGACAGGAGAAAAAGAAAGAGATAAAGCAATTCCAATTCCAGGCCCTATCATTCCTTTGAGAAAAGATATGAGACAATTTGATACGAGTCACAAAAGCCCAAATTCTTGAAGGCGAGGCCCAATAAGAAGATTCCAAGCCCAATCAAGAAATCCACCCATACTTAGTTGAAAATCAGGCCAAATTGTCAAAGTGGCCCAAGTTGTAAAGTTTTATTTTTATTTATTTATTTATTTATTTTATTTAGTTTAAATTTTTATATTCAGTCCAAGAGTCCCAAATAAAAGACCCTTGGCCGAATTTCCATATTAAAATAATTAGGAGTTTTTTTTTTAGTTTTAGTTTTAGTGTTCTAATTAAATTAGGAAAACATTTGAAAGGCCTATTTATATGGCTTGGCCAGCCACCCTACATTACATTACAATTACATTGAAAATTTCAGATTTGATTTGAGTGAAAATTCTCTTTGAGTTCTTCAAGGATTTTCTCTTGAGTTTTCCTTAGAAGTTGTTTTAACAATCTTTTTGATTGTGGGAGCCATCTTCAACCTTCTTCTTGCCATTGATATTCTTTGGAGGGGAGATTAGAGCCGTTTGAAGGGAGTTGTGAGATCTTTCGAGATTTCAAGGCTTCTTAGGACTTATCTTTTAATTTCTTACTGTCAATTCTTTCTTTATTTCTACTTGTGCTGAATCATTATCTAATCTATTTTCTGTTCTTATTGTGTTTTCAGCCTTTTTCTATCTTAAGGAATTAGCCCAAAAATCCTCAATTTCTAGGGTTTTTCCATACTCTTTTTGGGTGAAATTAGATTGTCGAAATTTGGGGAAAACTATCTTGGTGTTCAATTGGGCAGAATCACAATCTCCTTGAGGGTTTCAAGAACCCTAACACTTATTTCTATTCTCAATTTGATTCTTTGCTGATTTGGGGATTTTATTTCAGATCTGAAAATTCAAAAATCTAATCTTTTAATTTTCTGTTTTGTTTCAGATCTAATTGTTTAGGGTTTTCGTAGGAGTTTCTCGTGACTTGGCAACTCGATCTTGGTCCGCGCGCAACCCCGTATCATTTGGTATCAGATTTTGGGCGTTTTGGGTGTTCTTGGTTGATTTCTAAACTGATCTCTATTTTTTAAATTACAAACAGTAGTTTTACCCAGAAAAATTTTCGAAAAAAATTCATTTGAGTGGGTAAATGTTTTCTGATTGATCTGAAATTTTACATACATATTTTTGGCACTGTTATTGAATATACAAAAATATTTCCCGCAAAAAAATAAGTCGAAAAAGTCAAAAAATTGAAAAAAGACGAAATCCAATAAAAAATTAAAAAAATATTCAGCGGGTTGAATTTGGTGCCCAAATTTTCCAGATCAAAAATTCAATATTTGAAGACATTCCAGATTTAATTTTGTGATTTTTTGAGATTGGGAACACCTCAAACGAAGTTGTCAAGTTACTCCGCAGTTTTTCGGGTTTTCTGTTTTCAACAATTTTTATTGATTCTTAGCTGTAGGTTTTCATTTGTTTGCTTTTTATTCTCCCTTTACAATATCTAACACCTTCTTGTTTTTTGTGTTAGTAGGATTTAAACGTGTGCCCAATTCTTCCTCGGTGCAACACGAATCAATTGGTGTCTCGTCAGTTTTTGGCATCCTAGTGCACATTAGGATTCTTTGGTAGATCGGTTCATCCACTCTCTAATTGGTTGATATAAACTTTGATAAAGAACTCACAAGATTGAATTCTACCTCATTGAGAATTTGATTTTTTCTTTTTGAGTGATTAACGGTGAGGTTTGATAACTTTTATTTTTGAGTGTTGAGTGTTTTGCAGGTTTTAAAAAAAATGTCTACAGGTGATAATAATAGTGACATATTTAAAAAATTCCAACAACAGTTGGATGAACAGGCTGCTGCTCTTCGAGCCTTGACTGCTACCATCAATGAAGTACGATTGAATCAAGAACCTCAATATCGATATCCAATCAAGGAAGATCGGGATAACCAGCCCCATAGGCGCGACCCTCGACGTGTCCCTAGAATGGATGATGATTTTCATGATCGTGAGCAACCTTCTTTGGCAAAACCAAAGAGTGAGCAGCAACGAGGACATCTCTTTCATACTCGCTGCCATGTACAAGGGAAGCTTTGTAGAGTTATTATTGATGGTGAAAGTTGCACGAACGTAGCCAGCACGACGATGGTGGAAAAGCTTTGCTTAACCACTACCAAGCATCCACAACCTTATCAACTACAAGAGCTTAGCAACGAAGGCCGATTTAAGGTCACTCAACAAGTGCGCATCGCCTTTTCTATCGGTAAGTATCAAGACGAAGTTGTGTGCGACGTAATGCCTATTCAAGCCTGCCATTTGTTGCTAGGAGAACCATGGCAACTGGATCGAAAAGTCACTCACGATGGTCGTACCAATAGGTATTCTGTCAAGCATCAAGGAAAGAAACTCACCTTAGTGCCGCTCACTCCGGAACAAGTCCATGAGGACCAAATCAAACTGAAAAATTCTGTTAAAACAAGTGAGGAAAAAGAAAAACAGAATGAAAAAGAGCAAAAAGAGATTGAGAGTGAAAAAGAAATTGAAGAAAGAAGAGAAAATGAATTAGAAAAAGAAACAAAAGAAAAAGACGTGGAAAGGGTAGTGAGGAATGTTTCCACTAACCAAGATATGAATTTTTCTTGTGTTGCTACTTTTCAGGTTCCCGAAAGATCGAAAGATAACTTTCAACTTCAATACCTCTCAAATGAAAGACGCTTTCATACGATCAACTTAGGCAAAGATGAAATCACACTACATGATCCCGAAGGTAAGCGAGGTAAGGAAATTTTAGAAACCGAGTCCAGTGCAGATTTGAAAATTATTGATAAAACTTTTGGTGACTTAGTTCTTAAAAGATCCCTCATTTTGATCCGATTAATTGTTACTCTTCGATTGTGGTTGATAAAGTCATTACGAAAAGAAGTGTGATTTGTTATTCTCTTGATTTACCTTGTGTAAAATCCTCGAATTTGTCCAAATCTGTTTTGGAGAATAAGGTAACGAAATTTTCCAAATTTGTTTTCAATTTATATTCGTGCCTTAAACAGTTTATGTGGTTGTACATGAAGTTTGAGTTCCATTTGACAAAGGTTAACTCAACAACGGAGATTCGACTACACTATGCCCCCGATGAGCGAAGGTTTGTTTTAAATGAAAAAGGTAAAATCGACCCTTATTCTTCTGCTTATCGAGGTAAGATGCTTGAAACCTTTGAAACACTTTTGTACTCCTCGAATAGTGATAAAGATCGTGTTGATGAACACTTAGATCGAAACGTGCTTGACTGTCCTATTTTATTTATTGATGATCTATCTGTTTTGATGGTTGATAAAAAGATTCTTGTTTTTGATAATGCATGTGTGAGTGAATCTATAGACCGTCGATTAATGCATGGTATGATTATGCAACTCTGTGAACCATGTGAATCTTTTCAAATACCTACTTGTGACGATTATGTTTACCATTTGATTTATTACTCGCAATTTATTCATGGTTTGTGGGAACAATGTGAGACGACTGAATGCCTTAAAACATGTCCATCTTTATTTCAAATATTTGACGAGGCAGTGGTGAGTAAATTAGATTGTTTGCATGGTAATCTGAATCTGTCCATTCACTTGCGTTATACCTGTTCTATTATGCTTATAATTGGACTACAAGCTTGTTTGTGTTGCTATTTACTATTTCATGGCTATTCTTTTCAGTGGACTCAATTGCCATTACTCCCGTTCGATAGAGGAAAGTCGAGTTCATTTGATTTTTCAGATTCGAGGACGAATCTTTTTGAGGAAGGGGGGAATGATACGAGTCACAAAAGCCCAAATTCTTGAAGGCGAGGCCCAATAAGAAGATTCCAAGCCCAATCAAGAAATCCACCCATACTTAGTTGAAAATCAGGCCAAATTGTCAAAGTGGCCCAAGTTGTAAAGTTTTATTTTTATTTATTTATTTATTTATTTTATTTAGTTTAAATTTTTATATTCAGTCCAAGAGTCCCAAATAAAAGACCCTTGGCCGAATTTCCATATTAAAATAATTAGGAGTTTTTTTTTTAGTTTTAGTTTTAGTGTTCTAATTAAATTAGGAAAACATTTGAAAGGCCTATTTATATGGCTTGGCCAGCCACCCTACATTACATTACAATTACATTGAAAATTTCAGATTTGATTTGAGTGAAAATTCTCTTTGAGTTCTTCAAGGATTTTCTCTTGAGTTTTCCTTAGAAGTTGTTTTAACAATCTTTTTGATTGTGGGAGCCATCTTCAACCTTCTTCTTGCCATTGATATTCTTTGGAGGGGAGATTAGAGCCGTTTGAAGGGAGTTGTGAGATCTTTCGAGATTTCAAGGCTTCTTAGGACTTATCTTTTAATTTCTTACTGTCAATTCTTTCTTTATTTCTACTTGTGCTGAATCATTATCTAATCTATTTTCTGTTCTTATTGTGTTTTCAGCCTTTTTCTATCTTAAGGAATTAGCCCAAAAATCCCCAATTTCTAGGATTTTCCATACTCTTTTTGGGTGAAATTAGATTGTCGAAATTTGAGGAAAACTATCTTGGTGTTCAATTGGGCAGAATCACAATCTCCTTGAGGGTTTCAAGAACCCTAACACTTATTTCTATTCTCAATTTGATTCTTTGCTGATTTGGGGATTTTATTTCAGATCTGAAAATTCAAAAATCTAATCTTTTAATTTTTTGTTTCGTTTCAGATCTAATTGTTTAGGGTTTTCGTAGGAGTTTCTCGTGACTTGACAACTCGATCTTGGTCCGCGCGCAACCCCGTATCACAATTATAAAATAGAACAAATACAGAATACATATGATCTGCTTCAATGACATATTTAAGGAGCTAAACCTGAGAAATGGCGTGAAACCTTCATGCAAATAACTAATCGTATAAGTAAAAATATGGTCAACGATTACAGTTAAAAACTAGAGGATTCCTAAATCTTGAAATCATACAATATAAAGAGTAGATAGCAAGAATAGTCTAAAATTTTTAAGGCTCTAGACTGAACATTTTCAACAGATTCTTAATTCTACCCTTTTCTAATTCAATCCAAACTTCAAGTAGTAACTATTCTCCAGGATCTCTTCTTCTCCAAATTATTGATAGCATAATTCAATAGTCCTTATCTTAAAGCCCGAAAAAACTCTCATTTTCTCGTATGTATCATTTTCACTACGGCAATGTATCAATGGCTGCTTAGCCAAAACGACGGTAAGTCCCATAAAGGCATGTCATACCCATTTTGATGAATGTTACTTTCAGGAAAAATAACCATGTATAAACCCAAAATTACTACCAAAAAAAAAAAAGTTAACATATTTACAGGAATTTATTTCTTCTTTTCAGATTAGACATGGTGCTTTTCCTATTCCGATTTTCTTTTTTACATTTTGTTCTCTTAAAAGCAACAAAATTATAATAAATCGCACCTCAACTAAAATAAATAAATAAACGATATAAGATCAAATTTCCCTCAAGTTTCTACTTCATTTTAAGCCATACCCCCACTGTTTTTTTTTTTCAATTGATAACCCACTTTTTAAACAAAAATAAAAAAAAAATTAAAAGAGACGACCAAAAAGAACCTTTATTCAGTCAAGTAAAATACTATAAAAGGATAAATTTTTTTTGTTACCTTCGATAGTTCGAGAAGAGCGCTTTCTCGGAGATCAGGATTGCTCAGGTCGAGAACCAAATGCTCCGCCGATGCCATCTTCCGATCCTTAGTCGCCGGCACTCCGGCGGAAGTTGGATTCGAGGTGCTGGGCAGCCCAAAAGGCGCGTTCATCGATAGATTTTGAGGCATATTCATCATTTGCTTCATTTAAAGAAATAGGAAAATTTATTCCAATAAAAATCAATTGCAGTTTTCTTTTGTATAGATTTCTATTTTCTTGTTTCGAATGGGAGAGAAGCTTTTCTGTCCGACTGAATTTCACAGCGCGTGAGAGTCTTTGGTCTTAGAGTAACAGAGTATTTCAATTCTTTTTCAGTACATGCGTATGTTTAAAATAAGGCTAATCTCACTAGTCACCCAATTATATGTTGTTTCTTTTTTTTCCCCACCCATTCATAATAAGTTACAAAATAATTATTTAATTATTAATAATTTTTTTATCACCCAACTATCTTTAATTTTTAATATTTTTATTTTTGCCTTAGTCAAGTTGGTGATTAAAAAGATAAAATTAAATAATTAAATGATCATTTTGTAACTTTTCATAGTTAGATGACTAAAAAAGAAATTTACTAATTATTGGGTGACTATTTTATAACTTTTCATAGTTGGTGACCAAAAATGAAAAAAAAATCATAGTTGGGTGACCTTTACCCCTTAAAATTAACATCTAATAAATAATGAAAGATATTATTTGAAATTAACTAATAATACATATGTAATATATATGATATTAAAATGAAAAATTAGATCAAATTAAGTAAAATGAAATTTAAATATGTAAATATATCATATTAAAAATATTAAATGCACTAAAATTGTTTATCATGATATTTTCATCAATCTTGAGTTAATATCGTGACACGAGCCAAGGATGTGACACTCAAGGGGTTATTTTTCCTAGTGGTCCAATCACTCGAAGCAAGGCACGACAATTAAAATCAAAGATGAATGCTTTTGTCCAAGACTTTGTTGCTACAAATTTAATTCATCATGTTCGTGACGTTGACAAATACGGGAATGCAATCCACTGGACCAATCTTGGAATAGTGAAAGCCCATAAATTGGTGGATTAATCTTTTATGTATCTTATTATTATTATTTACTTAATTCTCATTGGTTGGGACACATCACTTATGAGTTAAGTAATTTTATTGGTTAGGTTATTATTTATTTATTTTCTTAGATAATTTTAAAGAGTTTTATTAGGGTTCAATTACTCTTGTATAAAGAGTTTTATTAGGGTTCAATTACTCTTGTATTTTACCTATAAATAGGCTTGCTTTCTATACATTGGGGGACACATAAAAAAAAGTATTTGTTTTCTTCCAAATTTGTGTGAGGCAAATTTTTTGAGAGTAGAGTGATTCTTCTCTTGCTATTTAGTTTGGAGTTTGTTACTTTCGAGGGTATTTCGGAGTTACAAATATTCAAATTTCTTTCCCGTTCATCGGTGTTTCTAGAGGTTCTTCTTCTAGGGGTTTCGCAGGGAGCCGCTCAATCATTGGCGCTTTTGGGTACAAGTTAACCAAGGGTTCCATAGGGCAAATCTATCATTATTATTATTATTTAACTAATTTTATTTATTCTCGTTTTTATTTCTAATTTGTGTTTCTCTTGCGTCTAGATCTGGGATTTTCGCATCAGTTGATATCAGTTTTAGGCCATTCGGTGTTATTTTTGAAGCTAAAATCAAATCCAAAACGAGTCAAAATACCAAAAACACTTTTCATCGGTTTCGTCGATTCTCTTTTTTTTGAAGTTTGTGTTTATTCTCCTCTTATTCTTTAAAAAAAAACAGAAAAAAAGAAGCAAAAAGCGCAAAAAAAAAGTTACCTACCTTTCATATGTAGGTTTCTTCTTTTCCTATCATTGTTATTATTTTTATTTTTATTTTTCCCAAAATTGATTTTTTTTTCCTTCTTCTTTTCTTGACTCAAGTATAATTAAAGCTTCAATTTTTGAAAATCTTAAGACACCAAACATTTCCGATTTTTGTTTTTTTTAATTTGGGTAGAGTTTTCTTAAGTTTTCTTCTTATTAAAGTTTTTCTTTGACTCTAGAGTTAGGGATCGTTGCAGGTCTACGTTTTTTGTTTCTCTTACGCTTTCTAACACTTTGTTTCTTCTTGTGTTAGCAGATATTAAAGGCACGCACAATTCCTTCATCCATGTAGCCTCCATTACAAATTGCCTTGTCAAGTTTATTGGCCTCTTAAAGCAATTAGGATCTTCATTGTTTCTTTGAAGTTTGCACCTCCGTTATTTGATCTTGATTAGTAACCCTCTCCAAATATATTTACAAGTTTTGAATCATTCAGAGAGTTATTCTTTTGAGAGCTAACGAGTGAGGTTATTATTATTTTTTCTTTCTTGTTCCTGTTTGTGTGATTTTTTTACAGATACCATGCCGATCACTAGATCCCAAACTAGTAAAAATGAAGAGGATGAGCAAAAAAGAGAGAATGATCCTTTGGTCGAGTTGTTACAAAAAGAGATGAAAAAGTTGCAAACTCAATTCGAACATCGCATGACCCAGATGTTAAATAGCAAAGGGAGTATCTTGATACAAAACTTACAACTCAAGAGAGATACATTGCCGATAATTACAAGAAGTTGAACGAAGCCTTTATAAGCCGATCAAATTCATGAGATCGAACTTTTAAACGAAGGGAGGACCATGTTTTTGATGATGACTTTGAGCCCGACTATGTACCTAGAGAAAGGTTGGAACGAAACAATGACACCCCTAAACCGAAATTTCCTTCTTTCTTAGGGAAGAATGATCCTGATGCTTACCTTGATTGGGAGGAAAAAATGGAAGCAGTCTTTGCTTGTTACAATTACTCTGATGAGAAAAAGGTAACATACGCTGTCGCTGAGTTCATTAATTATGCACTAACATGGTGGAATCAATTATGTAAAAGCAGGATTCTTTATAAAGAGCAACCTGTTACTACTTGGGTTGAAATGAAGCGCATCTTGCGAAAACGGTTTGTTCCACCATACGATTATCGAGAACTGCATCAAAGACTCCAACATCTTGTTCAAGGAGATAGATCTGTGGATGACTACTACAAAGAGATGGAGACTATTCAGATTAGAGTCAATCTTGTTGAAGAGGCTAAGGTGACTATGGCTAGATTCCTTGCCGGCCTAAAGCCTGATATTGCAAATCGAGTTGAGTTACAACACTACATGGATGTTGAAGAGATGCTTCAAACCGCACTCACCATTGAAAAGCAATTACGAAAGAAAGGGACAACGAGGGGTGCTAGTTCAGTTTCTAATCCTGCTTGGAGAGGAAATTGGAAAAAACAAGATGATAGATTATGGAATGGGAGAGATGCACGGTTCAAGCCAAATGAGCCTAGAACTTACTCCAAAGATAGAGGTATGCCTAATTCATTTAAAGGTTCTACTTCTACTAATCGAGCTCCATCTTCTTCTTCTACTTCTCCTAGTGCCATTAAGTAGCCAAAAGATATTACTTGTTTCAAATGCCAAGGAATGGGTCACTATGCTCGAGAATGCCCTAATAAAAAGTTATTGGTGATTCGAGAAGATGGCGAGGTTAATTTTGAGTCTGATAACAAAGATGAGATGCCTCCTTTGGAAGATGCTGATGATGTGCATACTCATAATGAGTATGAAGAATACTTGGAGTATGGTGAGAAAGCACTTGTTGCTTGAAGGGCTTTAAATGTCCAGTTTAAAGAGGAAGGGCGCGAACAAAGAGATAAAATTTTCCACACGAGATGTTTGATTGATGGACAACCTAGTTCATTGATCATCGATAGTGGAAGTTGCACCAATGTGGTGAGTTCTTCCATTGCTGAGAAACTTGGCCTACCTTGTGTGAAGCATCCAAGGCCATACCGCTTGCAATGGCTGAATGATAGTGGGGACGTAAAAGTATCTAAACAATGCTTAGTTTCATTTTCCATTGGTAGATACTCTGATAAAGTTTTGTGTGATGTTGTTCCAATGTAAGCTGGGCACATATTACTTGGACGGCCATGGCAGTTTGATTGACGAGTAAATCATGATGGTTTCCTTAACCAATATACATTTGTGTTCCTCGGAAAGAAGTTTACTTTGGCTCCACTTCCTCCTCAAGAAGTCTACAATGATCAACTCAAACTTGCTAGTGAGATGGGTAAGGGAAGTGAGGTAAAATCATTAAAAAAGGCTGAGAGTAAAGAGACCCTTAGTGTTAAAAGCCAACTTAAAGGCCCAACATTGGTAAGTGATTGCACACACAAGTCACGAGATGAGAGAGTGAGTTTATTCGCTAGGTTTCGAGATATCAAATTTGCTCTTTGTACAAAACAAACATTTGTAATTATTAGGTTTAGAGAAAACTTTGTTTTGACTAACCCTAATACACATTTTCCTAGTTGTTTTGTTGATCTTTTGCAGGATTTTGAGGATGTATTTCCTTCTGAAATGCCTAAGGGATTACCTCCTTTACGAGGGATTGAACATCAAATTGACTTTGTGCCTGGGTCGAGTATTCCGAATAGACCAGTCTATCGAACCAATCCTGAAGAAACTAAGGAGTTGCAAAGGCAAGTTGAAGATCTCTTAGAGAAAAGGTTGATTCGTGAGAGTCTAAGTCCTTGTACAGTCCCTGTACTTCTCGTCCTAAAAAAAGATAGTTCTTGGAGAATGTGTGTTGATTGTCGTACTGTCAACAAGATTACGGTAAAATATCGATATCTAATTCCTCGATTAGATGATATGTTGGATGAGCTTAATGGTGCATGCATTTTCTCTAAAATTGACTTAAAAAGTGGTTACCATCAAATACGAATGAAACAAGGTGATGAATGGAAAACTACTTTTAAGACTAAGTATGGCCTGTATGAGTGGTTAGTCATGCCATTTGGCTTAACTAATGCTTCTAGCACATTCATGAGATTAATGAACCACATACTTAGACCTTTTTTAAGAAAATTTGTCGTTGTGTATTTTGATGACATACTGATTTATAGCAAAATTTTGAATGATCATGTTGGACATGTTAAATTAGTATTGGATGTGTTAAGGCATGAATGACTCTTTGCTAATCTTGAAAAATGCACCTTTTGTATGGATAAGCTTGTTTTTTTGGGTTTTGTGATAAGTTCTACAAGAATCCATGTGGATGAGGAGAAGGTAAAGGTAATTAAAGAATGGCCTATCCCTAAAACTGTTTCTGAGGTAAGGTCTTTCCTTGGGTTAGCCGGTTTCTACCGCAGGTTTGTTCGTAACTTTTCCACAATTGCTTCGCCTTTGACTGCAGTTATTAAAAATGATGTATCTTTTCATTGGACAGATAAGCAAGAATTAGCATTTAATGATCTTAAAGATAAATTGTGTACTGCTCCTATTCTTGTTTTACCTAATTTTGAAAAGACCTTTGAGATTGAATGTGATGCTTCTAGTGTAGGTATAGGTGCCGTCCTCATGCAAGATAATAAACCACTAGCCTACTTTAGTGAGAAACTTGGTGGAGCACATTTGAACTATTCGACCTATGATAAAGAGTTGTATGCCTTGGTAAGGGCATTAGAAGTTTGGCAACATTACCTTTTACCAAAGGAGTTTGTGATTCACACAGACCATGAATCACTTAAGCACTTAAGGGGACAAGGTAAGTTGAACAAGCGACATGCGAGGTGGGTTGAATTCATTGAATCTTTTCCTTATGTTATAAGGTATAAGAAATGTAAAGATAATATTGTGGCTGATGCTCTATCAAGGAGGTACACTTTACTTAGTACTTTGCATACTAAGTTATTAGGTTTTAGTATCTCAAAGATTTATATGCCATTGATTCTGATTTTGCAAGCATTTATGGCGCATGTGAACATGGAGCATTTCACAAATTTTATAAGCATGATGGCTATCTTTTTCGAAATAATAGACTATGCTTACCAAAGTGTTCAATGCGAGAATTGTTGGTTCGAGAGGCTCATAGTGGTGGTCTTATGGGCCATTTTGGAGTCACTAAGACTTATGATGTTTTACATGAGCATTTTTACTGGCCTAACATGCGAAAACTTGTTGAGAAATTTTGCTCTATTTGTATTACTTGTAAACAAGCTAAATCCACTATGATGCCTCATGGTCTATATACCCCTCTTCCTATTCCTAGTTCACCTTGGACTGACATTTCAATAAATTTTGTAATAGGTTTACCAAGGACAAAGCGTGGACGAGATAGCATATTTGTGGTTGTGGATTGATTTTCTAAAATGGCTCATTTCATTCCATGCCATAAGACTGATGATGCAACCCATGTTGCCGATCTATTTTTCCGTGAAGTTGTGAGATTACATGGAATCCCAAGGACTATCGTTTCCGATAGAGATGCGAAATTTTTTAGTCACTTTTAGTAGGTGTTATGGGGTAAGTTAGGTACTAAACTACTTTACTCTACTACATGCCACCCTCAAACTGATGGTCAAACCGAGGTGGTAAATCGAGTTTTGGGATCTTTGCTTAGAGCCATAATAGGTAAGAATGTTAAATCTTGGAAAGAATGAATACCCTATGTTGAGTTTGCTTATAATCGTTCTGTTCATTCTTCCACAGGTTTTACTCCTTTTGAGATTGTATATGGCTTTAATCCACTTACTATTTTAGATTTGATTCCTTTACCTTTGAATGAGATTGCTAATTTAGATGGTGAAAGGAAAGCGAATTTAGTGAAAAAGATCCATGAGAAGGCTCGTAAAGCCATTGAGAAAAAGAATGAGTCCAATGCACATCGAGCTAATAAAGGGCGAAAGCAAGTCTTGTTTGAACCTGGAGATTGGGTTTGGGTGCATATGAGGAAGGAACGATTTCCTTCTAAGAGAAAGAATAAACTTGATGCACGAGGAGATGGACCATTCCAAGTACTCGAGAAAATAAATGATAATGCTTATCGCATTGATCTTCCTGGTGAGTATAGTGTTAGTGCTACTTTCAATGTTTCTGATCTTTCTCCTTTTGAATTTGATGTAGGTTTAGATTCGAGGATGAATCTTCTTGAAGAGGGGGAGAATGATACGAGCCAAGGAGGTGACACTCAAGGGGTTGTTTTTCCTAGTGGTCCAATCACTCGAAGCAAGGCACGACAATTAAAATCAAAGATGAATGCTTTTGTCCAAGACTTTGTTGCTACAAATTTAATTCATCATGTTCGTGACGTTGACAAATACGGGAATGCAATTCACTGGACCAATCTTGGAATAGTGAAAGCCCATAAATTGGTGGATTAATCTTTTATGTATCTTATTATTATTATTTACTTAATTCTCATTGGTTGGGACACATCACTTATGAGTTAAGTAATTTTATTGGTTAAGTTATTATTTATTTATTTTCTTAGATAATTTTAAAGAGTTTTATTAGGGTTCAATTACTCTTGTATTTTGCCTATAAATAGGCTTGCTTTTTATACATTGGGGGACACAAAAAAAAAGAGTATTTTTTTTCTTCCAAATTTGTGTGAGGCAAATTTTTTGAGAGTAGAGTGATTCTTCTCTTGCTATTTAGTTTGGAGTTTGTTACTTTCGAGGGTATTTCGGAGTTACAAATATTCAAATTTCTTTCTCGTTCATCGGTGTTTCTAGAGGTTCTTCTTCTAGGGGTTTCGTAGGGAGCCGCTCAATCATTGGCCTTTTTGGGTACAAGTTAACCAAGGGTTCCATAGGGCAAATCTATCCTTTTTATTATTATTTAACTAATTTTATTTATTCTCATTTTTATTTCTAATTTGTGTTTCTCTTGTGTCTAGATCTAGGATTTCCGCATCA
This sequence comes from Gossypium hirsutum, assembly GCF_007990345.1. Lineage (NCBI taxonomy): Eukaryota > Viridiplantae > Streptophyta > Magnoliopsida > Malvales > Malvaceae > Gossypium > Gossypium hirsutum. Next base: position 29,706,339 of record NC_053442.1, read on the forward strand.
TATCGAGTTAACTTTTGGCATTAATTCAATCAATAACATTATCAATATATATAATTGATTGATGGAGATAATAAAGTATGTATAATAAAAATAAAATATATAAAATATTTGAAGATAATTTTTTATCAATTCAAATATTATAGGTTCAAATTCCATCATATGCAAATTATTTAATATTGTTTAAATAAAAAAAAACTAAGTACTCTAGACTAATATAACTTATTTTAAATATAGAGGACATTTTTGGATATTCCTAACTGAGTTTGTAACACCCCACACTCAACCCGATCACCCAGTCTGATCTACAAGATATCACATTTGTTGTTGAAGCAACTACACCCATCCATAATCAAATCCCAATATTAAATATCCCACTACGAGCATTCCATGCTTAAAACATGATAAATAATCATTTTCGGGTCAAATGCGAATTTTCAAAAGCTTAATATCATCCTGAGATCAAACGAGGACTAAACTATAATATTTTCAAAACATCTTAAGTGGATGTCGCGACTTCCATGGCTTGGTGTCGCAACATTGAAGATAGTAGCCAAATTTCTCAACCTGAGGACAAAATTGCAAAGTTGTCAAAGTAAAACAAGGTCGACACCGCAACCTCGAGTAAGGGACTTTGTGACAAGATGGCTTGATGTCGCGACATTCAGGGTGTGAAGTTACAACATTGCAAAAAGACCACTAAGTCCTTGTTTCTAATGATTTCTACCTAGCATGCAAAACATTATTTGGCTTGAACCCCAAACCAACCATTCTATATATTAAAACATGTTTAAAACATAGTTATCAAGCTATTAATATCATTTCCATGCATGACTAAAACCAAATTCAAAAAATCACAACCTTTAAACAACCATTTTAACCATTTCTAATATCCCTAAGTACATGCCATTAACATAATGAAAAAGGCTATACAAACTTAGGTTGAGTTGACTGATGTTGTCTAAGTTGTGTTAGACAAAGTGTAAACATTACATGAAGCGTAGAACGTACGTGAAACGGTCAAAGGGGTAGTCCGTAGATGTGGCATTCAATAGAGCAATTGTGCTTTGGGTCCGTTATATATGAGTCACCATTAGCAAATAGTGTCCTCCATGGGGCTGTGTTTGTTTGCAGAAGTATCCGCCAATAGGTACTTTAGAAACAGGGAGAATTGTATCCGCCGAAAGTGGCGTACCATTTTGTCAGTCTAAGTCTTGGTCTAATTGTGTCTGTTGAACCCTATTGTGAGGTTGTGTTTTCCTTGGAACTCACTAAGTTATTATGAACTTACTTTTTTTTCCTTCTTATTTTTAGGCTCTTAGATTGGACATATCGTTGCAAGTATTCAACCAAATTTGTGGCTTATTTGTGAGTCATTTCTTGTGTAACCCCCTAACCCGAATCTGTCGTTGAATTAGGGTTACGAGGATTACTGAATAAAACCCAACCATTTAAAAATCAAAGCATATACATGGTGTATAAATAAATATTTAAAATTTAACAAACTTAATTTAATAATATATATAACATACTATAAGCTTTACTTAGATCATTCAAAACAAAATAAAGACATTACGGTCCAACAAATCCATAAGGAAATAAACCATTTTCGTATGGCTATTAAATTCATATACAAAAATAACAAAGTACAACCATCAAAATATTTATATAGTCTGTATATGCCATAGTTAAAATTTAAACACTTAAAAATACCGAGACAATAGATAGGGTGATGAACTTACTGACTATCCCCGAGCTTGAAGCTTGATCTTTAAAACTATAAAACAGAAAGACATAAACAAACAAAGTAAGCTTTTATAGCTTAGTAAGGCTATAGCATAACAAATATATATATATATAAATTTATAAAATTTCCTGGTACACTTAGTGAATTCGTAAACACCATATATATTAACAAATACTTATAGAAAAATGCATACATAAATCAACAATTAAAACCGAATGTATATACACATTTGTCCCATGCATACATCCGAATGCACATATGTACTTAACAAGTACATAAAATTGATCATGTATATATATTTCAAACACAATTCAAATCCGTTTATATACATATATACTCATTAGAAATTATACCCAAACACATAGCTGATACATATAATCGAATATGTATACATATTATATTTTTCGTATACTTATAAATGAATACATTTATATTTAACTGTCAATCTCATACATAAATAATTATTAAACACCTAGGCTCACTGTATGTATATTTAACAACCGCATATTACCATATGCATTTTATAAATTCAACAATCGCATATACCGTATTTATATATATGCCTTTGTTAAATGCATATACCGAATGCATACAACTATATTTAACCAATGCAAAACCCGAATGTTTGTATATACTCACCAAACACATAAGAACTGAATAATTATGTTTCATCAATTTCCTTTAATTAAAAAAAATCATAGACATATCAAGTGTATGTACGCACATAATCTAGCAGATTCATCGGCACTTAACCTGCTAGGTTAAAACTTGATTCAGTACACCGGCTTTAAGCCTACTAGACTTATAGTCTAAATTGTTTCACCGGCATTTAGCCTGGTAGCTGTAAAGTCTGAATGGTTTCACTGGCAATAAGCCTGAACAATCAATTTACATAAGATATAGTTCATTTTTCGAACTATATATGCATACAAAATCCCTGCATAAAGATTCAGCTTAAAATTCATAACTCATATTCTTTGATACACATGGATATATAATAAGCTCGATCATCAATTCCAACTTACTATTTCAATGATTCAACCAAATACATATATTTATATATATTTATAGTATAGATTTCTAATATTACTATCATAATATTAAGCTTATATTATACTTAAATAATATACATTTAACATTTGAATATATTATAATAAACTAAGCTAACCATTTCATACGTTTGATTCAATGCAAATCTTACACATATATATACATATACATTCGACCTCATATGTAAATATATAATTCCAACCTAACTTCGACACAAGAAATTATACTTGTACATATATATATACATATTCGAATTTATAAAATACATAAATAAATCCATACTTAATTCAAATAAAGATCTTATATATATACATATATATAATTTCGAATCTAACAAATATATATAATTCTATACTTAATTTCGAAACAAGGACTTGTACCTTTATACATTATACACATACATATTCGAAATTAATACACACACATAAATAAACATAATTACATATTTATACTCAATATAAGTATTTATTCATATATATATATACATACTTATTCCATCTAACTTATACAAATATTTGATACTCATATATATATCTTTATATATTCATTCGAACATCATGTAAACATATATAACAAACAACATTAACTGACTTCAAACTTTATTCACATATTTACATACCTAGGTTCGAAGATACCACATACCTGTATAGTTCCTTACCTAAATTATTTACAAGGTCATTGATGTATATATATATATATGTATTTTCATACTCATTCGAACCTAACACATATATTTACATAATTTTCATACTTTCCATTCAATTTATATACTTTTAATTTTAACTCAACATAATTATAATTGAAATTCATACATATGAACTGTTTTAATAAAATTAAATAGCTAATAGACTCACCTCGGACAGTGAAAAGTCAAAACTAGACGATTAATCGACAACTTTAGCTTTTCCCCGATCCAACTCCGATTTCTTCGGTTCTTGATCTAAATATATTCAAAATGAGCTAGTTTAAATATAATACATTCAATTTAGTCCAAAAACACATAAATGAGAAAATTACCATTTTGCCCTTGACATTTACACTTTTTGCAATTTAGTCCCTATTGCATAAAACACAAAATACACAAAATTTGCCCACACTATATAAGGGCCGAATATTCCTAGTACTCATACAAGTCCACACATTTCATTTATTTTACATTTTAGTCCCCCAAAAATTTAATTTCACAATTTAGCCCTAATTACTCAATTTCACCAAAAATTCAAAGACAAAACATGTTAATCTTTCACTTATCTTTCATATTTCATCATCAACTAACAAAAAGCTCAAGCATTCATCAATGACATATCTCAAAATCACCATTAAATTCTAAAATTAAAGCATGGGCTAGATAGAACATGAGGCAACAATCACAAAAACGTAAAAATCATCAAAAATCGAGACCAAAACATACCTGAATCAAGCTAAACAATTGCCGAAACCCTAAAGGCCATAGTTGAGTTCTTCCTAGCCAATATTCGGCTTGGGAAAGATGAATGAATAGGAAATTTTAACTTAATTTTAATTATAAAGTTTAATTTACCAAATGACCAAATTAACCTTATTAATATAAATTTATAAAACACATATACTAAGGTCACTAATGTAATATGTCACCCACTATATAATTTATGGGCTAATTGCTTCTTAACTCCTCCCATTTTAAAAGACAAAAACAATTGGGTGCTTTTAAATTTGACCCCTAATTTTTTATTTTACGCCATTAAGGGTTAGTTTGGATGGGCGGTGTGTTTACCTCCGGTGAGGTTAAAAACAACGGTGGCAGTGAGATTAGTTACTGTAGCGGTGAGATTGGATACTGTAGCAGTGAGATTAGAAACAATGGTGGCGTGTGTGTTTGGATTCAAACGCAGCTGTAGCGGTGAGGTGAGAATAAAAAAATGACTATTAAGGACATCAGATTAGAATTGATATATAATAGAAGTTTTTTAAATTATTTTACTTTTTTAAAATTATTAAAATATGTGAATTTATAAATTCATTTAATAAAATATTAAAATGTATCTTCCAATAATTTTATGAATTATATAATTAATTTAAATTATTTATTAGATAAAATGATAATTATTTTTAATTTTTTATAGTTAAATATTTTTTATAACAATGATAAATATTATTTTCACAAATAGTAACATTATACTTGGATCAAATTTTGAAGTATCTAAACGGATGATTTTTAATAAAAAAAAATAGTAACATAAGACATAACAAGTTTCATTATTACTAGAAATTAGGTTATGATACAAAATGCTTTTACAAATATGGATTCATTAAACTAGTTGCAATGGTTTCCCTTAACATCATGATTTCAAGGTCACTTTCTCTGTTAGAAGAACTCGATTTACCTCTGTCAAACTGGCTTGAAGAGACTGGCATGTCGGGTATATTCTCAAATTCTCGAAAATCCTCATCATTTGACCAAGCATGTCTTCGAATGTAATTATGCAAAACCATTGTTGCAATAACTATTAAAACTTGCTTGTTGAATGAATAACTTGAAATATCTCTTAATATTGGCCATTTTTTTCCACACTCCAAATGTTTGTTCAATCACAGAGCGTAATGAAGAATGGACATGATTAAAGATTTCTTTTTTACCAGATACTTGATGATTACCTCGACGAAAATCAGGTAAATAATATCGTTCCCCCTATATGGACCTAGAAAACCTGCCATTTGTGGATATCCTGAATCTACAAGATAATATTTTCCTACAAAAAAGAAAAACATAATATCAAGTTTAAAAATAAACTAAAATTTTTAATATTTTTATGTAAAAATTAATTAAAAAATTAAAGTTCAACCTGGTGGAGGGTGTGGAAACTTTAACTCTTGTTTTCTAAATGCTTGCAAAAAAATTCTACTATCATGTGTTGTTCCTTCCCAACCAGGAAATGCAAAAATAAAACACATGTTGAAGTCACAAACTACCATAATATTTTGAGTTGGTTCACCTTTCCGTCCGATATAAGGTATTTGACAAGAAGACGAAATGTATGCTTTTATGTGTGTTTCATCTATGGCCCCAATACAATCCTTCAAAATAAATACAAGTAATGAGATAAAAGTTAGAAATTATTTATATTTTAAAAATATAAAGATTGTGTAAATTTTACTTTAAAGTGAGGCTAATATCTTGTATCATGTCGAATATGGTTCGGTACTTCCTCGAATTGACCTTCAGTGGGTTTAATCGTGTCTATTCCCATTCGAGCAAATATATGCAACATATTAGTAAAAATTCGACTAACAGTTTCCCCAGATCGTTGAAATCGCTCTGTTGCATTTGAATTGATTCTCTAATTCCAAGAATGTACAATGATAATGCTAACTTCTCCATCGCCGATGCTTTGCCATTCTTTAAGCCATAATTTGTTTGCAAATCATGCAACAAGCTGTGAAATATATTTTTTGGCATCCTAAAACTATTCATGCAACGATCATCGTGCCCATTTAATACTTCGTCCACCCACATTTGACATGTATAATTTGAATCCCTACGTGGTTGCATAGTGAAATAAGTTTCATGGTGTACCAATACACTGCTTAACACATATTCTTCCTCTTCATGATAATTGTTGTGCTCAACTTGGGTAACAATTATGGCTATTCTTCGTTGAGCTTCTTCACTTAATTCAGGGGTATCATAATTCATAACAAAACTATTATACATATTGTTAAATTCATCCATAACCTGAAAAAGTAATCAAATGAAAATAAATTAATATTTCGTGACATTCTATACAACACAGAAACTTGATTAATAGCATAGCATAAAAATACCAAACATAAAAAGTATCATATATTAGTTTTACATATAAAAAAGTAGTATAGTTATATTACAATAATAATTCTAAGGAGCTTATGGTGGAGGTGGTTGATGGTATGGTTGGAAGGGAAATGAGGATGTTGCTACCAAGTATGAAAATGATGCAATTGGATTTTGTTCAGCATACTCACGTCGAAGCCACCAAACCCTATCATTTAGATCTAAGTTCAAAAACACTTCTCGTTTCACCGGTATTTGGAACATTTTGGTAGCAAAATAGTACAGTTCATCTTTTTTTGGAATTTCATCTCCCAAAGCACGCAAAGCATCCATTGCATTTGAAATAGTATATTGAGAGTGAGGAAAAATAATTTCATTCTCAATATGAGTAGTTAATATATTTCTTGATGATTTTCTACTTGAACTTGATTTTTTCCTTTACCGTGTACAGCCCCAAGTGTTTGCTTTCTTCGATTAAGAATTTTATGAGAAGGGTTTGATGGTACCTCATCAGGAGGAATACCTTCATTCTCGTTACTATGTTCATCTGAATCACCAAATCCCTCATTAGGTGCATCATCTCCCATAGGAACCCCACTTGGAAGAACACAAGACGAAGGTGCCCATGCGTTCTCTCCAGTGGCTACAATGCCATCAAACATTTGCCACATTAACTCATTCAATCGTGGTTCAATTCCTTTCTTCTTAAATCTTTTAAAATCAGGATTTTCCTACATAACATGTTAAATTTAAATGTTATACTAAGATTTTTATAATTGTAAATTATTAATTTCAATAAACTTTATGCATTAAAATAATGATAAAGTTAACACTAACCTGTATTTTTGCAGCCCACCATTCTTCGGTAGCATCGACCGTCTTTTTAGATGGACACCATCTAATACCTGTAGATTCCTTAAGCAACTCCCTCCATAACCTCCATTCTTTTTTTAATGTATCCCACTTATTTTTCAATTGAGGTTTTCCATTTTTTTTTGTGTTTTTGCTTGAAAAAGAGCAACCACATTTTCCCATCCTTTTGAGTTTAGATGAGTTGTCTGTCTATTACCAACATTGACTTCATTCACGCAAAGCTCACAAAATATCAACGTCAGCTCATCATTCCAAACAGCTTTTGTTGCTAAGGTACTATCTCCCTCCACAAAATTTCATGTCTTTACCATCTATTATTATTATTTTGATTTTAAATGTCAACCGACATAAAACCATAAATATATAATTAGATATAATAATATAGTTTCATAAAAAAAATAAGAATAACACATCACGAATGGATGAAAGCCATAATATGAACACTAAAGAAAAAATTCTCAAAGATCCTAGATAATAATTAGTATATGTGGCCTTCATACCTCTTCTTCATCAAAACTACTTTTTTAAAGATTAATATTACAATAATCTCATCTTCAACTTTATCCAAAATTCATCTAATTCATAATAAATACTTGAATTTGAAATGTTAATTTTGCTTTAAACTATTGATTTTTAAGTAAGTAATTTTACAATAAGGTTTAAAAATATTATTCAAATAATTTTCAAGATTAAGTTATGAAAAATTAAAATAGAAGAGCTTTTTCTATTTATAAAAGAAAAGTGAGATAGAAGAAATCAAATATAATGAATAACAGTTAAGTTATATTTCATTATTAAGAAGAGAGTTGGATAACATTCACAAAATCATTAATACATCTATTATTTATGTTTGTGGTTTACCCAGATGACTTCTTTTGCATTTTAAAATGAGGTAGCATGGATAATTTTTTTAAATTGGTATTTAATATATATGAATATCAATTAAATAAATTTTAAATATGAAATATTTATAATGTATCATCCAAACACCCGAAAAGAAGCATCCGAATATTATTTACTAATTAGAAAATAACATGAATGCTAGTTTTTATTTTAATATTTATATATTATAATTATATTTATAATAGTATGTTTTTAAAGTTCCCATTAGTTTTGGACTGAATTAATTGAGCTTTACCAAACATTTTATGCAGGGGCATTTCTTTCCTTTTACAAACAGTAGGTTAAATTCTTCTAAATTATGTTCGTAACCTTGTATTATTCATAATTATTCATTGTTCCCCACTAATTACATTTTAGGTAATAAACTAATAATATAGTGGAAAGAGGAGAGGAAGATTTTAGTAGTTTTGACTTTTGAGTGTCAACCCAGGCAATTGAATTGAGTTTTGGTCAGTGGAAGGATTTGGATACATACCGTTGATGACGAAACGCATTCATTTTTCAGGATTGTAGTGCTGAAAACATTTAGTATTAAGGGTTTTAGGTGTTGTTTGGAGGATGCTCAAGAGTTGTTTGATAAAATGCCTGAGAAAGGTTGCTTGCCGAATGAGTTTAGTTTTGGGATTTTGGTTCGTGGGTATTGTAGGGTTGGCCTTGCTAATAAAGGGTTGGAGCTTTTGGATGAGATGGAAGTTCTGGGATTTTGCCTAACAGAGTTGTGTATAATACATTGATTTCAAGTTTTTGTGAGGAAGGAAAACTGGTGATGTTGAAAAATTGGTGGAAAGAATGAGAGAGGATGGTTTGTTTCCTGATGTTGTGACATTCAATGCTAGAATATCAGCTCTTTGTAGTGCCGGTAAAGTTCTTGAAGCATCAAGGATTTTTAGGGATATGCAAATAGATGAAGCATTGGGGCTACCTCGGCCTAATGTTATAACCTATAATCTAATGTTTGAAGGGTTTTGTAAGCAAGGGATGTTGGTGGAAGCAAAGGCCTTGGTTGAGTCCATGGAGAAAAATGGTGATTTGATGAATTTAAATAGTTATAATATTTGGTTCTTGGGGTTGCTAAGAAATTCAAAGTTAGTAGAGGCTCAGTTGGTACTTAAAGATATGGTAGATAAATGTGTAGAACCTAATATTTACTCGTATAACATTGTGATGGATGGTCTATGAAAGAATGAGATGCTTTCTGATGCGAGAATGGTGATGGGTTTTATTGTAAGGAGTGGTCTTTCCCCTGATACAGTAACTTATAGCACTTTACTGCATGGCTACTGTCGTAAAGGGAAGTTATCTAAAGCAAATGCTATTCTAAATGAGATGATCAGAAATGGTTGTGTCCCTAATACTTATACTTGTAATTTTTGCTGCATAGCCTATGGAAAGAGGGTAAAATATTGGAGGCAGAAGAGTTATTACAAAAGATGAATGAAAAAGGCTATGGTGTGGATGCTGTGACCTGCAATATTGTAATTGATGGTTTGTGTAAAAGTGGGAAATTGGACAAAGCTATGGAAATTGCACATGAGGTGTGGACACGTGGAAGTGCTGCTCTAGGTAACCTTGGAAACTCATTTATTGGCTTAGTTGATAATGTTAGTCGTAGCATGAGATGTATTCCTGATAGTTACATATTCTATCATAATTAGTGCTCTATGCAAAGCAGGAAAGATAGATGAAGCTAAAAAGAAATTTAGAGAGATGATGGGTAAAAACTTGCAACCCGATTCGTTATTTTTTATACTTTCATCCATATTTTCTATAAAGAAGGAAAGATTTCATTTGCATTTCGAGTTCTCAAGGACATGGAGAAAAAATGATGTAATAAGAGCGTACAAACTTATAATTCACTAATACTTGACTTAGGAAGTAAAAATCAAATATTTGAAATTTATGGACTTGTCGATGAGATGAAAGAAAGAGGGATTATTTCTAATGTTTGCATATACAATAACATTATTCAGTCTTTGCAAAAATGGGAAAATTCAGGACACTACTTCTATCTTGGATGACATGCTGCAAATGGGTATAAATTCTAACATTTCTACCTTCAGGATGTTTGTAGAAGCTTTCTGCAAGGGAAGTGATTTTGGAATAGCGAAGGAGTTATTCGAGATTAGTCTATATATGGTCACAAAGAGTTTACATACATTTTCTAGTACCCTCACACACAAACAAATGAACCCAGATAGTTATTATTTTCTTAGCTAAGAATAATATGAGAAGGAAAAACAGAAACTAGTGTGATACAATTCAAACCAAGTGATCAAAGTTGAGAACAAGATTGATAGGATGAGTCGAAAAACAGAGTTACTTTGAGTCTGCTTGTTGTTGGTGGTGTGTTTTTTCCGGGAGAAATGGGAAAGGAGGAAAGTGGGAAAGCAGGAGTTGAGGAGCGGATGAGGTTTTCAGCAGAATTTGGCTACCAAATTTGAAGAAAAATAAGAATGGGAAAGAAATTAGTTTAACTTTCAAGGATAAAATGGTAAAATAATAAATAAAACTAATGATATTTTTGTTTGTTAAAAATACCAACATCTCAGTTAATTTCAATTATTGCTTTCATCTCTAGTTGATTTGGGGCTGACCAGCGTGGTGGAGATTGCTTCTCACTGGACTGGCATGCTGAACCAAAGTGCTGACCAGTGAGGTTGTTACCATATTTCCCCCCCAACTGCACCTCACTGGCATGCAAAGCCAAACCAAAGGAAGTCTAAGCCCTTTTTATTAAATTTATCACTCAAACAATCAAATTTTCTTACGAAATTTTTACACATAGTAATTCACATATTTTAAATGCCAAAAATAATTTTAAAATATTTTTTGACTCGGATTTGTGGTCCCAAAACCACTTTGTCCGATTAGGATCAAAATTGAGCTGTTACATCTTGTCTTGGTGTAACATGAAATCTCTAGGGAATTAGGATGTTTGTTAAATTCTGCCATATTGAACTTGGAACCAAACTTGTATTTAATAATGTTGTTTTCTATTTCTGGATTTTCATGTGTAGTTTAACTGGGCTGCATACCAAACTATTTTAATGTTGTTAGACAATAAGAAATGAATTTTTTAACTTCTACTCGAGTGATGATTTGTTTACAAATTTAGTCAAATCTGTGATTGTTTAAAAGCCTTCTGTCAAATGATGTTTTTGTTGGAAAATGTGCCCATCTTGTAGTAAACATGTAACTGTTTTCTATTTATTTGAACAATGAATAAAAAAGTAAAGTTAATTTCATATTTCACTACTATGTCTTTTGTATTTTCTTTTTATATATATTGCATGCATAGCGAAATTGTAACAACCAAATATTAGCTCATTGGTTGTCTAAAGTTCAAACTGAATATAAGTGGCATTGTGGATAACGTTTACATTGCGAGAAAGATAACTTACTTCAGTAGATAATCTAAATGAGTCCGCAATCTCGTAAAAGAATCAAAGTGAGCATTTGATTCAAATACTGAGAAGGGTTATTATGTCGTCTACAATTCCAATTGGGGAGATGGCTAGTCTTGGCTATCGGAGCAGTTGACTCCACGAGTAGAGACATAGATGTATTCATTGGTAGAATGATACATTGAACTGAACCCGAGATGAATTAATTCTGAATCCATTTGTGAATTAATTCACTTGTGATGTTCATGGTGTGATTTACCTAAATCCTGAGTTAGTCACTGACCATGCATATGCAACTTATGTGCATTGATATAAGTAGAGGCTTATGCTTTAAAGATGATCGAACCCATAGCTGGTATGTTGGGTACATGAGTTGTGTATGGCATGGGTTTATTAGCAATAGTGGAATTAATAGCTCAATTAAAGAGTTAATAATAACCTCTCATTAGCATTGTGTGGATTGTTAAATATGGAATGTGACCACAGGTTGCTAATTCTCAAACGAGCAATTTACCATAGTTATTTATTGACAGTGATCATATTAATCATTAAGAAGACACAATGATGACAATGAGATAAAATAGGATTGTATTGAGTGAACAGATTTAACTCAAAGGAATTAAAGATATCATATAAGGGTAACATACACATGATGAAGTCATTGGACAAAGAAAATGGGCGAATTGCTTTCGTAAAGAGTATATAATAAGGAGTTTTTAATAATAGTACTTCTTGTGGATTGACTCCATGATTAAGTAATTGCGAATTATCGGAACAATGCTTTTAGACATAATTGCAATTACTAGAGCCTAATTGTATATGTCTGATTGGTCCCTCCACTAGCTCAAAAAAGCTCGATTAGACTGCATTTGAATCAGAAGAAAATTCTATGACTTTGAGAATAATTTAATTGAGTCAATTTATTCGATGTGAAATTACATTAGGTGGTCGTAAGAATTGTTCAACTAAAGAATTTGATTAAAGAATTTTCTTAAAAAATTAATTTGTAAAAATTAATTTTGATGAAGTAAAATTAAATCAATTAAAATTAATATGATATTTTTGAAAATTAATTTTCAAGTCAGACAATTGGCCTAATGGGTAATTGAACTTAAAAATTGGACCTGAGATCGTAAATTGAGCTCGGGAGCCAAAAACAGAGACCAAGACCCAAAAACTGTTAAATCGAGTCCGATATGTGAAACCAAGCCGACGATCTAACCGGTGGCTAGATTGGACCAGTCAGGTCATCATTGACTTGGACGAAATCGACAGTAGCTAAACCAGCTTGGGGTGTCGTAAGGGTGTCACACCTACATCATCAGACATGGTGGTGCCGGTGGCTGCGACGGCGGTATCCCAACTGCCAGCGGCGGTTGGTCATCGGTGGTTGAGTAGTGGAAGAGTTACACTCCTACTGGAATTCTATCAGAAAATTTGATTGTAGATTAATTATTCCAAAAATAATAATAGTTTAATAGTTTAATATTAAATTAAATTTAATACTTATCTTAATAGTATTTTATTAATTTAATATTAAATTAAATTTAATGTTTATATTGTAGATAAACCTTCTATTATTTTAATAAGATTTAATATTATATTAATTTAATATTAAAATGATTAAGTTCAATTATAGTTGAACTCTCTAAACTCTCTCTATATGAAGAGAGCCTTAGGTCATTATTTACACATACTTGAATTAAAGAGAAAAATATAAAGATAAAATTCTCTGAAGAGATTATTCCAGAAAATTTCTAAAGATATTTTTCTGATTTACAACTTGACCCAAAAGTTTAGAGAAATTGCAAAATTACCACATTGGTAATTTTTGTGAAAAAATTTCTGATTCAAAACGAGTCCACATTCGGCAGACGTGAGCTTGAGGATAGTAGAGAGGACTATTCGGTCGAAGCGCTCATCCTAGACAAATCGAAAATGTACAGTTTTGATTGAGTGTTTATTACTTTAGATATCACAACCAAGATCTTGTTTTGGAAAAATTTTAAAATTTTGGTTTTTCCCTAAATTTTTTTTCGCTGCGTTTTTCAAACCCGTTTTTTCCAACAGTTTTCTTATTCCCTAACTATAAGTGTCGTAATATTATTTTAAATCGTTTTTAATTTAATATATGTTTTTCAATAATGGGATATCGCTCCAGAACGTAGAGTATCCACCGAGCTAAAATGTTTGGTTTTTATATGGGTTCATCAATTTAATGGTTTTAACTTTTGACACTCCATACCCGGTTCCGATGATCGCGTCGGGTGTGGGGTGTTACACTAACAGTTGAAAAGGTTGGGGAAACTGATGTAGAAATAATTGAAGCAAAAATGTTCGATGTAAGAATGGAAACATAAGTGTGAGTTGTAGGAGAAATTTAGGCAAGCACGAGTGACATGGTTGTGGAGGTAGAAACATCACTCGCAATAACAACATTAGGGTTGGTAGAAATACCCTCGTTACCACCTACATGCAAACTTTCATCTTCGCATAAGTCCTCTACACAACAAACGAACAATCATTATGAAATATTTGACAAGTAAATAAACAATACAAAGCAACACACACCAAAATTACTACTAGATGACCAAGTAAGAATTTCAAGAACAATTTCATCAAAAATATCAGAGCCTGACGAAACATTCAAATGATGAATCTTGGCCTTAGATTCCTTACTCTTGTTATTCATCTCTAATGTGAGTGCTTCACTTGGCTATAATGGTTCGTTCGTTTAGAAAATACAAAAACATACAAAAGTAAATGCAACAAATTAAAATGTTCAAAATAATACCTCTAGCATTAGAGTGTGTATCAGAGCCTGCACAAGATTCATTGTTCATTGCATATCTGCCTAATGGACCTTCTTTAATTCTAGGAAGAGAACGAGCATTTTTCTTCCTCGTTTCACGGGCCTCTAAAGTAGGCCTTCACTTTTCCAAAAGGTTTTTAAGTAATGTCAATAATTTTAACTCTTTGGACTAGCATTGCTACTTTTTCCTTTGTTATTTCAGTAGTCACATCTTCACTCGGGACAAAGAGCATAACAAGACATCCAATCTTTAGGCTCTTTGTAACGACTCGTTTAAAATATAATCAGAATAGTAGTTTTGAGACCACAAATTCAAAGTTGTAAATTTATTTTAATGTTATTTGGAGGTCTACAGCATGATAGTATGATTGTATAAAAAATTTGTTAAGAAATTTTACCGTTTGTATGCTCAATTTGTGAAAAAGGACTAAACCACATAAAGTGCGAAAGTTATGTTCTATTAACTAAAGGTGTTAAATAGCTATAGAACTATAAAGTGGAGGTCCTTATATGGTAATTATACCATTGAATGAGTTAGTGGATGTGCATGGCTTGGTAATTGAGTAATTTTAAAGTTAGGTAAGGGTAAATAGGTAATTAAGTAACTAAAGGTTAATTTAATAAAAGAAAAAGTCATCATCTTCTTCCATTTTCTCACCATAACCAAATTAACCATAGGAGAAGGGGAGAAATTTTGCTTAAGCTTTTTTCTTGCATGTAAGTGATTCTTCGTCCCATTTTTGTTGATTTTTATGTTTTCGGGATCGTTGTAGCTAAATCTAGCTGAATAGGGGACTAATTTGTAATATGATTAAAAGTCTAGGGTTTTTCCATGAGAGCATTTTAGTTGTTTTTGAATTTTAATAGAAGAATATGAGTCCTTGTTGTTAATTAAACAACTTTTGTTAAGGGATTTTTAATGAAATTGCCAATTAGGGGTTAATTGAAAAAGGTGAAAATTTTGTGTTAAATGTGTGAAATTGTGAAATGTATGGGCTGATATGGATGTATATGAATTTCGGCTAGGCTTGGCTAGGGGAAAAATTGCATAAAATTCATTTTACGAGCTAATGGACTAAATTGTAAAGAAGTTAAAAGTATAGGGGCAAAATGATAATTTTCCATAACATGAATTTTTGATTAAATTGAACGGATTGAGAATTAAATTAGTTAAATTTGATTGTTTAGATCAAGAAAAGCCTCGTTTGGAATTAGATCGAGGCAAAGATAAAGTAGTGGATTGATCGATCGATTTTCTTCGTACTAATTCGAGGTAAGTTCGTATGTTAATAAGCATTAAATTATACTTGTTTTAAATGCTTTGTTATTATTATTGTAATGATATGACTCTATGGAAATACTCAATGAAGATTCGACGACTTATGGATTAGATCCCGGTTGAACCTTGGGAATAGATAGGATACAAATGACATGTCATTAGGGGTTACCGTGTTTTGGGTGCTGGTCTCGTACGTCGTACTGGTGGCTGAGTTTTTGGCATGTGTTACGGTTACTCTACACCTTGTGTGAACAGCACCGTGTAGCTACGTCTTGACTGACAGCTTGTGTGAGGAGACCCAGTGATGGCTCGAGAGTGAGCATCTATATGAGATATGAGATAGAGGTGGTTTCGACCACGTATTGACACTTAGTGTGCGAGGTACCCCAAGTATCTGATAGTATTCCAAATGGTTTAACGGATACAGTGATGATTTGAGGTTATATGAGTTTGGTTCGAACTATTACAGGTATTTATGTGAAATACGAGAAGCGATTTATATTTGATATATAAATACATGGCTAACATGATTTTGATTTTGTGATAGGCTTTGGGCCAAATTAAGTTGCATCTATGCTTTTATTTTATTTTACCTAAATTGTAGATGATTTGATAAGTTGTATTTATTAGTAATACAAACTTACTAAGCTTAATTGCTTACTCCGTTTTAATTTTCGTGTTTTATAGTGATTCAGAAGCTCGCTCGGTTTGGAAGTTGTCGGAGATCGTGTCACACTATCAAACTCTTATTTTGGTATTTTGGACTTTATATTTTCGGTTAAATGGCAAGTATAGGTATTTTGGCTAATGTGGCCTATATGTTTTGTTGTGTATTTAGCCAAATGATTTGGCTTGAAAATGGTATATGTGTTGATATGTAAAGAGGTGTAAATGACCTTATGATGTGTGGTGTATGGTTGCTATATGAATGCTTTGCTTGTAAGATTGTGTTTTGGCACTAAATGGTTATGTTTTAGATATGTATGTATGCTAAGTTTTAGGCATAATGTCTCTTATATGTGATTAACCATTTAGGTAGACTTTGGAACTATATTTGGTATGTTTTAAAGTGTTCATATGAATGTGCTTACGGATATCATGTTGTATGTGTGGATAGTACATGATATAAACTTGATATTGGTTAGTTTTGAGTGCTTATTTATGCCATGGTTATGTGCAAAGTGATGTGTATAGGTTGGTACCAATGTGGGTGAGGAATATGGCTTGGAAAATAGCCTATTTTTTCCACACGGGCAGAGACACGGGCATGTGTCTCAGTCGTGTGTGACATACGGCCAGGTGACATGGCTGTGTGTCCCCTGATACTTTTATAGAAATCAAGTCAGTAGCTTCACATGGCCTAGCACACGGGCGTGTGGCTTGGCCGTGTGGTATAAGTCAGTATACCCTCCAGTTTTCATACAACCTAGCACACGGCCTGGCACACGGGTGTGTGAGGCCATTTTAAAGGGTACACGACCTGGCATACAGGCATGTGGTTGGCCGTGTAACCCAAGTCAGTGAGTTACATGGGGTCAAACATGGGTTGAGATATGGCTGTGTGTCCCTATTTCGAATGCCCACATGGCCTAAGACACAGGCATGTCTCTTGGTCGTGTAAGACATGGCCTAGCCACCGGGAGAGTGTCCCCTACACTTTGAAAAATTTCAATATTTTTTGAAAAAATTTCTTGAGTACTCGATTTAGTCCCGAACCACTTTTAATGTCTATTTGGGGCCTCGAGGGCTCTTATTAAGGACTATATGAATGTATTTGAATGGTTTTTGATTTGAATGATAATTGATTATGAAAAGTATGATTTTTTAAGTTATAAGTCTGGTAATGCTCTATAACCCTGTTCCGGTGATGTCAGATACGGGTTAAGGGTGTTGCATTCTTCACACAACCCTACAAGAATTTCTGCCATGATACTATTATCTCCGTATGGCCAAGCTTCATTACATGCTTTACTCCATCAAGTTGAGCTTTGCCGAGAGTGTTAAAATTTGTTTCGTCCAAATAATTAGGAAATTTTTCCATAAAAAAAAATCGCCAAACATTCCTCAAGCTAAGGACTTGCTCGTATCTTATTGGCAGACTTCTTTGCAACCTCTCCAATTGAGCCTCCCCTACTTCGCTCAATGAATGGGAATCCTAAGTATTTCTTTCACTAGAAGGTTTAACCCAAGCCAAAGGAAAAAAATTCCCAACCACAAGTTTGCTCGATCTTTATGTATTTATCTTTCGTCAAATTCATATTGCTAGTGGTATTATCAATAATAGCTTTTCCTCTATCCAGGTAGTGAACATTACGAACCCTTTCTGCTTATTTTCACTGGCAAGAGATACTATGTATATCCTCTTTAATACATTCACATAAGATTCTTCTCTATGTAGTTGACAATTTAAGAAATATGACATTAAGGCCCACCACGAGGAACCCATCAATTGATTATGAGCCATTTAATATGAATTTAACATTTCAACAGAAATGGGTGCAGAGGTAGATGAAAACCAATTCAAATACGTATAAAGGTAAAGTAAAACAACTATTTACCCTTTTGTGGTTGTTCTTCTCACTCAATCAATGTTTCCCCTTTACAATATCAAATTTATATACGAAATTATCAAAACATGTGACTCCTCTACATTTTAACAGTTTCCACATAACCCTTAATGATGTAGAACACTTGAATTTTTCACTCTTAGTGGGAACACTAAACGATCTTGGGGCCATGATTTAGTACATTTAAAATAAAAATTAAGAACAAAATAAGAAAAACGAATACAATTGAGGCCTACCAATGAAAATCACACTAGAAACACAGACGAGAAAAAAAATAATTGCACCAACAATGGCAAAAATGGTCAGAAACTAGAAAACTCAGTAAGGAAACAATGATAAAAATTGCAAACCTTTATCCCTATTTATAAGTTAAGACAAAACCCTTCAATTGCTTCGAAACTTACTAAGTTATCACGCGCACACTATTTCCTATATACAAAAAACTTGCTCCAATCATAATTTGTCACGTGTACCCAAACAATAATAACAATGGCAATTTCATTGGGAACCCAATAAATATATTGTAATATATCGCATGTGTCAAAAACTTCATCATTAAATATATATGAATGTACATACATGAATCTTTTTACCCCACCATAAATCCAACAAACTTAAAAACTTCAATCACTCTAAATTCAAATTTCAAATTTAAAAGATGGTCAAATTAAAAATAAAATAAAAACATTCACAAAATACATAATACTTCAAAGCGGACTTCAAATCAACTATCCAAACTTTCACCATCTACACCTATCGCGCGAACTTCCCCAACAAGCTCGTGAATGTCACTTATAACTTTCTCTCGCTTGGGGGTAATTGTTATACCCTATCTAGAAGACCTCATGAACTTCATGGCGTACCCTTGGAGGGCTTGACACGTGTCTTTTGATGGAACTAATGACACAACAAACTATGCATAAATGACCTGCCAACCAGCGGACTTTGAGTTAGTTTGCAAACCTTAGCCTAGCGAATTTTAAAATCAGGCATCTCCACTAAAATCATATGAGGGCCTAGTGGGGGGCTTAGAGTATTTGATTTCCAATTGTCCTAAAACATCTTATCTTAGGACGTAGCATCACCATTACTGCCAGAAGTATCAAATCAGACTTACGTTCAATTTTTTTAAAATTTTGAACTTGAGATTTGAGCTATAATTAGCTTATTTTGACTTCGGATAGTAATTGGTATTTTATTTGGGTTTGATCTTAGTATAATATATTTGGGGTCTCGAAATAAGTATTTTTGAATATAAGTATTAGATTTATAAATTTAATAAGAAAGATAGAAATGATCTAATTGTCAATATAATATAATACATAATAAAATATAAATTAATATACATATCATATAATAATTTTTACATAAGATTAGCAATTTAATTATTTTATATAAAAGAACCCTATTAAATATATATACTTTATGCTTTTTATAAGGTAAAATTGAATTGTGGTTGTCATCGTATAGAAGTAAAATGAATTATTGTATTCGAAATTAAAATATTTATATCTTAGAGAATTCAAAATTATTTGAATCCGTCAAAGCTCACTCAGCTTGATCTAAGCCCGAACCTAAAAAAAATTAAACTTGAAAATTTTGAGTTTAATAGGGCCGAGCTCGAGAAAATTTGAGCCCGAGAAAATCTTAGTTCGAAGAAAGCCCAGTCTAAGCTTACCCATTTGCCACCTCTAACTATTAAGGATTTAATAGAATTGAAAAAAAAAGAAAAACGATAAATTAAGTGACTATATTGTAACTTTTTAAAGTTAAATAACCTAACTAGAAACTTATTAATAGTCAAGTGATATTTTATAATTTATCCTCTTAAAAAAGTCAAAAATGGTAGGTTTTTTTTTTCCTATAAAGAATCGATGGGGGCAAATAAAATAACGCAATGCAGGATATCTGTCCCTAAATGGGCATTCCAAACTGTTCTCTTCCACTTGGACTCGCTTGCCTTCGCCTACCTCTCATCTCTCTCTCTCTCTAACTTCTCTGCATTGAAATCCGCAATCTTTTCCGAAGCTATCAAAACCCCATTTGTACTTTGATTTCTTTTTTCTCTTTTCTCCTTGATTTCAGTTCCCGAATCGTTTTCTTTGACTTAAGAGTCAATTCAATTCCTAGTTCTTTTGTCTTGCCATTCAAAGTTAAAAAAGATTTTGAGCTTTTTACCCCCTTGTTTCATGGCTGAATTAGAAGATATTGGAGCTGATATTAGGTAAAGCTTCATATATATTTACCTTTTCTAATAAAATTAAACCCATAAGTTTGTTTTATTCCTATTGTTTTTTTTTGTTTTTTTTCAATATTGGATGAATTTCGGAGTATTCGATTCAGGCTGTTTGCTGAATAAGAAATGGGATTTTGTAATTGGTATTTCATTGATCAGACTGTATAATATGATAAAATGCTCTCAAATTTTGATCTTGTTGGTTTATTGATTTTAATATTGTAGAAGAAGAATGAAATTTAAATATGGATGTTATACTTTTTTTTTCTGGGGCCAATTAAATGGAAAAAGATTCATGTTTTATATCTGATAAGGTTTTTTAACGGTAGAACGCCCCCCCCCCCAAAAAAAAAATTAAAGAAGGTAGAAGTAAGTTTCAAAATTTGGCTTAGGGTTTATGTCCTTTTCGTCCTACAAAAGATTGATTGTAGGCTTGTTGGTTGACAGTTCCGACATTGAAGTGGATGATTTGAGATGTCAAAATATAGCCGAGAAAGATGTGAGTGAGGAAGAGATTGAAGCAGATGAATTGGAGAGACGAATGTGGAAAGATAGAATCAAACTCAAAAGGATTAGGGAAAGACAGAAGATTGCGGCCCAACAGGCTTTGGAAAAGAAAAAGTTGAAGAAGACCTCTGATCAGGCTCAGAGGAAGAAAATGTCCCGAGCTCAAGACGGGATTCTTAAGTATATGTTGAAACTAATGGAAGTTTGTAAAGCGCGGGGATTTGTCTATGGCATCATTCCGGAAAAGGGTAAGCCTGTAAGTGGTTCATCAGATAACATAAGAGCTTGGTGGCAAGAAAAGGTGAAATTTGATAAGAATGGGCCAGCTGCCATAGCTAAGTATCAGGCAGACTGTTTAGCTATGATTGAGGCGGATAACGGTAGAAATGGAAACCTGCAGAGCAGTCTCAAAGACCTGCAAGATGCTACTCTTGGTTCTCTCTTGTCTTCTTTGATGCAGCACTGTGATCCTCCTCAGAGGAAGTATCCTTTAGAAAAGAGAATTCCTCCACCTTGGTGGCCTACTGGTAACGAGGATTGGTGGGTAAAACTAGGGCTACAACAGGGTCAAAGTCCTCCTTATAAGAAGCCACATGATCTTAAAAAGATGTGGAAAGTTGGAGTATTAACATCTGTGATAAAGCACATGTCACCTGATACTGCAAAGATTCGAAGGCATGTACGCCAGTCGAAATGTTTACAGGATAAGATGACAGCAAAGGAGAGTGCAATTTGGTTGGGAGTGTTGGCCTGTGAGGAAGCTCTGATTCGGCAACCTAGCAGTGATAATGGAACATCTGGTGTAACTGAATTGCCTCGACTTGGATGTAGTGATAAGAAACAACCTGCTGTCAGTACTGACAGTGATTATGATGTCGACGGTGTTGATGATGGAGTTGTTTCAGTCTCTTCCAAAGATGAGAGGAGAAATCAACCTACAGATGCAGAGCCTGTGGCTTATATTACCAACTATGATTTCCATCCAGTACAAATCAATGAGCGAGTGGCAAAACAACCTAGGAGGAAGAGACCCCATTTAAGATCAAGCCATGGTCATCAACAACCTTTGCAGATCCATGGTGATCAACAATCTGTACCAAGCCATGGTGATCAACAACCTATGTCAAACCATATTACCAACTATGATTCCCATCCAGTACAAATCAATGAGCGAGTGGCAAAACAACCTAGGAGGAAGAGACCTCGTTTAAGATCAAGCCATGGTCATCAACAACCTTTGCCGATCCATGGTGATCAACAATCTGTACTAAGCCATGGTGATCAACAACCAATGTCAAACCACAGTGATCAACAATCTGTACCAAGCTATGGTGATCAACAACCTGGACCACGGCATTATGAACATGTAAATGCCGAGTCAATAAGCACTTTGCCTGACATCAACCAAACTGATTTATCTTTTATGGAATATCATATGCCTGTCACTGAGCAGGAAAATGATGCAAGCAAAGAATTAAGACATGTGGAGGACGGTTTAGATGTTCAGCCACATCTACCTGCGGGTGAATACTGCCATTATCCTGCCACCCCTACTGCCACTGAAATTTCCACACATAGACCTATGCTCTATACATTAGAGCAACATGAGCTGCACCAAGGTGCTGCATATGAATTTTATAATCAATCATCTGAATTAAGGCCTGGTCATGATAGTCAACAAACTCTGATGGACATGAATGTCCTGCATGTTAGGCCAGAAAATGGTGTTGATGCATCAGCACTGGGTGGAAATGGACATGAAATTGCTGGGGGAGAATTGCATCATTATGTGAAAGACCTATTGCATAATGAGCAAGATAGAGTTGTCCATAATCCGTTCAGTTCTCCAACAAGTGATCCATCATTCTTTGGTGGATTTCACAGCCCCTTTGAACTTCCATTTGATGGTACAACTTCACTAGATGAACTACTTGATGATGACTTGATACAGTACTTTGGTGCTTAGGTTGGAAAAATTGAGATGCTAGAAAAATAGATTGCAAGTAAAACCTTTTCTCTTCAACTCCTGTTTCATTTATGAATGATTCATAAACATTGTTTGGTGTTAGTTTTGCAGGAACTGCAAACTTATGTATTAATCATTGATTTGGATGGAGGAGTTTCTCTTATTTATTAGTCTTTCTAGTACAGGTGGTATAATTTGAGCATGCTATGACTGAGTCAAGTCAAATTTTCTATTTTAGTTTTGCTCAATGCTCTTCTCCTTTCAAAGAAGGAAAAGGGTAACATAACATAACATTTTGTGCCATTTTCCTAGCTACCACTCAATGGTAATTGCCATGAAAGGGTTGTGGTCAATGTCTCGGTTTTAGAAGTGTCCATTCCTCAAACTAGTGATATTTTCCTTGTTTCCTTTGGACGGAAAAACTAATTAGTCGATTGATTTCTTTCCCAATAAATGAATTTCCATCTGTATTTAGTTAATTATATTTAGAGCCTCAGACTTCTCAAGGCTTTGCCCCCCGAACCCCCTGCATTACTCTACTCCGCTTACTACATAAGCTGCTGCTTTTGATTATTATGTTTTATATCCAATGCTTTTGCATTTGTATAGGGCTGGTTTATTACAAGATTGATGCTTTTTGAGCTTTGGATTATTGTATAGTATATAGACACCTCCATGAATGAATAATGATAATCTACAAGATCTCAATGAACTTCAAAAAGCAAGGTTATTCAGAGCAACAAGCAGATATTATCGGCTTATCTGTAATATCAAATTTAGGATGGGATCCAGTTGATGAAATACCCATACTTTCATGTTTATCATATTGAAAATAGATGATTAATGAGTGTATCAATGGGATCTGCAACTGTTTTAGGTCTCAGAGTAAGTAATTTGTCCATTAATAACTGTTAGGAAAATTCATGCATGATAAAGTGGATCCTTATAGAATAAACAATTTGAGAGAAAAAACAAAAAAACAAAAAAAACCTGACCTATTGCCGAGAAAAAAATGACAGTAAGCCAAAACACTGGCTTTCAAATCCTCTTCTCACTTTTCCTACAAGTAGGCATTGCCTGCCTGCAAATGATATACACTTCACCAAGTCCTTTATTCTTACAACAATTGAAGATGACTCGGACACCAGGATGAGGGGGCAATCGAAGGACGTGTTGGCAGATTAAATAGGGATACTTTCTACCACAAATCAATTGTAGTATATTTGTAAATAGGAGGTTTGATTGGGATTTCTGTCATGCCTCGTTACACAATGCTTTTCTCTTCCTGCTATAACTATAAATGCTTCTTCCAAACATAACAAGATTAAAACATATTCCTCAAAATACCAATGCTAGTTGATTTTTTGGTTTTACAAATCATTAATAGTTTCCTATTGTAGACCCTTGTTTTTGGTCAATAACTAGCAAGCTAATATAAATTTTATAAATATCGCTATCCTGTACTAACACATCTTGCACGAATGCTTGTGAGCACTTTGTCCTCCTGGCAACGCTTGTTAGCAACGATACATACTGGCTAGTAGTAGTGCCTGTAGGAGTGGTCCTTGGCACACAGTGCAGTGCTCCTTGACACTTAGTCTAGCACTCCTTGAAAACACTTTCTAGTAGCAGCAAGTCCTAACAACGTTAGAAAGATCCACTGCTACGTGTAGAGCGTAGAGTAGAGCTGACTTCGAAAGGTTAACAAGTTGCTTGAGTTTGTTCCAGTCTTGCAATGTCTTGAAGATTATAGCATGGAGGCTGAGATTCAGAGATTGCTAAGAAGCTTAGTTCTTAAAACACTAGTGCTCCCTTTTTTTATGCATGTTCTAATAGCAAGCAAGACACTTAAGGATCAAGCTCACGGACAATGAGTGGATGTACTTAAAAGACTTGAAGACTTCAGGTGGATCAATTACAAGAATCAAATCTAAGGAGATAAGGTGCAAATTAAATGGAGTTGGGCAACCCTTCATTAATTAATTAATTAATTGAGTTGAAACTTAATGTCTAAGAAACCATGCATGGAAACGACAACATGAGAGAAGACACATAGATCAGCCTTAGTATTATTAATGAGCTAAGTTAGGTGTTTAATTTATTATTGAATGTTTATTATTTATGTGGGGACAACATGCGACTATTATGTGACTTCATTAATTGACCTAAGCATAATATCACCATAACATATCATATTTTTACTTAAGAAATAAGCCTTTTGACTAAGTCAAGACAGAAATTCTTTTCTTGGAGGCAAAGGAAGGTTTGTTGAAGTAGTTAAAATCTACATATAAGTTATTACGCTTTGTACTTTAACATAATTTTGACAATTAATAAAAATTTACTCTTTTGTGAGGTTATCTATAAGGTTCAATTCTTGTTTCTTCTACAAAGTTGTAGCAACTTTAATTGTTTCTTCTTCACACTATACTTTGTTAGGATATCGGATTGGTTAGAGTTTTTGGATTGCTTTGTTGAATTCAAAGAGACATAGGAACACTTCGAATATGATTTTATTTATCATTTCCTTGAATCTTTATTTTTGATTGCTTTAAACTTTATATTTGTTTTACTTGATTTTTGATTGATTGCATTTGTTTGTCTCAATTTTTTCTTCTGCGTAACTTGTGCTACAAATTACTCAGCCTTTATTACTGTCTTAGATTGTCTTAGGGTTCATTGTTATTTGAAATACCACAACTCAATTTATTTTTGCTTGCTACATGGAAGAATAAATATGTTTTGGATTCTTATTAAGTGGAAAAAGGTAAAAGTGATTTATATTTTTGTTAAAAGCTAATTTGAGTGAAAAATAAGTTAATGGTGAGAGGAATGCTTCATTTTTTTGTTCCTTTTTTTCTTTCTGATGGTAAGAATGAAGTATGACAATTAGGCTAAGTAAGATAGAGAAAGGTAAAAAAGGAACACATTCCCTTGTACATTGAAGCTATGGTGGGATAATTAGAGGATGTTTGAAGAGAAAACATAGAGATGAGAGATTATTTTGTGTTGGAACATTTTCAAATATTTGTATTGCTCTAATAACTATAAATGAACGTGTGTAATTAATCAAAAGATAAATTTTTTGGTCATTGGTCAAAAGTTATATCATTTAATTTTTGAAAAAGAATTATAACTTTCAAACAATATTACTTGAATAGGTATAAAATTAGATGAATAATTATATATTATTCAGAAAGACACCTATTGAAAGATGTCTCTATAAAGAGAAATGAAAATTCCTATAAATAGGAATGAGATTTCATTTGGAAGTCTCACCAATAAATTCTAAATTTTTTTCTTTCCTTCCTCCATTTTCTAATATTATTAGATTATTCTATGAAGTATTACTGCAGAAATCCTTTGAAAAAATTGAGTTTCTTGTTATACAGTGCTTAGTGCTTAGTGGACTATTCTCGTCAGTGCAAAATGGAAATAGTCATCGGCTTCATTGTATCCTTGAAGTTAATTTTCTTGAAACTCTTTTGCACACCGGAGATAGATGCAGGCGAATATAACCTTAAAGATAATGACTTGATACACGCCTTGGAGCCTTATCCTATTTCTTCATTTTCTATTTGAGTTTCGTTCGTACGTTCGAGAGTTTCCTCACCGGAGATTTGTACTAACAATTTTAAGGTTATAATTCATGATGACTACTACAACACATGAAAGTGGAACACTAAAAGAGTTGACTTCTAACTTTGTCAAACTTGATTGGTTTGATGGTGGAAATTTCCGACAATGGTAGAAAAAGATGCACTTCTTATTAACAACTTTGAAGATTGCCTATGTTTTGGATACTCCAAGACCAGAAAAGAATGAAAACGAATCTATTGCTGCAACCCAAGAAAGGTAAAAATGAGACAATGCTGATTACATGTGCATAGGCCACATATTGAATGTTTATCTGATGGTTTATTCGGCACCTGCTAGAACGAGGTCACTGCTAAAGAATTATGTGACAAATTGGAGATAAGATACATGACTGAAGATGCTACACTACACCAAAACAGGCTTTTAGCGACGCTTTTTAGCGCCATTAAAAGTACAAAACACCGCTAACTTTAGCGGCGTTTTTAGAAATAAACGCCGCTAAAGACCAAGACCTTTAGCGGCGCTTTCCCCACAAATGCCGCTAAAGACCATGACCTTTAGCGGCGCTTTTGTCACAAACACCGCTAAATACCAAGACCTTTAGCAATGCTTTCCCCACAAACGCCACTAAAGACCAAGACCTTTAGCGGCGCTTTCCCCACAAACGCCGCTAAAGACTATGACCATTAGCGGCGTTTTTTCCTCAAACGCCGCTATAGAATAGACCTTTAGCGACGCTTTTTAGAAAAACGCCAATAAAAATATATCTTTTAAAAAAATAATTTTTTTTCAAATAATATTTATTTCTATAATAAATATTATATTATGTTTTAAGGATAAATAAAAAATATTATTTAAATTAAATTTTCTACAAAATTTTTAACTTTAAAACTAAATATAAATATAAAAATTAATGAATTTAAATTTAGAATTTAAAATAATAAATTAATAACACAATTAAAATCCAAAAGTTAGAACACTTAAGTAAACATAAAAATTTAGAATCAAAATTAAAATAAATAATACATATGCAAGGTAATAAAATATACTATGCATTTTCTTAATCAAGTAAATCTTGGTTACAGAACTAACACAGAAAAAACACAGTACAGTAAGTTTCGTCTTTCACATTTTACACAAAAATAATAGCATGTTTGTTTGCATGCTACGATGATCAAAACTCAAAAATGAAGTTCTCCACCTGATACAAATTTCTCCTACGAATGTGCAGAATCAGATCTCTAGATTCTCGGAGTTCTTCATCTGGTGTTGTCTCGATGGTTTTGATTATTGTGTCATCTAGCTAGATTCAAAAAAAGAATAGAATGCAAAGCATGTTATACATTTGGACTCCAAATTTTTAGCAACTCAAAAGAATGCTAAGCATGTTATCCAACCTTCCAGTACTCACAAGGATCCTAAATAAAAATGAAATCAGACCTCACCACTTCAGATAAGAAGCCTATACAACTAATTACACAAAAGAAAAAGATGAGAAAAAATAACAATGTAAAAAAGACTTTTGAATGAGATAATATAGAACCCAGAGTTAACTCTGTGAATACCTTCACTTTAGAGTGGGTGTACACAGTTCGATAAAGATCAGCACGAGTAGCAAATAACTTGTGGATACTAAGATCTAGCAAGAGCACCCATTACCATTATTAAGGAGGAGTAAAAAAACACTAAAGGAACTAAACATGTACTTTGCAAGTAAATGAAATAGATTATACTAACAGTCTTTAGCACGATAGCAGATCTCATCACCTAAAACTCGCATAGTCTCCTTGAACCTGCAGGTGGTGTAGCATGTATATTAAGTTTCACTTACTTATCCACATCAATTCCATTCTGACCATTTGCAACAATATCATATAAGAATTGCTTCTCCTTTGCACTCTTCAAAGTAAGCACAAAATAGTGTATGTGTTAGATAAAGCAAAGAAACAAAGAATGTCTGAACTTCATACTGGAGCAAAATATAAAAAATCCAGTGATCAACACGTGCCTACACTTAAAATATAAAAAATTCAATGATCAACCGAAATTAAACTATTCATCAAAATGATTGCAATTAACTGAGTTAAAACATGATTTTTTTTTCTTTTCTTGCAAATATCTAAAGTTTTTTATACCTTCCCAAATGGTGAAACAAGCTGGTGAAGTGCTGTAATTCTGTCTCCTAATTTTTCTTTCCTCACCTGCCATATAACATATATATATGTATATATATACAAGTCAGAAAAAAAGAAAAAAGTAGGTGATTAATTTACTATTTTACTTTCACTTAAACTATATTCTCTTTTTCATACATTAACAGAATATGATAGTTACAGCAAAAAAAAAAAAAAAGAATCATCCCTCTAGAAATCGACAACCAAACAAGGACAACAGTTTTTACCACCCCACATGTATTTTGTGTATGTGTGTATATATATATATATATATATGCTTCTGAGTGTGCGTGTGCGTGCAATCTGTATTGAGATAAAAAAAAAATATTTAATTATATAAAAATTATGGTAAAAGTATCATGAAAGTCCCTGTACTAAAAGTTGGATTACATTTTGCCCTTTACTCAAATGGTTTAATTTAAACACTCATTCAACAGCTATTACCTAAAATGCTACCACTTTTGAGCATAAAATCAGTGGAAGTCTAAATGAACAAAGTCCTAAGCCAATCAAAACAAAGTCACCAAGAAATGAAAAGAACAATCTGTTCTTATCCTTTCGAAACAGTGACCAAATACAATAAATTCAAAAGGTTGTTCTTTTCATATATGCTTATCAACCAAAAACGCAATGAGAAAAAAAAATCATGATCCGCCAGCAGAAAAGCTTGAAATTTGAATGGATCAAATGAAACATAAATCTAATGTAAAACATACCTAGAGAAAGCTTAAAAGAAGAGCTTTGATGAGATTTTCTGGTGTGAGCTCTGGCTGACGCTGCTGATATCTTCCTTCTAACTTCCCCATTATCATCCCTCAAAACCCAATAATCTGTAAAACGAAGACTCCCCCAAATTACTTCAGATGTCTATTTTAAATTCTATTTAAAAAAATAAAAAATCTATAATAAAAAATCAATTACTATAAAAAAAGATAAGTGTGAATTAAAAATATAATCCCAAATACTGATTCAATTGCAGACTGGGATTTATTTCTTACCTCAAAGGTACAGCAATGGTTGTAACCTCTGTAACCTCTGTAACCTGTTTGTGAAACCTCTGTAACCTGTTTTACTAGTAAAGCTGATAATAATCCAGAAACTGGTTGTAACCTCTTTGTATTTGCCTGGGAAACCAGTAAATGTTCTCATTATCAGCACATGTTGATTTTTTTTATAATGTCGCAGGGAAGGAGGGAGGGACAGAAAGCAAGAGAGACGGCGTGTTTGCAAAGTTAAGAGTTTTAGGTGGGAAAATTAGGGGTTTCACGGGGGAAATTTGGGGATAAAATGGGGGGAGAATTTTTAAAAGTGAAATTAAGGTTTGTAGGGGAAATTTTGGGATAGAATGGTGCCAAGTGAAATTATTTTTGCGGCGTTTTTATAAAAAAATGTCGGTAATGTATCTTTTGTGGCATTTTTTTGAAAACGCCATTAATAAATTTAAACTCTTCTATTGAAACGACGTCGTTTTGAGAAATATTAATACATAGTAACGGCGTTTTTTGTTGAAAACGCCGCTAAAGCTCTCATATTTTTTATATTCAATTATTGTATCTTTCATATAAATTATACATAAAAGAATTATTAAAATTTTAAGTAATATTTAAAAGAATTAAATAATATTATAAATTTTAGTTTTCTTATTTCATTTTTATTTTTGTATTTTTTTCTTATAACTTGGTCCTATCCAAATTAAATAATTACCTATATATCCATATCAAATATATCAAATGGTTTAAATTAAAAATTTTTAAATATAAAAGTATTAATTAATTGTATAAAATTGTATCATTTAACAAATCTCAAATAAACTTTAAACCCTAAATTAACCATTCAATATACATAAAGTCTATCTATTATATATCTCTTAAATAATATAAACTATACTCATAATTTCAATATATTAAATTTATTATTATCTCTTTTACAATTATATAAGAACATATTTAATATATAAATTTAAAAAACTAATTAATCTAAACCTTAAACCTTAACCCGGCCCTTGAAACCCTAGATCCCTAACTCCTAACCCCTAACTCTTAACCCCTAAACCTTAAATCCCAACCCTTAAACCATAATCCCTAAATCTATATATAATCCCCAAACCTTAAAATAGTAACTCCTAAATTGGCTTTAAATATTAAATTAACCATATACCGTAAACCATATAAACCCTAAACTATAATGATAATTAATTAAATATTTTAAAATTAATACTATCTTATCTTTTTCAATTATATATGAAATTATTTAATATATATATTAAAAAACATCTTTAAAATATAAATTAAAATGCTTTTTTTTGGATGACTTAATGAATATGGCAGGATTAACTCTAAACCCCTAACCCCTAAATCCTAAACCTGACCCTAAACCTTAAACCCCAACCCTTAAACCGTAAACCATAAACAATAATCCCTAAACTATAATGATAATTAATTCAATATTTTAAAATACTATCTCTTTTACGATTATATAAGATATTTTTAATATATAAATATCAAACACGTCATACACACTTAAAACTTTGAGATAGTTATACTATTTTTTATTTCACTTATAGGAACCTCATATACTCAAGCACTACAAGTCTTTTGTGAATTAACCAATGCTTATGAAGATCTACTAATTACGGTTATCAATGCCAGCTGGAATCACAAATATTAACAAGAATCAGACATAGATAACAAAATTAATCAAGCACTTTCAAGGGACATCATTCTAGCAGTTCTTTAAAGAAATGGATTTCAATCCAAAATTCAGTAGTTCTGTAACTAGCCTAGCAGACAGATGGAAAAAAAATATTTATTTTAGAGATCAGTCTACCTCTTAAGTGGAATAACTTTCTGTAAACTTTAACCTTGTGAATTTTTTTATTAATATATTTCTTCTAATACTTCTTAGAGATAATCACAGTTAAGAGATTCAACCATTAAGATTCAATGGATGGTTAATATAAGACCAAATAAAGACAATGCATCTAATTTAATAAGCTAAGCAGTGCTCATGAACAAAGCAAAACAGTGTATAAGAAATTATTTAATATGTAAATTAAAAAACTCTCAATAATGTACCCAAAAAACTTAAAAATTATTTTAAATAATAGTATTTTAAATAATGTACCCAAAAAACTTAAAAATATTTTTTGCGGCGCTTTTTCAAAAACGCCACTAAAGACCCAAGCATTAGCGGCGCTTCTTAAAAAACGCCGCTAAATACCCGAGCATTAGCGGCGCTTCTTCAAAAGCGCCGCTAAAGTCCTGAGCATTAGCGGCGCTTCTTGAAAAATGCCGCTAAAAACCCGAGCATTAGCGGCGCTTCTTGAAAAACGCCGCTAAAGACCCGAGCATTAGCGGCGCTTATTCAAAAATGCCGCTAAAGCCCCGAGAATTAGCGGTGCTTTTCAAAAAACACCGCTAAAGCCCCGAGAATTAGTGGCGCTTTTTAAAAAACGCCGCTAACGCCCCGAAAAATAAAAAAACGACATCGTTGTGCTTGGGTTTTTTGCGGCGCTTTCTGAAAAATGCCGCTAATGCTCATTTTTAGCGGCATTTTTCAAAAAACGCCGCTAATACTAGATCTTTAGTGGCGTTTATGAAGAAGCGCCGCTAATGCTCAATTTTTAGCGGCGTTTTTTATCCAAACGCCACTAAAAACGCCGCTAAAAGCCTGTTTTGGTGTAGTGATACAAGTAAGAAATTTCTTATTAGTCATTTCAATAATTATCAAATGGTTGATGATCATTCTGTTATGGAACAATTTCTTGATATTGAAAAAAATGCTAAATCAATTTAAGCAATATGATATGAAAATGGATGAAATGATTATTGTATCCTTCATAATAGACAAACTTCCTCCATCTTGGAAAGGCTTTAAAAGAAGTCTAAAACATAAAAAAAGGAAATATCTCTTGAGGCTTTGAAAAATGATCTTTGTATTGAAGAAGAATATCGAAATCAAGATTAGAACCTAAATTTTGAAAATGCCAAAGTGCATGTTACGAAGGAAGTACAAACTACTAAACCATTCAAGAGAAAGTTCAAACAGACTGATAGAGCACCTAAGTTCAAAAAGAAACAAAAGGGCTCATGCTATCATTGTGGTAAGCCGAGACATTTCAAGAATGAATGTTGATTTTTAAAGAATAAATCATATTCTAAGGCTGATAATAATAAAAAGTTCGTTGCAATGATATCTAAAATTAATATGGCACAAGATAATAATACATGGTGGATTGATATTGGAGCAACCAAACATGTGTGCAAAGACAAAAACATATTCACAAAGTTCACACAATGTGAAAATCACAATGTCTTGTACATGGGAAATTCTTCCACTGCGACAATCAAAGGCAAATGGTCCGTTGAACTACAATTCACTTCTGGAAAGGTTTTAACCTTGAATGATGTACTTTATGTACCAAAAGTTAGGAAGAATTTAGTGTCTGAAAGTCTGTTGAATAAGTTTGGCTTCAAACTTGTTCTTGATGTAGATAAGTTTATTTTGTCTAAGGGTTGAATTTTTGTAGGGAAATGATATATGTATGAGAGCATGTTCAAACTCAATATTATTAATAAGAATAAAAATACTATTTCTGCTAATATGGTTGAATCTTTTTGTTTATGGCATTATAGATTAGGTCATTTGAATTATAGAAAATTGAATGACATGCATAAGTTAGATATAATTCTTATTTTTAATAATAATATTGAAAAATGCAATACTTGCATGTTGACTAAAATTACAAGAAACCCTTTCCCTAAGGTTAAAAGGAAAACAAAGTTGCTTGATTTGATACATAGTGATTTTTGTAACATACATAATACTCCTACATTAGGTGGAAAGAAACATTTTGTTACTTTTATTGATGATTGTTCTAGATATTCCTCTGCATATTTATTGCATTCAAAAGATGAAACACTTGATAAATTTAAAGTTTATAAATCTAAAGTTGAACTTCAGTGTGAATCATTTATCAAGTGCTTAATATAAGATAGAGGTGGAGAATACTATAATCAAAGTTATTTTGAATCCATTAGAATTGTCCATCAAGTTTCAACCTCTTACATACCATAACAAAACGGTGTAGCTGAAAGGAAAAATAGAGTCTTGACTGAAATGGTAGATTCAATGTTATCATATTTAGGTCTTGGATAAAGTTTTTAGGGAGAAGTTGTTCTAACAGCTTGTCATATATTGAATAGAGTTCCTAATAAGGAGACTAAAATGACCCCTTATGAACAATGGAAGAAAAGGAAACCAAACCTTAATTATTTGAAGGTTTGGGGCTGTAGAGCTATTGTCAAAGTTCCAACACCTAAACGTAAAAAGTTAGGTGAAAGAGGAATTGAATGCATATTTATATGATATGCATAGCAAGGCATATAGTTTCATAGTAATTGAACCAAATGATTCAATTTCAATTAATACTGTTATTGAATCAAGAGATGCTATTTTTGATGAAAATAGATTTAATTCTATTTCAAGACAATTACAACCACAACAATTGATTCATTCTTCAAATGAGAATGAGATTGCATTGGAAGAAATTGATAATAATGATGAATCTTGTCTATAATTAAGAAGAAGTAAAATAATTAAAAAGGTCAAAGATTTTGGACTAGATTTCATTATGTTTCTTGTAGAATGAAAAGGTGAAAGTATATGCAATAAGATACCTTATTGTTATAATATGAGATTTGATCCTATTACATTTGAAGAGGCAATGAAATCTCAAGACTCTATTTTTTTAGAAAGAAGAAATAAATGATGAGATGGATTCAATAATGAGAAATCAGAGTTGGATCTTAGTTAATCTTCCACCGGGTTCCAAACCAATAGGTTGTAAATGGATCTTTAAAAAGAAAATGAAGGTCGATGGAACCATTGAGAACTTGAAAGAAAGGTTGGTAGCCAAAGGTTTTATACAAAAATAAGGTATTGTTACTTTGATACCTATGCTCTAGTAGCAAGAATTGCTACAATTAGAATTTAATATCACTTACCTCAATATATAATTTGATTGTTCACCAAATGGATGTTAAAACTGCATTTTTAAATGGTGAATTGGAAGAGGAAGTGTACATGGAACAATCAAAAGGATTTGTTGTTCCAGTATAGGAGCATAAGGTATGTAAGCTTGTTAAATCTCTATATGGACTTAAATAAGCACCAAAGCAATGGCACCAAAATTTTGACAATGTTGTTTTAGCTAATGGCTATAAAATAAATGAATCCGATAAGTGCATATATAACAAATTTGGAAATGGAAAATGTGTCATAATTTGCTTATATGTAGATGACATGCTCATTTTTGGCACGGATTGGGAACAAATAGAAAACACAAAGAAATTCTTGTCAAACAACTTTGCTATGAAGGATATGAATGTAGCAAATTTATTCTTGGGATTAAAATAACCCAAGATGAAAGCACTATAGCTTTACCACAATCACATTACATTAAAAACATGCTTAAAAAGTTTGATTTTTTCAACTGTATACCAGTATCTACACCCATGGATCCTCAAATAAAATTACTATTTAATACTAGTAGGAAAATTAATCAATTGAAATATGCAAGTCTAATTGGTTATCTTATGTACATAATAACATTTACAAGACTAGATATTGCATATGCTATTGGGAAATTGAGTAGGTACACAAGTAATCTAAGTAGTTTGCATTGTCAAGCTTTGAATAAAGTACTTAGGCACTTAAAGAAAACTGTTAACTATGAATTGTGTTATAATGGATATCCTTCAGTTTTAGAAAGGTATTCGGATGCTAGTTGGATTACAAGTGTGAAAGATCATGCATATACTAGTGGATGAATCTTCATTCTTGGTGGAGAAGCCATTTCTTGGGGTTCCAAGAAACAAACATGTATTACTGATTCCACTATGACAATAATATTTATTGCATTAGCCATTGCATCTAAAGAAGCAGAATGGTTAAGAAATTTGCTTTATGATGTACCTCTATGGCCTAAGCCAATTTCACCTATTTCTATCCGTTGTGATAATGGGGCTACTCTAGCAAAGGCATATACTCTAGAAACATTGGATTAAGACATAGCTATGCCCGACAATTAATCTCTGATAGAGTGATCACTATTAATTATGTGAGGTCAAGTGAAAATTTGGCAGATCCTTTGACAAAAAGTATTTTAGAGATATAGTCAACAAGACCTCAAAAGGATGAGACTCAAGCCCATTAATTAGAGTCACCCATGATGGAAACCCGACTCAACGCTTGGTATAACGTCAAGTCTTGAGTTCAATAAGACAAAATACATGATTAGTATGTGACTGTTAGCACTATAAATAAATCCACCCTAAGATTAAAGTGCTAGGTACCGTAATGATAAGGGAAGAATGAGTAATGTACTCTTAATGGACCCATAGCATAAATATGTTAGAGTGTTATAATTATGGGAATACTCTTGATGGGATCTACCTATGTGAGTGGAAGTGTGACCGGTTCTAGGAGCTCAAAGGCTTAGCTTTGACAACAACCATGAAAAGAGGACACAGACACATGGCCATAATAGTGTCATTGGATATTATGCATTGACGGATGTTGAAATAATTGTGTGACATGTGTTCGGTTAATCAAATGGAATAGCTGGTTCAAAACTTAGTGTACCATACAATTTCAATTAACTTTAACATGTTTTCACTAAGTGAATGTTCAATTGTAAGACACCTTCATTTATGCAAGTTGATTTCCAAAAATATCAAAATCTAAAATATTTTAAAAATGGGGGGAGATTGTTGGAATATTTTCACATATTTATAGTGTTTCAATAACTATAAATGAATGAGTGTAATTAATCAAAAGATAAATATTTTGGTCATTGGTTAAAAGTTATATCATTTGATTTTTGAAAAAGAATTATAACTATTCAAACAATATTACTTGAATAGTTATACAATTAGATGAATAATTATATTTTTTATTAAAAAAAACACCTATTGAAAGAAGTGTCTATAAAGAGACATGAAAATTCCTATAGATAGAAATGAGATTTCATTTGGAAATCACACCAACAAATTCTAAAATTTTTTCTTTCCTTTCTCTATTTTCTATTATTTTTAGATTATTTTGTAAAGTATTACTGTAGAAATCCTTTGTAGAAATTGAGTTTCTTATTATACAGTGCTTAATGCTTAGTGGACTATTCTCGTCAGTGCAAAACGCAAAAAATCATCGGCTTAATTGTATCCTCGAGGTTAATTTTCTTGGAACTCTTTTACTCACTTGAGATAGGTGAGGACGGATATAACCTTAAAGATAGTGTCTTGAAACACGTCTTGGAGCCTTGTCTTATTTCTTCATTTTCTATTCGAGTTCCGTTCGTGTGTTCGAGAGTTTCCTCACCGGAGATTTGTACTAACACTTTGAAAGGGCAATGCAAATGCAAAAAGACTACTTCATAATACTAATTTTGGATTAAAAAAAATAAAACATCAATCTAGAAGAGGAATTACAAAAACTATTCCAAGGGTTTTAGTATTAAAAATGAGAATCAATCCGCTTCTAAAGATTATTCGTTTAGAAAGAGGTGGCCTATGATTAAGGGTTTGAAGAGCGAAACATCGTTTATACTAGAGCTCAACCAAGAGAAGAGATAAGGGATAGTAATGTCAACTTCATCAAATTGAAGAAATCCTTTGTTTCTAGTTAAAAATGATCTTGAGACTTACCTTGAATGGAAAGGACATGTAGAGTTTGTTTTTAAATGCCACAAGTATTTCGAGGAAGAAAAAAAATTAAAACAAATCATTGTTGAATTTATCAATTATGCATTAATTTGCTGAGATGAATTATTTTTTTATATTAAACTTCAATTTAGAAAATATGGTTTAATTGATGCTGTAACACTCCCTTACTAGATCTGATGTCCTGTACGGATAGGCGATGTCATTTTGACCTATTCCTTACATTTTCTAAATTTCTTTCAATAGAATCATCCTTTAAACAATTTAATAAAGTCCAATTATATAATTTCCAACATTTTCATAGGCTCAAACACATTTTAAAAATCATATTAAATAAATTATTTAGTGTTTGGACGTGGAAAATATATAAAATGAACTTTCGATAACCCAAAATGCAACCAACACACTTCTACATTTTCATCCCAATGCCATCCAAATAGATATTTCTGCCATCTAGATGGCATTCTATCAAAAATTACATACTAAGATAGTTTGTTATCCATCCAAACAAATACATTTTGCCATTTGAATGGATTTACAATTTCTAATCCATACAATACCAACATATAACACTTCATTTTAAAACATTTAAAGACATTTGGAAATCATTCAAATGTTGGGAAATGTGCCCATATTGTAGTAAATATGTAATTGTTTTCTACTTATTTGAACGATGAATAAATAAAGTTAATTTCACATCTCACTACTATGTCTTTTATATTTTCTGTCTTTTATATTTTGCATGCATAGAGAAATTGTGACAAACAAATATTAGTTCATTGATTGTCTAAAATTCAAACTAAAGATAAATGGCATTGTAAAGAACGTTTACATTGCGGGAAAGACAACTTACTTCAGTAGATAATCTAAGTGAGTCCGCAATCCCATAAAAGAATCAAAGTGGACATTTGATTCAAATACTGAGAAGGATTATTATGTCATCTACAATTTCAATTAGGAAGATGGCTAGTCTTGGCTATCGAAGCAGTTAACTCCACGAGTAGACATAGATGTATTCATTGGTAGAATGATACATTGGGTTGGACGCAAGATGAATTAATTTTGAATCCGTTTGTGAATTAATTCACTTCTGACGTTCATGGTGTGATTTACCTAAATCCTGAGTTAGTCACTGACCATGTGTATTCAAATCATGTGCTTTGACATAAATGGAGGCTTATGCTCTAAAGATGATCGAGCCCATTGCCGATATGTTGGGTACATGAGTTGTATATGGCATGGCTTTACTAGCAATAGTGAAATTCATAGCTCAATTAAAGAGTTAATGATATCCTCTTATTTGCATTATGTAAATTGATAAATATGGAACATGGCCACGGGTTGTTTATTCTTGAATGAGTAATTTTTGACAATCATTTGTTGATAGTGATGATATTAATTATGAAGAAGATACAATGGTTACAACGAGATAAAATAGGATTGTATTAAGTGAACGGATTTACTCAAAGGATATCATATGAGGTAACACACACATGACGAGGTCATTGGACAAAGCAATTGGATGAATTGCTTTTGTAAAGAGTATACAATAAGGAGTTTTCAATCATCGTACTTCTTGTAGACTGACTACATGTTTAAGTAATTGCGAATTTTCGGAACGATGCTTCTAGATATAATTGCAATTACTAGAGCCTAATTGTATATGTCCGATTGGTCCTTTTGCTAGCTCAACAAATGTTCGATTGGATTGCATTTGAATTAGAAAAAATTCTACGACTTTGGGAATAATTTAATTGAGTCAATTAATTCGATGTGGAATTAAATTAGGTGGGCGTAAGAATTTTTCAAGTAGAAAATTTGATTAAAAAATTTTCTTGAAAAATTAATTTGGAAAATCTAAGTGATTTTTGGAAAAATTAATTTTGAATCAATTAAAATTAATATGATATTTTTGGAAGTTAATTTTCAAGTCAGACAATTGGCCCAATAGGAAATTAAACTTAAAAATTGGACCTAAGATTGTAAAATTGATTCAGGAGCCCAAAACTGAGATCAAGACCCAAAAATTGGTCGTACCAGGCTCGATATGTGAAACCGGGTTGATAGTCCAACCGGTGGCTAGACTGGAATGGTTTGGTCGTCATTGACCCGGACTGAACCGACAGCAGCCGAACCGGCTCGGGGTGCTGTAAGGTTGTCGCACCTGCATCATTGGACAGGCGGTGCCGGTGTCTACGACGGTGGCATCCCGGTGGCTGAGCAGTGGAAGAGTTACACTCCTACTGGGACTCTACTAGAGAATTTGATTTCAGATTAACTATTTCAAAAATAATAATATTTTAATAGTTTAATATTAAATTTAATTTAATACTTATCTTAATAGTATTTTATTAATTTAATATTAAAATAAATTTATCTTCTTCTTGAATGATTTGATTACTTAGAAAGTGGCATTCTTTAGATCTTATGCATGTTTTGAGTTATATATGAGATTGGATGTGATATTATATATTTGTTATATAATTATTATTTTTTATTGTTGAGGTTGTGGTTCTTAGGAAATATACTGTGGACTATCATCTCCACGTAAGGCTGTGCTTTTTAAAATGCTTAGAATTCTTGTGAGCTGGAAATAAACATAGGACTTAAATGTAATTTTTCCAGTAGGAGTCCATGGCGAGAAAAATATGTGATGGCGGTTGAAGACTCAAGGAATGCCTTGTGACAAAAAAATATGTAATTTTATTGTTTCTTTATTTTTAGAAATAGAACCATGGAAACCTTGGCTGACAATTTTATTTTAATTACATATCTCATTATATATCTATTTTATAATTGTTTATAATATTTATATTATGTAATGTTATAATTGTGATATATATATGATGTAACACCCCTAACCTGTGTCCGTCGCCGGATTAGGGTTTCGAGGCATGATCGATCAAAATACAACTTAGAACAGACATTCATTTCAATTCAAGTACCAAATAATATAATCGTTTCAATACTATTCATCCAGTATAATTTTAAAACTAATATGCTTCAATACTTAATTCATACTCTACCCAAATTAATATTCAAACATTATAACCAATGAATCATGGCAATCGAATACTTAACTTATAACCAAGTATAATTCATTTCATATACCAATCATATATTAAGACATCCATTCATATAAATCTATTTCATTAAATACTTTCCAAAAACACTATTTATAATTATGCACTGCTTCACATTTTACTAAGTCAAGCCAAACCACATGATTTATTAAACATTAATATATATATACGACATTAACAACTTCACATAATGGTCAAGTATGAAATTTGGTTTTACTAAATTATGCACATTTTACCAAAATAATAACTACCAATTTTATACATAAGAGCAAAATCAAATCATATCATAATTACAATACCGCTGGACTAATAAATATCTAAAATATCTATCTATCATTTACCAAATTCATAAATCACATATATGGCACATTTTAAACTCAAGCACTTAACTTAACAACTTAACCATTAATTACCAAAATCACGAACAAAACATATCATAGGCATGTATAAGCATATTTTACCTATTGTTAGCCAAATATAAAAAAAACACACTCTTTACAATTTCCAAAATACATATACATAATCGATCTTTTAACCATATATTAGGTCATAAAATTTACCCTCCGATAATCCAACCAATTTCACATCTCGAATCAAAGCTAATTGTACCATTTATAACCGTACCTAAATGATCATCAAATAAATTACAATATATGTTCATATTTTACCATCACAAACTGTACTTTAACAACCAATATGCAAGCTGTCATACATACATAACTTAACTTATGTGAGTATATGTATTATGTCAAAAACACATCATTTACCACTTTCAAACCTTTACACAAGACAAATTATAAATAAAAAATGAGCTATTTTCATGGCCGATTATACATCATCATTAACACTTCTCATTGCCGAATCTTATAACCAACATCACTAACATACTTAACATGAAACATACCTCCAAATTAAGCTTATAACATGACCGAATATATATATACCAACATTAGTATCATGATCAAGCCATTTTCGCATGGCTATATACATATATACAAATTTCAAAACCAAGCATATCAAAACTAGCCTATACATGCCACATAACCAAAAACTCAAAACTTATATTTACCAAAGCAATAACCAGATAGTGTGATAAGGTCTCCTATGACTTCCAACCCAAGCAAGTCTCCAAAACTCTATAAACATAGGAAAAACACACAGGGTAAGCGTTGAAAGCTTAGTAAGCCATAAGCAAATAAATCATCTCAATGATATTTATAATTCACTTTAACTAGACCGAATTTAGCAAATCTCAACCATTTCAAGCTCATTTATCAATTCAAAATTCAAATTAACTACCATACATCAAAGTCATATTATACATGCTTCATAATTCCACTGTTCGAACCATATATACTCCTCATTCAAATATATATCACATTCGGTCATACAAAACACATAACCAACAAATCAAAACATGCTTATTTAACTCTTTCACATATACATAACATATTTAATAATTTAAACCTATCAATAACATTTATCTAATCATCTTTCAAACCAAACTAGCATACCTCAAAACCATGTTTCATATTTCATAAATCCCATATTCGAAACATAGGACCACAATTTCATGGTACTCGAACTCTTGAATATAATTAAGCTTATTTCATTACAATTTCATATAATGAGCATATGTATCACAACATTCATTTATATACATTCATTTCATTCATTGTCATGTATTTCACATATCGTCACTTGAAACATACTCACTTTTCATTCTTGAATACCATATACACTTCGTACGTACCTGAATCGGATATACTTTCACATAGTCATTCATTTCTCGATATTGCCCGTTGAACCATTCGGAATTAATAATGATACTCGGATAGCTCAGAAGCTCTTACAATGCAACGTCCCAAACGTGGTCTTACATGTAATCAAATATTGATGCTGTTGTCTTAGACAGGGTCTTACACGAAATCGTATACGATGCTGATGTCCCAAACATGGTCTTAAATGTAAATCTCAAATCGAAGCCAACATCCCAAACGTGGTCTTACACGATAACTCATATCAGAATCCTATGTCATGACATGTGTATCCTAACTATTCATATGGTTCGTACGGGGCTTTCGGATGTCGTAATTCGTTCGTTTCTAGCTCGTAGTTACTTCTCCTGTACTTACATTAATTCAGCATACACATATATAGTTACTAAAATTCAATTCGGCAAAATTAAATACATTTTCATATGAATTGAACAACAATTATTCACTTATGAACTTACCTCGTATGGACATGAACGAACAGAATGACTATTTGAAAATTTTTTATTTTTCCCCGATCCAAATCCGATCTCCTCTTTTCTTGATCTAATCAATTCAAATTTGGCTTGTTTAATAACATATTCATTCAATTTTATCCAAAAATACATAAATTGGGCATTTTGCATTTTAGCCCCTAACATTTCACATTTTCACAATTTAGTCCCTATTTCAAAATAACACAAATTACTCAAAATTTCAACAAACCCATGTTAGGCCGAATTTACCTTAGCTCATTAGCAACCCAGTTATTCAATTTATTTCACAATTTGACCCTTCAATTTACAAATTTCACAATTTAATCCTTATTACACATTTTTATCAAAAATCATTTAATTAAACATATTAATCTATCAAAAAATATTTATTTTCCATTATAAACTATCAAAATACTCATGCATTCAACAATGGCAACATTGAAATACTTTAACAATTTTGAAACCGGAGATACGGGCTAGCTAGATTAAGCTGCAACGATTTCAAAAACGTAGAAATAGTTAAAAACGAAGCTAAAACCATATCTATTTGAGCAATGAGAGCTTGGCCGAATGTTAAAGCCAACAATGGCTTTCTTCTCCTTGAATTTTTGGTGAAGATGAATAGTGGAAGATGACAATACATTTTGTTTTATTTTATTTTAACATTATTTACTAATTTACCTAACTAACCATTAATAATATTAATAATTACACCATGTGCTATCCCACTATCATCCACTATCTCAAAAATGGGATAATTACCAGTTAAGGACCTTCACTTTAAGGTTCCATAGCTAATAGACACCTTTAACTATAAGAACACAACTTTTACACTTTACGTGATTAAGTTATTTTTTTTAAATTGAGCACCCAAATGATAAAATTTTCACACGAAATTTTCACACATATAAACCAAAATGCTGTAGACACCAAAAATAATATTAAAAATATTTTTTAACTCGGACTTGTGGTCCCAAAACCACTATCCGACTAGGGTCTAAACCGGGCTGTTACATATGAGATGATCCACAGTTGATCGATTAAAAATAAGAAGCGTGATAATGAGAAAATACATGTGTTGTATTGTTCTATTCACTTCTTTAGATTATTCGGTAACTATGAGAAGTGTGCTAATGAGAAGGTACATGTCTAGAATTGGCTCTGGCTAGGAAAGACTTGTTTTTTAAGTAGTCAAATTTGGCTCACCTCCCTTTTCTAGGACCCTACCTGGTGCACAGTTCGCATTCACTTCTTCGGTTTTTCCCTTAAAAGAAAAAATATGGAGAATCAAAATTGTTTGTTTTAAGATTGATTAATTCTTGTGAATGGATATTATTGCTATAGCATGACATGCATATATTGGAAGCATGTCATTTAGATTAGGTGAGAATGCCACTAGGACTATTGTATGATCATCCTTAAAATTTGGGATAAAAAA
The DNA here is from genome assembly GCF_007990345.1 of Gossypium hirsutum. Lineage (NCBI taxonomy): Eukaryota > Viridiplantae > Streptophyta > Magnoliopsida > Malvales > Malvaceae > Gossypium > Gossypium hirsutum. The sequence continues at coordinate 29,750,730 of NC_053442.1, forward strand.
CCTTGCATGTTTTTAAAATATTGAGTGGGAGAAGGTCATTGAACAAGACCCACGACCTCCATTGATGGTCCATAAGTGATAGCATGATAAAGTTTTGAGCCGGTTCCTACCCTGGTTGCACCCCAAGGTAAATTTTGTCATGTGGGTTCACTAAATAGGTTTTCCTTTTAAGGACAACTAGTCATGCATAACTTTCAGAGAGATTGTTCCAAGATGACTCACAAATTAGAGCATGTTCATGATAGGTGTTGAGTTAATGGTTACACACTCAAGATAATCTCTTATTAAATAGTTTCCCAAGAAACAATATTTAAGCTAGAGATGACGACCAAACATGAAACGGTTATTAGTTCGGGTGGAGTCTTGAGAGTTAAGATTCACAAACTAATTGGATGTAATCCATGTTCTTGCTAGTTTAATCATGGGACCCCAAGGTGACATGGTTGATAGGTGTGAGAATGAACGTAGCAACGAATTTCTTTTTCATGGTTTTAATACAAGTGCATGCATCATACTGAATTCTTGGTATGCTGCTGAAATGAAAAATATTTGCTTAATACAAAGATAGTAATTAGTGAAATATTTATTTTTTTCAGTTCAAATATGTCTCCTACTTCTCTTATTAGCATTTTACTAAGAATAAATTAAATGGAGATAACTTTCGAGAATGGAAATGAAACTTGCTGATAGTTCTCAGCTATGAGAAACACAAATTCATTATTGATGAAATGTGCCCTCTTGAAGCTCAGTCCAAAGCGAGAAAACGCCAAAGAGATTCTGACTTGATTGCTCGAAGTTATATCTTAGCGAGCATGAGTAGTGTGTTGCAAAAGCAACACAAGAATTTATGTACTGCCAAAAAGATCTTGACAAATTTGGAGGATTTGTTCAGAGGCCAAGTCACATTGGCTCAACAATTTGCTATTACAAATTTGATGAATTCTCAACAGAACACTGGCACTTCGGTTAAAGAACATATGCTTAAGCTTATGGGATTCTTTGCAGAAGCGGAGGACAATGGGGTTGAACTAGATGTGAATACGCAAATTGAAATAGTGTTCAAATCCTTAACCAAAGAGTTTGCTGGTTTTAGGGCCGCTTACAACTTGGGGAATAAGGCACTTACCTTGAGTCAGCTCATGAAGGAATTACAATCATATGAGTTGATGCTGAATGGTAGTAAGCTGGTACAAGAGAAACCTAAGGCAAACCTAGCTGTGGGCCCCTCTTCCTCTAAGGGAGAAACAGAAACCTAAGGGAAAGAAGAAACTGACTAAGTCTTCTGTTCCACCTTGTGTGGATAGGAAAAAGGCTAAGAAGTCAAAAGATCCTAAAAAAGATCAAATGTTTCTTCTGCCACAGAAAAGGGCATTTCAAATCAAACTGCAAGGAGTATTTGGATTACCTAGCTGAAAAGGGCAAATGTATAGAACTCTTTGTGGTTGAAGCTTGCTTAGTGGAAGAATCAATTGATAATTGTGTTATTGATTCTAGAGCCACAACCATGTGTGTGTTTTTTATAGGGGTTTAGCGAAACGAGAAGTCTATGTGACAAGAGCCTCTCGTTGCAGACTTATTTTACACTTTGATAATTTTAGGAAGATTATTTTAAAGAACGTGTTTTATGTACCTCATTTTAAGAGCAATTTAATTTCTGTAGCTTGTTTATTTTATGACGGTTATACCATGACATGTGTAAGACCCAATTATTGCCCTACCCATATAAATAAATGAAACCAATATAAAAAATATAAATAAAGCCCAAATATTAGGCACTTCACTTACATGGTCCAATTAAATACCTAGCCCAGCTAACCAAACCCAAATCCGATTACAAAACCCAATTACAGGGTCCCAAAACCTAACCCTAATTAGACGGAAACCCTAACCTTCAGCAAGCTTCCAGCGCCGCAGCAACCAGGGCTCTCCTCTGCACGTGCCAAGCCTCTGCGCCACAGCCGAGCTGTTCTTCATGCGCACCTTCGTACATGCCATGTCCATAGCCTCCGTACGCTATACCTGTAAATAGGATGAAAACAACGCAACAGAGAAGGAAAAACATTGTATTTTTTTATTTTTTCATATTTGGCTATAAAATCAGACAGGAGGCCATTGTAATTTTTTTTACATAGATATTGATACAAAATCAGTGAAAAGAAAATACAAAGAAAAGAAAATCAAAAGCAAAAGACTGAGTTTTTGAAGGTGATTTTTCCAAGTTTTTTTTCTATCCTTTTGTCGTTCTGTTTTTGCTCTTTTTTCTATACATACGAAAAAAAGAGGAAGTGGGGGGAGGATCTTACCTATGAGCACGCCGTCGGAGCTCCGTTTACTCCTTCCAAATCGGAGTTAGACAGAGTTTTGGGTTTTGAGGCGGTGGAGGATGAGAGAGGTTTAGTTTTTTTCTCTGATAGTTTAATAAGGCTTTGAAGTATTTTGTTTTTAGGGTTTTGAATGGCATTTATATAGGGCATAAAATGACACCATTTGGGGCCTATGTCAATGGCTCTAAAATGGTGCCGTATTGGCACTGACCCGATGACCCGACCCGAGCATGGCCAGGTCCGCGCGTTTTGGTTTCGGAGAGAATATTTGTGCCACTGGTCCCTCTGTTTTATTCCTATTTCTAATTTTATTTTTATTATTTGTTAATTTTACCCAATGTATTTTGAATTCTGCTCACCTTGGTCCTTATCATAGCGCAACGTTTTGAGGTGTTGGGAATATTCCTCTTTTGGTCCCTCATATTATTCGCGCTCTGCAATTTAGTTTTTTTTATTTATTTTTATTCTGTTTGTTGCTCTTTAATTTTATTTTAATTCCATTTTGACCCACCATTCTTCTTTTTCTTTTTCTCTCTCTCCTCTTTTTACTTCTATTTTAATTTAAATTCAGTTCTTATTAGTGTATTTTTTTAAATTTAATTGGTTCTTGTTTTTAATATATATTTTTTAAATCTAGTATTAATTAATATTTAAAGTTAACATCATTTTAAAATCCATCACTAGTATTATTTTAAGATATAACATGTTATTATTTTAAATTATTATTAACATTATTTAATTTAAACATACATTAACTTTTCAAATTCATTATGCGTTATGGTTTTAAACTTAACATATTATTATTTAATTCATCCTTAATTATTTTATATTTTTTTTATGAAAATTTGATATATTTTGTATACGGTTTTGATATTTTATAATATGTATTATTACTATTGTGTTTCACTTTATACGTATTACCTATGTAAAATTAATATATGTATATTATTTGCTTCAAACTTATTTCAAATACTATTATGCAACGTTTTTTATTCTATTTTGAATCTATTTTATACTCATGTATATAATTTATTTTAAAACTTTCTCCTTTTGTTATTTTAGTGTATCTTTAAAATTTTTGATTAATAATTCATTTGATGTTTGACTATTGATATTGGTATTTACATGATATATGATTGAAATTATTGTTGTTATGCTTGTTTGTATTTGCTTGTTAATTGTTTGTTATTCATTGGTGTACATTTTATTTTCGAATTATCTTTTTTGCGTTGTACGTATACATTCAATCACGTTACATTGTTTAAAAGATTACATTTTATTAAAATATCAAAATAGTTTTATTTATAAGTTTCCAAAAAACCCGATATCCAAAGATTATCTTTTTTTATTTTATTAAAATAGTTTTATTTACATTGTTGAATTTAGGTGGCCAAGTATCTTTTTTCAATAAAATCGTACAAATTTCAAATAATGCTTATTCTCAAGAGCTCAAATTGTTGGATCCTAACTCACTGGATATGACATTTTGCTACCTCAAATTAAGGATTTTTAAAAATAAAGGCAATAATCGGTATTTAGGAATTTTGAGAAATTGAACCCTAACTTACTGGGTTTTGATTTTTCATTTGACCCAAATAACCATATATCATTCTCAAAATGTATGGGTTTTAAAGGTCAAAAGATAAACTTAAATTTGAAGATTAAAAATGTTGTGCCCTAACTCACTAGGTGTGACATTTTATTTCTTTGAAATAAGAGTGTCTTATCATTTAATTCAATTTATTCAAGTTAAAAGGGTCGTATTTTAAAATCTTTTCAAATTTTTTGACATTAGGATGTTAATCAATCAATTCGGTACTAATTTTGGGCGTTACGTGGGTGCTAATCCATCCCCATACGTAATTGACTCCCGAACCCGTTTTTCTGAACTTCTCAGACCAAAAGCATTGTTTTAATAAATCCAAATCGTTTATTAAAAACAACCGTTTACGAGGTGACCCGATCACACCTCACAAAAAAAGATTGGTGGCGACTCCTATGTTCATTTTCGTTTTCAAAATTAAAGTCGACTCCCTTTATTAAAAAAATGGTTTCGACAACATGCAATGAAGGGATTGCTATTCACAGAAATTATTCTTTAATCTGTAATGGATGGATGGAAAATAATCTGTATTTTATCAAACCAAATAACTACTCGATGCTCCAAACTGAAATAGTTAATAAAAAGCTTAAAACTTCTCACTCTAATGAGGGGTACCTATGATATTTAAGACTTGGTCATATTAACCAAGAAAGAATCACTAGACTCGTAAAAGATGGTCCTTTAAGTATGTTTAAGGTGTTGGATCGCCGGCACCCCTACGGCGCAGCGGAAAAAATTAAAATCGGTGACCCTATCCATGGATCCATGTGTGAAGAACGAATCGAGGTGAAAAGATTATGAAATTACCTGAAGTAGACATTCCGTTTATTTTGGCCTTCTTGACTTCCTCAAGATAGATAGGGCAGTTCCGCTTCCAATGTCCAGTCACACCACAATGAAAACAATTTCCTTCCTTAGCCACCCCTCCTTTAGGTTTCAATGCAGCCTTTACTTTTCCAGACTTGGGCCTACCTTTTCCCTTGGGCTTTGTTTGAACATTGGCCTTTCCCTTGCCCTTATTATTACGGACCTTCAGTATAGGCTTGGGTCTAACCTTTTTCATGTTGCCTTCAGCGGTTCGTAACATACTGAGTAACTGTGGCAGAGTCTTATCAATTTCATTCATATTGAAATTGAGGACAAATTGGCTGTAGCTATCCAGCAATGATTGCAGAATAACATCAGTGGCCAACTCTTGGCTCAATGGAAACCCAAGCTTAGACATGCTTTTAATATAGCCAATCATCTTAAGGACTTGAGGTCCTACTGGGCTTCCTTCAGCGAGCTTACATTGGAATAGGGCCTTAGAGATATCGAACCTCTCTTGCCGTGCTTGCCCCTGATAAAGTTCTTTCAGGTGCTCAATCATTTCATAAGCAACCATGTCCTCATGTTGCTTCTGAAGCTCAGGATTCATAGTGGCAAGCATAAGACATCGAACGTCTACCATGTCATCGAGATGCTTCTTGTAAGCATCTTTATCAGCCCTCGAGGCATTAGTGGGTGGTTCGTTAGGAACTGGTTGTTCAATGACATATAATTTCCGTTCTTGTTTGAGGACAATCCTTAAGTTACGGAACCAGTCAAGAAAATTTAAACCATTTAACTTGTCCTTCTCAAGGACCGATCGCAATGATAGTGTATTTGTGTTTGCAGCCATAATATATCTACAACAATGAAACTATGCGTGTGAAAATTTATCAAATTTATATCAAACATTAAAAGGACTTAATTAAATGATGTTCTCACTATTTTATTACAAAACTAATACCCTCATAGATTAGTTTCGGAAAGACTTTCTCGAAAAGTATTTCAAGTGGGTTAAGGATCCATATTTCACCTCCTCTTAAGTCAGCTTTGGCTTTACTCTCAAGATTATGGTTATCTAGGTAAGCAACACTTTGCTAATTACATCATATGTAACTCCTAAAGTTTGGTGAACAACTCTTGTTCTAATCATCTTATGATTTATCCAAATAACTCGCCTCTAGGTTTCTAATCCTATTAGAATAACCTAGTTAAGTCATTAACCAATTTTAACCAACGAATATCACTTATTTATTCTTCGCGTTTAACCAAGATAAATACTAGTACTTCGCTTTAGCAGAACCTACACAGTATTGATCGAGGCCTTAACGAGGGCAAAATTGGAAGGCTATGTTGACTTAATATTTTAATAGAGGGATTTTATTAAGATCAGTCCATCTCACCAATTACGATTTACTTTAGTCCATTTAGCCATTTAATTGATCTCATCAATTAATGTGGTTCAATATTATCAAATTTTAACATGTTTAAAAATTTGGCATGCTTTAGACATCCATAGCATCTCATACATGAATAAAGCAATAAATAAATGCAATAGTTATAGCCCATAAACTAAGGTGGCGCAACCCAAGCCAATGGGAGAACCAAAAGGAAACCTAAAGGTGTAAGCCGGTTTTCAAGCTATCATTTCACACTAGATGGCCCATCTTCCTTCTCAACTATCCCATAGTAACTATTGCAAATTACAATATGTAGAAACTCGTTTTACATACGAGGGAGTAAGATGAGAAAAGAAATACAAGAGAATAGTAGTAAGGCACGACATGTAGGCCATATTTATAAAATTACAACCTTTTATCAAATGGGCTGTTGGTCTATAACTATGCATTTCAAACACCGTTCATGTCAAAAATTAGCATACATAAAAACACTTTATTAAGGTGAATTATAACAAATCCTTTCAACTTTTATGGCCCACCAAGTTTTATTTATTATAAACATAATTTAAGAAGATGGGGGCTGAGGCGGTAGAGGGAGCCCCCGCGATATGGACCAGGGGTGCGGGGCGGAGCCCCCGCGGCACGAACTGCATACTCCATTCAAAACGAAACCTCACGATTTGATAACTGTTATCAACAGAATCGTGTTTTCGGGATTTTAATCCCTGAGGTTTCGTGCCGGAACAACCCTTGTTCCACTAACCAGTTAACACTTATTGGAAACTGTCAACACCACCGTCGCAAGATCATAGACCTATTAACACTTAATAGTAATAACATAAAACCGATTAGGCCATAACACCATGATTAACATTTAATCCATTGTCAAAAGGAACGATTATCAGGTTACTCTTAAACGATTTAAACAGTGGTATCAGAGCCACTTGTGTGATACGGACTCGGGTTTAAATACTTGGGTGATGCAATTGTATGAGATGCATGCTTCAATCTTTTTAAACAGTCGGAAATTTAAAAAGATTGAAGCATGCATCTCATACAATTGCATCACCCAAGTATTTAAACCCGAGTCCGTATCACACAAGTGGCTTTGATACCACTGTTGGATCGCCGGCACCCCTACGACGCAATAGAAAAAATTAAAATCGGTGACCCTAACCATGGATCCATGTGTGAAGAACGAATCGGGGTGAAAATATTACGAAATTACCTAATATTTCGATTGAGAAGACAATAACTTCTCGACAATGTGTAGTCTGATTTACAGTCAAACCAAGCCGCAATCTATTGAGACTCCGACCTCTACGTAATCCACTCAGTTGACTACGAACAGAAGAAAATCCCCAAAACAGTTTTGAGAGTTATATTTCTTTGACGGCTGCTAGACCTTAAAAAAATGAAAAACGGGATTCTCATATATCCCTTTTATTTTTAGGGTTTTTAGGAATTAAATAAATATAGTAATATTTTAAACCAAAAATTAGAAATACATTAATTATAATATAATTTCGGTAAACCATATATTTATTTAAATTCATATGCTAATCAAATTCATGTCCTCATTATGTGTACAGCAACCTTGTACATAATGTGTTGGAAATTTGATTACTAAATTAAATTAATTCTATAATTAATTTAATTCAAGTGACACCCAAAAATAAAACCAACTATGGTTTATTCCGTTCATTTCAACTATAGGGTGTGACCCTGTAGGTTCCTGTAACGTTAGCAGTAATACTAGAACGATTCCAATGTTACAAACAATGAGTGGCATCTAGCAATGCATCATTGCTACCTAAGTCACAAGAGATCATGATTCGACATAACCTTTTATGATTAACCTTTTATGCAATAATCCTTAAGTCCTTTATCTCTGGGTTGGACACAAGTCATGGAATAGTCACACTTGTATAGTCCATTCCATGTTCCTTGATATATTAAGCAAACTACGATATACAAATAAGTATGACATCTCATATCAACTTATTTGAGCATGACCATGCATTTCTAGTCTCACTTAATCAAGTGGCCTAAGATATTACTCCCATTATGTAGGAGGGACTTATTCTATATCGACCAACCATATCCCTCTACATCGATTGTGATATATCCAACATCAGCCTTTATAGAACAACCAGTTACGGTGTACGTTTAACTGTATCAAAATATACTACTCACGATGTTGGGATTATGATGATCTCAAGTCTGATGATCATATACATATTAATCAATATGAGTAATGTTGTGACAATTACATAATAATCCAAGAGACATACTCATAATGGGTCAGTCCAATATGTTGTTCTCTAACACACATATTCATGCATCAATTCTGACATTCCATATCAATGACAACTCTTTATCATCAATCAACTACATGTTAGTCTTAATGCATTATCGTTGTCCTATCCAACAATAATACTTGACTAAGGATCTTTTAAGAATAATCATATTATTCTTAGGACATTATTATAAAACAACTTATTTATACACACAGAAAAGAAACTGAAATAATAATGGTAACGCCTTATATTAATAAACATGATAAATCAAGTATGTTATTACAACCATCTCATGATTGGTCTTTGGGCATACTCTAACATAAGGAAGTTAATCTTCCATAATGTGAAATTTTCTTGGAAGGTAAAATGACTAAGAAGTCTTTTAATGAAAAAGGTACATGGGCCAACCAACCTTTAGAACTTGTGCACATTGATGTATGTGGTCCTATGAGCATCAGTACCTGAGGAAGTAACGATTATTACTAGAATTTTATCGGCGACTATTCTTGATATGAATATGTGTATCTAATACACCATAAAAGTGAAACCTTTGATAAATTTCGAGAGTTTTATGTAAAAGTGGAAAAGTAATTAGGTTTATCCATAAAGAATCTTCGGTCTGATTGAGGTGGGGAATATTTTTCCTATGAGTTCTTAGGATACCTTATAGAGAATGAAATATTTTCTTAATTAACTACGCTGGGCACTCCACAGCAGAATGACGCAGCTGAGAGAAGGAATAAAACCTTGCTTGACATGATTCGTTCAATGTTAAGCTATTCACAACTTCCTACTTTCTTCTGGGGATATGCGATGCAAACGGCTTGCTATATTTTGAATGATGTGCCAATCAAGTCTTCTTGTAAGACACTGTAATGCCCCAAAATTTCTAATTTTGTTATTTTGAAAATATGACACAAACATCTGTCAGCTTTAGTAGTTATGTGTTCCGGGAGTGTTTGGGAGGTCCCAAGTTCAAGCCTTCGCTTGGGCAAATTTTGGTATTTTGAATGAATTAGGCCTTACTCTTGTTTAGTAGGCTTTTATTTGATTGTTGGGTAAATTACATCAGAATGGGCTTGCTGGTCTGGTGGTTAAATGGTGTGTTATTATAGTGGAGGTCTTGTGTTCGAATCCCTATGCAGGCAAGGGTATTATTATTTTTTTGCTCAGATTTTGAGATAGGGTTGTGTAAAAGGGGGATTCTGAGTAGTGGGTGTGTAGTGGGAAATAGGAGAAAAGATTAAGGGATTTTGGGGGTTATTTGGATTTTTTTTCCTATAACCGAATTTTGACTCTCTTTTCCAAAAAAATTTTTCCGTCTATTTTTCTCCCTCTCCTCCTGCCGAAATTCTTTGAATTTTTCTATCTTTCTCTTCTTTTTCTTCTTCTGGATTTTTCCCTAATCCATTTATTTTCCTTTGTTTTTGCACGTTCTTAGTGCTCGCTTAGTTTTAGTAATTGTTTCTCTTCATTTCTATCATGAATCTCTTAACGACTGAAGAGGTAATATTTTCTCTATGATTTGGGTGTAGGGGAGGCTTGGACTGGTGAATTCAGTGTTCTCATCTTAACAATAGTTAAACGGAGGGTTATCGTTGGTGGTAAGTTGGGTTTCTGTTCGTTCTTGGTTTTCAATTTGCTTGTAAATCCGTTAAATTGATGTTGAGTATCTTGATTATAGGCTTTGGAGTGCTCAGGGACTGATTTAGCATCAAAGAGAACTAGGTGAGTACCAGAAACGCAAAGAAAAAGGGATTAGGTGAAAAGCTAAAATTGCTTGTTGTTTGGACAGCAGTAGTAGTAAGTTGGGTTTCTGTTCATTCTTGGTTGTCAATTTTCTTGTAAATCCATTAAAATGATGTTGAGTATCTTGATTATAGGCTTTGGAGTGCTCGGGGACTGTTTTAGCATCAAAGAGAACCAGGTGTGTACCAGAAACGCAAAAAAAAAGGATTTAGTGAAAAGCTGAAATTGCTTGCTGTTTGGACAGCAGCAGTAGGCTAATTGTGAAAAATCGCCATAAATTGTGGAAATTGAATTAGAGGATGAACAAAATATGCAATTAAATCTTATTGAGTCTAGTTTTTCATAGAAGAAACAGTGTAAGTAATGGAATTGTAAATCATGAGGTGTAATAAACTTTGTGAGACAAGGTCAGATTAAATCTGGGTTCCCTTGTTCAGACTTTGGAAAAATTATCAAAATTTGGATAAAAATAATTAGCGGTTAAAATTTACATATTTAAATTATTAATGAGTCTAATTACTACTTAATGCCTTATTATATTTTTTTAATTAATCTAATTACTACTTGATGCCTTATTATATATCTAATGTAATTTTTAATTAAATTGAATGGAAGTTTATGGATGTATAAGTTAATTCAATTGAATGTAAGTTATGGAAGTATATGTATTTATATAAAATGTGATATTCAGTGATGAAAAATAAAATTATGGAATTGCAGATGAGAATTATTGTCGGTTATTCGACTAGTACTGGGCGCAAATCTTTTGTCGATTCGTTCAACTAGTGCTGGAAACAACTATTGCCAGTTATCCAACTAGCTCCGGGTGCAATAATTTTTCGACTCGTTCGACTAGTGCTGGGCACACTATTGATCTTGTCGGTTATTCGGCTAGCGCTAGGTGTAATAATTTGTCGACTCGTTTGACTAGTGTTGGGCACACCATTGATCATGTCGAGTTAAACGACTAGCGCTAGGTACAAAAACCTTATTTACGGTCTAACCGTTAGGCACCAGGTGCCATTTGATGGTTTATAAATTTTGGTAAGGTAACCAAATTCATGAGATGACTTATATGTTGTGAAATGTGAACTTCTGGTTAATAGTTAAAAATGGGATCTATTGAGATCATTAGTTACTTACTGCTTGAATTTTTATTTGACTACAGGTTAGGTATTACTATTGTTCCACGTCTCAGCATCCACGACAAATCTTATATTCAAAATTGGTAATGTATTTCTTTTTGAGACTTGGCATGTACCTAGGATGTCAATATTAAGATAATGTCCTTTTGTTTAGTAAATCCTAGAAAATATAGTTCTATAAGCTTTAAATGATTGTAAATACATGTTTGGAGTTGTTATGTAAATGCTTTCACTTAGTGTTTGCTTCAAGGATTTGGTCATTTTGGTATTATACTTGAGGTGCTTGATTAGTAAATGAAGAAAGCTTATTCATTGAGCATTTTTGGTTGACAATTGGTGGAAATTATTGGTATAGGTTATGCATTTACCATATTCAATTATTTGAATGTTTGAAATTTACTTGAGGTATCTATGAATGGTATATTGGTTGTAAATGGATGAATTAAATGTGGTGTCAATGAGGGCACATTGGTTAGGCACTTAAGATGGTTGTTTTGGTATGTTTTTGAGCATGTTTAAATTGTGTTTTGTTGTTGTTTAGGTCCCTTTTCAAGGGACCTTAAGTAGGATATTTGGTTATACATGTAATGAATTTGAAATGGCTTTGTTTTAGGTAAATTTAGGTCTACACGGCCTGAGACACGAGTGTGTGACTCAGTCGTGTGAGGCACACGACCTGGCGACATAGCTGTGTGCCATCTGGTGATTTTTTTCTTAGGTTGCAACTCAAAGAGTTACACGGTCTGGCACACGAGCGTGTGACACAGGTGTAGACATAGGCTAGGACACGATCGTGTGCCCCTAGTTTAAAGGTTACACGGCCAGGCCACATGGCCGTTTGACTCCTGTTTTGCAAATTTATGCATAATTTTCTAAGCTTTTCAAACTGTTTCAAATTAGTCTTGCTTTACTTTTATGATATGTTTAGGGTTTCGATTTAGAGATGATATATGTGTATATGATTGGTTTATGATGTGATTTTATTATTGTATGATACTAATTTAAAATGTTTTTAATTTTATGGTAATGCTCCGTAACCCTAATTTAGCGATGAATACGGGTTAGGGGTGTTACAATTTCACTACTGAGATTTCCTTAAAAGAGATAACTATCTTGTGATAGCATATGATAGTTTGTTGGCCCTAAGGTAGGTATTATCATGTGGAATTCATTGAAGAAGGTTTTTTTTATAGTGGACAACTAGTCATACATGTTACCCGTTGAAATTGCCCCGAGGTGACTCATTCATGGTACATAGAATGATAAGATGTTGAGTTGATGGTTGTACACTCAATATCATTCTAGTTAAATAACTTCCCAAGAAGCTATGCTTAAGTTTGAATGATGGCCAAACGTGAAATGATTATTAGTACATATGAATATTTAAGGAGTTAGGTTCACGTATTAAATAGATGAAAATCCATTTTCTTACTAGTTGATTAAGATTGCAACTCGACTTAATTCAATGGGTGTAAGAATTATCGTTGCATCAACTTACAAATGTTTTCAAGGTTTAATGTAATACATATGAATTATTTTAATGCATATCGTTTGTTGCAATAGGTTTTAATTTTTGCTTAATAAAAATATATTAATGAATGGATGCTTTATTTTCAATTCAAAAAATGACACCTACTCCCTTACTAAAGATACTTACTAAAAATAAACTAAATGAAAATAAATATAAGGAATGGAAAAAGAAGGTCATAAGTGTCCTAAGCTATGGGAAACTTAAAACTGTTCTTGATAATAAATGCCCACCAACCACTCAAGCTGAGGCTAGAAAATGTTAGGAGGATTCTGATGAGATAACTCGTCGTTACATGTTGGCAAGTGTGGTCAACACCTTTTATAAGCAATTGGAAAGCTGTAAGATTGCCAAAGCGATTCTAGAGATACTAGAAGAGATGTTCGGAGGCCAAGCTGCCTTGGCTTGACAATCGACTATAATTAGTTTGATGAATCCCCAGCAAAAACCTGGTCCCTCCAATGATAAAGATATCACATATAAAACATACGCATTGATACCTAAGGTGGTACCAAACCTTTCAAAGAAGTGCAATGCGTTCATAGAATACAGACAGTTTCAATATGCCAACTTAACACAACACATGGGCGGTTACTATCTGCCAACATAACCATAACTTACTCACAACCCATCCATATGCCAGCTTCATACCCAGAATTTAGAACCGGAAGCAAATCATTCAGTCGTATTCATATACATACACCCCTTTAACTCATCATATCATTTCTGTTCAACCAAGCATGTTTTCTCGTGATCTGCTAGTCTGGTTTTCAATATATATAATTCATAAATCCAACATATACTCTCATATGCAAATACATACAACTCATATATATATAATTCATTTATCGATAATTCATTAAGATAAAACAACATATTCATGCTTTAATGACCCACAAGTCTAGCTTATATATTCACATGCATTTACACACAAAATTTGCATGTATTAATCAATTAATGATAATTTGGCAACTTGGAAACATGAAACATAAAAGTGGGCTTTATCACCACACATTGGATACACGGATTTTCGTCACACCAATGACTCAAAGAGTATAACATATCCCATAAGTGTTAGCATAAAGCTAAACGCTCTTAAACACACAAACATATCCCGATGAATGGAGCCTAGCTCGACATTCCCTTATCTCTCTAATCTATCCCTAGGCCTCAGTGCCCAATTCACAAAACAGAAAGGTGAGTACTTACAATCCTATGGCATGCCAACTATCCAATGGTTTCAAGAGATCACATGGCCAAAATATCCACAAAATTCACACATTTAATTACTGTTTTAATGCAAATAATTCTTATTCATAAATATCAATTCACATTACAACTTGTACACAACACATGCTTATTAGATTCACATAAAATTGCACTTTAAGTGCCACAACTATGCTCATTGAGTCTTCACATATTCGACCACATAGGTGTGCATTAAAAATCAGATTATAACAAATCACATATAAGTATTCACAGACACATTACCTGTCACAATATCATCACATTCCATAACTCGTCATGCATTAAGCATATTTTCATAACAAGGTGTTAAACTAAGCCTTATTGGATAATATGTTTTGATATAACAAATTAAAGTGTTTTTAAATAATAGTAAAGTTGAGCAACTTGATAAAATCAAGTTGAAATGGTTTCAATTGAGTCAAACATTTTCAAATATGATTTAACCATTTTCAAACAAGTTAGAATTACTCTAGGATAAAAAGTATGAATACTTTTTTTTCTAAGTATCAATATTCTACAAGATATCGATACCCCGATGATAATCGATACAAAATTGACATTCTACCATTTTCAAACCCTAGTAGGTATCAATCCAGTATCAATACTTTTCTTAAGGTATCAATATATTTCTTAAGGTATAGATATTCCTGCTTCAACGGTTACTGAAATCAACATTATTTACAAAAAATATCGATACCCTTTTAGTTGGTATCGATACTCGTTGCTGTAGGTGAATTTAATGACCTAGTATTTCATCCCAACAGCTACATTCACTTCTACAACAACCACAACGGTTGAAAATCAATTAGAGGGTATAAATACCATTTTAAGGTATCAATATATTTCCTAAGGTGTAGATATTCCTGCTTCAACGGTCACTGAAATCATCATTATTTACAAAAAATATCGTTACCTTTTTAGTTGGTATCGATACTCGTTGCTACAGGTAAAGTTAATGATCTAGTATTTCATCCCGAAGGCTCAATTCACTTCTACAACAACCACAACGGTTGAAAATAAATTAGAGGGTATAAATACTATCTTCCAAAGGTTTAGCAGCAACAAGAAACATGTGCAAAGCTTAAAGATCAATCGAAAAAATCTAGAGCTTAATTCTTTCATACCTTTTTCTTGTAAACACTTATGAGCTTTCATTGTATCAATTTAGCTCAAGTTTTCTTATTTGTATTTGTGCTTAATTGGCAAACATTCTAATCTTGTAAGGATTGTTTCTTTGTTTCCTTATTTGTTTCTCTTTGAGAGAGGGTTAATTCTTAAGGTTTGGGTATGTAAAAATATAATGTCGGTAATGGCAATATATCGCAAAGAAAAATAGAAATAGAAAAATAAAGAATACACAAATTTTACGTGGAAACCCTTTCGGGAAAAAAACCACGAGCAGAGGAGAAGAAAATTCACTATGTCGAATTTGAACTCTAATTACAAGAGAAGTAGACTATGCCTATTTATAGGCTTGCAAACCTTATTCTAATAGGAGTGAAACTCCTTATTCTAATAATATCAAATAGACGGAGTTTAATAAGGTTTAAAAAACCTTATTCTAAAATAAAATAAAAGAAGTATAATTCTATAGGGATTTTACTTTTATTTTATTTTACCACAGTATTTTATTTAAATAAGAATTTGGGTCATTTAATTCTAACAATCTCCACCTTGACACGAATTCTTAATGAACAAGTTTTTTATTGCGAACTCTCAACGAACAAGTTTCTCCACCTCTTCCATAAAAACCCCTTAAGGGTTTATCTTTAACAATGAACACCAACCAAGTCTAAGCAATGCTCAAACTTGGTTATAGGAAGTGACTTAGTCATCATATCTACAGGATTTTCATGAGTACTAATTTTGCTCACAACAATATCAGCACGAGCAATAATATCATGAACAAAATGATACCGAACATCAATGTGTTTTGTTCTCTCATGAAACATTTGATCTTTTGTAAGGAAGATGGCACTCTGACTGTCACAAAATACTGCATTGATTTGAAGGTCTTCATTGAGTTCACTAAAAAGTCCCTTCAACCAAATAGCTTCTTTACAAGCCTCAATAATCGGCATGTACTCAGCTTCAGTGGTAGACAAAGCGACTGTAGTTTGCAAAGTGGCTTTCCAACTGATTGCACAACCTTCGATTGTAAAGACATGACCTGTGAGAGATCTTCTTCTATTGAGATCTCCAGCAAAATCAGCATCAACATACCCAATGACTCCATCTCTAGTTCTTCCAAACTGTAAGCAAACATCGGTAGTACCTCGTAAGTATCTTAAAACCCACTGAACTGCTTTCCAATGTTCTTTACCGGGATTCGCCATGTATCTGCTAACTGCATTAACTGCATATGATAAATCTGGACGTGAACAAACCATCATTTGATTGTGGAGACAAAGCTAATGAAAGTCTGAAATGGACTGCTAAAGGAGTACTAACAGGCTTAGCATTCTGCATATTGAATCTGCAAAAAACTTTCTCAATGTACCCCTTCTGACTTAGGTACAATTTACTTGCTTTTCTATCTTTGAGAATCTCCATACCAAGTATCTTCTTTGCTGGTCCCAAGTCTTTTATCTCAAATTCTTCATTTAGTTGGGCTTTGTCCTTTTTTATCTCTGATTTATCTTTCGCTGCTATCAACATGTCATTAACATAAAGGAGTAGATACATAAAAGAACCATCACTGTTTTTCTTAAAGTAAATACAACAGTCAAAGCTACTTCTTTTAAAATCATGAGAAGTCATAAAGGAATCAAACCTCTTATACCACTATCTTAGTGACTGTTTCAAATCGTAAAGGGACTTTTTCAGCAAGCAAACATAGTCCTCTTTTTCTAAGACTGTAAAACCCTCTGGTTGTTGCATGTAAATATCCTCCTCAAGTTCTCCATGCAAAAATGCCGTTTGTACATCTAACTGCTCAAGTTCCAAATCATGCATGGCTAGAATACCAAACAAAGCTCGAATTGAACTATGCTTCACAGCTGGAGAGAACACATCTGTGAAGTCCACTCCTGGAATTTAACTGTAACACTTTGCAACAAGCCTTGCTTTATATCTGGGTTCTTCAACTCTTGGAGTCCCTTCTTTCTTCTTAAACACCCATTTACAACGAAAAACCTTTTTACCTTTAGGAAATTTCACAAGATCCCATGTTTTATTTTTGTGTAGTGATTCCATCTCCTCTTGCATAGCAAACATCCACTTTTCTGAGTCTTTACAACTAACCGCCTCAGAATAATTAGATGGCTCTTGGTTTGCATCTATATCTTTAGCCACATTTAAAGCATAAGCAACTAGATCAACCTCGGCATACTTCTTTGGAGGTTTAATTTCTCTTCTAGTTCTATTTTTGGCGATAGAGTATTGTGGTGAAGAAGCAATTCTATTTTGAATTTTTGTATTGGCTTTAGTAGTTGACTCTGTTGTAGATTCTAGATTAATCTGATGCTCTACCTACTTTTGATTTTCTTTATTGGAAGAGTCTTTAAGAGATAAGTTAAGTAGCATAGCAGTTTCATCAAAAACAACATCTCTGCTAATCACAACTTTTCTATTTTCAGGACACCATAACTTATACCATTTTACACCAGCTTTATAACAAAGAAAAACACATTTAATAGATCTCGGTTCCAATTTTCCATTATCAACATGAGCATACGCAGGACAACCATAAATCTTTAAATTAGAATAGTCAGCAGGATTACCAGACCATACCTCTTGTGGAGTCTTTTTCTCAATGGCAACGGATGGAGATCAATTAATCAAAAAACATGCAGTAGAGGCTGCTTTGGCCCAAAATGACTTTGGTAAGTTGGCATTTGACAACATACATTGAACCTTCTTCATGATCGTTCTGTTCATTCGTTTTGCAACACTATTTTGCTGTGGAGTATGACGAACTGTCGAGTGTCTCACGATCCCTTCTGACTTGCCCAATTTATTAAACTCATCAGAATATAACTCTAAGCCATTATCTGTGTGGAGGTATTTTATTTGCTTTCCCGTCTGTTTTTCAATCATGGTTTTCCAAGACTTAATTGCGGAAAGCACATCGTTTTTCTGCTTCAGGAAGAATGCCCACACTTTTCTAGAAAAATCATCAATAAAAGTTAGCATATAATTAGCTCCACCTCTCGAAGGTACTCTGGATGGCCCCTACAGATCAGAATGAATATATTCCAACGTTCCCTTCTTGTTACGAATTCCTCTGGTGAATCAAAATCTCTTTTGCTTTCCAAAAATGTAGTGCTCACAGAACTTCAGTTTGTAAATTCCTTACCCATCAAGAAGTCCTCTTTTGCTCAATTCTGCCATGCCATTCTCACTCATATGCCCTAGGCCCATATGCCAAAGTTTAGTAATATCATCATCTGACAAGGAAGAGGATGAGACAGCTACATCACCAGTAACAGTAGAACTCTGCAAAACATGTAACTTGGCAGTCTTTCTCTCCCCTTTCATCACAATGAGGGAACCTTTGGAAATCTTTAAAACCCTACTTTCAGCTGTGTATTTGTACCCTTTAGAATCAAGAGTACTCAATGAAATTAAATTTATCTTTAATTCTGGAACATGTCGTACGTCGCTGAGTGTTCTAACAACTCCATCAAACATCTTAACTTTAATTGTTCTAACATCTGCAATTCTACATGAAGCATTATTTCCCATCAACATAATACCTTCAGACACTATTTTGTAAGTTGTAAACCAATCTCGATTGGGACTCATGTGGAAGGTGAAACCCGAATCAATGATCCACTCCTTGCTCGCTTTAGAATTGTTGATAGAAGTGACTAGAAGTTCACCATCGCTGTAATCTTCTACAACATCAGCTTTACCAGAATTTTCTAGTTGTTTTCCATTTTGATTCGCAGCCTCCCTTTTGATCTTGTTCTGTAGCTTATAGCACTCAGATTTAATGTGCCCTTTCTTCTTGCAAAAGTTACAAGTTTTACCTCTATTTGAAAACTTCGATCTACCTTTAGATTTACTGCGAGGATTTCGTTTCTATGTCCTTCCACGATCATCACCAGCATTCTGATATTGTCTCCCACGAACACTAAGACCCTCTCCCTGAGAGTCGGTTTTAACCACAAGATGCTTCATCTTATCATACGAGGTTAAAGAATCATAAACCTCAACAACTGTGAGAGACTCACGGCTATATAAAATCGTATCTCTAAAGGTTGAATAAGACAGGGGTAACGAACAAAGTAGAATTAACCCTAGATCTTCCTTATCATACTGAACCTCCATGGCTTCCAAGTTTGAGAGAATTTCTTTGAACACTGTTAAGTGTTCGTGCACAGATGTACCTTCCTCCGAACGATGAGCATAAAGACGCTGCTTCATATGTAGCTTGCTAGTTAGAGTTTTTGACATACATATCTGTTCCAACCTCTTCCATAATCCAACGACGGTCTTTTCCTTCATCACATCCTGCAAAATTTCGTTAGACAAATGCAGATGTAACTGTGTTAACGCCTTTCAATCTTTACACTTCTTCTCTTCCTCCGTCAATGTTGAAGGCATCTTATCTACCCCTAGTAGGGCTTCCTCTAAGTCCATCTGTGCAAGAACTGCTTGCATCTTTATCTGCCACAACGCAAATTTGGTGTTGCGGTCCAACAGCGGAATTTCATACTTTAAAGACGTAATTACCGTGATTGAAATATACAACCTAGGAGCTCTGATACCAATTTTTAAAAATATAATGTCGGTAATGAAAATATTTCGCAAAGAAAAATAGAAATAGAAAAATAAAGAACACACAGATTTTATGTGGAAACCCTTTCGGGAAAAAGGCCACGGGTAGAAGAGAAGAAAATTCACTATGTCGAATTCGAATTCTAATTACAAGAGGAGTAGACTATGCCTATTTATAGGCTTGTAAACCTTATTCTAATAGGAGTGAAACTCCTTATTCTAATAATATCAAATAGATGGAGTTTAATAAGGTTTAAAAAACCTTATTCTAAAATAAATTAAAAGAAGTATAATTCTATGGGGATTTTACTTTTATTTTATTTTACCACAGTATTTTATTTAAATAAGGATTTGAGTCACTTAATTCTAACAGGGTAAAAACCTTAAGGGAGTTGTATCTTAAGATTTTGGAGCATAAATCTTAAGAGAGATTGTAAGGTTAAACCTTGTCTTCAAAGGTTGCCAAATTAGTGAATTTGGGAAAATCCTTAGTTGTGGTAAGCCAAGGTAGTGGAGTAGGCAATTGGGGCCAAAACACTATAAATCCTTGTGTTTTTTGTTACATATTTCTCATTGCTTCCACCACACTTTTTAAAAAGCCAATTCAACCTCCCTATCGGCGATTTCGAGTTGATCATTCTAAGCTAACATAAGGAAAAAAGTATAAGAAAGGCTTACAATCAAAACTTAGGATAGAGGTTTAGGCTATTCCTAAGCTCCCATTTAATGCTATGAATCGTGCATACTAGTAGCGACTTCGGACACTCACCAATTACGCTTCCGCTTACAAGCCAAAAGCTTAAACAAGCTATTCCTTGCCTTTAGACTTGCTTGTATTGGCTCCCGATTGATCTGACACTAAACACGCATAACAAACACATTCAAAACTCATAAAAAAAACCTTGAGCACAACCAAACAACAAGAAATACACAATTCAAGCCTCTCCTTTTTCACTACTAAAAATTAGCTAGTTTTGCCGAAATTGAAGTTTCGACATCCTAATCTCGTTTCTAATCCTCAATTTTGTTTTCAACCATCCTAAATATAATTTAATTTCTTATATAAAGAAGTAATTTTACCTTAGTCCATGGTCCTAAATTTTCTAAAAAATTCAAGCTTTGAAGAACATTAAAAAGGGGAAAGCACTTGATTCTTAAAAATTTGGTTATGAACTATCAAATTGAAGTGAAATACCTTTTAATTAGGTTAGAATGAATCAAAAATCACTTTGAAAACACATGTTTTCCCACAATTTCGAGATTTTCTATTTTTGAATCTTAACATACTTTAAAAACACCAAATCTAAATATAATCGTTTAAAACTCGATTTAAATTAACAACACACTTTATTTAATCATATAAAGTCAAAATATTATATTCATTTGATGAAATAAAATATAAAACTCTAATTCGGGATATGAAATTAAGAAGAACAATGATGAATTTGGGGAAGAAAACACGTTTTCTATTTGAAATTGAGGGTTGTTTTGGTGTTTGGAGAGTTAATAAATCTGAGGGAATGAATCAGTTTTAAAGAAACTATCTTATTTTAGTTTTTTGTAAATTTTGGATGATTGGGTGTTTTTAAACAAGAAAAAGACGTGAATGGCTTGATGTAGAAGACCAACTTTCAAAAATTGGGCAATTTACCCTTTTGATCACCCTTAATTTTTCCCTTTTCCAATTAGGTCCAAAATCAATTAAAATCCATCTTTTTTTCAAATTAAACCTCAAAATTGAAAATTCTTTTAGCCAAAAAATAAAATAAAAATTTGATCAAGACATTCATATCCCTAAATACTCACTTACGTCCCTATTTTTTGATATTTGACTCCACTCTTCGGTAATGACCTGATTTTACTAACCCAAAACTATTAGGTCAGGTTTTGGGATGTGACAAAATGTATCTATGTTGAAGATGTTAGCGGATGGAAAAACTCAAGTACTGATAAACTGCAGCCATATTCTTATTTTCAGAGTTAGCTGATCTTATGGGATTGATGTTGGGAAATTTGTTCTAGGATGTAGTTCCCGTGCACCTCTTCCATTCGTTATGAGATTGACTATCATCCTTTTCTCTCTCTCAGAAATTTCATGAGATCCATTCTTTGTACAGAATCATAAAGAGATATATGAGTGGCATAGTACCTTGATATTTCCAATGGTGATATCAAAACTTCTTTGCCTCGAATAATTACTCGATGCCATGGCATGTCCCATTCGTGATTCATCTCAACTTCTCTTACGGTGACGTAAAATGCTTGGACAACTGGGATACATGCGGGTTCTTTGGAGGTCATAAAAATTTTTTCCCAATCGAGTGATTCGATTATGTCTCTTGTTTTACTCGTCAAAAATGCTAAGAGCTTGAAACCTCTCTCTTGAAGTGGATTTTTCTGCTGACTCTTTCTCATGTGCTTTTCCTTCTCCCTCTCTCAAAGATCTTAGAAATTATAAGAAAATAATTATTTGTTGTCCTGATTGTTGATCATGGTTTTGGGGTTAAAAAGAAAAGAAGAGGCATGAGATTGGTCAAATCTTGAAGAAAAAGGTTGCAAACGTTGATTTATGTGGCTATGACAACTTAAAGGGTATAGTAGCTGGTAAGAGCAATATATAGAATCCATTTAGGGTTTACTTATCGTCCAAACTTGGTGAAAATCTCTGAAGGTCATGTTGAATCAAGAACGGAAAGTTTCCAAAAATGACTTGCATGTCGTGCCACAGGAGACTGCATGGCGTGACCCGACGCTAATTTTTCCTTTGTTTGTATTAAATTCAATGATGTGTTGCACCATAGGTATAATATGGCACGACACAATGATAAAATTTGACATTCTTAGGCTTACAGGGGTTGTGTCGTGCCATTGGATTGTTATGTGACAACATGGCTTCAATTTGGTGTCTCTACGACTTGTAGAAGGTCTTTGGTTGCACGTATGTACACCCTACTAATGTCTAGCTCATCTGTTGTCATCGGAAACATATTTCTTTCTAATTCTAACACAAAAAAACAAGTCTAATTTCTACATCTAACGAATCAAAACAAAGTAATATACAATATTTACAAGTTGATTAAGTTCTATGGTTAGAATTTATGCTATGCTACCAGACTTGTCCGGTAATTCCATAAAATTTACCATCAACTTCAGATGTCAGTCTCACTGGAAACACGAAAATTTATGTATTTTTACATGCCCCTTTTAACTTAAAATCATGCTATTTTGGTTAAATTCTTGTAAAAAAATAATTAAATATTATAAAATAATTAAATTATGTTAAAAATACGAACATGATTAATTTTAATTAATTTTATAGTTAATTTTGATTAATTTTGACTATTTTTGACAAATTCGCACAAAGGGCAAAAATTGGCTCGGTATACAATGCTCGAAGAATAAAATCGAGAAGCAATTTGAAGCATTGAAGCAAAGTTATTTCCAGCCTAAGATGGTCCAAAAATGTGTGTTAATTCATAATATAATTAATTTTAATTTATTCCTAATTTAATTTGGGCTAAATAAATTATTATTAATTAATTATGGAAAAAAGGGGTCCATTGAACCGCATTGGTTGAATCGAACCAGCCACCAATTAGGCTGGCTAGAACCGTCCATATGCTGACCCAAATCAGCATTTTAGCTGACTAAATAAGCTTGCAAAGAAGCCCTTGAAGAACTTTCAACCTTGCATTCAAACCCCTCCAAAAAATGTGGCTTTATGGATTTGCCCCAGGCTATTTTTAGCAAAGTTGAATCTCTCAACTTTGCCATGTGTGTGGCCAGCCAAGGGGTGTCTCTTTGGCTGATGGAATTTTCTATTTTTAGCAGCCACAATCAGCTATAAAAGCCACCCCTTGCTGATCATTCAAATCATCCCTCACACTCTCATTCTCTCTTCTCCTCTCTCACTTTCTCTCAACTTTTCCTTTCCATTTCCCCTTTTGTTCAAGTGCCGATTTCTTCTCTTGAGAAAGAGGTCCTCATCAGCCATTGTTGACAAGAAATTAAAGTATTCATAAGCCACCATGATAGCCGAGGACAACAGAGAACAAAGAACAAAGCAATCAATCAAGCCACGGAGAAACACCGGATTTGCTTCTTGTTCCCTATCTCTTTAAATTCTGTTGTTGTTTTGAAAAACATGTTTATGAATATTTTTTTCTATTGAAATGGTTATTTTAATCAATTTAGCTTGAATTTAATCCGTGTTGCGTTGATTATATTTTGCCTGCTTAAGTTATTGAAATTGTGATTGTGCTGTTATAGGCCTTGGTAAGATGCTTGATTAAGTAAAACCATGCCTAAGTTATTCTTACAATATTAATTGTTAGATAACTAATGAATTAATTATTAAATTGTATTTAAATTGTAATTAATTGACACAATACTTAATCAGTGCATGTTTATTCTTCTAAGGCAGCTGAATTTAATTTAGCATTGTATTTGGCGATACATATGCCTTGCATAACTTCCAAGATTATTGTGATTAAACTGTTTCAAGGTAGAAATACTCTATTACCTCACTTGATCTTTTATATGCTTGTGAAGATTGATTAATCGCTTGGATTGACATTGAAAAATGATCAAGAGATTGATTAATTTAATAAGTATGTATGAGCAGTAGTTAGCAAATTACCGAGTTGCCGTGAATTTGTTCGTAGCAGTATAAACATAAGTTCAATAATTCTAAGTTAAAGGAATGTAATTAATCCAACACAATTATATCATCTTGATTAAACCTTATTTGAAATCATGCATTAAAACCTTTTTATTTTTAAAAATTTTTACTTAAATTTTAACCCTTAGTTTTTAATCATCTTTAAACCAAACATTTTCCCTCACCAAAGTGTTTTAACATTAATTTCATAAATATTCCTTTTTACAGTCCCTGTGGGTACGATAACTCGACATTTACTTGTCTCTTTACTACATGTTGCGATTGTGTACACTTGCACATTTTCGTCGTTCCACTCACCCATCTCAGCCCTTGCAATTTCTCTTTCTTCCATTGAAGTCTTGCCATTTTTCTTGTTCCTTCATAATTTGGTTTCTTACACTAACATAACTAAAGAGATACCTCAGATTGAGGTTGTTAGGGGTTAAATTGAATAATACATAACATTCCTCCCTAACTAATCCCTCACTTTGGGAATCACAACCACATTTGAACACTTCTGTTTCGTCATCGATCTTTATAATTAGCTCATTTCGCTCGAGATTGATAATTGATTTAGAAGTGTCTAGAAATGGCCTACCCCATAGAATGAGATTTCTCCAAGTGGTTAAGCTTCTATAGGATTTATTGGAATTGATCATCGTCGTCCTCTTCCTTCATAAATTTTACCGTGGGAGGCTTGGATTGGTACATGATTCTCTCATTAGGCCACATGTATGAATTTATAGCCATGTCCTCAATTATTTTGTAGGCTCGTTCATACGCATGGAACATGAGGGATTCACTAGATGCTCTATCTAGGCTAGATTTAGTGTGTCCGTCAACATCGTTATAGAAAATTTGTATTTGGATCCATGCTTACAGTCCATGATGTAGGCACTTTCTTAGCATCGCCTTGAATAATTCCTATGCCTCGTATAATGATTCTCCTTTATATTGTTTGAAGTTGGCGATTTCTCGCCTCAACTAAATGGTTTGACTAACCGGGAAAAATAGTAGTAAATTATTCCTATATTACAATCAACCATAAAATATAGAATTGAGAGAAAATTAAATAACTAAACTAAATAAACAAGAAAAAAATGAACTAAATCAATAAACCAATCAGAAATATTAACTCGCTTCAGGGTTTGTAACTAACTTTAGATTAGGGTTTTATGGTGGAATAGCTATCGATTAAGGAATTATTACCTCCCGGCCTTTAATTAACTAATTGACTGGTTGATACTCACTTATCTCCCAACCTCACTTTCTCAACTAGGATAGATTCTGATTTACTCGGTTCGACTTATCTCTTGACCTCGTTTAGTCTATGGTAACTTCCTTGGATTGTCAATCCTAGTGGTTTAAGAACACGTAATTTATACCAACTAACCCCTCTTGAGAAACCCTAAATCCTTCGTTAATCACTTCCTCATCCACTTGTTAATCTCCCCTAAGGGATTTAGCCACTCATGTTATTCATAATCTCAATCTCAATTGAAAAAATCATATGAAGAACACGATCAATTCGAGAGAGAGAAAATAATTGAATAATCGTGGATTGAATATCGAATGGGGAACAGAGTTAGAAAATTGATTGATTGGAATAAAGAATTAAATCAAATGTAAAAGAAAATAAATTGAAATACTTGAATAATATAAATAAACTCTTGGATCAAAATTTATTCCAAGAGGAAAAACTACTAAGTTATTGAAAAGTCAAAAGAAATTTAATCTACTCCTAAACTACTAGGGTTTTTGAATGCGTCTAGGACGACTTTGTTACATCAAACCCCTAATGTCTTATTTATAGAAGTGTTGATAGCCCAAAATAGGCCTTCAAAATGTCCTAGGTCTTCATATAAAGTTGATTGTGCAGGTGAACATAACCCCAAAATACTTGGGTAGAAAGTTGACCTGTGTCGCGCTACACCATGTCTATGGCGCGAAACGACACACAAAATATGCCTTGTGTCAGTCTTTTTGTGCTTTGACGTCTTGAGAAGCTTGGGCATCACTTGACTGAAAACATAATATAAACTATTAAATTACATAGAGAACAAGATCCTTAAGGGTGGAATTGACCCTAATTAACTACTACATTTGACAGCAAGTCACTTATCTCCTGACCTTACTTTCTCAACCATGAAAAATTAAGATTTTCTCGACAAACTCATCTCGTAGCCTCATTTAACCTTTGAATACTTCCTAGGGTTGTCAAGCCTAGGGTTTAAGACCACATAATTTATACCAATTAATTCTGTAGGTGTAACAGGATTTTTGTGCAAGTGTACATAGTCGTTCAAGTAATAAGTAAGTAAAATGAGTTATACTCTCCACAGGGACTGTGTATGTTAATCAATTATTTGTAAAATTATAGTTAAAAATTTTGATGTAAAAAAACACAATAAATTGAATGGTGATGATTAAATTATCTAGATGCAAAATTGATCCCTAATTCAATTTTAATTTAAGTATGGAAACTACCTAACTGAATGAATGGATGGAATTTAGAAACAAAAAAAAAATCAACATAAAATAGGTTAGGATAATTATATTAATCAACTCAATTCATTGTCATCATGCTTAACTGTGTTTGCAAAACATTCCATGGCAACTCTATCTTTCATTAGTTTGGAAACTAAATTAAGTCCTCTCAGAATCTTTTACTTAGTGAAACATGTATTTTACTGATCATATTAAACTAAGGGTTTCTTAGCATTTATACAAGTTAATAGGGAAAGTTACGTTTGAAATAGTTTAATTACATAAACCTAAAAACTATGAAAGATAATAGAGCTAACTAAAGATATTATGAACCTATAATTTAGTCTAGTTTAATGATATAAATTGAGTATTGCACTTTTTAATTATGTGTCTACTAGCTGTCGTCTGGTTAGGATCGCTCAGCTAATCTGAATTCATTCAATCACGTGTGAATGAAATACATCTTAATTTTAATTGAAAGCATGATCGATTGAGGCACAAACATATAAAACATGAATCAAATAAATATTATTAAATTAACATAATCATCCTAGCTAAACAAAATTAAGCTGTCATTGTTGATTGTAAGATCAATAAACACTTAGCAAATATGTTTAAATTAAACAACAAGGATGAAAGAGTAAACTGTAATTCAATTTAGAAGCCTTTCAGATCTTTCTGACTAAGGTGTTCCTCCGATCTGCTCGTTGCTCCTTTGCTAAGAGTTTCTCAAGGTGGTTGGCCAAGAGATGACCTTGACAAGGGTTTTGTTGGCTAAAATGGAAGAGGAAATGGAGTGGAAATGAAAAGAACAAGAGAGAATGAAAGGATGTTATGAAGAGAGAATGATGGATGAGTGATGAGGGATTAATGGATGCTTTGAAAGGTGAAAGGTGTGTGGTATTTATAGGTGAAGGTAAGGGTAAAGTTTATTGAAAATAGAGTTTGAAAATCCTTCTTTTTCTCTCATGCTTAGGTGGCCACAATTTGTGGAGAAAGAGGTGGTTTGGTTGCTCATTTTGAATTCAAATCCTTGCTATTATTAGCCATGAACTGGACGGTTTCAAAGATAAAGTTGGTGTGTCGATTTCTAATATTTTTCCAACTGTAAGGACCTTCAATAAAATATCCCAAAGCTAACTTTTGGGCAGCCATATGCTTGTGTTGAAATTGGGCTTGACTCCTCCTTGTTGGATGGTTTCTTAGTCCAATAATTAATTAGACATGTCCATTATGTAGCAATACTTTTACTAGGTCAAATTAACATCCTTATGACCTAGTTTTGTATGTCTTGCCATTCAAACAGATTGGATGTGTGCATGTCCATGCAACATTTATATTAATCTCATCTTCCATGGTCCCACTATAGAGTGAAAATTATCATATTAATAATTAACATGAAAATAATATAAATTATGCATAAAAAATTCTGTAATAAAGCATAATTGTGCATACTTCATAAATTCATATCCAATATTAACATTTAAGCAAAATCCACTTAATTTATTAACAATTACTCAACATTAATATAATTATTAAGTCAAAAGGTGGTAAAAATATATAGAAAAATGCTATATAATTTTGAGTTTACACACCCCAAAACTTAAACTATTGCTCGTCCCAAGTAATGCAAAGCAAAAATTTAGATAGAACATTCTAGCAATAAGTTTAATTAACATCATTAAGTAGCGTCAACTTTTGCACAATAGCATACATCAACAAAATCATGCTCACAAACCCTTTTTGTTGATAAGCCGCTCATATGCAAACATTATTTCAAAATTCTAAGCATGGAAAAATGCTAGCATAAGTCATAGAGTGCATGGTTTTCAAGATCATACATACCATTCACTATTCAATCAAAGTCTCCTTATCGATCAAACAAAACAATCACAAGGTTTAATTAATGGTCCTCATAAGTTGAACTTAGCAATTCCTTTCCACTAATGTAGTCAGCACAATCATCCAAATCAATAGGTATTTTATATAGTTGTAATGGGGCTAGGCTCAAGGTAGGGATAAAAGATAAGTGAATTTTTAGGTTCAATAATCTTAACCCTAGTTTTGCCTTGAATCTTTTCGAGGTACATCCTTCCTACTAACGATTTTTACCACCCCAAACTTAATTTGAAGTTTTATTCCCAACAAGATTTCTCAATGTATTGAGTATTTATTTTGCTCTTTTTGCTTTGATATTTAAACAGAGCTTTTTTTTATTTACAAAAAACATGTACATCTTTCTAAATTTTTCCTCAATCTTTGCTTACCAAGACAAGTATAGTTAAGATAGTTGCAAAAATAAGATAAAATTTTAAAAATATGGTAGCATGGCATATGATGTAGGTACATAGCAAAAATAGGCTCAAATGCTCAAATTAAGGTTACAAGGGTCAAATTCATATGGTAGGCTTGAAAGACTCAAACGATCCAAAGAAAATGTGCCTCAATCATGTTTAGATTCTTATGCCTCTTAGGATTTCTCCTCAAGAAAGTTACTAAGTCAATTCTAAGAACTTAAACCTTCATGCATGTCTATTTCTAAGGAAATTCAATTTTCATGGGAAAAGGCTGCATAAGACCTAAGTACATACAACCATTCCATAACTCAAGATAACATAAAAAACTCGGATAAAATCAGAAATCATACTTGCATATGAGCTAACTTATGAACAAAAATTTATTCTGAACATCATTTTATTTTAGCATACTTATGTGTAATCATTGAAGCATACTTAAGAAAAAAGTTTAAAATTCATGCAAATATTGTCTTACCCCCACCTCAAAAAGAAGCAATGTCCTCATTGTGTAAGCAAAGTAATGAATGAGAACTGAACACCATGTAGGATAGCAAGAAAGAGAGGTGAGTCATGAAGACTACTTAAGTACCAAGTCTTCCTCAACAATCCAATCCTAGACATGTTCATTCACATTACCACACTACTTAGCTTTTTATTAGAGAGGAGGCATTGAGCTTAATTTATTCATGCTTGCAATTTTTTTATTATGCGAAAGAAAAATACTAACTAAGAAGATAAATATAAATACCTAAGAAAAGAAATTTCCCTTTTTCTTATTAATGTGTCATCCCCTTTTTTTTCGAAATTACTACAGTGTAGGCAAATGATGTTGCAGCGAAGGAAAAAGGGTAGCAAGTATTGGATATTTTTGTCCTCATCACTGTTTTAGGCCTCGAGCCCAAAACTACAAGCTTTTTATTACTTGCACTGAAATAAAGCTTAACAGAAATAAACTGATTAAATATTGGGCCAACTTGACCCTCTTATTGAACATAAAAATAAAAATAAAAATGGAAATAATAATAATGAAAATGAAAATTTTCTTTTGGGCTATTTAGAAATTTTTTTCTCGAAAAATTAAATCAAATTAAATTCTCAGGAAAGGTTGGAGGGGTCATAAATGGTCTTACTTAAGTTCCAATCTCCTCGGACAGAATTAATTTGAAGTACTAATTTAAGAAAAATAATTTCTAAGCAAGTATTTATTCAAATTAGAAAGAAAAAAATGAAAATAAATTAACGACAGAGAGAATAAAGAGGACTCCCTCAATGTTGTTGATGATTGTTACTAACAAAGGCAATGTTGAACAACCATTTATCATACCAACTGTATCCATCTAGAAATAAGAAGTAATGTTGCCCAACAATTATATTTAATATTTTCTCAAAGAATAGCGCCAGGAAATGATCTTTCTGTTTTACTTTGCTCAACTTTCTATCATTCATACAAATCTACCTACCTGTAATGGTCATTAATGAAATCAACTCATTTTCCGTTATACCTTCTTTCTCTGGTACAAGTCCCGCCCACTGAATGTCATAGATGGGATCCATGATCCTTGCTTTTAACCATTGAGACTCGATTTTCCCAGGATCAAATACTCGAGAATGAATCAAACTCTTCTGTCCCTTGACAGATCCCTTTTCAGTATTTGCAATAGTCCACTCAATTCCTTTCTCGAGCCTTTTCAAAATAGTGAAGTCTAACTCGGATGGCTCTTCTTTTGATGGGTTGGTTGCTTGTACTCATGTGATGTTAGGTCTAATGACTCGAATTGAAATTTTGAATTCATTTATTCCAAGTTAGCTTCCAAACATGTATAATCCTTATCTTGATGTGAAGAGTCAGATGAAATACCTTCCAATGGATCATTGTATTCTAATTTTACAGGAACCAACAGAACTTTCTCGGAGATAGTAAAACAATCTTTAACCGCATCAGGAGATCTTTGGGCCTTGAGTACATTAAAGGTCACTTGTTCATCTTGAACTTGCATAGTGGGTTCACCTTTCTGTACATTGATTCTCGTCCTGTTGGTTTCCAGGAAAGACCTTCCTAGGATGATTGGTACTTCTTTATCTGCTTCAAAATCTAAGATAATAAAGTCAACAGGAAATATGAATTTATCAACATGTACCAAGACATCCTCGATCTTTCCTTCTGGGTATACAAAAGATAGATCTGCCAATTGGAGTGTAATTGTAGTCGGTTTGGCCTTACCAATACCTTATCATCTAAACGCAGACATAGGCATTAAGTTGATACTCGATCACAAATCGCACAAAGCCTTACCACAATAGGATTCTCCAATATTGCAAGGTATGATGAAACTTCCTGGATCCTTGAAATTAGGAGGCAACTTATTCCAAAAAAATAGGCTACATTCTATAGTCAGGGCTACAGTTTCAAGTTCACCAAACCTTCTCTTCTTAGACAAAAATTCCTTTATAGCTTTCGCATAGTTCGACATTTTCTCCAAAGCTTCTACCAACGGGATGTTGATAAGTAGCTGTTTCAACACATCCAACATTCTCTTAAACTAAGTATCCTATTTATGTTGCTGGAGTCTTTGAGGATATAGAGGTTGTGGAACTTTGGCTTGGATTGGACAGCTCTTCCTAGGTAATATATCTGCATCTAATGAAGAGGTTAGCTTATTAGAATTCATTAGTTTAGATTTTACCTTTTTAGAATTTGCAGAATTTGGCTTTTTTGGTACAGGAATTTCAATTGTTGGTTGATTTTCCTATTTCTAGGGAGGTTTATCTTCAACATCAACCTCATTGGGTTCAAAATTCCTTCCACTTTGTAAATTGACCACTTTGCAATTCTCCTTGCTCAATTTTCTTAGGTTCTCCATGTCACTAGGCAAAGCTCCTTGTGGTCTATTTCGAAGTTCGATGGCTAGCTGCTCCATCTGGTTCTCTAAATTTCTCAAAGTTGCATCATTCTTCGCCATGTCTGCTCTTAATAAGTTCTCAAGATTAGAAGACTCAACTGATAGAAGATTTTCTATGTTGCTTGGTACAGTACTTTGGGGTCCATTTCTAAAGTCACCAGCTAATGATCCCACTTGATTTTTCAGATTCTCCAATGTTATTACTTGGCCTTGAATCAATGCATCATTTTTAGCAATGTATGCCTTCAGCAAGTTCTCCAAATTATTTGAAGGTTCAACTTACGGTGGTTTTTGAACTTGTTGATTGAAACCAATAGATTGATTTGATCTATATTGCATGTACATTTTGTTCGGTCCATCTCTTTGGTAGTGGATTGGTGGCTGTGTTTCAACATGATTTAAATCGTTAGTAGTAAATTGTTTCAACATTGAAGAGATAGACGATACCTGAGCTGAGAGTGAAGTAAGGGTGTCAACCTCATGCACTCTGGCTACTCGTCTTCGTAAAGCTACTTGATTTGTCGACCACTGGTAATTATTTCTGACTGTTCTCTTAATGGTTTCGTAAGCCTCATTATAAGACTTCGACAAGAGAGCACCATTTGCAAAAGCATCTATCACCAACCTTGTGTGTGCATTGAGACCATTATAGAATGTCTCCAACTGGATACAATATGGAATCCCGTGATGAGGGAATCTATGTAATAACACCTTAAATCTTTCTCATGCCTCGTATAAGGACTCGTCATCCAATTCTTGAAAAGTGATGATCTCATTCCGTAACTTAGTATTTTTTCTTGGGGGGAAATGCTTTACCAAAAAGCATTAAGCTAATTTTTACCAAGTAGAAATTGAGTTGGATGGCAATGAATTAAGCCATACACTTGCTCGATCTTGCAATGAGTTTGAAAACAACTTCAACCTCAGTGCTTCTTCAGTTACATTGGCTATTTTGAAGGAATCACTCACCTCCATAAACAATCAAAGGTGAATATGTGGATCTTCTATGGGCATTCCACAGAATTGGCCTATTGTTCGAAGCATCTAAAACATCACAAGCTTCAATTCAAACAGCGGTGCCTCAATCTCCAGTCTGCTAATTCCCAGATTTAGTTTGTTAAGAAGTGGCATAACATACTGTCTTGTGGGTCGGTCCCTATCATCAGCAATAAGGATTATATTTCGAGCATTAATGGCTCTATTCCCTTGAACATCATTTTGATTTTCAAGGTCCATTTCTGCGGCTTGTCTATAGGCCAATCTTTCTCGTCTTCTTTGTCTAAATGCCCGCTCGATTTCAGGGTCTACAAGGAGTAAATCGATGATTCAATCTATGCTCATGAAGACTTGAAAAGAAAATCACAAAAAACTAAAGAAGAGAGAAAAAAATTAAAGAATTAATTAGTGAAGTTAGAAATTAAATAAAAATAAAAACCAAATTGCAAAGAATAATTTAACAAAGAATGATTAAGGCAACAGTCCCCGAAAATAGCGCTAAAAACTTGTAACGAGATTTTTGTGCAAGTGTACATAGTCGTTCAAGTAATAAGAAAGTAAAATGGGTTATCGTCTCCATAGGGACTGTGTATGTTAATCGATCTTTCATGAGTTTGGAAACCAAATTAAGTCCTCTTGGAATCTTTTACTTAGTGAAACATGTATTTTACATATCATATTAAACTAAGGGGTTTTTTGCATTTATATGAGGTAATAGGGAATTTACGTTTGAAACAGTTTAATCACATAAACCTAAAAACTATGAAAGATAATAGAGCTAACTAAATATATTATGAACTTATAATTTAGTCGGGTTTAATGATCTAAATTGAGTATTGCACTTTTTAACTATGTGTCTACTAGTCGTTGTCTGGTTAGGTTCCTATGTCCACTGGGGCCTTAATTCAACATCTTATACACTTAAATTAATAAATTAGAACTACTTAAGGCCCGTGTCAGCCTAATAGGTCAGTAACACTAAAAAATATTTTAAAAATACTTATTTTATGAACTTTTACTACCTAACTACTGAAAATAAAATAATTTGTACTAAATTGGCTAGAAAAAAAGCTCTTTAAATGCAAAAATATACCAAAATGACTACTACATTTTACGCAGGTCAAATACCCCTACACTTAAGTCTTTGCTTACCCTCAAGCAAACTAATAAAAACAAAAACAAAAACAAAACAAAATAAAATAGAAAAAAACAAATAGGAAATAGGAAATAAACAAGCAAGAAAAAAATGTACTTGAACTAGTATGATACATGAAATTAGATAGAAATATATTAACAAGATAATGTAAGTAAATATGTAACTGTAGTATGATACATAGTTGACTCACAATTTCTAAAATTAGATAGGTTAGTTCAATAAATTATAAAGCAAATAAATAAAAGAATATTAAGTATAGGTATCCATCAAAACAAATTTATAAATATACAATTATGTTCAAATGAATATAAGTGGTAAAAATGTAATGCCCTCAACTCGACTCAATTCACCGGTTTCGGATCTCACGTGTTACTGAACAATACAAAACATTTAACAAAAAAAATTGATGTTTTCTCATTTATTTTAAACCTATTATTAGAAGTTCCAAAAGAAAAACTTAATATTTGGGGATTGAAAATAGAATATATGATGAATAACTCATTACATCAAATTTGATACAGATCTTTACAATTTAGAAACTATTTTAAGACAGAATCAAAGGCATATTCAAGACTGCGCCACATATCCATTGTATGCATAATAGCCGACACTGCCACCATTTTGGCGTACTCTTGGCGCTGTCCCTCCAAGTGAAGCTTCTTCAACAACAACTTTGAAAAGCAATAACAATCATTGTAAGTACAAGAGTACTTAGTGAATCCCTCAATAACCATACCTTTATAGATACTTTGCAATCTTGTATGAATTTTCTAAGAGTCAACCATAAGCTGCACCATTGACTTCGATTGATACCATTCAAGTCTTATCATTCTTTTATATGCCAGTTATCATGCCTTGTCTTACTTAATCTTCTATATTTTGTTAACTGAGGTATCCTTCTAATCATTTCATGAATCTCTTATCCCATGATACTTACTGTTGTGCGGAAGCGTGTAAAAGAGTAAAATTATTGTACTAAAAAATCACACTAAGTTCAATTCCTAGGAAAGAGAGGTGGATCACAAAGATCGCTTAAGTACCAGGTCTTTCCTAGCCAGAATATCCCTCAATCGTAATTTAATAGCATAATAAATCACTACAATCACACTCACAATTCATGCAGAATAATACAATAAAGAACACAAGAATTTAATGAGGTTCAGCAAATTTTGCCTACGTCCTCGGGCACTACCAAATATATTTCACTCCAAAATACAAGTGAGAATTTACAAAGAGAGAGAGAGAGAGAAAACAATGTCTTAAGTAGAGAGTGACAAATTTGGGATGATGAAGAAGAGAAATGGTTAGGCCAAATCTCAATCCCACTTTTGGTGCCTTAAATCTCAGATTTTGATACCCATATCTTTCTAATACCTATATCTTTCTGATTCCCATATCTTTGACTTTCTATAAATATGGATGATTTCCAATGATCTCCACCTTGAAGATTTGATTCGAATAATCTTATCCTCATACAATTCTCTCTGCCTTTTTCAACAACACTTGATAGTGCCTTCTTCAACTGTTAAACATGCAGAATATTGATCAAGTTCAAACAATGTTCAAACTTGATTGTTGTTACCACCTTGGTCATCATATCTGCGGGATTATCTGCAGTTTTACTCATCTGAAGGTGAATTTTCCCCTCATAAATAATTTCCCGCACAAAATGGAAACGTACGTCAATATGCTTTATACGTGCATGATAGACTTGATTCTTTGCTAAATGAATAGCACTTTGACTATAACAATGCACGTTATTATGATCCTGAACCAATCCCAAGGTTTTAACCATACCTTGTAACCAAATATCTTCCTTTACAGCCTCTGTTACAGCCATGTATTCAGCTTCTGTGGTTGACAACACAACTGTAGACTGCAGTGTAGACTTCCAACTTATTGGTCCTCCAACAAGTGTAAACACATAACCAGTGGTTGATCTTCGTTTGTCCAAATCACCGGCATAATTAGAATGAACGTAGCCAATAACACCTTTACCAAGTGTAGTATCTTGTTTGAACAGTAATCCAATATCCATGGTATTCTGAATATACCGTAGAATCCATTTCACAGCTTGCCAATGTCCTTTTCTACGATTATGCATATACATGCTCACTATACTAACTGCCTGTGAAATGTCGGGTCTTATACACACCATTGCATACATCAAGCTACCTACTGCATTAGAATAAGGAACTTGTAACATGTATTCTTGTTCTGTTCCGTATTCGTCGAAGGAGATAGTTGTGCAAAAAGTTTGAAATGAGAATCAAACGGGGTACTTACAGCTTTTGTCTGCTCGTTCATGCCAAACTTCTGTAGTACCTTCTTCAAATATTGCTTCTGAGACAAACTAACTTTGCCACGAGCTCTATCCCTGCATATTTCCATGCCAAGAATCTTCTAAGTTTCACCTAGGTCTTTCATCTCAAACTCAAGGTTGAGTTGAGTCTTCAATCTCTCAATTTCAACTTTACTCTTAGATGCTATCAACATATCATCAACATATAAGAGCAAGTATATGAAAAAAAACTTCTTGTAGCTTCTAAAAATACATGCAATGATCAAATTTACTTCTTGTGTACCTTTGCCTTTTCATGAACTCAAATCGCTTGTACCACTGCCTCGGAGATTGTTTCAATCCATAAAGCGACTTTGTCAGTTTGCAAACCCAATTTTCTTTATCAGCAACCTTGAATCCATTTGGCTGAGTCATATAGATTTCCTCTTCCAAATCACAGTGTAAAAATGTAGTCTTCACATCGAGCTGAACTAGTTCAAGATCATATTGCGCAACCAAGGCTAGCAAAATCCAAATTAACGAATGCTTCACAACTGGAGAAATCACTTCATTGTAGTCTATTCCTTCTTTCTAAGTGTAACCCTTTTGCTACCAATCTAGCCTTGTATCGAACTTCATTTTTACCAGGAAATCCTTCCTTCTTTGCATAAACCCATTTGCATCCAATTGCCTTCTTTCCTTTGGGTAGTGTCACAACTCTCAAGTCCTATTTTTATGAAGAGACTGCATTTCTTCATTCATAGCTTGCTTCCACTTTACACTATCAGGTTACTTCTTTCTTCTCTGTAAGTGGAAGGAATATCATCATCTGCAATTGGAAGTGCATAGGCCACCATATCATCAAAGCAAGCAGGCATACGAATCTCTCTTTTTGGCCTCTTATATGCAATTGAATCATGTTGCTGTAGAAGTTCTTGGGTTGAAACTTCTTCATAATTTGTTCCTTCAATATTAGCTGGATCATCATTAACCTTTTCAAGCTCCACCTGCTGCAAAGTGCTACTGGTTTTGTTATCCTTTTGTGAATCCTTGTTCTTCATCATGGTTGATTCATCAAAAGTCACATCTCTACTGAAAACAATCTTTCTTGTATCAGGAAACCAGAGACGGTATCCTTTTACTCCACCAGTTATACCCATGAATAATGCTTTCTTTGATCTTAGGTCTAACTTAGATTATTTTACATGATAATATGCAGTGGAACCAAAAACATGTTAAGAATCATAATCAGTAGCAGGTTTACCAGCCCACCTCTCCATAGGAGTTTTTTCTATTTATTGCAGCTGATGGCAACCGATTAATTAGATGGCACGCATATGTAACTGCCTCAGCCTAAAATTCCTTGCCCAATCCAGCATTAGACAACAAACATCGAACTTTCTCCAGTATAGTCCGATTCATACATTCTGCCACCTCATTCTGTTGTGGTGTATCTTGAACAGTGAAGTGCCACACAATGCCCTCATCTTGACATACTTGTAGAAATAGATCATTCTTGTACTCAATACCATTGTCTGATCGAAGTTGTTTGACCTTTCAACCAGTCTAGGTCTCCACAATCTTCTTCCATTTTAGAAATGCATCCAAAACATTATTTTTCCTTTTCATTAGATACACCCATACTTTAGTAGGTCCCCACACATCACTGTGAACGTAGTCCCGAATTCCTTTTGTATTGTGAATTGCTGAACCAAATTTTATCCTCGTCTGCTTGCCCAGAACACAATGTTCACAGAATTCCAATTTGCAAGAATTTGCACCTTTCAACAAGCCTTGCTTCGCCAAACTGTGCAAAACTTTTTCACCAGCATGTCCCAATATCATATGCCATAACCTGGTAGCCTCTGAATCTTCATCTTTCACAGATGTTGTTGATGTTGATCCAATAACTGTACTTCCACTTAAATAGTACAGGTTATTCATTCTTGTGCCTTTCATCACCGTCAATGCCCCAGCTACTACCTTTAGTAATCCATCTCTCAAAGTGATTGTGAGCCCTTTAGATTCTAGGACCCTTAATGAGATGAGATTTTTCTTCAAGCTAGGTATGTAGCGAACATCTGTCAAGACTTGAATTGAGCCATCGTGATTCTTCAATTGGATTGTACCTACTCTCATTGTCTTACAAACGCTGTCATTGCCCATAAAAACAACTCCACCTTCTAGTTCTTTAAGAATAGAAAACCAGTCCTTATTAGGACACATATGGTAAGTACATCCCAAATCCAAAATCCACTCATCTGTATGACATGCCATTGCCATGCCAACCAAGCTAAAGTCTGACTCATCATCATGCTCCGATACACATGCATCAGAAATAGCCTTGCCCTTTTGTAACTTAGGACAATTCTTTTTCCAATGCCCTTTCTCACGACAAAAAGCACATTCATCTTTGGCAGTTCTCCATTTGGACTTACTCCTTCTACCAGATTTGTTGCTGTGCGAACTACCTCTTACTGTTAAGACTTCTGTAGTTGTATCTCTGTGATCTTTTTCATCTTTCTTTCGAGTCTCAAATCTATACAACGCACTACAGACTGCATCAAATGTGATTGTATCCTTCCCATGAAGTAATGTGGTGGTAAGATGATCATATTCATCAGGAAGAGAATTCAACAACAGTAATGCCTTGTCTTTATCTTCAAATTTCTCATCCAAATTTAGCAAGTCTGCTAAAATTTTATTGAAGGAGTTCACATGGTCATTCATCGACATACCGGGTGTATACGTGAATCGATAAAGTTTCTTTTTCATATAAAGCCTATTTTCAAGACTTTTTGTTAGAAACTTTTCTTCCAGTGTATCCACAACTTCTTCGCTGATGTCTCTCTCATAGCAGAGTACTTCTGCTCTTTGGCCAAACATAGGCGAATTGTTCCACATGCATGTCTATTGATCTTGGCCCACTACTTGTCATCCATCTTGTCAGGTTTTTTTTCAAGGGCTATATCCAGCTCTTGCTGACATAAGAGATCCAGGATCTCACATTGTCACATACCGAAATTATTAGTACCATTAAATTTCTCTACTTCAAATTTTTCATTGGTCACAGTAGCCTTTGCTTATGACGATGCCTTTTCCATTTTTCTCCTCAATCCCAATTATTGTAAGTGAACAGTGCCGTGAATGATCATATTCCCCAAGTACGAATCTAGCTTTGATACCAATTGTTGTGCGGAAGCGTGTAAAAGAGTAAAATTATTGTACTAAAAAATCACACTAAATTCAATTCCCAGGAAAGAAAGGTGGATCACAAGGATTGCTTAATACCAGGTTATAACGCCCCTAACCTGTATACGTCGATAAATTAGGGTTACGAGGCGTTACCTGACAAAACACAACTTAACACAGACATTCAGTAGAATTTAAAAATTTTATATCTATGTTAAATTAGTCAAATATTAAGTAAGTATAATTATAAATTCTACTTTAACCTTTTATAACAAAACATAACATTTCTGTTCAGTTAAACCATACAAAAAATAAGCTAATTTCGTATGGCTATTAATTATATATATATACAGTACATTAAAGTACGACTCCCAAAATATTATCTAGCCTATACATGCCATAAGTTAAAATTTAAACATTTCAATACCGAGACAGTAGATAGAGTGATGATCTTCGCTAATGATCCCCGAGTCTGCAGCTTGATTTTTATCTATAAAACAAATGGACAAAAACAATCAAAGTAAGATTTTATAGCTTAGTAAGTTTATAGCATATCTAAAATACATATAAATGAACATATGTATAAACATTATATGCTTATAATCAAGTTACAAACATAATCATTAATTGCATATACTAATTGCTAGTATACTTATCATTTGCATTTCATCGAATGCATATCTATGATCTTTCAAATACATATGTCAAAAGCTTATATTGTTACTTATCAACTACATGAGCCAAATGCACATCTATACTTATAATCCACATATGTCGAATGCATACATATATTCAACAATTTTCATAACAACCAATATATGTGCCTACTAACTAAACACAAAGATCCAAATGTTTATATGCTCATCAAATACATATAAAAAAATGTTCATATACTTATCCATTACATATAACCAAAATCATATATATATCAAATGCATATAATCACTTAATTTAACAGATTCACCGGCACTTAGCCTGCTAGGCTTATAGCCTAATTCAGATCACTGGCACTTAGCCTGCTAGGTTTATAACCTGATTCAAATCACCGGCACTTAGCCTGCTAGGTTTATAACCTGATTCAGATCACCGGCACTTAGCCTGCTAGGTTTATAACCTGATTCAGATCACCAGCACTTAGCCTGCTAGACGTATAGTCTGAATAATTTCACTAGCAATAAATCCCATTGGTACTGAGCTTTAACAAAAGAATCTCAATTCACAGAAGTTGTATCTCATATTTGTATATAAAATCCACATAAAATTCAGCTCAATATTCATAACTATATCTTTAAAACACATGGATATATATAAATCCCAATCATCAAATCTAACTTAAATAATTCAATAATTCAACCGAAACACATTTATATATATAACCTCATACTTTAGATTCCACTACTAATATCATAAGATTTAACTTATAATATACTATGTACTTTTAACATTTGAATTCCATATATACTTATATAATTTCATATACCATTTCAATACAAGATCTTATACATGTACATATATACATATTCGAATCTAACAAATATATATTACTCTATGCTTATATTCGAAACAAGAACATATACCTATATACTCATACATATTCAAATTTTAGATATATATGTATAAATATAATTTCATACTTATACTCAATATAAATATTTATTCATAAGCATACATGCTTATTTGCTCCAACTTATACAAATATTTTATACTAAATTCGCACCTTTTTCACACATACATACATATGTTCGAATATATCTCATACCTTTGTAATTTCATACCTAAATTCAATACAACAAAATTTACATGTATATACATGTATATTCGAATATAATTTATACATACATATATGTTCATACCTAAATTTATTACAAGGACATTTATATGCATATTTGCATATTCATAGTCATTCGAACTTATCACATATATATATAGTTACATACTTTCAATTCGAATTTTATACTTTTAAATTTAACTCAACAAAAATAAAATTGATATAAATACACATATACTAATTTAATAAAATTAAATAACTAATAGACTTACCTTGGATATCAGCGGACACGATCGACTATTCAACTACTTTCGTTTTTCCCCGATCCAAATCTGTTTTCTTTGTTTCTCGAACTAAACATATTCAAATTTAACCTTTTTATTCATCAAAACATTCAATTAAATCCAAAAATACATAAATGGGCAAATTACCATTTTGCCCCTGACATTTTACACTTTTTGCAATTTAGTCCTTTTTGCACAAAACACAAAATACACAAAATTTGCCCACACTAAGCTAGGGCCGAATGTTCCTATACTTCATACAAGTTCACACATTTCTTTTATTTCACATTTTAGTCCCTCAAAAATTTATTTTCACAATTTAACCCTATATATTCAATTTCACCAAGAATTCAAAGACAAAACATATTAATCTAACACCTATATTTCATATTTCATCAACTAATATCATAAAACTCAAACATTCATCAATGGCATATTCCAAAATCATCATCAATTCACAAAATTGAAACATGGATTTTGAAGAACACAAAGCAACGATCCCAAAAACGTAAAAATTATCAAAAACCAAACAAAGAACTAACCTCAATTAAGCTTCAATATTGCCGAATAGAACTATGTTTTCTTTATTTTTCTCTTGTTTAGTTTCGGCTAAGGAAGAAAAATAATAACCATGGCTTTGTTTAATTTTATTATAACATATATATTAACAATTTATTAGTTTACTAACTTAACCTTTAATATAAAATATATATAACATATAATTCAAGGTCTTTCTTGACCATTGTCACCCACTACCAATAAAATGGTCTAATTGCCACATAAAGCCTCCATTTTATAAAGTCAACAACAATTAAGTACTTTCTTATTTAACCATCAAATTTTCATTTTACGCGATTAAGCCCTTTTTATCGAATTAAACATTCAAACGATTAAATTTCCACACAAATTTTTCACACTTATAACTTAACATATAATAGACACTAAAAATAATATTAAAATATCTTTCTAATTCAGATTTGTGGTCCCAAAACCACTATTTCGATTAGAGTCAAAACCGGGTTCTTACAACTCTCCCCCCTTTAGGATTTTCGTCCCCGAAAATCTTACCGATGAATAGGTTTGGATAACGCTCTTTCATCGTGTCTTCTGACTCCCAAGTTGCTTCTTCAACTCCGTGTTTATGCCACAATACTTTAACTAACAGAATTTTCTTGTTTCGTAATTCTTTGATCTCACGAGCCAAAATGCTAATCGGTTCTTCTTCATATGACATATCAGAGTTAATTTCAATCTCCGTCGGATTAATCACATGTGAAGGATCAGATCGGTATCTACGGAGCATCGAAACATGGAATACATTATGAATCTTTTCTAACTCAGGCGGTAACCTCAATCTATAAGCAACCAGCCCAACACGCTCTATAATCTCATACGGTCCAATGAATCTCGGACGCAATTTGCCTTTACGACCGAATCTGAGTATTTTCTTCCACAGTGAGACTTACAAAAACACTTTATCCCCAATCTGAAATTATATATCCTTTCTTTTCAAATCCGCATAAGATTTCTGACGGTCCAATGCTGATTTCAGACTAACCCGAATCACTTTCACTTTCTGTTCAGTCTCTTTAATCAAATCAACCCCGTGTATCTTATTTTCACTAAGCTCGGTCCAATACAATGGTGTACGACATTTACAACCGTACAAAGCCTCGTAAGGTGCCATTTTGATACTAGATTGAAAGCTATTATTATAAGCAAATTCAATCAAAGGTAAGTATCATTTCCATGTACCTTCAAACTCAAGAATGCAACATCTCAACATATCCTCAAGTATCTGAATGATTCGTTTAGATTGACCATCTGTTTGCGGGTGAAAAGCTGTGTTAAAATGTAGTTTCGTACCTAAAGCATCTTGTAGTTTCTTCCAAAATCGCAATGTGAATCTCGGGTCTCTGTCTGAAACAATAGAAATAGGTACTCCTTGCAATCTCACAATCTGAGAAATATATAATTCAGCAAGTTTATCAAGTGAATAATCAATACGAACCGGAACAAAGTGAGCCAATTTTATCAATCTATCAACAACAACCCAAATTGCATCTTTCTTGCTCAGTGTCAACGATAAACCAGATACAAAATCCATTGTAACTCTGTCCCATTTCCATTCAGGTATCAT
The DNA here is from genome assembly GCF_007990345.1 of Gossypium hirsutum. Lineage (NCBI taxonomy): Eukaryota > Viridiplantae > Streptophyta > Magnoliopsida > Malvales > Malvaceae > Gossypium > Gossypium hirsutum. The sequence goes on from NC_053442.1 coordinate 29,794,719, forward strand.
GATCAGCTGAAGCAACCCAGAAGGTACCTGATGCTCATCTTTTACTTCCTGACATATTAAACATTTCGAAACAAAGTCAGAAATGTCTTCTCTCATAGCATGCCACCAATAGTGCTGTTTCAGATCGTTATACATTTTCGTGCTACTCGGATGAACAGAAAATCGACTATTATGAGCTTCATTCAAAATCATCTGAATTAACTCTGAATTTTTCGGAACACATAATCGGTTTCTGAATCTCAAACAATCCTCAGCATCAACTAAAAACTCCAAATCAAAATTTAAGTCACACTGAGCTCGTTTTGCGATTAAATCTTCATCGACTTTCTGAGCTTCACAAATCTGTTGAACAAATAACGGTTTTGCTTTCAACTCAGCTACTATCGCACCATCATCAGACATAGCCATATACGCGTTCATTGCACACAAAGCAAACAATGATTTTTGACTTAGGGCATCTGCAGCAACATTAACCTTTCCCGGATGATAGTCAATCACAAGCTCGTAATCTTTCAGCAATTCTAACCATAAGCGCTGTCTCAAATTCAGATCTTTCTGAGTCATCAAATATTTCAGGCTTTTATGATCGGAATAAACATGACATTTTTCACTAAACAGATAGTGACGCCATATTTTTAATGCAAATACAATAGCGGCCAATTCCAGATCATGCGTCGGATAGTTTTTTTCATGCGACTTTAACTGTCTCGAGGCATAGGCTACAACTTTGCCTTCCTGCATCAAAACACAGCCCAAACCATTTAAAGATGCATCACTATAGATAACAAACTCGTTACCCGATTCGGGCTGAACTAAGACTGGAGCTTCGGTCAAAAGAACTTTCAACTGATCGAAACTTTTCTGACACTTTTCTGACCACTCAAACTTAACGTCTTTTTGTAGTAACTTTGTCATCGGGGTCGCAATCATAGAGAACCCTTTCACGAACAGTCTATAATAACCAGTGAGCCCCAGAAAGCTTTGAACTTCTGAGACATTTCTCGGAGGTTTCCAATCAAGTATAGCTAAAATTTTACTCGGATCAATCCGAATACCCGATGCTGATACAACATGGCCCAGAAAACTGACTTTGCGTAACCAGAACTCACATTTACTGAACTTTTCATACAACTGTTTATCTCGCAAAGTTTGTAACACAAGTCTCAAATGTTTGGCATGCTCAGTTTCGTCATGAGAGTAAATCAAAATATCATCTATAAATACTACCACAAACCAGTCCAGATACTGTTTAAAGATCTGATTCATCAAATCCATGAAAACAGAAGGTGCATTAGTAAGTCCGAAAGGCATAACCAAGAACTCATAATATTCGTACCTCGTTCGAAAAGCTGTATTTGGCACATTAGAGTCTTTAACTCGCAACTGATAATAACCTAATCTCAAATCTATCTTTAAAAACACTGAAGCCCCTTTTAGCTGATCGAACAAATCATCAATACGTGGCAACGGATATTTATTCTTTATAGTCACATTATTGAGCTGCCGGTAATCAATACACATTCTCATTGTTCCGTCTTTCTTTTTCATAAATAGAACTGGTGCACCCTAAGGAGAGAAACTCGGTCGTACGAAACCTTTATCAGTCAACTCTTGCAACTATACTTTCAATTCTTTTAATTCGATCGGTGCCATACGGTACGGAGCTATCAAAATTGGAGTCATCCCTGGTACTAACTCAATACCAAACTCTACCTCTCGAATAGGTGGCAAACCCGGTAATTCTTCAGGAAACACGTCTGAATACTCACACACTACTGGTATGGATTCAATCTTCTTTTCGGTCACTTTACTATCAAGAACAAATGCAAGGTAAGCTTCACAACCTTTTCTCACATACTTCTAAGCCAACATTGAGGATATTATTGCTGGTAAACCATTCAGATCATTAGATTCAATCCGAATAATCTCGTTATTCTGACACCGTAGATCAATAGTTTTTCGTTTGCAGTTTACTATAGCATCATGCAGAGTTAACCAATCCATACCCAAAATTATATCAAACTCGTCAAATGGCAACAACATCTAATTAGCTGGAAAACATAAATCTCGAATCATCGACGGACAATTCTTGCACACTTTGTTAACCAAAACACATCGGCCCATGGGGTTTGATACTTTAATTTCAAACTCAGTAGACTCAACAGGTAGAGTCTTACTAAATACTAAAGTCTCACACATATAAGAATGAGTTGAACCAGGATCAATCAATGCAATAACATTAGTATCATAAAGAGTGAAAGTACCAGTAATAACATCTGGAGAAGAAGCCTCCTCTCGAGCACGGATGGCATATGCTCTGGCAGCTGCACGAGCCACAGATCGATTTGTTATGTCCTTTGTCCCTCTCTGACTACCACTAACATTACTCGTATGCCTGGGTGGTCTACCTCGTACTGACACATTACTCGGTCCGGTACTCTGTACAGTATTTTGCTCGGCCATCATCGGACACTCTCGAATAAAATAATCTTTTGATCCACACTTAAAGCAAGACCGATCATGAAATCTGCAATCTCCTGGATGCCATTTACCATAATGTTTGCACCCTGATCTATTTTGTCGAACATTACCCACACTAGCAACTGAAGTAACTCGTGAACTCACAGGGGGTCGATCTCGATCATGTTTAGGAAACCCTGCAGTAGCTTTGGATCGGCTATGATCCTCTCTGAATTTCCTTGAGGTTGACTGGAACGATTTACTAAATGATCTTTTACGGGAATCTCGAGCTTCATAGTCAACTTTTCTCTTCTCTTTCTCGAGCTCCTCTGCTTTACAAGATCGTTCAACAAGTACTACGAACTCTTTTATCTCAAGTATGCCAACTAACATTTTAATATCTTCATTCAGCCCATCTTCAAATCTTTTACACATAATAGCTTCAGTCGAAACACACTCTCGAGCATATCTACCGAGTCTCACAAATATCCGCTCATATTCTGTCACTGTCATCCGACCCTGTTTCAATTCAAGAAATTCCTTACGTTTCTGATCAATGAACCTCTGACTTATGTATTTCTTATGGAACTCAGTCTGAAAGAATTCCCAGGTCACTCGTTCTTTTAGAACCACCGATACTAGTGTATTCCACCAGTGATATGCAGTGTCCCGTAGCAAAGATATGGCACATTTCAAGCACTCATCAGGGCTGCAAGATAACTCATCAAACACTCGAATAGTATTATCGAGCCAGAATTCAGCTCGCTTAGCATCATCATCATCAGTGGCTCTGAACTCTTCGGCCCCGTGTTTTCAAATTTTATCAACAGGAGGCTTAAGTAATCTCATCGGATCACTCACTTGAGGTATAACAGGAATCAAAGATGGATTAATCGGGGGTGGAAGTTGTTGTGCAGCCGGATTAGTCCGAATATATTGAGTAAACCAGTCGTTCATCATTTGGTAGAAGGCTTGTTTAGCTTTCCCTCCTGGTTACTCGAGGTCGGTCTAGAATCTACCGGCTCTGTCCCTTGTACGGGAGCAGGCGCTATACTCTCAACATCATCAGCTACGGCTCGATCGGGATCCATTACTATTTAAAAACACATTATCATCAGCTAAGTCATCACACTATCTCAGTATAAAATATGGCATGTATAGCTAGACTCATACACGCTACGTTAGTCCTAGAGTCGACTAAACCGTAGCTCTGATACCAATAAAATATAACGCCCCTAACCCATATACGTCGATAAATTAGGGTTACGAGGCGTTACCTAACAAAACACAACTTAACATAGACATTCAGTAGAATTTAAAAATTTTATATCTATGTTAAATTAGTCAAATATTAAGTAAGTATAATTATAAATTCTACTTTAACCTTTTATAACAAAACATAACATTTCTGTTCAGTTAAACTATACGAAAAATAAGCTAATTTCGTATGGCTATTAATTATATATATACAGTACATTAAAGTACGACTCCCAAAATATTATCTAGCCTATACATGCCAAAAGTTAAAATTTAAACATTTCAATACCGAGACAGTAGATAGAGTGATGATCTTCGCTAATGATCCCCGAGTCTGCAGCTTGATTTTTATCTATAAAACAAATGGACAAAAACAATCAAAGTAAGCTTTTATGGCTTAGTAAGTTTATAGCATATCTAAAATACATATAAACGAACATATGTATAAACATTATATGCTTATAATCAAGTTACAAACATAATCATTAATTGCATATACTAATTGCTAGTATACTTATCATTTGCATTTCATCGAATGCATATCTATGATCTTTCAAATACATATGTCAAAAGCTTATATTGTTACTTATCAACTACATGAGCCAAATGCACATCTATACTTATAATCCACATATGTCGAATGCATACATATATTCAACAATTTTCATAACAACCAATATATGTGCCTACTAACTAAACACAAAGATCCAAACGTTTATATGCTCATCAAATACATATAAAAAAATGTTCATATACTTATCCATTACATATAACCAAAATCATATATATATATATCAAATGCATATAATCACTTAATTTAACAGATTCATCGGCACTTATCCTGCTAGGCTTATAGCCTAATTCAGATCACCGGCACTTAGCCTGCTAGGTTTATAACCTGATTCAAATCACCGGCACTTAGCCTGCTAGGTTATAACCTGATTCAGATCACCGGCACTTAGCCTGCTAGGTTTATAACCTGATTCAGATCACCGGTACTTAGCCTGCTAGACGTATAGTCTGAATAATTTCACTAGCAATAAATCCCATTGGTACTGAGCTTTAACAAAAGAATCTCAATTCACAGAAGTTGTATCTCATATTTGTATATAAAATCCACATAAAATTCAGCTCAATATTCATAACTTATATCTTTAAAACACATGGATATATATAAATCCCAATCATCAAATCTAACTTAAATAATTTAATAATTCAACCGAAACACATTTATATATATAACCTCATACTTTAGATTCCACTACTAATATCATAAGATTTAACTTATAATATACTATGTACTTTTAACATTTGAATTCCATATATACTTATATAATTTCATATACCATTTCAATACAAGATCTTATACATGTACATATATACATATTCGAATCTAACAAATATATATTACTCTATGCTTATATTCGAAACAAGAACATATACCTATATACTCATACATATTCAAATTTAACATATATATATGTATAAATATAATTTCATACTTATACTCAATATAAATATTTATTCATAAGCATACATGCTTATTTGCTCCAACTTATACAAATATTTTATACTAAATTCGCACCTTTTTCACACATACATATATATGTTCGAATATATCTCATACCTTTGTAATTTCATACCTAAATTCAATACAACAAAATTTACATGTATATACATGTATATTCGAATATAATTTATACATACATATATGTTCATACCTAAATTTATTACAAGGACATTTATATGCATATTTGCATATTCATAGTCATTCGGACTTATCACATATATATATAATTACATACTTTCAATTCGAATTTTATACTTTTAAATTTAACTCAACAAAAATAAAATTGATATACATGCACATATACTAATTTAATAAAATTAAATAACTAATAGACTTACCTCGGATATCAGCGGACACGATGGACTATTCAACTACTTTCGTTTTTCCCCGATCCAAATCTGTTTTCTTCGTTTCTCGATCTAAACATATTCAAATTTAACCTTTTTATTCATCAAAACATTCAATTAAATCCAAAAATACATAAATGGGCAAATTACCATTTTGCCCCTGACATTTTACACTTTTTGCAATTTAGTCCTTTTTGCACAAAACACAAAATACACAAAATTTGCCCACACTAAGCTAGGGCCGAATGTTCCTATACTTCATACAAGTTCACACATTTCTTTTATTTCACATTTTAGTCCCTCAAAAATTTATTTTCACAATTTAACCCTATATATTCAATTTCACCAAGAATTCAAAGACAAAACGTATTAATCTAACACCTATATTTCATATTTCATCAACTAATATCATAAAACTCAAACATTCATCAATGTCATATTCCAAAATCATCATCAATTCACAAAATTGAAACATGGGTTTTGAAGAACACAAAGCAACGATCCCAAAAACGTAAAAATTATCAAAAACCAAACAAAGAACTAACCTCAATTAAGCTTCAATATTGCCGAATAGAACTATGTTTTCTTTCTTTTTCTCTTGTTTAGTTTCGGCTAAGGAAGAAAAATAATAACCATGGCTTTGTTTAATTTTATTATAACATATATATTAACAATTTATTAGTTTACTAACTTAACCTTTAAAATAAAATATATATAACATATAATTCAAGGTCTTTCTTGACCATTGTCACCCACTACCAATAAAATGGTCTAATTGCCACATAAAGCCTCCATTTTATAAAGTCAACAACAATTAAGTACTTTCTTATTTAACCATCAAATTTTCATTTTACGCGATTAAGCCCTTTTTATCGAATTGAACATTCAAACGATTAAATTTCCACACAAATTTTTCACACCTATAACTTAACATATAATAGACACTAAAAATAATATTAAAATATCTTTCTAATTCAGATTTGTGGTCCCAAAACCACTATTTCGATTAGTGTCAAAACCGGGTTCTTACACAGGTCTTTCCTAGCCAGAATATCCCTCAATCGTAATTTAATATCACAATAAATCACTACAATCACACTCACAATTCATGCAAAATAATACAATAAAGAACACAAGAATTTAACGAGGTTCAGCAAATTTTGCCTATGTCCTCGGGCACTACCAAATATATTTCACTCCAAAATATAAGTGAGAATTTACAAAAAGAGAGAGAGAGAGAGAGAGAGAGAGAGAGAGAGAGAGAAAATGCCTTAAGTAGAGAATGGCAAATTTGGGATAATGAAGAAGAGAAATGGTTAGGCCTATTTATAGTTGAGGTTTAGGGATCAAAATTGCAATTATCTTATGCCAAATCTCAATCCCACTTTTGGTGCCTTCAATCTCAGATTTTGATACCCATATCTTTCTGATACCTATATCTTTCTGATACCCATATCTTTGACTTTCTATAAATATGGATGATTTCTAATACTTACCTAACAGAACATACCCTTATAGACTACTTCCAACAATCCATATTTTAACCCATGTTCTTATTGCAAAAAACTGCTCACTGACATTATCTTGGGTGAATACTATATGGCAGATACACAGAATTTCATACTATTGGTTTACATTTAGACATACCCTGATCCAGTTCTCTACACATCTCCATATTGATAATTCACTGTGTATAACATCTATATGAACTCCATATCATGCTATAATAGAATCTCATAATTCAAAATAATATTGACTCAGATTTAGAATAAATTTAGAAGAAGATGTGATACCCCTTACTTTTCATACTTACAAATCATCATAACAGATACCCTTCTCAACATACAAATACACATATCTTTTTCATGGAAAGCCCTTAAGACTTTATTCAACTCTTATTCCAAAGCATATCAATACCTTATCTTGATTATACTTATTACAGAACTACTAGAACTTACTCATATATTACCATAGAGACAGACATTCAGATTCATAGCTTACCAAATATTCCTGACAGTCCACACCATATAAACTTAGTAGAATACATCATAAAGGCAATTAAATAGAGCACGCCATTAAGGCAATCCATTCCTAATTTGCCACAAAGACATTCTTTTCAGATTTTGCCACAAAGGCTATTCTTTTAGAGTTCGCCACAAAGGCTATTCTTAGTTTTTGTGTTTACGATATGAATTTGCCTAAACTCATATTACATGAGGTTTGCCCTTCATCATCTTGGGACACGCTGAGAAACCCGTTGGGTAATCACCATTCCTTAGTTCTTATTTAAAGCATGTCATGGCTATGGACTTTTCCATCATAGTTCATATTAAAATTCGTGTTGTTAGTCCCGATGGACTCTATTAGACACCACTGCGATGAACAGACACAAACTCTCTTAACAGAGTCTTCATCCATTGACACAATATAAATTCAAACTTTTACTTTATTGACACACACCCAAACAGAACACACATCTCATAGTATACATTTCAGACCTATACATACTCATCCATACTTCAATGTTCCAATACTCGTATGCCCAATCATCACATACTATACTCTTCATTACTTGGGATCCATAGTTCAATAAATTTTCTATAGATGACTCACAATATGAATAGTATACATGTAGGAGTCAGTATAAAACTCACATGATTCTCAACTATTGCAATTCAAAGCTCCAGATCCAAATATCCATCATGAACCATTAACAACCACTTCTTAGAAACATAATTTCACCACTAAAACTCTTGTACATACAAATTACTTATCATTTTAATCGATGACAACCCCATGCAGTAACATTATACTTACAGTCTCATTGTTCAGTTACCAAATGTGGATTTACTTATTCGGAACTTAACATGCAGAGCTAAAATACTTACCCTGATGCGAAGTAACTACTGATTATAAAAGAACCTTAGTCTCTAGATCATCGAGGTAGGATACATTCAGATTTAAAATTGTTTTAGTATATACCACTGAAGGAAAAGAGAGAAGAAGGAAGAACCCCCTTTTAGAACACACTCTCACATATAAATATGATTCATCTTGCTTAGTGGAATTTAACAAGTTTCATACGTATCAAAACTTGTCTTCTTATTGGCCTACAGTTTTCAAGAAAAAATATAAATAAATTCCCTTCAACAAACTTATCAGAGTAAACTATACATTTGGTTTCTAACTAGATTACTTAAAGTCTAGCTAGCACAGTATTCCATACAAACCAGATGTACTATACCTTTGGTGAATACTCATCCAATATTTCTCTTTTATCCTTTAACACGAATGTCTTTTTAGCACATGGTAAAATATTAGAAAATTTAAATTCGTACTTACTCTTGTAGCAGTTACTACACGCCCACACGTATATGCCCAAAATAATCTTTTGGGCAGACAACACTACGCCATACATGCTATTTTCAACTATACGCCGAAACTTTGGATCTGCCAGATCTTGGGTGTTACAAAAAATATCTAGCAGAATTCAAGAACAGGCTCGACAAAATATCTAAGCACAAAAGTATTTTGGCACATTATATTGTCCCCTGTACTTCCCCAATTGTACATATAGCTCACCACCTTATATCCACTTCTCTCACCTTCCTTATTTCTCCATTTACTAAGGTATAATATAGTATTCATAAATACAATCATCCGAGCTTGATTTTTTTTCTTTTTTGAGATTTTCTCAATTGACATTTTTTATTTTTTATATTTTTTCTACAAGCTCAAAAATCTTATGCTCACTATACCATACAGTTCCTTAATTCACTCTTTTTTTCTCTTTTGAAACCATCATGGTGTATCTACCTAATCCCTAAATATCAATGATCAAAAATCTAAATCCATGTAAGGACTAAAAAATAAAGGATCAAATAAATTATTTATTAGGCTCAATGCTTCATTCATGGTTAATCAAGAAAATGGATTAAGGCTCAAGTAAGGTGCTAGGGAAATATTATGAGGATAACTTTTTGGCTAAAAAATTGTCTACCAAACAGTGCCTTAGATCATCCCTAGGTAATTCCATACACAGACTAATTCAGTCAAGTCTATCAATTTCTACAACCTAACATTCAAGTAAACATGCATGTTATTTATTTACCCATTTATCATTTGGTATACTTAACATCTTAAATCTATTCACAGTGTAATAAATTGAACTAATTAGTCAAAAATTTAAATAATTTAGAATCGATTATTATCAAACTAAATTTATAGTTTATTCACAAAATCCTATTAAAATGCTCCTAACCAATCACTTATATTTCTACAAGCTCAAGCACATGGAAAACACACAATAAAAATTTTAAAACAACTAAAACCAAAATAGAAAAATTTTAAAAATTTTCCTAAGTCACCCCCACACTTTATTCGGTGCATTGTTCCTAATGTACAGTAAAAGATAAAAGAAATATGTTACCCGATTAGCTTTAAAAGTCCATCGCAAATTGTAGGACTGACTCCTTGTAGATTTAGCCCGAAATTTTAGTTCTTTCTAAAGTTATGAAGTTCCTACAAAGATAAACTAAACCTAAAAATATATATAAAATAAATTAAATCCTAATTAAACTAAATAAAGAATAATCCAAAAATAAAATAATTTTTAAAAATATAAATCCAAAATAAAAATGAAAAATGTTTAGAATTAGTTAGAATCAGGCTCTGACTCCTCAATTTGCCTTGTCCGGGTCACCCTCTGAATCCAAATTTTCCTCGGGATCTTCTTCTGGGTCTTCTACTGAATCTTCTTCTACATCTTCCTTCTGATACTCCTTTGGGTCCTATTTGACCTCTTTCTTACTAGGCTCTTCCTTTACTTCATATTTAGTTGTTGGAAACTGCGACAGCCTTAAACTGATTTTCTTCGTAGATTGGTCTCACATCTTGCATTCATCGAATTATCCATTCTGAATCAGGTAACACATTCTCACCTAGATGTGCCTTTGTCTTGATAGCCCTCTTTCATTTCTAATTTCCCACCAAATGTTTCACACTAGATTCTTGTATTTGATACTTTGACGGTTGCAAGTAGTGTTCAAATCGTCCCATCGGTACTTTTGTTTGTCTACACAAAGTAGTTACTAAACGTTGAAAAAGCCATTCCACCTTGCTTTTCTTTGCGCAATGAAACATGCTCTTATATATCCATGTCCCAACACATATGTTTTTATTTTGTAATATAGCGTACAATAACATAGCTTGGAAAGTATCTATGTTAGACATGTCTGAGGCTGGGAAGATTCAAGTACTGCTGAATTGTAACCACATTCTCACTCTTGGGTTAGTTGTTCCTACGAAAATAATGTTGGGAAATTCATCCTTAAAAGGTGTTTCCACTCACCTTGCCCATTCGTTAGGAGATTGATTATCTCCTCCATATTCTCTCTTGGAAAATACATTAGATTAGTTTTTTTTACGCAAAGTCGTAGATGAATAAAAGAGTTTCCTAATACCTCGTTATCTTAAATGGTGAGATAGAAATTCCTTTCCCTCGAACAATTACTCGCAACCATGGTAAGTCTAGTTGTCGATTCGTTTCAATCTCCCTTAATGCAACATAAAATTCCTGAACTACTAAAATACAGGCTTGTTCCTAGGGGACCTCACAGAACTTTTCCTATTCGTGGAATTGAATGCTCTCACTCGTTTTGTTGGTTAATGATGCCAGGGAATAAAAACCTCTCTCTTGAGGAGGATATTTCCTTCGAATGGTGTGTAGATAAATTTCAAGCCTCATTTCTTGAATTCCTTTGAAGTTATCAGTTCCCGATTCAGCATCTGAAAGGCTGCTCCTTATTGTTTTAAGACTATGGAACAAGTGAAAGGAAGAGAACTTGCGGAATCTTGAAGAATAGGGTAGCAAAAGGTTGTGTGGTTGCTTGTGAAGGCTTGGAGGATGTAGCTACTGCTAAGGTCAATATATAGAGGCCGTTTAGGGCTTGATTTGTCTTGCAAACTTAGAGAATATATACTTGCCAAAAATGGCCTACATGTTGTGTTATAAAGAAGGCATCGCGTGGCACGAAGTGAATTTCTATACTTATTTTTGCTTCAAAGTGGTTATGTCGCACCATAGAATGTGTATGGTGTGACACAACAATAAATTCTCATATTTTCAGGTTTGAGATGGGTGTGTCGCACCATGGGATTTTTATATGATGACATGGTTTCGGTTTGGCCTTTCGGGGACTTGTCCAAGGCCATAGGTTGTCCATACTTGCCCCCAACTAACATCTAGCTCTTATGTTACTCTTGAAATCCTATTTTCTTCTAATTCTAACATCAAATAAGAGAATAATAATCCTAAAATCTCACTAAAAATAAAAAGAAAACTAATCTACAACTTTTACAAATTAATTAAAGTTCAATGGTTTAAAAATTATGTTGCGCTACCAGACTTGTCTAGTAGTTCCTTGAATTTAACCATCGACTTCCTCTATCCCTCACGGCTATCGTTGGCCTTCCAATCACTCCTTATTCTGTCAGAATCTCTCTATTTTTCCTGTTCTCTTGCATTTCTTTTACCTACGCTTTCACAACTTGAAGCATACCTTTGATCAAGGCAATTAGGGATTAAATCACATAATGTGTAACATTCTTCCCTACCTGTTCCCTCATTTTAGGAATCGTGACCACACTTGAAAACTTCTAGTTCGCCATATATTTTCATTATTAACTCATTCTGTTCAAGATCAATGGCCGATTTAGACTTGTTAAGAAATGGTCTACCCAACAGAATGAGGATATCTCGATCTTCCTCAAAATCGAGGACAACAAAGTCGACAGAGACTATGAATCCCTATACCTTCACTAATACATCCTTGAGTACACCTTTCGAATGTACCAATGATCTATTAGCTAACTGTAGCATTATAGAGGTATTTTTAAGATCCCCAAGTCTGAGTTTCCGATAAATCGGTAAGGGGCATTAAATTTATACTGACCCCTAAACCGCAAAGGGCTTATTGAATTGTCGATCCTCTATTTCTATTGGAATTGTGAAACTATCCAAATCTTTCAAATTTGGGGTATCTTTTTTGCAATTAAAGCGCTACAAGAGGCATCAATGTTAATTTGCTCACCTTTTTTTATTTTTTATGCCATGCCATGATTTCTTTTAGGTACTTGGCATATTTCAGTATTTTATCAATTAGCTCCAAGAGTGGCAGATTGATATTGAGGAATTTAAGTAAATTGAGAAAATTTCTAAAATCTACCTCGTCTCTTTTTTGCTTGTCCTATAATCTTATTGGAAATGGTACCTTTAGTGTGCTCAGCTTTGCGGTTACTAGATCAGACACCGGTTTGGTTATCTCATCAATCAACCCATTGTGTTCTTCCTCCTCCATGGGTTCATCGATAGCTTGGGGAACGTCCTCCTCTTCATGTATGGATGCCTTTAGCTTTAATAATGTCTTTCCCAACTGCAAAGCGATTGCATTTACACGCTCATTCCCATCTCTCCAAAGATTATTCTCCTTGTTAGTGGGGATACTCTAGCCATTCTGCTTTTGAAACATCATTATGAGCTGCCTCATCTTGTTGAAGAGGCTATCCATTTGGGACTCGATTCATCCATATATAGCTTAGACTTTTCAAATGTCCGTTTCATCACCTACATCTCCTATTCTATTTTTTTCAAAGCGTTGACCATATGCAGCATGGTCATTACCCACGGATCTATTTTGTGGAGGTTGGTAAGGAGGGTTTTGTTAGTTTTGTAATTGGTTTACACCTCCTTAGTTGCCTCCCCACCTAAGGTTTGGATAATCCTTCCAACTGGGGTTGTAGGTATTTGAATAGAGATCTCGACCCCTATTACATATGTAGCTTTCCTCCTCCGACTGGTTTTCAAAACTTGCCTCTGATTTTATTGGCTTGACAATCAACTCTAAATGATTAAGCTTCCTTAGGATCTGTTGATATCGATCATCTTCGTTGATCGCTTGTACCATTGGAGGCTTTCATTTGTACGTGAATCTTTCATTGTGCCACATATACGAATTCATAGCCATGGTGTTTATGATTTTTTAGGCTCGTTCGTACATGTGGAACATGATCAATCCTCTGGCTGCTCTGTCTAGACTGGATCTGATGTTACTGTCTATACCATTGTAAAATATCTGGATTTGGAGCTACACTTGCAGTCCATGGTTTGGGCACTTCCTGAGCATTGACTTAAAATAATCCCATGCTTCGTATAGGGATTCACCTTCATATTGTTTGAATTTGGAGATTTCTTACCTAAGCTGAATGGTTCGACTGATAGGGAAAATTTTATGAAGAACATTTTTCGTTAAATCGTCCCACGCGGTGATGGAACCTAGTTTTAATGAATCCAACCAATCAATTGCATTGTCGCACAAGGAGAATGGAAATAACCGGAGACGTACAACGTCATTAGTTACTCCATTATATTTGAAGTTGTCACATAGTTGTAGAAACTGCTTCAAGTGTTGGTTCTGAATCATCTGGATTGTGGTCGTCTTTATCTCAAAATTATTTGCATTGATCGTTGGTATTTTGATGCAACCTCGCACGACATCTAGTGTGGGTAAAATGTACTCACATAATGTCCTTTGATCCATCGATACTTCTATACGGATATTCTCTTGTAACACTTGTGGATCTTCGAACAATGGTTTCTACTGAGACCGATTAACTACCATGGGTGGATCGGTGTTCATCAACTGATGATGGCATCTAATAATCTACTTAGGGTCTGGTTAGGGCTCGATTGAAGTGTTTTTTCTTCGAGTCATATACAACCTACAAATTAAAAAGGAACTAAACAAATAAAAAATTTAAAAATTAAAAATAAAATAAATAAAAATATCGTATCTATAGTCTTTAACTTTCCTATTTATTTTATTAATTGTAAAGATATTTTTTGATTTAGTGTCGAAGCCTTCCTAGAAACAGTGTCAATAGCTTGACCGCCACCAAGCGTACAAATGTTTGACAGGAAAATACTACACCAAAAATTATAAGAAATAAAGCAGGAGTGTCCGCAACTATACGAGTCAAATTGTAATATAGTATGTGTTACAACGGAACACAACCAAGTATTCAGAGAATCGTACCCAATGGAGGATGAATTAAATCTTTTGAAAACCTCTTTACAATAATAAGTCTAAATAGTAAAAAATTAAATTCTATATTATGATAAATCATAAAATATATAAATATCATAAACTAAATAACTGAAATAAATAAAAAATAAAATAAACAAACAACTAAACTAATTAAACCAATCAAGAAGATCAACTCGTTTCAGAGGTTGTAATTAACTTCAGATTCAAGTTTTAGGGTGAATTAGCTATTAACTAACCAATTATTACCTCTCGTCCTCTAACTGATTAATTAATTAATACTCGCTTATCTCTCAACCTCACTTTCTCAACCAGGATAAATTACGATTTAATCGGCAAACTTATATCCCAACCTCGTTTAACATTTGATTACTTCCTAGGGTTGTCAAGCCTAGGTTTTAAAAAATGTATAATTTATATCAACTAATTATGTATGAAACCCTTAATACTCCATTAATCACTCCTCTATCCACTCGTTAATCTCCCCTAATGGAATTAGCTACTCATGGTATTCATAATCTCAAACGCAATTGATATAAACATATAAATAACATGAATAAACTAAAAGAGAAAAGAGATTTAGAACAATCCTGGTTTGTATAGATTAAGAGCTAAATAATAAATCTCTCGATTGAGAAAACGAAGCTCGTCACTTGCAAAAGAAAGTTAACTGAATAACTTCGATTAAATAAAAGAAATCTTGGATCGAAATTGATTCCAAGAGAAAAGAAAAAAGTGTTTAAAAAATAAAAGAAAACTAAATCTAAATCCTACTCCTAAACTACGAGGGTTTTTTGGAGGCATATAAGATGAATTAGTTACATCAAACCCCTAAGGTCATATTTATAGAAGTGTTAGCAACCCGAATTAAGTCTTTAACACGTCCTAGGTCCTCAAATAAGGTTGATTGTGTGGACGAAAATATCCCTGAAAAGCTTGGGCTTCATGTTGGTCCTATGTCGCGCCATAAACATTGTGGCATGACACAACACTAAAATTATGGACTCTTGAGTCTGTGTCGTACTTTAGTGGCTCGGGAAGCTTGTGCCACACTCATCCCAAGTTCCTATGTCCATTATGCCTTAAATTCAAAGTCCTACACACTCACATTAACATATTATAACTACCTAGGACCCGTGTCAACCTAATAGGTCACTAACACTAAAAAATGTGTTAAAAAGACTTATTTTATTAACTTTTACTACATAACTACTAACTACTGAAAATGCAATAATTAATACTAAACTAGCTAAAAAACAAGCTCCTTAAATGTAGAAATATATCAAAATGACTACTAAATTTGACGGCAAGTCAATAATTATCACAACTTTTTTAAAATTATAATTATTTTTAGATGTATAATTATGACAACTTCTATTTTACATAAACATTTTTAACAAATAATTCTAAATTAAATATTATAATTATTTTTAAATGTCAGTTTAATAATATGATGAAAAATAAAATATATTATTGCCACTCCAAAAATATTTATAAATCAGTGTTTATATATATAATAAATAATAAATTTTTTAACTAATAATTGTAATTGTGATTACAATTATAATATTATAATTATAGTTATAGTTATAATTATATTTTAGAGTTCTATTCAAGTAATAACTATATTTTAAAATTATCACAAATTTTTAACTAATAATTATAAATTAAATTATAATTATTTTTAAATGTTTAATTATCACAACTTTTATTAAGTTATAATTATTTTTAAATGTTTAATTATTACAACTTTTATTTTAATTCAACATTTTTAATTTTAAATATGAATTTAGTAATATGATAAAAAAATAAAGATATTCTCGTCATTTTAAAAGTTTTTTCAAACTCGTGCTTTTATATTATATATATTATATTTATGTATTATAGATAGATTGTAGAAATTTTATTTAAAAATACTTTATATAATATATATTATTATATACAACAATAATATAGGTAAATATCTCAAATGCCGGTTCACTTTTGGATATAATATCGGTTCATTCATAAAATATAATGCTGCCAATCATGAAAGAATACTGATAAAAATCAGGGGTGAAATATCTAACTAAATATCGTAAATATCATCTGAGATATATACATCTAAACTTCAGTTTGCCCACTACTTAAAACACCTATGCTGCCAATCATGAATACTAATAACTCCTACATGTTTCACAATGCTGCTTGATGTCCTGATGCAAAAAATAGATAAGTAATGCCAAACCAGATTCAAGGGGAAACCAATGGAAAGCGATTCATGAACGAATGTCAGACATAAGCTTTTTGGGGATTCTAATAATTTGACTCATGCATAGTACGTTGTTTTCAAGAAAAGATCTGTCCTATAAATGAATGGTAAGGCTGTTTGGAATAAAAGAAAGAAGTGTTGATGTGCTACCCCATTGATTAGGGAGGGGCCTTTAATAATGATGAAGATGCACAACATGTGTTTGGAAAAAGACTTCCATGAAGTTGGAGAGACATTTGATAAAAGAAGTGCATCCGGGCCCTAAGATTTGCATATGATGAGATTTATTATCATTATTCTTCTGCTTTTGTGGTTTAGAATTTTTGCCTCCTAAAATCGGTTGAGCTAAGATATTTGCTTTGTGGCTTTATTTGGAGATTGGTTGGGCTCTAAATGACATTGATTGAAACAATTACGTTCTGAAAGTTGGAACTTTGTGACTATCACACGGGTGGATTTCCTTTCATGTATTGAAGATTACGACGCGAAATCATGTTCTTGTGTACACGCTTATTTCAAAATTGTTATAATAAATAATTGAGTTAGAGAATGTGTTGAGATAGTCCATGAGGGACGTTCACACTGTACTTAGTGTTTCTTCATTGTTTTTGAAAAGTGTTTTAGAGAAATAAAATGTCTATTTTAGACATGTTATTATCAAGTAACAAATATGCATTTAAATAATATTTAAATTAGTTAATATTATTATATTTTAGTAAGAATATAAAAAATTATTTTAACTTGTTGTTAATATTTTAATATATGAAATATAAATTTTAAACATTTTTAAGCAATAAATATTAATTATTTATAAAACTTAATTAGAATATACAAACTATATTTTAAATATTTAAATATAATCATTAAATATTTATAATTAGTATTTTAAAAAATATTTTTTATTTGTAATTAATGATTTTAACACATTTGTAATTAAGCACCAAGAAAAAAAAAAGAAAATACTATGTTATTGGAGGGGTGAAAAAGTAATTAAGCATCAAAAGTGCTTTTGAGAGAGGAAAAGCTAAAACTTTTATCTTCTCTTTTTCAGCTCCTTTTTAGAAGTGCTTTTCAAAAGCAATTCTGAAAAGTTAAAAATTTCAGCTTGTTCTTCACAGCTTTTCTTTCAAAAGTGTTTTTGGAGTCAGAAGTGCTTTTTTTAAGCAATGAAGAACTGGCTCTTAGTGTGGAGACTTAGGAATGGAGATTTGGCATAGTGATGGCTTGTGTAAGTGTCTTGTTCTCTCTTTGTTCGTGTCCTCCCATGACCTTAGAAGAGGAGAATTTATAGGAGAACAAGGGTTCGCAATAGGTCTCCAATATCATTATTGTCTCTTTAGTGAACTTGGAAAGTTGTAAGCATTAATGAAATTAGATTTGATGTCATGGTTGTCCTTGATGGTGTTGTTATGATCCTCTCTCCATAGCTAGAGTTGTCCATGGGCCAAGCTAGGTTGGGTCGTGTCTTGTTCCAAAAACAATTTCAAGTCCAAGCTCGTTTTTGGGGTTGGCCTATCCCACCCAGAAAGCATGTTTTTACTGTTTAAAATTAATAAAATTTTGCAAATATATGTTTATATTATTTTTTATATTTTTTTATAATTATATTTAAATTTAAAAATATTTTTTAATATTGTCAACTCGATTCAAGACTAAAAAATATTATCCAAGTCCGACCCAAGTTAGGCTGAGCGGGTTGCTTGGTCCATTGATAGGTCTATCCATGGCGAAAGGGTGTTCAATTTTAAGGGTATAATAATTGCCCGTGGTCAAAGAGAATATTATAAAGAGAGTTTCTCTAATATCATATTTTTGGGGTGATGGGGTGTCATTTTTCTAGGTAAATGTGAGGTCTTTTCCGTTTGGACTAGCCATAATGGAGTTCATGATTACTCCACAACTATTTTAAGACTTAAAACGATATCATTAAATAATATGATTGTTTATTTTTTACATGGCATTGCTTCACTGGCCATTGGTTACTTAGCTTGAGAATACCTCTTGCTTGAGAATACCTCTTTCTTCACTTTGTTGCCATTTCAAAACTTAAACCTTTCACTATAAATAAGGGCCTTAATGCTTTTGAGAACGGATTCACTTCTACGATTTTTTAGTAACCTCTATCAGTTCTTCGGGTTTCTTTCTTTCGGTGCTCTTTTTATCTTCTTTCAGAGTTCTTGAAATTGTTCCTTCTTCCTTAGTAAGCCTTTTTCTTGTTGCATTGTTGCCTTTTGTGATTTCTTACCTCTAGGAAGTTTTCTGTCTTTTGCTTGTATGTTTGTTTCTTATTTATCTTAATTCATAATTGGTAATGGCATATTCATTAAAAAAATTGATAAGGGAAAATAAAAAATCCAAGAATATTTCCCTACTACTAGTGATCAAATTTCTTTGTGCAAGTACCATAGAGGATATGCTGCAAAATTTTCAATTTAGGGGAATTAGAGATCCCCGTAATAGGTAAGTTCATGGTTAGGTCCTGGCTAGGGATGGTGTTTATCAATTTAGCGATTTTTTTACATTGGGAAGCGTATTTTTCTTCATTTGTATATTTTTTAATTAGGTTTCCATTTGCCCCTAAACTCATGGTTCGTAGAGGTTCTCCATTCTTTCAGTGTGGCCCTAAGGCAATTGGTTGGGGGGTTCATGGTTCCACTTGGCGTCATTCTTTCTAAATTCCCACAAGAAGAGGGAAGAGCCTCATTTGAATAGCTTTTACAACTTGTACTTCCTCCAATTTTCTCACAAATTGGGCTAATAAGGGCTTTATTATTTCCAACAGTTGAAGAATATGGGCTCCCCAATTTCTGATAAGCCTAATAACTTGCACCAAAATAAAGGTTCATTTATCTATGCAAAGGAAAAAAAATGGGCATTTTTTTCTTTTACTATGGCATGGAAGGAACTTGACAATAGAAAATTGAGTGGGGTTCCCAGATAAAAGGATGACCTTACTAAGGGCCAATATGATCGTGATTATGATTCACATTGCTAATCTACTAAAGTTAGACCTCATCTAGGTGCTTTACCTAGAGAGGAGGAACCTAAATGACATGGCTCCATTCAATGCTAATAACTTTAGAGATAGGCTGGATACCTCGGCATGGCCTACACAGTCTGATGGTTGGCTGACCACCACCAAATGTGCAAACATTTGACTGGAAAATACTACACCAAATATATATCAAATTAAATCAGCAATGTCCACAAGTATACGAGTCAAATTGTAATATAGTAATGTGTTACAAAGGAACACAAGGAAATATTTTAAAAATCGTACCCAAAGGAGGATCAATTAAATCTATTGAAAATCTCTTTACAATAATAAGTGTAAATAGTAATAATTAAATTCTATATTACGATAAATCATAAAATAGATGAATAGAAAAAACTAAATACTAAAATAAATAACAAAAATTAAAACACAAACGATTAAATCAATTATTCTAATCTCGAAGATTAACTCATTTTAATGGTTGTAATTAACTTTGGATTTGGACTTTAAGGTGGATTAGCTATTAACTAACCAATTATTACCTCCCAGCCTTTAACTAATTAATTAATTGGTTGATACCCTCTTATCTTCTAACCTCACTTTCTCAACCAGGATAAATTACGATTTACTCAGCAAACTTATCTCTCGATCTTGTTTAACCTTTAATTACTTCCAAGGGTTGTCAAGCCTAGAGTTTAAAAACGCATAATTCATACCAAGTAATCCAATTGACAAACCCCTAATCATTTGTTAATCACTCCTTCATCCACTCATTAATCTCCCCTAAGGGAATTAGCTACTCATGATTTTCAAAATCTCAATTGAAATAAACATGTAAATAACACAAATAAACCAAAAGAGAAAAGACATATAGAATAATCTTGTTGATGTAGATGAAAGAATGGAGTAGGAAATCCCTCGATTGGAATAGCAAAAATTGTCGCTTGCAAAGGAAAATAAATGAATAGCTTCAATTAGATAAAAGAAATCTTGGATCGAAATCGATTTCAAGAGAAAATAACAAAGAATTTTAGAAAAATAAAAGAAAACTAAAATTAAGCATTATGCATACTCAATTAGACAAATGAAAACTACCTATGGCGTGTGTTAGCCTAATAGGTCACTAATGCTCAAAATTGTGTAAAAACACTTATTTTATTAATATTTAATACTAAACTACTAAATACAAAAAATGTAATAATAAATACTAAAATATTGAGAAAACAAACTCCTTAAATGCCGATACGTATCTAAACTATCACTATAATTAGTACATGTTGTTGGCCACAATAAGCTTTAGATGAGATCAGTCGAATGATTACAAGCATGATGGAAGATCCTGAAGAATTCTACAAAGTCTTCATTGGTGGTTGGGCCAAGAGAAAGGCTTCCAAGCAATGACTGAAAGCTATAACCTTACCTAAGTAGGCTTAAAAAAGTGTAGGGTTGTTGATCCTACTTCCTCTCAAGCTTTTAGAAAATAAAAGGTGGCTCTCCCTATGCTACCCAACATTGTAACAGGTATTGCCCAATGTTAGGAAATTCTCCAAGCACCAACAAGTGTTCTTGTTGACATTCTTCCCAATGAGATGGAGGATGATCTATAGACATTGAAAATTATAAGGACCTTGATTCAATGACTCTTGTGGTTGTGGAGGGCATGGATCCTTCATTTTTTATAGAGTCTTATAAGAACGGAGATTCCATTGTGTAGTAATATTGTAATTACTATTATGATCTTAATTAAGCTTTGTCTTCAATGCACTTATCACTTACTTTTTTCGTAGAGATAGCAACTGGTGTGTTTAGCCGATACAACCCTTTTTAGTAGTTTGATAAGAAGGATGCCCTATGTGCAAAAAGGCCAAAGGCTGTAGGGTTGACACTACTAGTGTTGGAGTATTGATCTGCCATGATTTGATATGTCAAATTAGGCTCCCTAGTACTCTTAAAGAACTTGTTTCCGAGAAATTTATATGTTTATGTTATGTTTTTACTTAGGTTTAGTTCTTTGCACAAATAAGTGATTCGTGTGTGATACAGAATGAGGCGGATGAATGCGGAAGCGGATCATAAAGTTTGTTCAAGTTGTAGATTTGACTTAGGGCTCTAGACGTTCGGTAAGAAACTTGGATTTTGACACAACTTGAAACACAAACAAAACAAATAAAAATAAATAAATGACTAGGATAATTAAATAGAATAATAAATCAAAGATTGGAACAATAAAGAAGAAAATAAAGAAGATAGATAAAAATTATAGAACATGATATGTTGAAGTCCTAAGAAGCCTTGAAAACACGAAGAATCCACAACCTCCTTCAAGTAGCTCTAATTTCCCCTCCAAGATAGAAACCTTGGCAAGAAAAAGTGTGAAGATGATCCCCACAATCTGAAAACTATGTTACAACTCTTTTAAAAGAAACTCAAGAGAAATTCTTGAAAAGAAAAACTCAAAGAGGATTTATTAATTCAAAAGAGAAGTTGAATAATAATGAATTGATTCGTGTACAATGCAAAGGCCTATACATATGCTAGCTAAATAAATCTAAAAAAAACCTCTTAAGTATACTAGAACTCTAATTAATCTAAATAAGAAGTAGTTTGAAACTAAACTTTCTTGTTGACATCAAACTCCTAAATAACTTAACATACTTAATAATTATTAAAAATTTGAAATAATAAAATAATAAGAGCTGATAAATACAATATTAGGCACATATATAATAAAAATTAAGCTCAAAACCCAAACCCAAGAAGATTTAAACTCGAATTAAAAGCTCGAAATTTGTAATTCCTATCATAGTTACGTCCAGAAATTTTGTTCGCAAAGTCTTTATTAAAATGGTCATAACTTGAGCTCCTGAAATCTAAATCGAGTGATTCAAACTGCGTTTCGAAGATAAGAGATAGATATTCAAACTCCATAATATATCTCAACCTTAAAATGCATGTATCCCATCTAAAAGATCGTCTCAAGTCTGATGATTTCCTAAACTTGAAAATTCGCAACTTCGATGAAAGGAATTTAATTAATTTCACCCCATCCGTACATGTATCAGTATGCATTTTATGTTATTTTGAAACTAGAGGTGAACAATTGGAATTCGGGGCATCTAATGAGGTTGGTGGATGACGCAGTAAGCCCACAGTGGTCCAAATGGAGCAAGAACATCACCAGGAATAAAGGTATCGTGATATTGAAGCATGAAAGTCATGACACACCTGACAGTGTTTAAATAAGGAAGCTCGAGCCACCAATAGTGGTATCGCGATACTGGCCATAAGGTATCATGATATCTAAGACTCCTAAGGACCCCCATTTCAAGATTGATACTGATACCTTGATATTGGGCACTGGGTACAACAATATCACTGTCGAGGGAGACAAAAAATGGCCACAGGGGCAATCCTTGTCCAACATGTCCCCCAACCAAAATTAGATGTTTATGGGCAATTTCGTTTATATTTTTGCATGTGAACTCTGTTAAAATAAGTCAAATTGGCTGAGACAAAGAAGACACTTCACATTTTTAGTTTTTTAGGATTGTTCTCTTAATCTTTTACGATTTATTTTTCTTTTCTATAGTTTAAGGTTTAATTTCTTGCTCATATTTTAGTGTTTCTTTATCACACCCAAAGTTGTAAAATTAAAGTTTGGTATTAATTGTAGGGAAGACATTGATTAAAACAATTATTTTGAATTAAATTCCACTGTAAGTAGAGGTATCAAATTAAGAAACATTTTGTTCATGAGGGATTTAGTGTTAATTATTGAATCTTGTGAACTGTAACACCCCTAACTCGTATTTGTCGCTGGAACAGGGTTACGAGCATTACCGGACTTTAAAGATCAAACACACAGAAATTTCAAACATTTCATATCATATCAATATTCACAATAAAACCAAAAACCTCACATATATTGTCCCTTATACGAGCCCTCGAGGCCCTAAATACGCATTAGAAACAAGTCGGGACTAAATTGGAAACTCAAAGCATTTTTTGAAAAACATTGAAAAATTTCAAAGCTGGAAGGGTCACACGGCCATGTGGGCATTCGAACTAGGGACACACAGCCACGTCTCAACCCGTGTCCATACCCGTGTAACTCTCTGACTTGGTCACACAGCCAAGGCACATACTCATGTGCTAGGCCGTGTAACAGCCTGACTTGCAATCCTTTGAAAACTACAGGGGACACACGGTCGTGTGGACGAAAATAGGTCATTTTACAAGCCATATTTCTCACCCAATTTGGCATCAACCTACACTCAACATTGTGCATATAAACAAGCCATATTAAGGAATCCAAGAACAGCAAAATCAAGCCTTAAACATATAGTATATTCACATACAACCAATATGCCCTTAGGCACCTTAAATAATAATTCATAAACATGTGCAAATATAAACACAATTTGATCATTTAACCAATAAAGGCTTGACCAAAACTAAGCCATATTATGCCACTTGATTTACCCTTTAAAAACATACCAAAATGTACCATATATGACATACAAAAACTAGCTCCAAATGGTCAAATAATTCACCTATAACTTGTGCGCTAAAAATACCAAATAAGTCATCCAAACAAGTACCAATTCACAACCATTCATGGCTTACAAAATATGCATATTCAAACCACCATTTTACCTTCCATACCTCAACCATATCAAGCCATACCTCAACCATATAAGGCAACTTATATACACGTCAAAATATACCATTTCACCAACACAAGGCCACAATGCAGTCCAACCAAATGGTCATATCCACAACCAAAACACATAGGCTAACATTAGCCAAAATAACCTGTACATGCCATTACAACCAAACTTAAACCAACCAAAGGTACCAAAAGAGCCGGTGGATAGTGTGATATAGCTCTAACAAGCTTCCAACCCGAACGAGCTTCTGATTCACTATATAACACAAAAAATAACACAAAATAGGCATTTAAGCTTAGTAAGTTCGTATAACATGTAATTTAACTTACCATTTATTCACATATAAGGTAAGTAAACAAAACATATCCCAACATATATTGGCAAAATGTCTAAGCACGTATACATCAACCATGTTAGTCATGTAAAAACATACATAAACCAAGTCATGGATGAGCTCAATAATTAATCAAATTGCATATACATGTATCACCCATTTCATATACCCACATACCATGTAATATCATTTTCCATGTAATTCATATGTATACTTGTAATAGTTCGTATCGAACTCATGTCTTATCGTATCAAAACATTGCCCGTTAAACCATTTAGAATATCATTGGATATGCGGGATAACTCACACATAGTGTGCTAAACTGTAATCCGTCAATTCTTGTACATGTATGCTCATACAAGCTATGAATCGGTACGCTCTCATGAATTGGAAATCGATAAGCTTATACGAGTTGACAATCAGTAAACTCTCCCAAGCTGAAATCGATAAGCTCATACGAGCTGTGGTGTGTCCGCAACACATGTAAGACCAAAAACAAATTGATAACCCTAATGACATGTCATTTGTATCCTACGAATTCCTAAGGTTCAAAAGGGGCTTGGTAATCGTTGTACGTCGTCGGATATGCAATCGGTATTTATACATAGCAATTATACAATTCACACACATATAATTTAATTCAAACATATAAATACTCAATTTAATTATACAAACTTACCTCGATGAGTATACGTAGATACGGAGGTGATTAATCTGAGATTTTCTCTTTGCCTCGATCTAACTCCGTACGAGGTCTGATTAGATCTATACGGATAAATTTAAATCAATTTAATATATTTATCAATCAATTTATTCTAAAAATATTTTTGGAAAAATTATTATTTTGCCATTATACTTTTAATTTCTTTGCAATTAAGTCCCTAGTTCATAAAAATGGAAATTTAGACAATTTCACCACAACTCACCATGGTCGAATATCAAATAGGTCCTTATCACGTGCTATACTTCAAATATTTCAAAATTTCACCATGTAATATTTCCTTCTTTTCAATTTAGTCCCTATTTGACAATTTTACTAAAAATTCCTTTACAAAAGTTGTTTATCTAAAAACAACCATTCATTTTCTATTATCAAGCTTCAAAACTCAAGCATGCTCATCAATTGTAAAACCCTAACAGTTTAACAGTTTCACAAATTAATCCCCGAGCTAGCTAGATTAAGGTACAACGATCTTGAAAATGTATAAATCATTAAAAATAGGAAAAAAATCACTTGCCAATTGAGCAAAATAAGCTTGGTCGAACCTAGCTTCAAGAAAAATGGTTTCTTCTCCTTGATATTCTATTGAGAAAGATAAAAGAAAAGATGATACTAATTTGGTTTTATTTTACTTATCATTTATTTACTTAATTACCTAATTAACCTTTATAAACTTTAATAATTACACAAAATGCCAAGCCATTATCATCCACTAACAAACTAATGATCAAATTACCATATAAGGACCTCTAATTTAAAGTCTTATAGCTATTTAATACCTTTATCTATAAGAACTCAACTTTTGCACTTTACGCGATTAAGTCCTTTTTATCAAATTAAGCACATAAAAGGTAAAATTTCGTAGCAAAATTTTTATACAATATTTCTATCATACTGTAGACCATAAAATAATAATAAAATATTTTTTAACTTTGAATTTGTGGGCCTGAAACCACTGTTCTGATTCCACTGAAAACAGCCTATTACAACTCTCTCCCGTAAAGGGATTTTCGTCCCTGAAAATCTTACTAGAAAAGAGGTTCAAGTATTGCTTTCTCATAGCTTCCTCGGGTTCTCAGGTGGCTTCTTCTATTGTGTGTCTCTGCCTGAGAACTTTAACTGAAGTTATGTTCTTATTTCTCAATTCCTTCACTTCTCGTGCCAGAATTTTGGTCGGTTCTTAATTGTACGACATATCAAGTTGAATCTCAACATCCGTCAAGGAGATAACCTGTGAAGGGTCAGATCGGTACCATCGTAACATAGACACGTGAAAGACATTATGAATCTTTTCTAGTTATGACGGTAAAACAAATTCATACGCAACAGGTCTGATTCTTTCAGTATCTCATACGGCCCTATAAATCGCAAACTCAACTTTCCTTTGCGATTGAACCAAAGAATTTTATTCCCTAGCGATACTTTCAAGAATACTCTATTGAGGACTTGGAATTCTATATCTTTACACTTAAGATCCGTATATAATTTCTGACGATCTAAAGATGCTTTCAAGCTATCTCGGATTACTTTCACGTTTTCCTTAGTCTCACAAATCAAATAACCCCATGTATCTTTTTCTCCCTAAGCTTAGTCTAGTATAATGGAGTTCAGCATTTATGACCATACAAAGCCTCATACGGTGCCATTTTTATACTCGACTAAAAACTATTATTTTCCATGAATTCGACTAACAGTAATTATTTTTCCTAGTTGCCTTTAAACCCTAATGCATAGCAACAAAGCATATCTTCGAGAATCTGAATCACACATTCTGACTGACCATCGGTCTGGGGGTGAAATGCAGTGCTAAAATGCAACCGTGTACTAAGAGTTTCCTTTAACTTTTTCCAGAATCTCGATGTAAATTGCGGATCTCTACTCAAAATAATAGAGACTGGCACTCCGTGTAATTTGACAATCTCATAAACATACAACTCAGCTAATCCGTACGTACAGGAATAAAATATGCATACCTTGTCAAACATCAATGATAACCTAAATAGCATCTTTCTGTCTAAAAGATAGGGGTAAACCCGATACGGATCCATAGTAACTCTATCTCATTTCCACTCCGACATCATCACTGGCTGTAACAGTCTTGAAGGTACTTGATGTTCAGCTTTAACTTGCTGACATACCAAACATCTTAATATAAAATCAGATATCTCACGTTTCATTCCCGGCGACCAGGACATCTGTTTCAAATCACTATAAATTTTATTGTTTCCCGGATGGACAGACAAGCTACCACTATGAGCTTCGTGTAAGATTCTCTGGATGAGCTCTGGATTCTTTGGAACACAAACTCTACCTCTAAATAGTAAAAAATCATCGGGTCTTATCTGAAATTCTAAATCAATAGTCGACTCACATTGTGCCCGTTTAGCTACCAAATCATCGTCATATTTCTGAGCTTCACAGATCTGCTGTAAAAACATCGGTCTAGCTTTCAACTCAACTAAGATTGATCCATCATCAGATAATGTCAGTCGCGTATTCATTGCGCGCAGCGCAAACAAGGACTTTCTACTCAAAGCGTTAGTAACTACATTTGTTTTTCTCGGATGATAATCAAGAATCAATTCATAATCTTTCAACAGTTCGAGGCATCTGTGCTGTATTAGATTTAGATATTTCTACGACATTAAATACTTTAAACTCTTGTGATCGGTAAATATGTGACATTTTTCACCGAACAAATGATCTCACCAAATTCTCAATGCAAGCACAATAGTTGCCAACTCTAAGTCATGAGTCGGATAGTTCTTTTCGTGTGGATTTAACTGTTTGGAAGCATAAGCTATTACTTTTCCT
The DNA here is from genome assembly GCF_007990345.1 of Gossypium hirsutum. Classification (NCBI taxonomy): domain Eukaryota; kingdom Viridiplantae; phylum Streptophyta; class Magnoliopsida; order Malvales; family Malvaceae; genus Gossypium; species Gossypium hirsutum. The sequence continues at coordinate 29,823,239 of NC_053442.1, forward strand.
TCTTGCATCAAAATACAACCTAAACCATTTGAAGATGCATCGCTAAAAATCATAAATTTTTTACCCGATTCAAGCTGAACTAGAACTGGTGCTTCGGTTAATAGTGCTTTCAACTGATTGAAACTTTGTTGATATTTATCAGACCATTTAAACTTCACATCTTTCTATAATAACTGCATCACCGGTGTAACTATCATTGAGAACACTTTAAAAAATATTTGGTAATAACCAGCAAATCCCAGAAAACTTCTAACTTCAGATACATTTTTCGGTGGTTTCCAGTCAAAAACTGCGAAAATTTTACTCGGATCAACTCTGATGCCTTCAGCCGACATTATATGTCCTAGAAAACTGACTTCTCAGAGCCAGAACTCATATTTGCTAAATTTAGCGAACAATTTTTTATCTCGTAAAGTTTGCAAAAGAATTCTCAAATGTTCAGCATGTTTGGACTCGTCTCGAGAATAGATCGAAATGTCATCAATAAATACCAAAACAATTTTTTCTAGATACGGTCTAAAGATTCTATTCATCAAATCCATAAATACTGCAGGTGCATTAGTTAAACCAAATGGCATCACAAGAAATTCATAATGTTCGTATCTAGTTCTAAATGCAATTTTTGACATAATCGAATCTTTCACTCGTAGCTGATAGTAGCCAGAACGAAGATCAATCTTCGAAAATATTGTGGCACCTTTCAACTAATCAAATAGACCGTCAATACGAGGCAGTGGGTATTTATTCTTGATTGTAACTTTGTTGAGATGGCGGTATTCTATACGCAATCTCATTGATCCGTCCTTTTTCTTAAGAAACAGAACTGGTGCACCCCAAGGTGAAAAGCTAGGTTGAGCAAAACCCCTATCTATCAACTCTTGCAACTATGCTTCCAACTCTTTTAACTCGGTAGGAGCCATTCTGTAAGGTGCTATCGATATCGGAGATCTTCTTGGTACAAGTTTTATAGCAAACTCAACCTCTTTGACCGGCGGTAATCCAGGTAACTCCTCTGGAAACACATCGGGATACTCACAAACCACTAGCACTATTTCAAGCTTTGATTTAGAAACTTTAGAATCTAGAACATAAGCAAGATAAGCATTGTAACCTTTTCTCACATGTTTCTACCCTAACATAGCTGATATCACAATAGGCAACCCACTTGGATTATCTGATTCAATATAAAGAGTCTAACTGTTTTGACATGTTAATACGATAAGCTTTCATCTAAAATTTACAATAGCATCATGTAGAGTCAGTCAATCCATACCCAGAAGCACATCAAATTCATCAAACGATAACAGCATCAAATCAGTCAGAAAACTGTAACTCCGAGTCATCAAAGGATAATTCTTGTAAACTTTATCAACTAGTACATACTAACCTAGGGGGTTCGATACTTTAATCACGAATTTAGTGGACTCAATAGGTAAATTTTTACTAGACACTAAATTCGTGCAAACATATGAATGGGTTGATCCCGGATCAATCAAAGCAGTTACATCAGTATTATAAATAGAGAAAGTACCAGTAATAACATCTGGCGCAGAAGTATCCTCATGTGCACGAATAGCATAAGCCCTAGTTGGTGCTTGTGCCTCGGTTCTCATAGTAGAGTTTTTCATCACATCACGGCTACCACTCACACTTTCAGGATTAAGTGGTCTACCTCTCGCAGCAGTATTGCTTAGCCTCGTGGTCTGAGCTTTCTCTGTCTCAATTTCTCTGGAAAATCTCTAAGATAGTGGTCTAAAGAACCACACCTGAAACACGCTCCGCTCTTCACTCGACACTCACCATAATGTGGTCTATTGCAGTGCTTACACTTGGTTCTGGCATCTCTGACACTACCTACACTCGCTACAAATGTAGCATGAGGTTTAAGATTGGATCGTTGGGTACCTCAGTCTCTACTAGAATATCCCAAAAAAGCAGTAGCACGATGGTGATGTTCTTTGGGTTTCTTTGATATTGACTGATAGGACTTCCCAATCTATCTCTTTCTCGAGTCTCTAGCTTCAAAATTTGCACGTCTTTTCTCTTTACTCAGTTCTTCAGCCCTATATTCCCGGTCAACCAGTACAATAAATTATTTCAACACAAGAATTCCAACTAAAAGCTTTATGTCTTCGTTTAATCCATCTTCGAATATTTTACACATAGCAGTCTTACTCAAAATACATTCCTGAGCATATTTGTTCAATCTAACAAATTCCCACTTGTATTCTGATGCAGTCAGATAGCCCTGTTTGAGCTCTAGAAATTCTTTACATTTCTGATCCAGAAACCTCTGATTGATATATTTCTTTCGGAACTCGATTTGGAGAAATTCCCAGGTAATCCACTCTCTTGACACAATTGAAATCAACGTATTCCACCATTGATGTGCTGAATATTTTAGTAACGATACCGCATATTTAACACATTCAGCTGGTGTACAAGATAGCTCATCAAAAACCCTGATCGTATTCTCTAACCAGAATTCAGCTCTATCGGGATCATCCCCAGTTGTAGCTCAGAATTCTTCAGCCCCGTACTAATGTATCTTATCAACAGACGGCTTACTAACTCGGATTCGTTTCATACCTTAAGGAATAATAGGAATCGATTGGGGAATAGGAGGGTGGAGGTTGTTGAGCAACCGGGTTCATCCATACAAACTCGGTGAACCATTAATTCATCATCTGGAAGAAGGCTTCCTTATCTTCTCCTCCCCGGCCCTCAGATACGGGCCTCGAACTGCTTGAAGCTACTCCATGAATGGAGGCTTGAGCATTACTCTCTACTTCATCAGAATCAGCTCGGTTGGATGTCATTACTATATGAAAACATGTTTAAAATTGTCAGGAGATATCACACTATCATAGCTTATATAAAGGCATGTATAGCTAGACTCGTACACGCTACGTTCAGCCCGAGAATCGACTAAACTGTAGTTCTGATACCAATAAATGTAACACTCCTGACCCATATCCATCGCCAAAACAGGGTTACGAAGCATTACTGGAGTTTACAGATAAAATCATATATATATTGTCCTTTATACGAGCCCTCGAGGCCCTAAATATGCATTAGAAACAAGTTGAGACTAAAATAGTAACTCAAAGAATTTTTCGAAAAATATTTAAAAATTTCAAAGATGCAGGGGTCAGACGACCATGTGGCCAGGCCCTGTGACTCACACGGTCAGGAGACACGCTTGTGTCTCAGGCTGTGTGGGAATTCAAAATAGGGACACACGACCGTGTCCCAAGCCGTAGCCGTGCCCGTGTAACTCTCTGACTTGGTCACACAGCCAAGCCACACGCCCGTGTGCTAGGCAATGTACCCTTCGAAGTAACTTCACACGCCCGTGTGCCAGGCCGTGTAACTTAATCTTATTTCAAATGTATCTTAGTCTTGATAGTTCGGTGCTAAGAAAATTTTTAAAGTAAATCAGTATTAGTTTACAGAGTTAAATTACTAACAAATTAGAAATAATTCCCATGACTAAATGTTTAACAAAATCACCATTAACATAAATCAAACAAATATGTAGCAGACACAATCATATGAATCAAAAACATTCATTAAGTAAAATTGTTAGCAATTCCAGAAAATTATGCACAGAGAACACTTAAGTCACATTGGTCTTCTATGGCTCAAAATGGTTCAAACACTTGAAATAGTTAGGCACATGACATTGTTCCCTCTCTTCCCCCTTAACGTCCCATCCAAACTCACCGCCTTTTGTCTCCCACTCTCACCTGCCTTATCTCTCCATTAGGAAGATACAATATAATACTAGCGACTTAATAAGTTTTGGGGCTCTAATGACTGAGTTTTCTTAGTTTTGTGACTCTTTGTTTTGTCACTTTGACTTTTTACTCATTTATCACTCACAGTGTTTCTATTCTGCACTTTTTCTTCTCATTTTTACTTTTGACTTTTTATCAATTCTTCCTTGTCACACATTTGTGCCCGACCTATAATCATTGTATTACATTGTATCTTCTTTTTTCGCTTTTCTTTTTTGGAAACCACTATGATGTATCTACCTAAACCCTTAATATCTATGGTCTAACATGTATTTCGTAATGTATTAAAGGACAAAGGATAGGGAAGAGTTCAAGTTTTCAATTTATGTGTGGTCTTTGGGTTTCAACTTTTTTGGTTCATCAAAAAGGAGTTATCAGGCTCAATTAAGGAGACTAGGGATTCATAGCATTAAGGTATGGTCATTTGAGAACTAGCTATTCAAACAATACCTTAGGTCATCCCTAAGCATCCCACCATACACAATTTCTTTCATACTTCCAATTAAACTGAATGAATAATAATCAACTCAAGCATTCATGTCTCTACGACTATCTAAAAGACTTTTATCTCATATGGCATCATAAAAATTCTTACTTAGGTACTTCTAATATATTATGAAATTTAACTAAGTAACCTAATCAATTCTCATAAAAAATAATCAAATTATCTTATATCAATAAAAAATTTTATGCTTGACAAGAACCATGACATGTTTTATTATCTTCAACCACTATTCATAGTATTAATATAATCCAAGCACCATGCAACAATAATAATATTTTTTAAAAGTAAATAAATAATTAACAAAAAAAGTAAAAAAAACACACAAACTAATCCTATGTCCTTCCCCTCACACTTTAGAAAATGCATTGGCCTTAACGAAAAATAATTAAAGTGCAAATAAGAAAACTTCCCTGAGTAGGTTGGATCCTTCTTGTTATGATAATTTCAGAATTTGTGTGCTCCATGCAGATGAAAAGAGTACCTAAAAATATACTACGATAAAAAGAGGAAAAATGATAAGTGTTAATAATGGGTGACAGAATGTCTCAGATGAACTTGGCCCTTCAATGTTGTGAGGTTGTGTTTTATCTAGGATGTCACGACATTAAGGTACGATGTCGTGACATTGACCCAGTTTCTGGCTTCTTCAATTTTTTTCAGTTCTGTCAGTCCATGATATCTACACCTGCTATGGAAAAAAACCTAACACAACTAAAATTAATAATAATAATAATATCAAAATTTGAAGCAGCAAATAGAAGTTCTTTAAAAATTGAGACAATCTGTGTCGCCACCATGGAAGAACTTCCAACTGATTCTCGACACTTTGATCTGACGTTTGTTCCTCTATCGATTTATATGAACCATCTATTTTGGTATATTCCAATAATATTGCCTTATCTTTGACTGACACGACTTCTATATTACAAGCCATTTGGTACCAAATCCGAGCCAACCCCAAATCAATTTTCGGGGAATTATTGCCTCAAGCTTCCTTCTCTCAATGTCACATGAAGTTTTGGTCACTCTAATTTTCTTACCCTTGTCAAATGAGAATGAGTCGAACTCATTGATCTCTTCGACTGAAACGTTCTCTACTATGGCCAAAAATTGTATTGGATCATCTACACTTTCATTCAGAATCGGTTTATGCTCCATGTTAGTGGTTACTTCTAATTTTACGTCAGCAGCTACATCTATTGTTATATTTGTTTCTACGTTAATTGGATCGGGGACACCTTCGAGTATGTTTAGTTCATCAACACAATCCCTAATTCCAAACTCTTATTGATTTCCATCATTTAAGTCTGGACAACTGTTGGTAAGGTAGTGGTCATCAAGGTCAGAGTTGAGAACATCATGTACGACCTCTTCTCATGGAGGTAATGCCTCTGATATCTCTCGAAGCATTGCCATCATTTGTGTCATCTTATCTAACATTCTTAATAAAATGTTGGATGTTTCATTATTAGCTTGGTAGATATAATCACACTTAGATGAATGTTTATTCGGCTCACATACGGTTTCCTCTGGATACTTGCTTTTCCTTTTATGGTCATAACTCACATATGCATCGTAAAGTAACTCGTCTAGATTTCTAGACATATTGTATTCATTATTATCACTCCACCGGTTTGTCGAAGCTCCATTCAACCTAATTTGTCCTTCATTACTATGCCACTCATCATACCAAAAGGATGACTCATCTAACTCAGACCCACTATCGTAGTAATCAAATTTACACTTGCTAAGGGTTTGTCAGGCTTAATTGTTCCACATGACAGTATCTCTAGTGGATTAGAAAGAGACTCTATTGGATACTCAGGCATATCAATCCTTTTATCATCTAACTCATATAGAGGTTCATATGAATACCTTTCTTTTCCATATTCGCTATAAAAAATCTATTAATCCATCGAATCTCCATCGACCCAACTTAATTCCACGTCATAATATAAATTATCCCATATCTTGCCTTCATACCAACTGTAATTGTAACACCCCAGACCTGACCTAGGAGTTCTGGTCGAATCTGGCGTGTCACATCGAAGTGTCTTCTGAAAATTTAGACTTGTTGATAAAACTCGTTTCCTAAGTTTGGTAACCTCTTTATTAATGTTTAATAGAACATCGAACCAAATGTTTGCCTTGTTAACTGCTGTTGTTATATTAAGTTGATTTTAAATGCGGAAGCATTTGAAAACTCTAACGTTTAAAGTCCGTATCTTTAAAAATAGTAATTATTTTGAAAATTTATTTTTACCTAACTAGCAGTATAAAATATGTAAGTAAAAGCCCAATTAAAAATTTAAAACCAAATTAAAGGCCTTATTACAAAATAAACCCAACTTATAATTTAAAGTAAAATAAAAACAAGCCTGAACAGCAGCAGTTGTGTGGCCACCTCTGAGTCCCTTGCAGCACCGAATCACCTAAGACTGAGGATAACCTATACAGTTAAGAAAAGAAGGTGAGTTTACGAAACTCAGTGTGTAATCCTCTATCAGTCAAATAGTAAACAACATACAGTAGTGGTCTGGGCCTGGGCCCTATTCAGTGACAGTACAATGAGGGCCTTAGCCCAATTCAGTAGCAGTGTGGGCCTTAGCCCAACACAGTATCAGTGTGGACCTTAGCGCAATACAGTAACATTACAGTACAGAAAATGCAACCCATCCCAATCCAGCCAACACACTACTCCGTACCACCAACACACCGTGGGGGATAAAATCGACCCACCCGGCCAACACACCAATATCGCAGTAAAACTGCCAGTAATAGAATCACAGCAAAGCTGCCAGTAACAGTATACGTGGCAAAGCCACCAGTAGGTCCACAGTCGTCTTGGGCGACCCGTGCGACCTTATCAGTACAGTACACTTCCTCCAAATATAACAACCCAACCCCATGCAATATGTCGTCACATAATATCATACGTGTATGCAAAATGTTATGCTTAATCATAGCCATACATATCATAAGGCCATAATAGTCATTTCATCTCCTAGGGGTATAAAAATCATTTTACCCTATGAGGGTATTTTGATCATTTTACCTTTCGAGGTTATTTTAGTCATTTTACCCTTCAGGGTATTTCAATTATTTTAACCTTCGAGGGTATTTCATCATTTTACCCTTCGAGGGTATTTTGATCATTTTACCCTTCAAGGGTATTTCGGTCATATTACCCTTCGAGGTATTTCAGTCATTTTACCCTATGGGGGTAATTCGATCATTCCTCCCTATGGGGGCATTTCATTCATTTCTCCCTTCGAGGGTATTTCGGTTATTTCACCCTTTGGGGGTATTTCGATCATTTTACTCTTCGAGGGATTTCAGTCATTTTACCCTTCGAGGGTATTTAGGTGATCTTACCCTTTGGGGGTATTTCGATCATTTTATCCTTCGGGAGTATTTCAATCATTTTACCCTTCGGAGGTAATTCGGTCATTTTACCCTTTGTAAGTGATTCGGTCATTTTAACCTTTTGAGGTAATCCGATCATTTTACCCTTCGGGGGTAATTCGATCATTTTACCCTTCAAGGGTATTTCAATCATTTTACCCTTCGGGGGTAATTCGATCATTTTACCCATCGAGGGTATTTCGGTTATTTTACCCTTCAGGAGTAATTCGGTCATTTTACCCTACGGGGGTAATTCGGTCAATTTCCCATAATTCACATGTTGGGCTTACCACTCGAGCGATCGCACGCTCGTATGGACTCAAACGCCGTGTTATCGACTTTTCATCTTTTTGCCGATCTACGGTTGTAGTGGGTGATTACACACCTGATTGTGAAGATGCATCTAGATCCACGAACACCCAAAATCTCGACTAATAAAAATTGCTTGGCTTAGCCCACTTATACCACTGACGAAGGTTGACAAAAATCTTCTTGACAGATATCTGCATTGGAAACGGATTTATTAAACAAACTTGTTTAATCATGATAACTTACAGAAATACAGCGAGCATTCGGCCTACACCAAGAATGCTAGCCCACATACCTGCCTTAGATCGAGAGAGGAGAGGAAGATTTCGACGACTTGGAAACACTTGAATATTTCTTCCCTCCTAAAGGGATTCGAATTGTCAAAGAATGGAATGGCGAATATCAGCTGAACCATAAACAATAAGGGAAAAGAAATAGCTCTCGATCACAAAGAAAATAATAAGAGATGGAAATTAAAGATAGAGTGAAAAGGACATTCTGCCAAAGAAAAAGAAGATGAGAGAAAAGTGATTCGGCCCGGCGGATAAGAGAAGGGAAGAGAAGAGGGAAGAGAAAAGGGATTCGACAAGAAGGGGATTTGGCCCCAACAAACAAAAAGGAAAAAAGAAAAGTAAAGAGAAGAAAATGAAATAAATGAGCAAACCCGAGAGTAACTTCCAGTACTTGGCAAAATTCAGCACCAAAACTAAAACGTGAAACCTGAAACTCACAGAAATCGAAGTAGACTAAGAAAGAAACTCCAAAAATAAACCAAAACCGAATACCTTAAGTGATAAATGATCAAATTTGGCACAACCACCCTCCCAAATCAAATTCCTCGATTTCTTCCCCAAATCCCTCCCTTTATCCCCTCCTTGAGTCACTCCACCTATTTCTCCTCAACTCCCACTATGACCAGTTCGAACTCTATTTAGTAGTGTTCTATTCCAAGTCCACCACCTACCCAGCTCAAGCTGCAAAACAAATACTCCCATGCGCAACCTAGGACTTGAACATTAGACCTCACAGTTACACAACACACCACCTTGCCACTAGACCACAAGCTCTTTTTGTATCATAAAACAAACACTATTATTTATAAGGCCTATATGCCAGTGTCCAGATTCAATTAAGAGAAAAACTAAAAATTTTGCAAAAGCTAAGACTTGAACCCCTGACTTCTCAGACACTTCCAAACACTACTAAATCACTTAACCACTGAAGCAGATATTCATTTATATCACTTCCTTGCACAACTAAATATTTATATGCAGTCTCCTAACTGTTCCCTGTTCAAAACCTATTTCTTCTAGGCCCAAAATTCAGGATTGTACAGTAATCATTATTAATTGCACTCATGATTAAATTTTCTTAATCAGCGAGAGAAACAATAAAATAATAAAAATTATGAAAAATGAAAATTAAACTGAAATAATAAATTAATAAAATTAGCACTCTATCTAACTTGTTCGTCTTTTGACTAATATTATTTGTAAGCAATTGATTCAATAACAATTATGACCGTCACAATCCCTAGAAACGGCACCAACATCTTGATCGCCTCCGAACGTACTAACGTCCAGAGTGTGAATACTACAATAAAATATAGAAATACGAGGCAATATCTGTACGCATACGGGTCAAGTTGTAATATAGTTTTACAATGAAGTAGGTGAGTTCTCCGGGGATCGTACCCAAGGGAGGTGAGTGCTAGATCAATTCTAGCCTAAACACAAAAAGATCTAATTAGTACTCTAAATCAGTTATAGTACGAGAACATAATAAAAGGGTTTTTAAGGATTCTATAATGATAAAATAAAATAACAAAAAATAAAATTTAAGACACAAAAGAATAGAATAAATCAAATCTTGATTATGGGTGATTAGCTCGCTTCGGTAATCCATATCAACTGTAGTTTCAGGTTCTTCATCAATCAACTAGTCGCTACCCTAGTAGGATCTTCCGATCTTTCACTAACATAACGAGTCAACAAGGACTATTTATCTTCTGACTTTACAGTCCAGACTGGCTTGGGGTAAAGGTTTTCACGAATGGTCAATACCAATTTTGGGTTAATTCCCACCTTGATGACTTCCTGGGGTTATCAAGCCTAGGGTTTGTTTCATGTTCCTCCTTTTCCAAAAGTTGATAAGTTGAGTAAATCTACAAAACATTTACTAAGCTTTCGATATCTTTAGTTGTAGTATTCACACTCTAGAAGCTGGTACGTCTGGATTAGTTTATCATGGCAGACCAGCTACACATTATACAACTTAAATATCACACAATTAGTCATAAATTTAGGCCCTAACATTCGACGATTGCCTCTTATTACTTACCAATCTTGGTATACCTCTTAACTGTCACAAGGCCATTTGGCAAGGTCCAAAATCAGTATGAAAAATTAATCACATGCATAAAATATACCATTTCTTAAACACTAATACACACAAAAGGTTAGACCCACACCTTATTTACATGAATCTAATGCACTAACATCATCGCAACTTCTACAACTTAAATCTAGACAGCTCTAGACCAGATCTGTACACAACATGAATGAAACTCGATTAAAACTAGCCTTTAAAAACACCTATAAGGTTCAAACAGAACAAGGATTAACAATGTCAAATCAAATTCAATTTTACCAATCTTGGTATACCTCTTAACTATTCGACGATTGCCTCTTATTACTTACCAATCTTGGTATACCTCTTAACTGTCACAAGGCCATTCGGCAAGGTCCAAAATCAATATGCAAAATTAATCACATGCATAAAATATACCATTTCTTAAACACTAATACACACAAAAGGTTAAATCCACACCTTATTTACATGAATCTGATGCACTAACGTCATTGCAACTTCTACAACTTAAATCTAGACAACTCTAGACCAGATCTGTACACAACATGAATGAAACTCGATTAAAACTAGCCTTTAGAAACCCCTATAAGGTTCGAACAGAACAAGGATTAACAATGTCAAATCAAATTCAATTTTTGATCACTTACTTACTCTATTGTGATATATAACGAAGACATGAATGAGTTTTGATGTCACTACTGATCCATGACATTCGGATTAGGTCCTTCAATCAAAATAACACTCAAAAGTTAGTATAGAATATTTGACTATGCCACCAGTAACATTCAACCAAAGTAGAAAATAAAGGAAGAAGGAAACGAGATAAGATCTGATTGAAAGAAAAACTACTTACTCCACATGAACGACAGATACGAAGAACCAATCAAAAATCCAAGCAGTACATATGAATTCAGCTAGAATAATTAATCACATGTATAAAATATACCATTTTTTAAACACTAATACACAAAAAGGTCAAACCCACACCTAATTTATGCGAATCCGATACACTAACGCAATTGCAACTTCTACAACTTAGATCTAGACAGCTCTAGACCGGATTTGTACACAACATGAATGAAACTCGATTAAAACCAGCCATTAGAAACCCTATAAGGTTTGACCAGAACAAGGATTAATAGTGTCAAATCGGATTCAATATTTGGTCACTTACTCTATCTCGATTTATAACAAAGACACAAATGAATTTAGATGTCACTGTTGATCCATGACGTTCGGATTAAGTCCTCCAATCAAAATAACAATCAAAAGCTAGTAAAGAATATTTGACTATGCCACCAGTAACATTTGTCCAAAGCAAAAAATCAAGGGAGAAGGAACCGAGATCAGATCTGATCGAAAGAAAAATTACTTACTCTACTAGAACGACAGATTCGAAGAACCAATGAAAAATCTAAGCAATATCGATGAATTCGAGTAGAATAATTAATCACATGCATAAAATATACCTTTTTTTAAACACTAATACACACAAATGTTAGACCCACACCTAATTTATGTCAATCTGATGCACTAACATAATCGCAACTTCTACAACTTAGATCTAGACAGCTCTAGATCGGATCTGTACACAAAATGAATGAAACTCAATTAAAACCAGCCTTTAGAAACCCCTATAAGGTTCAGCCAGAACAAGGACTAACAGTGTCAAATCGGATTCAATTTTTAATCACTTACTATATTTCGATATAGAACAAAGACTAGAATGAGTCTCAATGTCACTGTTGATCCATGACGTTCGGATTAGGTCCTTCAATCAAAATAACACTCAAAAGTTAGTATAGAAAATTCAGCTATGCCACCAATAACATTTAGACAAATCAGAAAATACAGGAAGAAGGAAACAAGATAAAATTTTGATTAAAAGAAAAACTATTTATTCAACCAAAACAACAAATTTGAAGTACCAAGTAAAAATCCAAGCAGTACAGATGAATTCAACCAGAATAATCTGTAATTTGACAAGAATAAAAGAATAAGAAGAATAAAAAAAAGGGGCAGCACAAGGGTGAAGAGAAATAAGGGAAGAAAAAAAGAGAAAATGAAGGAATATTGAGAGAAAATAAAAGGGAAGGGGACAGAAATAGGGGAAAGAAGAGGAAAAAGATGAAAAAATCAACATAAATTTAGTTTAATCTTTTAAAAAACTAATGGCCTTTTGATAATTCAGATAAATTCTTTGAATATTCAAGTTAATTAGATTTTATAGTGTTTGAGTCAAACTAAAATCTGAAAAATTGCTAGCGGTGGACGGCACAGGCTTTAAAAAAGAATTTGCGAGCAAGTAGAATCAAACTCAAGTCACAGGAATGATTTCAATAACAGTTAATCACTAGGCTAGTAACTCACTTACATCCAAACTTATTTCCAATTAGTTAACATTCAGGGCAAGTACAAGTTGGACAGAAGGAAAAGAAAGGTATTAATAAAATATGCAGCACTAATGGGAATCAAACTCACGAGCCCTTTATGCATTAAAAGTCTCTTAACCAACTACTCCACTTCAAGCTTTTCATCAACCCTTGAGTTTCTAGAAGCACTAAATAAACTAGACTACAGACAATGGCCCAAACAACAGTAAATAAATTTTCAAAAAAATAATTCTTCCAAAAAATTTTACCCCCAGATTGGGTCGTGACACAAATCATGAGTTGGGTAATTCTTCTCATGGGGCTTGAACTAGCATGGCGCATAAGTAGTCACCTTTCCATTCTGAATGAGCACACACTCTAACCTATTCAAATATGCATTCCTGAACACCGCGTATTCTATTTTTTATTCTGGTTGATTCAACATTAGGGCTTTGGTTAGTGGTTTCTTCATCTTATAAAAATTGTGTTCACATTCTTCAGACTAGTAAAACTTCTCATCTTTCTTTAACAACTGCTTCAATGGTTTCACAATCATGGAGACCCCTTGGGAAAACCTTCTGTTGTACCTCGTCAAACCAAGGAAACTGCGTACCTCTGTAACACTCTCTGGTGGATTCCATTTTAGTGCAACCCAAATTTTTTCAAAATCTACCTTAATCTCATCCGTGGAGATAACATGGCCAAAGAAGTGAACTTCCTTTGGCCAAAACCCAAACTCATTGAACTTGGCAAACAGTTTGTTTTCTCAAAGAATATTTAAAACTATCCACAAGTGTTCCTTGTGCTCTACCTCACTCTTCGAGTAAAACAAAATATCATCAATGAGGAAAACCACACAACGATCAAGGTAAGGTTGGAATACTCTATCATCAAACCCATGAACACTATTGGAGTATTCGTCAAACCAAAAGGCATCACCAAAAATTCATAATGCCCGTAACGAGTGCAAAATGCAATCTTAGGAATATCATCTTTTTTAATCTAAAATTGATAATACCCCAACCGTAAATTATTCTTTGAAAATACTCTAGTTCCACTTAGTTGATCAAACAAGTCCTCAATCCTGGGCAGCGGAAACTTATTCTTAATGGTCAGCTTGTTCACTTGCCTATAATCGATACACAATCGGAAGGTATCATACTTCTTCTTAATAAATAATACTGGCACACCCTAAGACGAAACACCTGGTCTGATAAAACCCTTATCTAACAGTTCTTATAGCTGAGCTTTCAACTCCTTCAGCTCTACTAGAGCCATTCTATACAGCGCACTTGATATAGGAGCAGTCCTCGAAGTCACATTAATAAAGAACTCCACGTCTCTATTTGGCAGAATACCCAGTAGTTCTTCTAGAAAGACATATGGAAATTCATTTACAACTGGTATTTGTCAAAGTCTTCCCTTACCATCTTAGATTCTAAGATTTACACCAAGTAAGAATCTCTTCCCTTTGTAATCATTTTCTAAGTTGTAACGGTTGAGACTAAATTGTTTCTAATATCTCGCTTCACCCCTGAAACGAACACCTTATTGCCATCGACGGATAGTAACCATACCCCTCTGGACTTGCACCCAACTATTGTGCTATGTCTCGCTAATCAATCTAATCCCAGTATGGCATCAAACTTATGCAAACTCAAAAGCATTAAGTCCGCCAAAAAGAAATGTCCGCCAAAAATAAGTAAATAGTCATTTACCACCCTATTTATTACAGTACTCTAGCCTAATGGATTAGTGACTATCATACTAACCTCAATGGGGACAACTTTAAGGCTCCTCCAAACCACAAACTTATCACAAATTTAAGAATGAGTAGACCCAGGGTCTATTAGTGCATGTATTCTAGTTTCAAATAAGAGAATTTACTCGTAATAGCGTCGAGGGATTCAGCGTCCTCCTTTGCCTACATGAAATAAACTCTAGTTGAGGCTTTCGGGTCAGGCTTAATTTTATTTCCTCCTCTTCTCATGAGCAAACCTTCTTGTAGTGGACTTCGATTCCACAGTTCTAACACTCCCCGGTAGCCCTCCAGCAGTTACCAGTATGATTTTTCCTACAACTATTATAAATAGGAACCTTTATTATTCGGATCCTTCGTGTTGGCTATGGAAGTGTCTTGGCACCCCTTTCGCTCTCGTTGGAAACCCGCAGTCTATGACTCCCTCGCTGGAACAGCAAGGTAACCTTTAATGTCTCTATGTCTTTCAAACCTAGTGTTAGAAATCGTGCCGGTAGCTCTGCGCTTGCTCTATTCCCTACCCCAGACCTTATTTCTCTCTTGAATGGCTGCCTCCATTCTTTGATTCCTCGCTGAAAGTGCAAAAAAATCCCTTATCTAAAGGGCAGACAACAACACCCTAAGTTCCTCATTCAATCCTCCTTCGAACCTAATACACAGGCCTTCTTCGTCTGGAACCAAGTCCTTGGCGTACTTACTTAACTTGGTAAACTCCTTCTGGTATTGAAATATTGTCATACTTTCTTGCTTGAGCTTCAAAAATTATTTTTTCATCTACTCGATGAAGACTATTGATGAATTTCTCTCGAAACTTTATTACGAAGAATCATAGCTTACTTGCTCTCTAGGGACCATGCTGGATATAGTGGTTCACCATTGATACGCTTCATCTTTAAGCAGGGAGATGGCGTATCCTAAACTCTTGATTGGGGAGCACTGCAGCTCCTCTATTATCGGACAGACTCGGGAAAGCCAATTTTCTATCACAATTGGATCTTCTACTTTACTACCTCTGAAGTATTTGCACCTCGCTTATGAATGGCGTCTACGGGTCCCTTTTTGACACTATTACAACTGGGACTAGAGTTGTAGGTTTCATTGTTGGTGTAAATTTTGCCATCCTCATAGTCTCCTCAGGTCTCACTATTTCATCACATCGCCTATAGGGGGAGGTTGGTGCAGCTCTAATGCACCTATCAAACCATTCTCTTATGGCATGGCCCATCATTTCTATGAAGGCCTCCTTAGCCTCAGTCCCCAACACTCCCTGTCTCGCAGAAGGCACAAGGTTGCTAACTGATGGAAGGCCATTGCTTTCTATCTCCTCTCCTTCAACATTCCTAGAATTTATCGACATTCTTCTTTATTCCTTTGGTACAAAACACAAACTTAGTTAGCAATACAATGAGGGGCCAAACCAGGTTTATGTAAAATGCATTGCAGGGTTTCTAACTAACGATGGTTTCTGAGAATTGTCTAAATTAAAGCTCTGTTAGAAAAAAAATAGTAACACCCCACATCTGACCCAACCCTCAGATCCGGGTATGGAGCGTCATGAGCCAAAATCATTGAAATAACCATACCTTTTTAAAACCAACTTTCCAAATTGGTGGTGTCCCTTTATTTTGAAAATATATATATGGTTGAAAGCAAATTAAAAATAGTACCACGCTACTCCAAAAGATTAAAAACTCAAGTAAATTGTGTTTTCTAGAAGCTTAGAAAATATTCACAAGCTCGAATAAAATTTCCTATCGAGTTATCTCTAGAACAATAATTTAAAAACTCAACTTATTTTAATCTGATAACACCATAAACCATGTTTAATAATAAGCCAACAAGGCTACAAATAAACATTCGTAAATAGAAAATACCATTTCTCAATATACAAGTTACTAACTTTCAAATGGTGGCATCTAACAATCATCCTAATTCCCCCAGCAAATACATGTCACACGAAGAAAAACAAAGAAGGCTTACAAATGGGCCATTAATCTGGTTGATTCCCTGGTATCACGACGTTCAACCTAACAACTTGGATATAAGAAGAAACTAGGTAAGTTCAAGAAAACTTAGTGAATTCCCGAGAAATAAAATCCCACAAAAGAGATTAGACTCAAATTGACAACTAGCACACCATATTTGACGGATGCAATTCTTCTTTATCTTAAGTATCCATTGGCGAATACTCCCACTATCAAACTTAGCCTACTAACGGACACCATCTGTTTTTGGAAACTCACATATGACAGACACGGGCACAAATGCTCTGCAGGCACGCCACTTTTTTCGACTACCCGGATATAACTGTCAGATATAGTACTTATATTTCATGCAACGTGCACTCCTTATTTTACACACATGCACCATTTTACCCACATACTCCCTTCCTTGTGCTAGCTTCTAATCCTAGTTCCAACGAACCATTTTGCATGTATCTTTATACCACTCATCAAAGCTATTTACTAGTCATAACCTCCATACCCCCAACATCCTTCCTTGTAATAGAACACGTAGGTGTTCCCCCGCAAGGCCGAGTTTTCATCAGTCATGGTTTACACCAAAATGCCATACTAAAGGCAAAACATATTATCATGTGTCTTTTTTTCATTTTCATACGCAACATCACTCTACTACCTCCTTACACCAATCTGGATACGGAGCTTGTGCAACAACGAAGGAGTATTTAAACCATGAACATACCAAACTTTTCTGTCTTCTTAGTCGTTTATACCATTGCATGCATCGACTCCTCAAACACATTTCTTGAGACACAAGTATTAGAACCAAAAGACAAAGACTTACCTAGCTATACAGTTATAAAATTTTAAACAAAATAGCATAGATAACAGACTTAAAGTACGAAGGAACTCGTCAGAATTTTGTACTTAGAGCTTTATCTACTCTATGGGTTCCTTCCCTTTAGTACTAGGACCTTCTCTCGTTTATTTGGCTAAAATAATAAAAGGAATTTTTTAAGCATCAAAAACAACCAAAACTTTATAAAATAACATAAATCTATAGCCATGCAAATATTTTATGGATAGAAGTGTCCTCCCTATCTAGTACAAACGAAAATCCTACTAAACCTCTCTAAAACAACTTCTTTCCATCTAGTAAAACTTAAAAGGTTTAAGAGTTTACCAACAAACAGCTTAAGATAGAAGCTCTTTAAGCTTCACAGACAGCAAATTCATTAACGATGAATAATTGTTCTGGTTTTCTTTGATGATAACAAAGACTAGCAGAGAAGATGAAATAGAAGTCTTCTCACTACTACTAGGTTATCCTATTTATAGATAACTCATATCCAAATCCCACTCAAGGTTAAATTCAATTAGTAATATTATAACACGCTTTCACTAATTATTCACATCTTACGAAGTCTCCAAGTGTCCTATTTCCTAACATGTTACCTCTACTAGGATGCTAAATGACTAAAACGTGTCCCACTAACTACTACACTTACATTATTAGCGACAAAAAAACATAGGTGGCGAACTTCTTAGCGAGAAAATCTGCCTAATAAGGTTCTTGCCACAACAAAGAACTCGTCAATCCGCGAAGTAGAACTCCATTGTATCGGCGTACTTTTATGAAGTACTTCGCCACGAAGTTACCAACCTTATCCCGTCTAAGCCTCGCGGCTTAGGCTGTCTTCACCATGTGGTCCCTCGAACAGTACTAGCTCGCCAAATAAGGGTGTGACAATGGCAACTCGAGGTGTTAGATGAGGTGTGCTATAACACCCAACTACTCGAAACAATAAAGTCATATGTTAGATTACAAGACCAAAATTTAGGTTGGTCAACCTAAAGTGGCCCGACAGGCCCGAAGGTGCATCCGTAAAAGGTGAAGAAGAGCAAGAAGAGGAAATACAAGAAGAAGAAGAAGAAGAAGACAATGAGGAAACAGAAAATGAAGCCCCCACACCTTATATAGATGACTACGGGAAAGTGTTTACACCCAATGCCCCTCCACTAAAGGGGTAGTCTTCCGAAGCCTCAACAGCCGGCCTATTCATCAGTGCTACAAGAGGCCGGTCATAAAGAGCAAAGGAAACGAGAGGGCAAAACCAAAGCCCCAATCTGGAGATGATGACTAGTGCATGCCTTTGCATACTTTTCTTTTATTTTTTTCTACAGCATGTAACTATAAACTATTGAATTTATTTTTTTGGGGACGGATTTGGACTTGCTTGTTTGTTATTTTTTTTTCTTTTCTTTTATTATTTTCTTTTGCTTTTCTTGTGTATTTTTGTTTGTTTTTCTGTGAAGCCACTCCCTCAGTGACTACACTACAATACCAAGTGAAAACATAAAGGTGGATAACACTAGCATAAGATCACGAACTATCACACCATTCAAGGAAGCCCACTCACTTTTTTATTTTTTTATCGAGTACACATTGAGGTGTGTAGTTTAAGTGTGGGGGATGTACATCATTTTAGTTTTATTTGTTTTCTTTATTCTTGTGTGTTTAATTGCATGTTTTTAACTTTTAAGATAATTTTTTCAAAAAATTTCAAAATTTATCAAAAAAATGTTTATTTTGTTTCTTTGATTTTCTCGTGTTTGCATGGTGTTTGGCTTACAATTAAGAAATAGGTAACAGGATGTAGATATTGAATAAGTGTTTTGGACTACTGAGAATATAAAATTTGACTAATGTTAGATAATTTGGTATTCTTAGAAATAAACTAATTAGTTCAATAAGTAATTTGCTTAATAAACTAGAGGCAAATACTTGTAATAAAAATGTGCAAATGGTGTCATAGGATAAATGAATTGTGTGGATACTTGTAGATAAATGAAGCTTGAAATTATTTTTTTTCATTCAAATAAATGTATGCATGATAGGAAATGTGTCTTGTAGAATTTTTCGAGAATGACCTAAGGCATTGTTTGAATAGCCTAGAGTCAAAAAGACTTACCTTTATGCTATTAACCCCTAGTTCCCATAATTCAAGCCTTAAGTATCCCTTTCTTAATAAGCCTTATTTTTGAAGCCTTGAGCCTAAATTGAGTTAAAAACTCAACCCTTCTCTATCCCTAATCATTAAACGCATTATGAAATGGATGTCGAGCAATGGATATTGAGGGTAGGTAAAGACATTTTGGTGGCTTCATTTTGTTCTTGAGAGAAAAGAGAAGAGGTTGTTTGATATAGTGTATATAGACTCTTTCTAAGTGAAATTAAATGAAAAATCAAGAAATAAAATAATATGAGTTAAAAGCATTGTGAGTGAAAGAATGAAACATGTCAAAAAAATATCTCAAAGGAAAAATCAAATTCGAGCTTAAAAGCAAATCTTTCGATTCATAATTTGTTAGTGTTTGATAGATTTTTGTATGCATCAATGTCAAACAGTATCTTTTAAATCTTTGGAGAGATAAGAAAGGTGAGTGAAGCATAAATAAAGAGGTAAGCTTTACAATTAAATTGGGGGCGAATAGGGAACAATATTAGTCTAGTCAGTCACATCTCTCTATCTTCTGGGAGTCATTTACTTCGATGCCTAAGACAGAATCTCCCCAATTAGACTTGATAGACGGTATATCAATCTTCAATCGGTTTGCTTATTTCCGATTAGACTAAGGACATGTTTTGGTTCATCTACTAATATAAGTTGTCTTTCTATATTACGATCAAACCATTTAATATCACTTAGTATTAGTTTAAATATTACAGAAACAGTGAAATAATATTTGCTTTTATTTTGTTTTGCATGCAAAAACCACATGAGGAAATTATACAAAGTATATTAATGTAATCCATGAATTATTCTATTAATCAATTTGTTTGAAAAAATTACTAGTTTACAAATGAATATACTACAATTAAGGAACCAAACCCAACAAAGTCCACATTTCTTCAATAGCTACCTAAGCAGTTTTACTCCTAGACATGATGAAAGTCCTTTACGAGCCTTCCAATATGCATCATTTTTGTACCAAATACCAACGGGGGTCAAGTAATTGAGCTACCTTTCTTCATGGATTCTATAGTAGCAAACCAAACACAGAATCACCTTCAAACAACTTTCAAAGTTTGCTCTAATACCAATTGAAAGAGCACACATCAATTTAATTTCTACTCAAATTGATGTCCCAACTACTGTTTGGACAAATGTTTGAAATTACGTATCAACATGTGATACTTGTTAACAAAGTTAGGATTCGCCAATCTTACTCTTTGAATCCTCACTCAAAGAAAGATTTCATTCAACAATCATTTGGATCACCTATTGGCTAAAGCCCAATCTACCTTAAAACAAAGAAGCTATTGCAACCGCAACAGTGACTTGCAATTGTTACAAATTACTCACCTCAAACAACCTCACTTACAACAAATTTTACTCTCCAAGAAAAGCATAACAAAATAGTGTGAAAAATACTAAGTATAAGATACACAAATAACCAGCCAAAAGCATTCCAACAAGAACACCCACATATGCAACAATTCAACCTATTTATATTCCAAGAATGATAGCTTCTCCAAGTAACTTTTGATCAGATAAAACTCTTAGTTAAAATTTAAATTTATCTCTTGAACTATCTTTAATAATTATCCCATAAATTTCCTTCATCTCTAAGAAAAACAACTAGCTTAGTCACCAAGTAAAAGGATAAGACTTCAGATAAGGATAAAGCTTTAACATGGAATTTTGATCCATCCTCCTTATACTCTTCCCAATTTCAATCAACAAAAAACAAGATATAATAAAACATGGCTTGAGGATTATTTTCTGATAGTGTACCACATCATGAAAATCAAAGGAAAAAATGCCAACTTTATATTGCATTTAGTTGTCATAAAGTCATGTCCATACTATTACTCGAACAAGGGATACAGAACATATCATTTAAGGAACTGTTCAAATTTGAGGAGAAACTTCAGATACAATAACAAATAAGGCCCCAACAAATGTGACTTAGATAATTTTAGTGTGTTAACAAACATCATACAACAAAATTACCCTGGTGAAAATAGTGTAATTATTATACATTTCAATTAGAAATTTTCTATGAATACTTTGATGAGTTCTCAATATTTTAAATATTAATAAAAATTTTACAAAAATAATTTATATTGAAAACACAATAATTTGTTCATATATAAATTATCATTGCTATAAATGACAATTTATTGATTTCTCGTATAAAGAGTAACAAATTAGTTTCTTTACTATGTTAGAAGACAAATTAGTTTTTAATCATTATAATTTTCATAATTGTTTCAGTTGTCATAACAGTACACTCGCAATTGGGATTACATGTAATTGACATCAAATTGTAATGTTTAATGGTGACAAAATATTTGTAACTAAAAGTAAAATATATAGTGAAATTGATTTTAGCATCACAATAATGAATGATAATAGCTACTATATTTAATGTTGTCACTATTACATCATTTCCCTAGAAAAGAACTCAACGCTAATTTGAGCATTTTATTAGTAACTGTCAAATGGATTTTATCACATTTATACACTTATAGTTGTGATTTACTTGAGAGGTAATTTAAATCGTTACAGTGACATCATTATAAAAAAGTAAAATTATATAGTGACAAAATTTTCATGGTCACATTACTAGTGATTATTAGATATGTTGTCACTATCACATCATTCTCGAAGACAAAAAAAAGAATTTGGAGGCAATTTCAGCATTTCATCAATGATAAATTGGCAATGGCAAATGGCTTTGGTCAAAAGTGTACACTTATAATGACAATTTACTTATGACATAATTTAAATCATCATAATAACATGATTATAAAACTAAATTTTCTAGTGACAAAAAAATTTTATCACAATAATAATTAATAATAGTGTCTAATATAGATGTTGCCACTATTACATCATTCCCAAGGAAAGAAAACTTCACATTGATTTTTAGCATTTCTTTAGTGAAGAATTGGCAATGATTAATGGATTTGGTAATAATTATACATCTATAGTGACAATTTACTTGCGATACAATTTAAACCATCACAACTATTCTTAAAATACTTGTGATACAATTTAAACCATCACAACTATTGTTAAAAAGCCTGTGATACAATTTAAACCATCATAACTATTGTTAAAATAGTAACCAAGTATTAATGAATCACATACAAAAATTTTTACAAATAATCAACTATTTCTAACAAAATTCTTTATTGTCACCATTATATCGTCACCAAAAATCTTTATTATTGTAGTGTGTGTGTTCATGTATTGAATAATATTAAAATTATTGTAAGTATATGCATAAATTACTAGTGTAAAATGGGATTAGTAAGGAAGCATGATTTATGTGACATAAACAAGAAACATATAAATGAAATAACGTAACATTGATAACAAAGAAGAAATTAGATTTGAATAATTAAATTATTCGATTGATAAGTTAGAGTATAAGGTTCGTTAAAGGTGACATGGTAATGACATATAGAACTAAGTGAGGTATGAAAATGTAATGAAATATGATTTATAAGAAACATTGTTGCTAAATAAAGTTTGAAAGAAGTTAAGTCAAGTCTTGATAATTGAAGGATTGATCATGACATTGGTTACTCAATAGAAATAGTTAAGAACGTGAAAATTTAATAGGGTATTAATAGAATGTTAAAAGTTGTCATTGAACATTGCAAAAATCTGTGAGAATATTATTTAATGATATTTGCTAAGTGATCGAACTCAGTTTTAACATATGTCCAAAATTATTGCTAAAATGAGCTCTATAATTGTCCATGCTTAAGGGAAATTGAATTGCATAACATTTAATATGCTTATAAAGGTACTATTTGTTAACCGTAAATTTTAAATGAATGTTTTAGACAGTATTATTGAATATTCCTAAATGACTTTGTTTTATTGATAAATATCCATAAGGGACTCATTGGTTGGCATATTATTTATAAACAAGTTGAGGTATGATAGAATTAATGTTTAATTATGTGATGTGCATAGGAATGATGCTTATATGTGATATACATGCCATTGATACAAAAGGCAGAATAAAAAAAAGTACATAATTGAATAGAGCATAACTCCAAGCATCAAATGTAACGCCACCTAACCAAAAGACTGTCGCCAAACCGAGTAAGGGGGTGTTATAGTAATAGTACAAGAAAGACCATCTTAAGGTTTCTTTGCTTGCAAGAAAGGCTTATAATGCCATAGATACTGCTCTAACTTTGTTTCTAAGGTTCCTATAACTTATATGGCCCCTTTTTAAGGGTTCAACTAGTATCAATTGCTAACATTTATCTTAAACAAACAAATAGACATCAAAGTCTTATTTCAAGGTCAAACCTAAACCATTTTCCTATGAACCTAACTTTAGCATCAAGCACTACCAACACATCTACACAATTTCTACCATAATGACCATTTGAAAAGGGTAAGTAACAAGCCATTCCAAAATGTCAAATACTTAAACTTTAAACCTATGAACACTCACCATAACTATAGGACCAAAATAAGAGTCTTGAGCAACAAGGCCAAATATATATACAAACCCAAAACCAATGGCCATTATTGCCCCATTAATACAGAATCAATCATGTTTCCAAAATATACACTAATAAACATCCTATATATGTCACTATTAATTTTCAAGGTAGGATAAGTATTACAAAAGGAAATGAATCCTTGAACAATGATGCAATTTCAGTATAACTCTTCCTTATCAGTAATCAACTACCTACACCCTGAAAGTAAACATTACACACAATGAGCTTTCCTCAAAGCTCAGTGGTTCTCACACAAGCACTAAATATACCATATACTAAGAAATGACAAGAATTAACAAAATACATCATTTAAATATAATATTTAAACATTGATCCATAATTTCAAACTATGGCATTAGTCATTATCTATCTTTAAAAATCTTTTAAGCCATTTACTACGCTATTAAAATGTAAACCATTTATCAATGGATGAAAACTTTTTATTAACACCAATTAAAGTTTTCAACTATCATTACTATGGAAACTCAATAGAACTATAACTGTAGTTTATTCATGAAGTTAGTTAATATAAAGGAAAATGCCTTCATTGCACAAATAAGCACTTTAACTATCTTAGTTCTAGAAATTCATCAAAGAAAAATCTTTAAAAAAATTTGATTGACTATAATATCAAAATATTTATAAGACTATGACTAAACTTTGGTCCTTTACCTTTTTTATGATGTCTTTGGCTATGACTAAACTTTGGTCCTTTAAATTTAATTGAGAAATCCTTTTTAAGAGTTTAATTATACTTTCTATTTCTTTGGATATAAACATATCAAGGAAACTTGACTATATTATCTTCAAATTGCCTAAGGTAGTTTGAAACAATCTTTAGAAGTCTATTTTTATTGTGGGGAAAATGTAGTGGGTGTGCACAGAGGAAATTTAACTTTTTTCACACATCTATGAACAACACTGATACATGCACAGATTGAGTGAAATTTATTAAAGTTAATTCAACCAAGCTATCAATTCTAAAGTTTGGAAGATCAATTGACTTGTGATCAATTTTGGATGGATCTAAGCAATTTTAGGCTGAGATGTCTACATATAATTTGAAGATCTATCTCTTAGCTTTGAAATTCACTTTGAATCACTCAGTTTCGAGTCTAGAAGCTCAAGTTATGACCATTTTACTAAAGGCTATCTGAGCAAAATTTTTGGACGATATTATTATGGGAAATTATGAGTTTCGGGCTTTAATTCGAGTTTAAATAATATTGGGTTGAGTTTAATGCCTATTTTTGAACAAGCATGTAATTGATTATCATTCGAATAAAGTTCATGTTCTAGTCGATACCTTAAGCCCTAACTCTCTGTTCGCGTTGAGGTCGATGAATGCCCATTTGAGTTTGGAAAAGAAGGTATCATTTTAGCCAAGTTGAGGGCTAAACCATTATTCCGTAAGAAAATTTGAGAGCTGCAAAAAGACGATCCAAATTTGTTAGTTAAACTAGAATAGATCCAGAATCGTCAGACCACTAAATTCAGTGTTGGTAATGACGATTGTCTATATTTTCAAAATTGAATGTGTGTATGAATGATTCAGGATTGAAATGAGACATTCTATCTGAGGCTCATTGTAGTACTTACTTAATTCATTCGGGTAGTGCTAAAATGTTTTATGACTGAAAAAAATGTATTGGTGCCCAGGAATAAAATGTGAGATCTCAAAATTTGTATCGAGGTGTTTAGTATGTCAACAAGTGAAAGCCGAATATCAAGTTCTGTCAAGTTTCTTACAACATGTTATGATTCCAGAGTGGAAAAAGGAATGAGTTACGATGGATTTCGTATCGAGTTTGCCTCTGACACTAAGAAAGCAAGATTATGTTTGGGTAATTATTGGCAGTCTAACAAAATCAACACATTTTATTCCTTTCAAGACTGACTACTCACTCGAGAGACTAGCTGAGTTGTACATCTCCGAGATTGCCAGACTACTTGGTGTGCCACTATCCATCATTTTTGTTTGAGATACGAGATTTACCTCCAAGTTTTGGGGTAAACTACATGATGCCCTGGGTACTAAACTTAAATTCAGTACAGCTTCCCATCCATAGATAGACGGACAATCAAAATGCGTAATTCAAATCCTGGAAGACATGTTATGATGATGTGTTATCAAGTTTCATGGAGCTGGGAAAAATATCTACCATTAATCGAGTTCACCTATAATAACAACTATCAGTCCAGTATTAAAATGGCACATTTTGAAGCTTTATATGGACATAAATGTAGAACTTCATTATACTAGTTATAATTGAGCGAAACAAAGCTAGTCAGGACAAACTTGATTAGAGAAATAGAAGACAAAGTCCGTATGATCCGAGATTGTCTAAAAATAGCTTCAAAATGTCAGAAATCATATGTTGATCTAAAAAGAAAAGATATTGAATTTCAGACTGGCAACAAGGTATTTATAAAAGTATCCTCGTGGAACAAATTGTTACGGTTCGGTAAAAAAGGGAAACTTAGTCTGAGATTTATTGGGCTGTATGAAATTATCGAAAGAATTGATCCAATAGATTATAGCCTGGCAGTACCTCTAAATCTTGAAAAGATTCATAAGTTTTTTCCATTTTTGATGCTAATACGGTATAGATCGGACCCTTCTCATATAATTACTCTCAATGAGATTGAATTACAGTTTGATCTATCGTATTCAGAAGAGTCGGTAAAGATTTTAGCACGAGAGGTAAAAGAACTTCGTAACAAGAAGAGTATGGTTAATGAAAGTTCTGTCACACCGTCATAGTATTAAAGAAGTTACGTGGGAAATAGAAGAGTTGATGAAACCTCAAGATTCGAACCTATTTTCAGGTAAGAAATTTTGAGGATGAAATTTTATTAGGGGGAGTTGTAACAGCCCATTTTCTTGGTATAAAAATAGTGGATTTAAAACCCCATTTTCCAATAATTGAGTCATTAAATATTAAATATTAGTATTTACAAGTCTATAATAGAGTTATATTCAATTCTGGTTCGGTAATTTTAGTGATTGGATGGTTAATTAGAGTACAATGACTAAATCATAAAAATTGTAAGAGTTAATCCCTATTGAATTTTATTAGCTAAAATGTTTAATTAGTAATTTTTTTAAAAGGTTAAAATGTCAAATAGACATTTTTCCATATTTGTGGACAATTAGTAATTGATTTTAATGAATTAAGTATTACAAACTATGTTATTTTATTAAGGTAAATATGATAAAACATAAAAATAAGGATGAAATAGTCATCATCTTCTTTTGTTTCTCTTCCACCAAAATTTCTAAAGGGAAAATAACCAAACCACCATTGTTGAATGCTCAAACCATTCAGCCCTTGCATGTAAGTTGATTTTAAGTCTGTCTTTCGTAAATTTTATATTTTTTAGATCATTGTAGCTAAATCTAGCTAACTCAGGTGCTAAATTGTAAAATTGTCAAAGATTTTAAAAGTTACCATTGTTGTTTTTGCAGCTTTTTGGATGTTAAATGTTAGAGTTTGAAGCTTTGATATGGAATAGGACTATTTTGTGAAGTGAAATTTGTTAGTTTTTAATTTAGGGGCTAAATTGAAAATATGTCAAAATTAGCATGAAATTTCTATAAATATATATGCTTGAGAGATGTATAGGGATGATATTGAAATCAAATTGAAAATTTGGGTTTAAATGTGAAAGATGTGCTTGTTTTAGTTTTAGAGACTAAATTGAATAAATTGCAAAATTTTAGGGAAATTGCGTAAAGTGATAATAGGATATCATATGTATTAAATAAAATGTTATAAGGTATTTAGGACTGATAATTTGAAATGAATTACCGTATAGATCAAGAATCGAATCAACCAGTAGATAATCGAGAAAAATGAAAAATCACATATTAGTCCCTGACACTTCTACTATTGCTATTTGTACCTAGTAAGTTCATACGGTATATTTTTGTATATTTATGTAATGTTTATGGTTGATTTGTAAAATAAAAATATTTTAAATTGTTTACAAATTGGTATAAAAGGTGAGGAAAAGAGACGGATTTGTAAACAGTCATATTGATATGTGTACTGAGCCTGGATGTACATAGGATAGGATACAATTGGCATGCCAATAGGGTTATTTGTGTGTTGTATGAGATTATATATGAGATATGATTGAGGTCTAAGAATACACTGGTTGTACCGAAATCTAACATTTATTGTAGATTATCGATACTATCTCCACGGAGACCACTGTTACTTATTATCTTGACGAAGATCAGGTGTGTTTTGGAGTGGTAGCCTATGGGCTTGGCACTCAGTGCCTAGGTGTGTATTGGTGGTATAGCTCGTTTGAGCAATCATGTGTGTTTTGGGTGGTTACTCATGCATCCGCATCTATTTATTACAGTTCATTGGGCTAAATGGTTTTTGTAAATGAACTGTTGATTGAATGGTAATAGATGTAATGTGATATAACATAGATGTATTATGGAATGAAATGGAATTTCATGGTATGAAACGAATTCAAATGTTATATTATTGAATATGATACACTCACCTTCTATATGTGAAATATGTTGGTAGGAATCTGTATATTAGATAATTTATATCTTACTATGATAGGAGGTGAGTTTTAATGTTTTAAAACTTGTGAACTTACTAAGCTTATTTAAATCTTACTCTGTTTCATTTTCTATTTTCTATAGTTGACATTTTGTGGAACGCGTCTATCATATCACCCCAGAGCTCACACTATTCCGCTTCAATCTTGGTAGAAATTTAATAGTTCAAACTCGGTTATATGGCATGTAACTATATATGTTTTGTTGGAAGCTGAATGTTGATTGGTGAAATATACAATGTGTGTTTGTTGGCAAGTTGGTTTGTTAACTTATAATTTTAAATGGTAACTTTTGAATGTGGTTAACCAAACTTATATATGGGTATTTTGTGGTTATTTAATATGGAAATATAATGGACCAATATGAGTTAATGGTATTTTTGAATGTGTCATGATATGTACAAATAGGTTATGTCTTAGTGATAAATAAGACATAGTAATTTTGGTGATTAATTTGGATGATATACGCATGATACATGGAATGGTTTTGGTGCCAAACTTGTACATTATTAATTTTGGTAATATGGACATTTACAGGTGGTTGTAAATTGGTGTTTTGATTGCATATAAGGCATATATGTGGTCATAATCTAAATTGGCATGAGATGGGATTAATTATTTAAGTTGATTCATGTTGTGTGATAGTGCCATTAAGACATATTGCTTAGATGCTAATAATGTTGATTTGTGATATGCTTTGAAATGGTACTATACAATTTAGACAAGTCTAAAAGTGGTTAGTTGTATATGCACGGCCTATTTGAGAGATTGGTTTTGGTAGCTTGCATTAAAAGGCACATTTTTGCACCACATGAGCTAACACATGACCATATGTCACACACAAGTAAGTGACACAGTCGTGTGCTCATCGGTAATTAGGAAGCTTTTGTATCACACGGTTTCTGACTGGCACACATGCTGGCCACACGCCTGTGTGAGTACTACAGATTTGACCATTTAATTTTTCACATGGTCTCAATTTGTTACACGACTTAGCCACACGACCGTGTAACTATTGATGAAATTTTGCATTTAGGTCCACATGGCTCAATGAGTTACACGGTCGTATGGCTCCAATTCTATATTACCACTGTTTGTAACACGGTCTAGGCATACAGCCGTGTGACCCAGTTTTGAAAAATTTCCCTACTTATTGAAAAATTTTCAATTTAGTCCTTATTTATACTAGGGTCTACTTAAGAGCTTTCGTAAGCCCGATTGAGACTTAGATTTGTTTGTAAATCATATTATGCATGGATTATGAACTGTTTTTATTGTTTAATTGAATGTTTAAAGTTGGAATTGTATGTGATTTGCTTCGTTAACTATTGTAGCATCCTATAGCTTGAGTCTAGTGACCGGACCGGGTGAGAGGTGTTACGTTTAATGGTATCAAAGCTACAGTTTAGTCGATTCTAGGACTAAATGTAACGTGTATTGAGTTTAGAAAATACATGCCATATTAACATGTGATAGTATGGTGCTATTTGATTTGATCTAACCTTGTTTTCTTATAGAATTAAAGATGTCAATAGAGTTTAATCGTGTTGTCACTAACGAGGTAGCCAGTAATGTACCGACTTCTGAACAGGAAGCGAGTCACCATTTTTCGGTTCTGTAAATGTCCAAAAATGATGGGAAAAATGTTTTCTTCAGCATGATGAGTCAATGGTTCTCTGAGTTTATCTGGGTCAATCCTATGGCTTCACAACCTCCACCCCTACTGTGCTCTTCCCAGCACCTCTTGGTCCTCAAAGTTAAATTCACATACATGTTCATAGACCTCCAATAGACAAGATTCAGAAATGTGGGGCCGAAGAGTTCAGAGGTAAAACAGATAACGATCCAACTAGGGCTAAATATTGGCTTAAAAATAATTAGAAAGTTTTCGACGAGGTGGCATGTTCACTAGACGATTATTTGAGGTGTGTTGTATCACTGTTAAAAGATGAGGCTTATCATTAGTGGTCGACATTGACAATTATGGTACCAAAGGAGAGAATTAACTGGGACTTTTTTCAATCTAAATTTTGAAAGAAATATATTAGCAAGCGGTACTTAAACAAGAAAAAGAAAGAATTCTTCGAACTAAAGCAGGGAAATCGATTTGTGTTCGAATATGAACGAGAATTTGTGCAGCTAAGTAAATATGCTCGTGAAATCGTATCGACAAAGAGTGAAATATGTGTTCATTTTGAATTTGGGTTGAATGACAAAATTTTAATGTTAGTCGGGGCACTGGAGCTACGAGAATTTGTAGTTTTATCGAAAAGAGCTCAAAAGATGGAAGAAATTTGTAATGAGAAGAGACAAATAGAAATGAGATTTTGGGGCTCTAGTAAACGGACTGTATTTAGACTATTTTTAGCCCCACCACCAAAGAAATCGAGGGAAACCTTTAGTCGCCTCACGTCACCATTAGGGTTCTTAGGGAAAATAAGACGAGGTCGAGTGATTTGATATTTCAGACTACTCCAGTGGACAATGTTGGCAATGTTCGTAATGTTTCTAGACCTATTTGTGAGCACTGCGGGAAATCACATGCTAGTGAATGCAGAATTAAAACATATGTCTGTTTCCGATGTGGTTCAACAAAGCATTTTTTGAGAAACTACCTGAGGAAGATTGGTGTTACTAATGATCAGAACAGTAAACCAGTGTCACCTGGGGGAAATCGTAGTGTAACCAAAGATACGATAGTCAAGTCTAAAGCTAGGGTGCTTACCCGAGCGTATGCTACTCGAGCTAGAAAAGAACCTTCTTCACCCAATGTTATTGTTGGTACCTTCTTTTTCTTTAATGTTACTATATATGCACTAATTGATCTTAGGCAAACATATTCATATATTTGCACTGCATCAGTAACAGATAAGAACATACTTGTTGAGACAACTAGATTTGATGTTAGAGTTACAAATCGTCTAGGTCAAAGTGTTATAGTCAATCTAATATGTAAAAAGTGTCCACTAAGAATTCAATGTTGTGACTTTCTTGCTAATTTGATGTTATTGCCATTTCACGAATTTGATGTTATCCTGGGTATGGACTGGTGAACTTTACATGATGCTGTGGCAAATTGTAGGCTGAAACAATTTGATTTAAGATGTCAGAATGGTGAGTTGATTATTGTCGAGTCTAATAGACCTGATTGTGCTACAAATATCTCTATTTAGAAATTATTCAGAAAGGGTTGTGAAGCATTTTTGGCTTACATTCTTGATACTCGAGAATTGGAATTGAATATTGATCAGGTATCGACTGTTAATGAATTTATGGATGTGTTTCCAGAAGAGTTGCCTAGGTTATCTCCAAAATGGGAAGTTGAATTTGTGATTGATTTAATTCCAAGGCCTGCTCTAATATCTATTACACCATACAAAATGGCACCAATAGAATTAAAATAACTTAAAACACAGTTGCAAGAGTTGATTGGTAGAGGTTTCATACGGTCAAGTGTGTCACCTTGGGGTGCACTAGTTCTATTAGTGAAAAAGAAAGATGGGTCATTTAGGTTGTATATTGATTACAGGCAACTAAACAAAGTCACTATAAATAATAAGTTGTATAATTTGTTTTGCGATTGAACTCGAACTAGCCATAATGAACTACATTCTTTTATGTAAACAACCATATCACGGGCTACAAACCTCAAAATCAGGTGATTCAAAAACTGGTTCAAACATGACTCAAAGATCTATTGTTTGGGCAGAAGAATAGCCCAAAAAGGTAGTTGAAAGGTCTCGAAAAGTCAATTCAATGTTTCCATTGTAAAACCCATAGAGTAATCTCGAACTTCCCACATTTAATTGCACTCCTTTATGAAAATGATCATAACATGGTCTACAAGCCACAAAATCAAGTGATTCAAAAATCATTTTAAAGAGAACTTGAAGCTCTAGGATTTAGAGAATCACCCCAAAAGCTAGATGGAGCATATCCAAAAGTTCATTCGAAGTTTACCTAGTGGAATCCTACAAGATTGGTTTTGGACTCTCACATAACTTCAACTTTATTTTCAACCGATCAAATCTTCTCCACTATCCTCTAGCTCATGAATCAAATGATGAATAGACTTTGTTCCACAAACAAATACAAGTATTGAATTGAAACTCTATAAAGAAAAACTGTAATGACTCGATTTTGTTGGTGTCAAAAATTTCAATTTTGGATCGAATATCTTAAACTGAGTCATTTTGGGAAGTTAAACTGAGAATATTTCAAGATGTATTCAATAAGTTAATGGAGATTCATTGATTACTGTGTAGGCATTAATTAGATTTATTAAGGGTTTGAGTAGAAAGCCTAATAGTTAAGACTTATGGACTAGATTATAAAGTTAGCAAAATTAGTGGTGTTAATGTGTGAATATTAAAAATATAATTTTAAGAGTTAGAGGTTGTTTTCAATTAGACTAAGTCTATTTTAGCAAAATTCTCATTTTGAAGTATTAGTTGGAGGAAGTTGTTTTTCTCATTTCCATGAATCACTTTTTTTTTCACACTCTAAAATCCTCTTAATTTTCTCTCAACTTGATATTCTCTTCAAGACTACATATTAAATTCTTGATTCAAACATATTTTAAAGAATCAATTTCTTTGTTGTTATTAGTTTACGTTGGTTTTTAGAAGAATAGGATGAGAAGAGTTCTTTTAATTTCTTTTATTGATTTTTTTTCTATAACAAATTAAATTGATTTATAATTTTAATTTAAGATTCTTAATCGAGATTTTATTTTTAAAAATTCATAAGGTAGAGAGAAAAAGTACAAAATAAATGACTTAGTTAATGTCATAAAAATAATTAAAAGGCACATGAAAAATTCTTATCAAAACCTATAATAATTATTGTAGGCATGATAAAATTTAGTAATACTATAATTTACTTGCATTTTGTTTTCAATGTTAAAAGAGAAACCGTAGCTTCTAGAAGGAAAGAAAAGGAAAATTGTAGACTTAAAAAAAGGATTGAGTAAATATCTCATCAAATATCTTCCTCCAAAGCCCCAAAAGTCTTAACTAATCATTAAAAAGGGCATTGCCGCACCTACCTGTCCTTCACCACCAACTATCTTCCCCAAAAATACCACTGCAACACTTTAACTGCCATCCTTCACCCATGTCCTCCCCCGCCGCCAACATCGCCACCGCCATTTCAACCCCAACTCTAGACTCCGAGTCTCCTGCCCTCCTCCAATCCATCACCTCCCATGGAGGCTACGCTTTTACCCGCATGGCCACTTTAGCCGCTGCCGGCGACCAACGCGCTGCCGAGGCCGCATGTGAGATGGCCTGGGAGCAACTTCACTCCGGTCCTTGGCACTCTGTTCTCCCCGTCTGGCGTGACGCTTACTCCATGGCCTGCCTACATGTGGCCAAATTCCATTTCTCCAATGGTGAGTTCAGAGATGCTCTTAGGTCTTTGGACATGGGCATCATAATGGGCGGTCCTTTGCTTAGGAAAGATTTGGACTCCGCAATCGAAGTCGTTTTGGCCGCCAAGTCCAGGCACTATCATAACGGAGTAGCTGATGATGATAAAGAAGGTCACGGAGAGGCAGGGTCCCGATTGCTGGTTTCTCCACAGGAGTTCGATAAGTCCGAGGTAAGGTTCGTTTTCTACATTTAAAAAAAAATCTTTTGCTTGTTCTAATGAAATTGGATATTGTTAAAGACAGACTGTACTTATAGATAGAAAAATGCATTGAAAATGTTCTTCTTCCTTGGAATGAAAAACCAATTGTTGTAATATTATCTTAACTAATCATGATTAGTAATAATGTTTATGATAGTATAAACATAGTTATAATGTTAATTGGTTAAATTTAGGGTTTATTGTAGTTTCCGTGTGGAGATTGCTTTTGATATTGAAGCCAAAAGCATGTTTGGATGCGTGCTAGAATATACTTTTTAATAGTTGACAATGAAAGTTTTTTGATCTTTAAGTATTTAATAATAAGATATACTTATACATGAATTTGGGTTACATTTTTCTAATTGAATGAGATTATGAGTTTTACTAGTTTCTTTTGCTTTTTATCAACTTCAGAACAAATTTAATGTCAATAAAAACTCAAAAACTATATGAAGTTTTAGTTTTTCTCTTCTGTGAATTGATTATAGTGTCTGTTGTTTGATTCCCTTGTGGATGTGTTAGAACAAACTTTTACTTCATCAGATTATTGGAAGAAAAAGAAAATGCTCAAATGCAGAATCCCTTTGAGTTTCTTATGCTTATGAGAGTTCAGCGTCCATCTGATTTGTTGTATAATTATAAAAACAGAGTGGGTAGACATCTTTTTTAAAGTTAGAGGACCTAAATTCCTCTAATTCCATTTTGTTATTATAACATAATTTTTGGTCTTCTTTTGTACTTTTCTTACCGAGTTTGTGCTTTTAACTAGTGACACTAGCTCAATTAGACACATTCTATATAGTATAAATAAATACTATTTATAACAATTTTATTTTTCTTTTCCGAGTATGTATTGATGGTTTGATTCTTGCTTCATCTATGCTTGTGCCTTAAATGAATAAAACATTGAGGATATTATCAATAGAATTTTACTTTTTCTTCTCTTTGTGGTTAAGTTTGATTTGATGCTTACAATATAAATACCATGGTTTCCATCTATCGCTAACTTGTTATGTGGATTCTATTGGTTAAACTACCCCACAAGTCCCTGGATTATAGATTGAAGTGTAAATAGGCTCTCTATTATAAAACTGAGTAATATTGTCTTGGTCTTTCTCTCTTCTCTCTTTTTTTTTTTTTTTTTTTTTTTTGGTCCTGGTCTATTTAATTCTGAAACAATGAGGTAACCTTGAATGTTAAAAAAAATTCTGACTTGTATTTTAAAGTGATCTGGAAAAATATATAAAACTAAAATCCAGCATTTTCAAAACGCCACAAGGACTAAATTTTGCTTACTTTAGACATGACAAGTCAGCATCTTTTAACACCATAACTTTACTGTCGTTTATAATTTTACATATTAGCTCCTAAAATTATAGTACAAGGATCCACCAGGTAGTTTAACAACGGTGTTTCTTATTTTTATTTTGTTAAAAATGAACAATAACCATGACATACAGACACATGCTCACAAGGAAAAGGGGGTATAACCGTGATATGCTACTTTCAGAAGTTGTAGCTTTGTGTATTATTTTATTCTTCAAAGTAAAAACAGGGTAACTTGTCCATTTATCATTTCTTTAGTTCTTTTATATACTTACATACATAAATAATAGTTTACATCATTTTATCATATTGGCTAGCTCCTTTTTCCTGTAATTTATTATTTTTTGAATAGGATGGTTGAATATTTCTGATAAAGAGAAATTGGTATGGTAGCATGATATCTGAGTTTAATCTCTGTTTCTGTTTCGTTCTGATCCTATAGGTGCTACAAATTTTACCAATAAGGTCATTGTCTTCCAAGATTGTGGGGAAGAGGTCCGCCCTATCTTTGGAGGCATTTCTATGTGAATATTTCCTCTCAGGTTCTCCAGTTATAATTACTGATTGTATGGCTCACTGGCCAGCTAGGACAAGGTGGAATGATATGGATTATTTAAG
This sequence comes from Gossypium hirsutum, assembly GCF_007990345.1. Classification (NCBI taxonomy): domain Eukaryota; kingdom Viridiplantae; phylum Streptophyta; class Magnoliopsida; order Malvales; family Malvaceae; genus Gossypium; species Gossypium hirsutum. The sequence continues at coordinate 29,859,425 of NC_053442.1, forward strand.
AAGGATTGCTGGTGATCGTACTGTCCCAGTTGAGGTGATTAATCTTCCTGTTTTTTTTTTTTCAAAATTCAGTAGAGATCAAATCTGTAACAAATGCTTTGGTACATTATCTCTTCCTGACATATGTTCTCCTACCTGCATATATACTATTTTCTCTTTTAAACAGTAATTTATCTGATCTTTTCTACATAATTTGATCTTTTAAACATATTTATTTGATCTTTTCTACATATTAAGTCACTTAACTGGGAATATTTCTCTGTTACCGATCTTAATTATTTTCTCACAGCATTTAAGCTAAGGCGCATTCTTGTGTGGATCTTGATAATCTAATGTGGGTTTGTGGCTCATCTTTTTTTGTATTCTTACATAGATCCTGATGGTTTTAGTTTGGTTCCGAAGGCAATTTGTGTCTTCATATGCTCAATGAGCGATTGCTAGGTTAAAGATCCTTATGCTTTAGTTTTTTTTGTGGGCATTGTAATGAATTTACTCAATCTTGAGGCACTTGCAAAGAGTCACGTACCTGAGTGTTTTCTTGATTGTAAGGTTACTAAATGGTTGATCTTCTAGTGTATCCCAACTAATTATTATTCCTTAGCGGATGGAGCCATTATTGCCAAAATTGAACCCAGATATCCTTCTACATCTAGATTAATGTACTTACCTTGTTACAATCAGACAATCAAGTGGGCTCACACCCAGTATTTGCAAATATTTAAGCTTTCCACTAAACCCAACCCTTCTTAATCCGTCAGTTATCATATCGTTTTGCTTACTTTGTTTTGCTTGACTAATGATTATGTGATCATGTGTAGTTCTCAGGCAATTTAGTTGAGCAATGGAATCCTTCTCCAGGTAATAGGATTCTTAATGATCATAATGGAAAAAAGCTTCAGATCTTTCCTTTGACGGATGAATCTTTCAGGGAACGTTGTAGTTGGGTGTTTGGTGAATTAAACAAGCTTTCATCATTTGTTCAGCAACAAAACAAAAAGGAATTCTTGTACGTACACTATTATTTAAAGGGCTGATTGGGTCAGTGTCACCCATTAACCCAGTCCCAACTCGATTGGGAAATTACCGGAAACCTGTTCCTTTAATAAAATAACAAACATTAATATGACTATTTTTGTCATTTTTATGTTTTATGTAAAATCTAGAGAAATGCACAAAATAAGGTTTGAACCTAAAACATCAGACTTTAATAACTTAACTTCACTATTTCAACCAAAGTCTCAGTTATTTTTTTTATCAATTCTTTTATAAATACATTTGTTATATAAGTTTTTGTTCCACCCACATCATGGGTAATGCCATAATCTAGTTAGAATCTTTTCATAATATTCTTGCTGTAAGAAATGATTGGTTAACCTGCCCCAATACTAAAAATGGTTAACTGAAGGAACTTAAGGATTGGTCTAGATGGTTCAGCCACCCACTTTTGGACTTAGGAGCGGAAATAAAATGGTTTGCTGAAGTCTTCAAAATTGTAAAGTTATTCTTCACTTAACTACCTAGTTATTGTCACTAAGAATTGCTATTATGGATGGAGATTGTATTATTGAAAGCTATTTAATTCTATTTCCTTTATTTATTTTTGGCAAGTTATTACTATGAAGATAATTAAACTGAAAGCTGGTAAAGCTTGGAATGCTTTTCAGGTAGGAAAAAACTACTTGTGTTCAGAGTGGAAGCAAGAGCTTGTTACATTTTCCGAGTTTCTTGAGAGGGTTCAATCTACAGGCTGCAGTAGTAAGGCCCCTACATATTTGGCACAACACCAATTGTTTGATCAGGTAGTATTATCCTCTTATTTTATTCTTTGTGAGATTTAATTTCACTGTTATGTACTGAAGCTGCATTAATGCTACTACAATAATGCAGATAAATGATTTGCGGAAAGACATTTCTATTCCAGACTATTGTTGTGCTGGTGGTGGGGAGCTGAGATCTCTCAATGCATGGTTTGGTCCAGCTGGGACGGTTACACCTTTGCACCATGATCCACACCATAATATCCTTGCTCAGGTACTGTCATGCATTGATTAATCCTAACAAATGGTAAGGTGAATCATGGTCTCCGATGAAATTTTTTTCATATCTCATGAGTCTTAGACAAATTCCTTTGGACCATGATCCACACCATAATATACTCGCTCATGAGTCTTGAGATGGTAGGTTTGTTTTCAGTTTTGGAGCTTAGATCATAAAGTAGTGGTAGCTTGACTCATGTTCCCCATGCTGCATTACATTATTGACATGCTATCTTGTGCTATTATTTTAGTATTATGGACTCATGTTTAAAGTAGGCTCCAAATCGGTATATGTCCAACTGGTTTAGATTTGTAAATGAGTAATTTACCATCCTACTAGTTCACAAAAGAGAATTTCTTATTTTTAGTAAATTATGAGTAGCAGCATGCAAGGGCTCCTTGAAATGAATTGTATGAAGGGGATTCTTTAATCAGGGAAAACATCTTAATCAACATTGTTGCATATTTCATTATGCTCTTTGATACATTTAGGTCATCATGCATTTTATTTTTGCTTCAGATTTGTGCAAAATTAGACATCCAGACTACTAGTTTAAAAGATTATTTGGGGTCATTGGATAAAAACCATGGCATTTTCTTCGAATGGTTTGCATGAAATTTGAAATGTTCTAATCTTTTAAATCATCTACTTTTCTTTTTGAATAAATTTCAAAGTTTTAACATAATGTGCTTTCTGGTAAGCACCGAATCATCTCTAGGGTCATATTTCTTACATACAATGATAAGTGGCCTTCAGTCAAGCATCTCCGGTAGGAAAAGGGTAATAGTGAGTGTTAGGTTAGCATGTAGCATTTCTTGAGCTATGTTTTTCAAGAGCATCAATTCTTCATTGATGATTGTTGACCTATGCTTCTCTTCATGAGTATTGTTCAACTAGCTATTTTAGCTCTACACTTTTCAACAGCTCAATTACAATGACTCTTGTATAAACTTTTTTTTAAGCTTTTGAAATGGTTTTCAGGCAATTTTCTTTTCCCTTATGCTGCATTATCTATGAACGCTTGTTGGTGGGTAGCAGGTCCAGTTTAATTCTGCATGGATTTAACTCAATGGATATTCTGCTCCTTATTTTAGGTTGTTGGTAAGAAGTATGTGAGACTCTACTCTGCTACATATTCTGAGGAGCTTTACCCATACAGCGAAACCATGCTCTACAATTCCAGCCAGGTATCCACTTAGTTGATCCCCTCTCTTGGATTGATGAACTTTGTGTAAGAGATAAAACTGATATTGTAGTGTTTCATCCGTGGAGACTCTTTAAGGCATGCACATTCTCTCACTTGGACAAGTAAATGACTTGCCTGAATACTTTTCATGATAAAATTTGCATTACAGTGTTCCATCCATGTATACTCTTAAGACATGAACAAAAAGACACTCACTTGGACATTGAAACACCTTTTTTTCTATTGTCCTGGCGAATCCAATGTGCACATCTAGCATTAGATTGACCACTTTTTCATTTAAGGGCTTGTTCATGATTTTTAGTTTGATTTATAACCATTTTCAGCAAGGTTGGTACTTTTTTAGATTTCTTCTAGCTGTAGTATATGTTTTGCTCTGTTAATTTACAGCTGAGCAGAGTTTGGTTAGGCAAGGAGCAGCATGTCTTGTATTGATTTTAAAGGAACACTTGCTTTAATAGATTTTTGTTCATTGGTGTGCTACATTGTTTGTTTCTTAAGAAAAAAATTAAATTTCTCCCAACTGTTGGGCGGTAAAACCTGATGTGTTGGGACAAAAAGAAAACATTGAACTACTTATGAATTTCATATAGAGATGTTTTTTATAAGAGCTGTTTATTTTGTTATGCGTCTTTTATCAGTTAATATGAAAAGCTTTAGCAACAAACACTGACCAAAGATGTATGTTATGAAGGTTGATCTGGACAACATAGATGAGGTAGAGTTTCCAAAGTTGCGTGACTTAGAATTCATAGACTGCATTTTAGAGGAAGGTGAAATGCTTTATATCCCACCGAAATGGTGGCATTATGTGAGATCATTAACGACAAGTTTTTCAGTCAGCTATTGGTGGAGTACTGATTCTGGAAGTTCAATGGTGTCTTAGAATATGTAAACATTTAGTATTCTTTCTATGTCTATGTTGTAAAATTCTTTTTGGAAGAGAAGTGGACTTCATGTATATCAAAACCTTTGCTAGCAAAATTTACGTGCAGCCAGCCTGAAAGAGAAACAATGATAATAGTGTATTTATGCGTGTATGGGGAGTTTTTGACTGTATCTTTGAACTCGCCCTAGTTTACCGGATAGGTTTGATATCGAACATCTTTCCAAGCAAGCTCTCTGTCTCTCCCACACAAAAATATGATTTATTATCCATATCATCTTTTTTTTTATATAATTTGTTAATTTTTTTATATAATATTTAAAACTACTCGTATCCATTCTTCAACTCTTAAATAGTCCATTCTTGAACTCTTAAATAGAATGATAAGCATGTTCCGGTGTGTTCAAATTTATGCCCTTTGCGTTGGTAATAATGTCGATGCCAATCAAGTTAAGATTCAATTAGCATAAATTGTTAAAATTTTAAAATTAATAATTTTATTTATTTAAATATGTAACTTTATTATTTCAGTTAAATTTAAATTAATAAAAATTAAAAGTAGAGATATTAATTTATATTGAAAATGATAAATATTTTTTATAAATTTAATTAAATTTTAAATTAATTATTTTTCACTATTTAAGTATGCAATTTTTATTAATAATCTATTGGGTAAATTACTTAATTAATCATCTAACTTTTTAGACGTTTTTATTTTAATTACTCAAATTTAAAAAATTTATAATTTAGTCAACTATCATTAGAAATTTTTTATTTAAGTCTCTCAGTAATCCCATAAAAGGACATCTGTCTTGGCACAGCAAATCCCAATCTAATATAACTTTTTCGCCAATTGAATTTTTCTTTCATTTTTTTCTTTTGGTCATATTTCATCATTCTTCCCTAGCAAGAGATGTAGGACTTGGGGAACTGTCCCTTTTACCGGTATTATCGAATCAAACACGCTGATTTTGCTTATAGAACACACCCTTTATGCCTCAATGGCCAACCCCATATCTTTCATCTCTCCATAAAATCTCGTTTCAGCTCTTCCCACAGCCATTCATTTGGGATCTCTGTTTCCATATCGGTAACTACTCTGTTTCTATTATATCTCTCTTTTAATTTCATCATTATACTTTTAAATTTGTTGTTTCTTTTTTCTTTTTCTGTCATAATCAAAGTATTTATTTTCTTGTCAAATCATATAAATTTCTTCACTATCCACATCCTCTTATAATTCCCATTAATGTATCTGACATTGTCAATTTCGTTTAAGATCTGTTGTTTTAAATTTGGGGTGTTTGTTATTTTTTTGAGAATAAATTTATAATCTTTTTGGGTTTCCAAAATGTTATCTATTAGCTTTGAATCCACTAAAAAATAATATGCTACTGGCAGTTTAGTAGTTGGTTATGCACTTTGTTCAAGCGTACTTGCTGTTATAACCAAATTCAATTACCTAGGTTTATTGACTGCATTACATTCCTTAACTTCTGCTTTAGGGGTCTGGGTTTTGGGAAAATTTGGATTTTTACATCATGAACCATGCGAATGTGGATACTTCCATAGTGTTTAGATCACTGACACCCTTTTTGGGTTGCCTTGGCTGATACAACCTTTAGGAGGCAAACCTTGTCCTTCAAAGCTCACATTTATGTCTCTTTTGATCATTTTGGGTGGTACTGTTGAGTATGTAGCTACTGATTCCGCTTTTACTTTGATTGCTTATTCATGAGCGTTTGCGTATTTGGCTACGATCACCACTGAAATTATTTACACCTTGGATTGAGTTCTTGGGGCTTTGTGTTGTACAATAATTTGTTGTCCTTATGATGTTAGAAAAGGTGGTACGCAAAAGAAACTTATGAAGTAAGAAAGAAAAATTAAGGAAAGAAACAAATAGGCTTGAAGTGTGATTCATTGACTTGGCTTTAATTTGCTTCATATAGACACTTATTACGTAACCTGTGGTACAAGTTACGTTTTTCTCTAACATTGTAACTTTTCAGAAAGCTATGTTTTTTTCATTTAATGTATTTTCTGAAAGTTTGGTATTCAAATATATTTATTCAACGCAAATAAAATAATTGTTATGATTATTTCGAAAATAAAAAATAATAACTATATGTACATAAAGCCCAAGAATCTACCATTTGACCTGTAAATATGTACATAAAGTCTAATAGGTAAGCCCACTTAACTAATGGGCTACACACTCAATTATCCAAATTGTAAAGAATTTAATATTTGTTAGCAAGGTGGGATTATTAACATTGCAAACTATTAACAGATGACCTATATTTTAGGTTTTGATTGGAGAATACGATTAGATTGTTTACCATGAAAGTTCCAAGCAAGAACAGGGACCAAAAATGGGAATTACACTAGTACCAACACAACCTCAAAGAGATAATCAAGATAGCTATGAAATGCATATAACAACAGAGGGTAGTTCTGAAGCAGGGGAAGGCATCTTTGGTTCTCAGAAGTTGGTGTGGGATGATATGATCAAGTCAGGTGTTGGAAGTAGGAGCATGGGAGGGAAACAAAGTTGGGTCGGGTTGGGGAAGAAGAAGAATGAAATATGACAAAAGAGAAGGAAAAAAAAAAGAAAGAGAAATTTTTTATTGGTGAAAGGAGTTAGGTTAGTGAGAATTTTCTAACGGTAGTGACTAAATTACTTTTTTTTTATTTGAGGGATCAAAATGAAAGGGCTTAAAAAGTTGGGTAATCAACTAGGTAGTTTATCTTAATTTATTTTATTTAATTTTATAGCAATATAGGAGGACATGGGTTCGAGTGTACTGAATCTCATTATCATCTTATTTATGGAGAGGGACTATGTATAGTTTTAAACATTGTCTTCTCAAAAAGAATTTTCTAACGGTAGTGACTAAATTACAAGTTTTTTTTTATTTGAGGGATTAAAATGAAAGCACTTAAAAAGTTGGGTAACCAACTAGGTAGTTTATCTTAATTTATTTTATTTAATTTTATAGCAATATAGGAGGACATGGGTTCGAGTGTATTGAATCTCATTATCCTCTTATTTATAGGTTGGAGAGAGACTATATATAGTTTTAAACATTGTCTTCTCAAAAAGAACATATATGAATTCAAAAAAAATTCTATTACTTTGTAATTAAAAATATAAAAATAAATAAATTAAATAGAAAATAAATAGATAAACAGTACTAATGGCATACACAAGTCTGAAACATCTCACATAGTTTAAAAAAGTAATTCTATTCATCCTAACTTGTTCTTATCACTAGCATATACAAGTCTTTTCACATAATCTCATTTTGCATAAAAATCTAAAATATATTATCTAATCATTGGTCTATAAGTATGTAGGCTATGGACGACACCTAATGTAACTAAGAAGCAACTCGCAACTGTACACATTTGCAACCATACTGTCAATGTAAGATCAATTCTTTTACTGTAACAGCCCGTTTTCAATGAAATCAGAACAGTGGTTTCGAGACCACAAATCTGAAGTTGGAGAAAAAAATTTATTTTATTATTTTATGGTCTACAGTATGATAAAAATTTCGTATAAAAATTTCGTTAAGAAATTTTACCGTTTACATGCCTAATTTGATAAAAAGGACTAAATTGCATAAAGTGCAAAAGTTAAGTTCTAATACCTAAAGGGATTAAATAGCTATAAAATTTTAAATTGGAGGTCTTATATGATAATTATCCATTAAGGTTGATTAATGGTTAAGCATGAATAGTCATCATTAAAATTGAATGAATTATTAAGGTTAATTTTGGAAATTAGTGATTAAAGTTAAGATAAAAAAGAAAGACTATCATCATCATCTTTCACCAAAAAAAAAAGAAAAGAAAAGAAACCTAGCCATGGAAGTTTGAAAATTTAGGCAAGCTTATTTTGCTTAATTAGGTATGTATTCTTGTCCCGTTTTTTATGATTTCTATGTTTCCGATATTGTAGTAGCTTAATCTAGCTAGCTCGAGGATTAATTTGCAAAACTGTTAAAGTGTTAGGGTTTTGCCATTGATGAATATGCTTGAATTTTGAAGTTTGATAATAGAAAATTAATGGTTGTTGTTACATAAACAACTTTTGTAAAGAGAATTTTGATGAAATCATTAATTAGAGACTAAATTAAAAAGGTGATAAATTTATGGTAAATTTTGTGAAATTGTGAAATATATGGGCTGCTATTAATATGTGTAAAAATTGGCTAGGCTTGAGTAAGGATTAAATTGCATAAAAAAAATTTTCGAGCCTAGTGACTAAATTACAAAGGAATTTAAAAGTATAGGGCAAAATGGTAATTTTTCCAAAAGTTCCATGTTGAATTAAATTGAATGAGAATTATATTGAAATGAGTTAAATTCATTCATATAAATCCTGTCAGACTTCGTACAGAGTTAGATCGAGGCAAAGAGAAAATATCTGATTAGACGCCTCCGTATTTACGTACACTTATTGAGGTAAGTTCGTGTAATTAAATTGAGTATTTATGCGTTTTAATTGAATCATATGTATGTGATTTGTATAATTACTATGTATAAATACCAATCACATATCCGACAATTACCGAGTCCCGTTTGAATTTTAGGAATTCGTAGGATACAAATGACTTGTCATTAGGGTTACCGATTTGGTTGGGGTCATGCGTGTGTTGCGGACACACCATAGCTCGCATGAGCTTCCCGTTACTCAGCTCGCATGAGCTTCCCGTTATTCAGCTCGCATGAGCTTCCCATTATACAGCTCGGAGGAGCTTACTATTTACAGCTCGTATGAGTATACATGTACATGAATTGACGAATTACAGTTAAGTACACTTCATGTGTACTACCCCTGTATCCAACGATATTCTAAATGGTTCAACGGGTACAGTTCTGTTATGAGATTATATGAGTTCGATATGAACTATTACTAGTATTTACATGAAATACATGAAATATGATTATTTGATGAATTCAACCATGTGTGTTGGATCTTATATGTGATTTTCATGGCTAATATGTTGGTGATCATGTGTTTAGGCTTTTGGCCAAATTGGTTGAGATATACTTTGTTTACTTACCTATTTTATGGATATATGGTAATTTAAATTCTGTTTTATACGAACTTACTAAGCTTAAATGCTTACTCTGTGTTATTTTCCATGTTTTATAGTAATTTGGAAGCTCGTACGAGTTGGAAGCTTGTCGGAGCTATATCACACTATCCATCGGCTCTTTTGGTACTTTTGGTTAATTAATTCCGATTATAATGGCATGTATAGGTTAATTTTGCCAATGTTGGCATATAATTGTTTTGTTGAGATTAGCCACTTATATGGCTTGTGTTTGGTATATTTTGATGTGTATATATGATGCCTTATCATATTTGATGTGTGTTTGATATGGTAGAATGAAAGAAAGTAAAATGTGGTTTGAAAATGCATATATGTATTTGGTAATTTAGGTAAGTTTGAATACTTGGTTGACATGTGTTTAAGTTGTCATTCGAAGTGCCTAAGGGCATATTAGTTGTATGTGGTGATATTTCATGTTTAAGATTTGATTTTGACTTGTTTGAATGCCTTGTTATGGCTTGTTGATGTGCAAAAATGTTTTAGGTTGGTGTCAAATTGGATGAAAAATATGGCTTGAAAAATAACCTATTTTCGTCCACACGGATGTGTGTCTCAGCCATGTGTAACACACGGTCAGGTGACACAGCTGTGTGTCCCCTATATCTTCTTAATGGTGCAAGTCAGTATACTCACATGGCCTAGCACACGGGTGTGTGTCCTTATTTCAAATGTCCACACAGTCTAAGACACGAGTGTGTCTCCACACGGCCTAGTCACACGACCGTGTGACCCTTGCAGTACTGAAAATTTTTAATATTTTTTGAAAAATTCTTTGAGTATTCGATTTAGTCCCGACTTGTTTCTAATGCGCATTTTGGGCCTCGAGGGCTCGCATAAGGAACAATATGTTTGATTTTGATTGGTTTCTGACATGAATATTATCTGATATAAAATGTTTATTTATTTGATCTGTAAACTCTGGTAATGCTCCGTAACCCTGTTCTGGCGATGGATTTGGGTTAGGGGTATTACATTTACACCTCTCACTTTGTACTATTAAAGGCAGACAAGTCATTACTGTAAGTGTTACATATCTTCAAATCATAGGAAAATGGTCGCATTTCTTCAATACTACTCTCAATAACAATAAAACAAAATCAAAGAATTTAATTGCAAAAGAACTTACAATGATTCAGTGAATACAAGAGGCTTAGGTGTGGGTGGAGGAAGCAATCAAGCAAGCCAAAGAAGAAGAGAAAGCAATAACACACTGACAAAGAAAAATGAACAATACATATTAAGAGTCTTTGCAAAGCACAAAATAGAAATTACAACTTTCTTTGCAAGTAAAAAACCTGAAATTTATTTCTTTATAAAATTTCATTCAACAAAACAGGCTCTTTATTTAGCAAATAACAATGTCTTGAACAAAAATTATAGTTGTTTTAAAAATGATATTTAAAGATAACTAAATTATTTTAAAATATTTAAAGATAATGTAAATAAATAAAATTAAAATAACCAAAAACTATAATATTCAACGTTCCAATAGCCCATGAAATTGATTGGGTTACGTTCATTATCAACACCGAGGATGGCCTTCGATTTTGGGGCCAATTAAAAGATTCAATTTTTATTTAAGATTTAAAACTTAGCAACTAAGAAACGTATTACTATATAAAAAGGAGAAAAAAGACAAGCTAAATGTAAATTAATATTTCTTTCACAAAATATATGCTCAGAGAATTACCATATAATTATTAATAAATTAATCCCACTAGTTGTAAAATGAATTACCAATGGTAAAAATATTATACAAGTCATTGTCTTATATCTTAAATTGCATTACAATCCTTCTATTTGAAAAATAATCAAAATGGTCATTGCACATTACAAAAAATAAGCAAGATAACCCCTTAAAAGAAAAAAAAACTAGATTAAGTTGGCATAGCTTAAATACCCAAAAGTTCATAGCCTCGACTCTGAAAAGAAAAATGTCAACAAAGAGTTACTGATTTTTAACTATTAACTAGTGTATGTTTTGTATAATCCAACATCAATTCATCCAAGCTCCCCATTTTCGCTTTTTTACTTCCATGACTACAAATAAATAAAATGTATTGACTGCAATATGTCTTAATCCTCTAAGTTCAAAATTTATTGCACTTCAACCAAAGAGAAAAATGGGTGCTCTATAAAAAAAATTCAGCCAAAGAAGAAGAGAGGAGAAAAATGGTATGATTGATGCCCTTGATAAGATGAAGTTCTTAGATAAATTAAAATAGTAAAAGTAATGTGGATTTATAAACAACATAACATCTTCAACAAAAGAAATAAGAAAAAGCTTCAATAGATTCTATTAAGACTAGTTAGCCCTTAAATAGAAGTTGACCCCCATCCAGTTTAAAGTTCCCAACAAGAAAAAGTAGGATTCACAAAATTAATGATGAACATCTAAAAGATCGTAGATAAAGTTTTTACTTCTAGAATTTATATTAAGCAAGAAGTATAGGATTTCATTTACTTGGCAGCTTGAAGTATGCAATTCAAAAGTGGATCAAAAACAATTTAAGGAAAAACATAGAACTAACCAAAGATCTTATATAAGAGGGAAGGTGTTTAGGTTTACTCTCATACCCCCTGGTAGAATCCAATTACAACTCCGAAATATGCTAAAGCAACCTGATAACCTTGTTCATAAATGTGTGCCAAAGGAAGATATGATATATATCTGGACATGGGACAACTATTTCAATGAGGCAGATAAGAATGATGATTGCAAAACTTAATTTATTACCATTTCAAATAGTAACAATTGAAGAAGCATCTAAACTGCAACACATATGGTAAATGATGCAAAATTCATTGATACAATAGATGACATAGATAAATGAAGAAAAACACCTACCATGTATAAAATAAATTATAATTACTAACAATTTCGAGCTCACAAAACATAAAACATGTATCACCTAAAAATGATCCTGTTTTCTTAATTCAAATAACTTAATAATTTATAATCAAATTAATTTCCATGAAAAATACGAATGGCATGCTCATTACCTTGAAAACACCCCCAATCAGAACCTACATAATCATTTATAAAGCATTAGTTAGTATAGGTAAGGCAAGATGACATCTAGACTTGACAGAGGAATTCTTCAGGATGCATAAGTTTTCATTAGTCATTACCAATATTATAAAGAAATGAAAAAATGTAACCATATAGTTAACTAACCATTAAGGAAGAGAAATAAACAACATAAGAATGTGATGCATATATTTGATCAGTAACTTTTCCTATTCAATTTCATGACATAATAGGCAATAAAATCCCCAGAATTGTGCTAAACATCATTTTTAAGCAACTCTTAAACGCAGTCTTAGTCACTATCTTGCACTAACCAAATACCCCTAACTACCCTATAATTCATTACAATATCCAATCTTTATAACAAGACTAACCATAACATAAAGGAAAATTATATCTTCAAAGCACACAATGCAAAGTTAAAAAGAATAAACAAAAATCCTTGCACAAATTACAAACCATAAGAATGCAACATGTCCAGATGATAAACTTACAAAAATTACAGAGCAAAATTATATCTTCAAAGCACACAATCAAGCTTTTGAAACAAGAATTGGTGTTTATACACAAGAGTTGTAGTACGATTGGACCAAACGTATTTTCAACGACGCTTTCTCATCTCATAACTATTAACTCTACTAATCTAATCGTCTCTTTTCTTCTTATTAGAGGTTTTTTTAATCACTTTCGTTCTTTTTGCTTCTTTTGTTATTTATTAATCGAAGATTCATTGTTGTTAATAAATTGAAGGATATGCGATCTCAACAAAATATAATTTAAGGAAAAATAAATAAAATAAAACCCTATAAGAAGTAAAAAGGAAAAGGAGAGATTTTGTTGAGGCAGAAACAAATTTCATGGTGGAGCTTAAGAAAAGGGAAGCAAAAGAAAGAAAAGAATAGTATTGATTATGCTTGTTCAGGTCAATTTCATACTTCTAAGTACCCAAATTAGACCATCACTTACCATAAATAAGGAGGTTCAACTGGAAGGAAGATGAAGATGGTGAGTGAATGCTTGATTTGTCGTCGATTAATATGCTAATTTCTAGGGTTCACTTTGGGAAAGAAAGTCGAGGAAGAATGAAATGGTTTGAAGTGAAGAGTGAAAACAATGTAGGTGAGAAGCCAAGATATTTTGATCCAAAAAGGAAAAAATATAATTACGGGTGATATTGAATAGCTAATTTAGACCCTAAGTCCTTAAATTGTTATTACACGCCATGCCGCAATAGAGACTTATTCCATTCGACAATTGTTTATGATTAGCCCATTGAATAAGGACTAATACATCCAAGCAAAAATGCTAACAAATAATTGAAATAAGCGAGGGTACAGTCGGTGCAGGCATTTATGGTTAATGTCAACTCATGTCCAATCTTATAAACATTTAAGAAATGGAATTTAAAAAATCATCGGTAAGCATTCTTTTGTTTGTTTCTCTTTTATGAAATAAAGATAAAATAATTACTAAATAGCTTTCAAGCCAGCTGTGCGGCTGAACGTGATTTGAAGTTTTCAGGTTTGCATCACACTCTTTCCGACAACACTTTCATATAGGCAAAAAGGGAAAAAAATGACTAACACCCGTATATATTTTTTTAAACAAAAAGTCTATAGAAATGAAAAATACTAAAAAAATAACACCCGTCTTTTCAGATTTTATTTCTTCTGGTTCGAAATAAAAATATCTATAGAAAATGATAAAATAGATTTTTTGCTACACATGGAGACGATAGAAGCGGACAGACCCACTCCTTTCGCAGCCTTCTTTCGTTTGTTTCTCTTTTATAAAATAAAAATTATATATACACACACAACTTCACCGTTCCTTTAAGAGGATACTGGCCGAATAGATAGCTTTCAACTTTCAATCTAAGTAAAGGTGACTCTCTTTCTGTTTGCCCCCAATTGTGTGAATTTGCAATTGGCCACGTCTCAGTTTAACCCGTGTTGTTGAATTTCTTCAATTCCTAAATTTCAGAAATAACGTCTGATTTTGGATTCTGGTTGTAATCTGTTTTAGTAATAAATGGCGAATCAGGGATTGTTCTCAGCGGCGAAGTCTATGAAATCTGTGAAACTCAAGTTTAGAATACCGTATTTCACGGAATGGGGCCAAAGCCTGCTGTTATGCGGCTCCGAACCAACGCTTGGTTCATGGAACGTTAAGAAAGGGTTGTTGCTGAGCCCTGTTCATCAAGATGATCAACTCATATGGACTGCAACCATTTCAGTGCCATGTCAATTCAGTTGCGGCTACCGTTATTATGTGGTGGATGATGCCAAAAATGTACTGAGATGGGAGATGGGAAACGAGCGTCGGTTGTCAATACCTCACCTGCTTCCGGAGGGTCATACTCTCGAGCTTCATGATCTTTGGCAGGTGCTACTTTCAGTTGATTCGTCCATCCTTTTTTTTTTTGGTTCATTCAATTGCTTTTCAGATCAATATTCTTCTTAAGCACGGTTTTTGCTCCCATTGTTGTGGAAGTACGTATATTACCGTATCTATATGAATAATAGTTTATTATTGTTGTTCTTATTTTTGTTGTTGAGTTCTAGATCTGCTGAGCAATAGACAGATAAGCTTATTCTCGTTCTTCTAGTGCAGATTGATATGACCTCTTACGTTTATACTGTATTAAGTTGTCTTCTGTTCTGCACTTGTGCGTGTCTGGAAGTCTTTAGGAAGCAAATAATTAATCTGTAATTTGACATCAGAAGTTAATTTCAATGGCAACTTTCCTGTTAGCCTCCTATTTGCTTTGCTGCTTCTTGCAAAACTAAGCAAAAACTTGGAACAAAAGACTAATTTTCTGCGTACTACATTCTGTAAATTCAATATAATTTATAGAGAATGCATACCACTAAATATGGTATGAAGTTCCCTTAATTGATAGGTCCTTGATTCAAGGGATCTCTTTATTAATCTTTACATAACAAAAAAAAAAAATTTACTAAACTAGCTCCAAATCACTAATTGACAGCTCCAAGTTCCTTATGAATTGGACCGTGTTAATTATTCAAGTCAATGATATATCTATTTTTTAACTAAGGTCAATGGTATTTTATTCCATAATTCTACATTTTTACTCTGTTTGCTGTGATGGACTTCTAATATCTTCATTGATGGCTATTTATCAATGGATCTAAGACGAGAAAAAAGTAGTCTGCATTAACCTTTCCTTCTACAATTAACATGCACTGCTCTGTATCTTGTGAAATGAATATGGTAACTGGGAACAATTAAATGATACAACTTGTAGTAATCAGAGTGGAGTTCTTTTTGTTGATGCTTTTGCCAAAAAAAATTTGCAACTTACTCTTGACTTTCTTGTTGAACTAATAGTAAAACTATTCTCTTCAATGCAGTATTTCTTGTGCAATTCTGTATTTTTTTTCCATCATCTACCTACATAATTGACAGCCTTGCATCTTTTATCCATTCCAGATGAAAATTATTGCTTTTCTCCCCTGAATTTGAATACTGAAAAGTTAAGCCACAAAGCATTCATTTTATCCACCTATTCTTTAGATTCTTCTGGAAAGGGGTTGGGGTTATCAACACTAGTCTCTGACTGTTGTTGGCAAGGTTAAAATGAGCAAATCTGCTTAAATTCTTTAAGATTTTAATGGTTCAAATTCCTATGGACATATTAGTTCTGAGACAACTGCGAAGGACTCGTAGGTTAGATGAAACTTATTACAAAATCTATTTGCCAATGGCCAGTTATAATTACTTGTTTGTTTTCATAATTCTTGATCATTTGGCATTTCCTAGCTGCCTGGCAAACCATTGCTAACGTCAATGCTCAGAAGTAATGTAGGCACATTTTGCAAATAAATACTGCTTTATAGCATCCCGGCTGAACTACTTTCACGAATCAACTTTCACATCTTCTGATATTTTGCTATCAGCCTACCTGTCCTCCAGGTCCTACTTTCTTCATCCTAATGTTAGGTATCAAAAAGGTTCAGTTAGGGTGTCTGGCTTACCAAATCTGCTGTCAACAAGTTTCTTCAAGGTGTTTCTAGAACAATGTTGGTATTCTTTAAAGAACTGGTTTTCTTAAATGGATGCTTTTTCAGCTTTGTGATTGATGCTGGATTGGTGGTTGAGTGATATTTGGCCATTGTAAAGCGTGCTAGTTTCTTGACATTGACATTTGAAACTGAACCTAAATTTTTCTGTTAAAATCCAGACTGGTGCTGATGCTCTTCTTTTCCGAAGTGCCTTTAAAGATGTCATATTTTGCAAAAATTCTACCTTTAACATTGATAGGCCTGAAGCAATACTTCATGATGAATTGGTTCAGCAAGGTAATTTCACCATTTGTCCTTTTAAAAAAAAAAGTTTAGCTAATTAATTACTGTTCATGAAATTTGAATTGATACAGAGTCAATCCTTGTACGTTTCAAAATCTGTTGTCCAAATGTACAAGAAGGCACATCGGTAGGCTTCCCTATCCCAAAGGAGTTTTACGGTGCATTAATTGGTATTTTAGAAGTTCACTGGATGTTCCATCTATTTATGATGTTTGACCAACGCAGGTGTATGTGATTGGTAGCTCTACAAAGTTGGGGAATTGGAAGGTTCAGGATGGGCTTAAGCTACATTATACTGGTGAATATATCTGGGAAGCATACTGTGTAATTCCAAGGGGTGATTTTCCAATAAGATATCCTTTCTTATATATGTTTCTGTAATTCAAAAATATACTTTTTCATCTGGAGTTTGTTTATTTCATTGCTATCTATCTCTTTCCTCTTCCTTAACAATTGTTTCACATATAAGTACTGTAAATATGGCAAGAATGGATGTTTCTCTTTGGAAGTTGGTTCAACAAGGGAGCTCTCTGTCAATTCCTCTAAAAGTCAATCACAATATATTTTCCTTTCAGATGGCATGTTGAGGGTACAACACTGAAGATTTCTTAATAGTTAAGTGAATAGTATAATGTGCATTATGTGTAGTGATCATGGTACTAATATGTCAACTGGGTTTGTAGGAAATGCCCTGGCGAGGTTGTGGTGTTGCTGTTCCCATGTTCTCTGTGCGATCGGAAGATGATATTGGTGTTGGTGAATTCCTTGACCTAAAGCTACTTGTAGATTGGGCTGTGGAGTCTGGATTCCATTTAGTTCAGCTTCTACCAATCAATGATACATCTGTACATAGGATGTGGTGGGATTCATATCCGTACAGGTAACGCCCATAAATAAGATAGTAGATAAAATGGCTCAAATTATGTCATCATTAAAAGTTATCCCCACCTGTTTGTCTTCACTCTATGGAAGGTGGAGCTGATGTTTTCAATTTTGAACTCATGGACTGCTGTTTGTTTTCTCCCCTTCCAGAGCTCTTGTTGGCTGCAGCATGTCTGCATTTTCATGTTACAGTTTTTTTCTGATTTTGTTTACTATCTAATAGAAGGAAGTATGCTATCTAATATTTGACACCATTAAGATTCCCCTTTAAGAGTGCTTATTATTGAATACAACATGCATAAACTTAAAGTTGTAATGCTGAATTTTAATAGTGCTCTCTTATTTTTGGCAGCTCATTGTCCGTATTTGCATTGCATCCACTATACCTGAGACTGCAAGCCCTTTCGAAAAATTTGCCAGAGGATGTCAAGGTAGGTTGATAGCCTGTTCAACCTTAAATTTTACTTATTTTTTGATTTCATGTTTCTGATAGGCCTTTTTAAAAAAAAATTTAATCATCTTGTTAATCCTTTTTCCTTTCAGAGTGAGATTAGAAATGCCAAAGAACGCCTAGATGGAAAGGTAGATTCTCCAATTTTCTAATGTTTTATTGCTAGTAAGATATTTTTGTTGATATATTGGTTGCATTAATCGTACAATTAGATTGCTGGAAAAAGAATTATGGAAATAGGATGATGGATGTTAGAGGTCATTAGCCGTCTCAATGGTAATAGTTAGTGCGAACTAATGTCAAACTCAAAAAAGTTTATTTTGCAGCTATTGAGTTATTCTTACGACATCAATCATGTGACCTTTCCTCATTCTATTGTTATTGATACCCATTTTTGAATTGTGGAAAAACTACACATTTTCTTTGTTAATTTGAGAAGAAAGAAATGGTAGAACATAGGTGGCTGCTGCTGTTGGAAAAAAAGAGGGAGAAAAAAGAGAAAATATTCAAATCTGTGTGCCTCTCATTATCATCAAACATAGGGAAAATATATACAAGTGAAACTATACATAAAAAGGAAAGATAATTTTCTAATTTCCTAAATTTCAGTCTATTGTGATCCCCTAAATTATTGTGTAAGATTTATACATATCTTGACACTCCCCCTCAAGCTACAGTGTATAGATCATATGCTCCTAGCTTGTATATTTATATCCAATCCGAGGTTTCCTGAGAGCTTTAGTGAGGATATCTGCTAACTGATCATTAGAATTAATAAATCTAGTTGCAATACACTATGCCTCAATCTTCTGTCTAACAAATGACAATCAATCTCTATATGTTTCATCCTCTCATGGAACATCGGATTGTTGCAATATGTAAGACTTCTTGATTATCACATATCAATTGCATTGGACTGTCAATCTCACTCTTTAATTCCTAAAGAAGTTGTTTCAACCAGATAAGTTTGCAAGTGACTAAGGCCATGGCTCGATAGTCTGCTTCTGCGCTTGACCTTGCTACAACATCTTGCTTTTTATTTTTCCATGATATTAGATTCCCTCCAAAGAAAACACAAGATCCTGAAATCTTCTATCAGAAGGAGATTCTGCCCAACCAGCATCAGAACATCCAACAATCTGTGTATTGCCTTCATCTTCGTATAACAGACCTTGTCCAGGTGTACCCTTAATGTTTTGAAGGATATGCATTACTGCATCCCAATGATTGTCACAAGGATTTTGAATAAATTGACTTATTACACTCACTGGAAAATAGATGTCTGATCGGGTGATAGGAAGATTAATTTTCCAACCAACCTTCGATATTGACTGGGATCGCTTAACGACTCCCCTTGTCCTGGAACAAGTTTAACATTAGGGTTCATAGGCATATTGATAGGTTTACGATCCAGCATCCCTGTTTCTTTCAAGATATCCAACACATACTTCCTTTGAAAAATGACAATGCCTGTATTTGACTGTGCCACCTCAATGCCCAAAAAATATTTCAGTTTTCCCAAGTCTTTATTTGAAAGACTGAAAATATGTTGCTTGAGTTGCACCATCCCCTCATGATCATCTCTGGTGATAGCAATGTCATCCACATAGACAATCAGATAGATACACTTGTCATGGTTGTTATGACGATAAAAGATTGAGTGATTTGTTTCACTCTGTTTCATCCCAAATTGTTGAATAACAACACTGAATCATCCAAACCAAGCTCTTGGAAAAAATCGGCTTCTGCAGAAATAAAATATTTTTAAGTGCAAGGATCATAGCATTTGTACCTCTTTTGATGCTGAGAGTACCCCAAAAAGATGCATTTAATGGATTTGGGAAGAAGTTTATCGTTTCCTGGTGTGTGGTTATGAACAAAACATGTGCACCCGAAAAGGAAGAGGATAAGAAGACTAACTAGGGAAGACAATGAAATGAGGGCTTTGGTTTTGTAGGACAAAAGAAGGCTTTCAGTTAATTAAATAACATGCAGTAAGAACATCCCTCTAAAAACGAAGAGCTATTTTGTTATGAATGAGCATTGTGTGAGCAATTTCTATAAGGTGGCTATTTTTGCGCTCGGTTACTCCATTTTGTTGAGGGGTATAAGAGCATGAAGTGTGATGAATAATCCCTTTAGAGGTTGAGATATTTTATACACTTCGCAAAATTTGAAAAGAAATACCAAACTGATTAAGGATCTCAGTATAATTTTTTGAAAATTTCAAACAATTTAGACTTATTTTTCATTAAAAATAACCAAGTGTAATAGGAATAGTCATCAACATAAGTAACAAAATAATAAATTCCCAAAGTTGAGTCAACACAACTCGGACCCCATATGTCGGAGTGAACAAGATTAAACAAAGAAGTTTTATTATTCAAATGTTTTGGAAAAGAAGTACGAGTGTGTTTCCCAAGTTGACAAGACTTGTATTCTAATGATGAGAGCTCAGAAAAACCAGGAACTATTCTTTTGAGTTTGGAGAGACTAAGACGCCTTAAGCGACAATGAAGAAGATCAACAGAGGTATCAAAAGACAAAGCGGTTGGAGCAACACAGTAGAGGTAGTATAATCCGTGTGACTCACACCCTTCACCAATCATATTCCTCGTACTTTGATCTTGCACAAACACAATGGGAATAAAAAATGACGTTACAATTTAATTGGCGAGAAAGTTTACTAATGGATATTAAATTGTCTGAACATTTTGGGGCATATAATGTTGACTTTAATGGAATGCATGGAAGAAGATGGATTTCTCCAACTCCTTTAACAACAGTTTGAGGACCATTGGCTAATGTGACTGTGGAAGAAGTAATTGGAAAAGAGAGGGTAGAGAAAATGTGTTTATTACTAGAAATATGATTTGAAGCAATTGAATCAAATATCCAAGTACCATTTGAGGAAGACTTTGTTAGGCAAGCAAAGGAATTACCAGGTTGTGCAACTGAAGCTCTGGAGGAAGAAGATTGTTTTCAATGCTTGATTCTGCAGGTACTTGCCATAATCTGCTCCCATCAAGGTAACAGACTTAGCTTCTAGTGCGGATGGTAAAAGGAGTAAATCATCTCCTTGAGATTGAGTAACTGAGCAAAGATCGAGAATTTTGGTTTTGGCAGGAATGTCATCCATGGAGAACCCAACAAGTATCGAGTATGTTACATAATATAACTCAACTCGGTTAAAAGGTAACTTGCATTTTGTTACATAATAGTGGAGAATTAGAAGAATTTACATCTGTCTTTGCTATTGATTTGTATGAAAATATATACAAATGTTACAACAATTTACAAGGAAATAATCAACCCATTAAATTGCTAATAATTTGCTAGAGCATTTCTGTTCGTTCGTGACTTTTCTTCATATAAAAGTACCCTTCTTGCTCCTTGTTACTTCTACCCTTAAGAAGTACTTCAATTGCCCCAACTCTTTTTTGCGAAATTTGGTGTGCAAGGAGGACTTAAAAGAAGAGACTCCCACATTATCTTCTCCTGTAATAATAATATCATCTACATACACCACAAAAAGGATGATACAAATTTCTATTGTGTATAGAAAATGACTGGTCACAATTACGCTTTTCAATCCAAATTCTTGAACCACATCATTGAACTTGCCAAACCAAGTATGAGGACTTTGCTTCAACCTATTTAGAGATTTCTTCAGATGACATACCTGCCCATACTCCTCTTGAGCAACAAACTTAGGTGGTTGCTCCATATATACCTCTTCTTTGAAGAAAGACATTCTTTTTTATATGAAGAAAGACATTCTTTCTTGTATCCACGAAAAAAAGACATTCTTGATAACTAACTGGTGTGGGGGCCAACTCCTTGAACTAGGTAACGAAATAAATAGACAAACAAAAGATAGTTTGGCCATAGGAGAAAGAGTATTGGACTAATCCAACTCATAGGTTAGTGTCAAAGATCGGAGAAGAAAGCTGTTTCGGTTTTGGTTCGCTCATCTGTGACGTTTAAAGCTGTTTTATGAAAAAAAAAACTGAATTGTAAAAGAAAGGGAAATGAGAGCTTTTGATTGGTGTAGGCAATGCGAACAGAGAAGGTCATATAGCAATGATTTAATAGGCCAATGATTTAAATAAAAATTTTCAAATAGTTCAATGATTATTTTTGTAACTTTTTGAAGTTGAGCGACCAAAATGTAAACTTACTAATAGTTTAATAACCTTGGGTGTAGTTTACCAAAATATTAATATTTTATATATTTATTAAATATTAATACAAATAAATATATATAAAAGAATTATTTTATTGTTGTGTCATGCAATGTCCAAGTCATCAAATTTTCAAAATTAATGTGTCGTGTTTGAGTCATATTGTACTTGTATTATGTGCTCGTATTCGTGCTTCATAGGGGGTAAGTATCAAATTTTGGTTTCTAGGGTTTGCCAAAATTGGGGAAAAAAGAGAAAGTGAACTGTAAATCTAGATTTATGGCTTTGATGCTTTGTAGAAAGAATAGAATCATGAAATAGAGAAGAAATTGCTTCTATTGTGTGTTGAGAATAACAATTTACATGGGTACTTATATATACCATATGAGCCTAAGTTAGGAAACTACAATGAATAGGATATTCTAAAATCAAGCTAAAAAAACTGTCAATTAGCAAACATATCAGCCTGCAAATTACTAATTTGGCTGTTAGATTATGATTTAGTTAACATTGCCAAATCACTAATTTGGCTGTCAGATTCTGTTTTTGTCAACACATATAACGTAATTTTTCAAAATAGAATCCTTGATAATTTAATCTCTTAATTTTTCAAAACGTATTAGTTTTATGAAACCCAACTCTAGACATTGAAAGTTAGAAAATGAGAAAAGAACTTTAAGTTGAGTACATATGAAAGCCAATATCTTCAGTGATGATGTAAGTTTTAGCATATGCATTTCTTGTATCCTATCTTAATATTTATGATTATAAGGGTTATAATGACATGTTTTTGGTATGTCCAGGATGTTGATTATGAGGCTACAATGGCTACCAAACTTTCAATTGCCAAGAAAGTCTTCATGCAAGAAAAGGATTTAATACTTAACTCAAGTTCCTTCCATAATTTTTTTTCTGAGAATGAGGTCTTCTAAAATTTTCATTTCTTCCATATAATGGTTAAATATCCATCTCTCTTTCTAATATTTTGTTTTACGATACATGACTACTTTTCTGACAGTACTTTTAAATGTTAAAAGGATTGGTTAAAACCATATGCGGCTTTCTGTTTTTTGCGGGACTTTTTTGAAACATCAGATCATAGTCAGTGGGGTTGTTTTTCTAATTATTCTAAGGACAAGGTACTGATCCTTCCTACTTTTACTTGAACCTCCAAGTTGAGTTAGGTTGTTGAATATAGTTATTTTGTCCTCTCTTTTATATATCTGTTTTGCCCTAGGTTTTATTGCATAGATAAGCTTCTTCGTCTTAACAAAAATGTTCACTCTCCTTTTCTTACAGCTTGAGAAACTTGTCTCTAAAGATGCTTTGCACTATGATACGATTTGCTTTCATTATTACAACCAGTTCCACTTACATTTGCAGGTAATTAGAAATTAGTTTATTTCCCAAATGTTGTGTAGCTCATTCTCTCTGCCTTTTGGTGCATGATTTTTCTTGCTGTTAAACAAATTGGTCTCTTGGTGTTTATTTCCGGGTAATTTATTGGACAGTTATCAGAAGCTGCAGAATATGCAAGAGCTAAAGGGGTGGTTTTGAAAGGAGACCTACCTATTGGCGTTGACAGGAACAGCGTTGATACTTGGGTCTATCCAACTTTGTTCCGCATGAACACCTCTACTGGAGCACCTCCAGATTATTTTGCTAAAAATGGCCAGAATTGGGGATTTCCTACTTATAATTGGGAGGAAATGTCTAAAGATAACTATGGTTGGTGGCGTGCTCGCCTAACACAGGTTTTTCTATTTTATTCTTTCTTATACAGGTTTCTTTTAAATTCTCATCCTACATGTAATAAGCTGTTTGGCTTGTTCAAGTAGTTTGAAGGAAAACCATGGCCCTTTCAGTTCTAAAATTTGATAATGTTCTTTGTTTTTAATGCAGATGGGGAAGTACTTTACGGCTTATAGAATAGACCATATATTAGGCTTCTTTAGAATTTGGGAACTACCAGACCATGCTATGACGGGTCTGATTGGAAAATTCCGACCCTCTATCCCTCTAAGCCAGGTATAGAAAATAAAATTCCTTGAAATATGCAAGGGATATGCTGGTATATAACATCAAGGGGATGAAAATTTGCTCTTGATGTAACTGAATAATGCTTTGATTTCAGGAAGAACTTGAAAGAGAGGGTATTTGGGACTTTGACCGCTTGACTCGCCCATATGTTCGAAAGGAGTTTTTACAGGTAGGGGAAAGTCATTTACTGATTTCTCATGAAGAGTATTGACTTCTTTGAATCTAACTGCTAAATACTTGCTTTAAGATTTAATGTTTATCAAAATTTTCATTTCAAAAAATCTATTTTTCTTTCAAATTAGTATGCTACCCTTTCAATTCTATCTATTGAAGAAAAATTGATGAATAATAGGTGATTATTATTAATAATGCAACTAATAGTAGCCACATGAAGGTAACCAACATGTATGGATATGAATCAATTTTCCTCAAATTGATAGAAATGAGGTTACATTGTGGTTATGAAATAACAGGTTAACTCCTGGAAATAATAATTTGGTAAATATTGGATTCCAAAATGAATATTTAACATTTGTAAGTTCCCTTAAGACTCAAGTTCCTTCTAGCTATAGTGGATATTACTTTCTCATGCATATTTACCTTTGTTTTTTTCTTGTCATATTTCAGGAAAATTTTGGAGATTCTTGGATTTTGATTGCGGCAAATTTTTTTAAGGAATACCTAGACCGTTATGAGGTGATGTTCATACTTCATTTTCTATAGTTTGTTTTCCATTTCATTCCACTCCTGAAGTTTCTGTCTAGTGAATTCTTGCCAATTTTAAATGTTGGATGGCTATGCTAATTTAACTAATTAACAATTACTACTATTGAACTGACATGTAACTTTATATTGTGGAGTCATTTATCTAGATACATTTGGAGTAATTTTCAAATGAATGCGAAGAAGGAATTCATTAGGATCTAAGGAAATGAGATTATTAATGTAACCTATTCAATTAACTTGTCTTTGGAAATCTTATCATGGAAGGCTTGTTAATGATGCATACAAATGTAGCTAGAACCTGCATTTTCTTTGGTGTATTCCAAAATACTAAGGGCCCCTTTGGATGGGCAGTGCGTTTACCTGCGGTTTGTGTAAAAACAACGGTGGATTAGATATTGTAGCGTGAGACAAAAAGAAAACTAAACGCACCACACTAGTGGTAAACGCCCATTCAAAGGGGCCCTAAGATTTAATGCACAGTTTGATTTTCCTGCATGAGATTTAATTACTCGTTGTATATCACTTGTGAGAAAAGCTGAAAGGAGACAACTAAAAGCTAAAAGGAGAAAAGTCTTTTATATATTTCTAATGAGTGAAAATAGTACATATTTACAGGTTACAACCTAGGCTAATTAAGGAAACAAAATATTTACATAATAATAAATTCTCTTAAAATTTCCCCAAATCTAATCCCTAATTACAAGCATAAATTAGTGAATTAAATTCCCTTGCATTCAAGGTATCTATTTTCAACTTGGATTGAAGATACCTTCCATAGACAACTTGCTAATTAGGCCATCAAAGTGCTTCTTATGAGGTCCCTTTGTAAGTATATCAACAATGTTAGTAGTCGTAGGAATGCATGCGTGCAAATCTGTCTTCTATCGAGTTTTCCCTTGATAAAATTCTTGTTTACTTGTACATGTTTTATTCTATCATGTAAAACTGGATTGTGTGCCATAGAGATAACTGCTTGATGTCACAATAAAGCTTTATGGGTAAAGAATTTAATAGCTTCAAATCTTCAAATAGTCTTTTAGCCACATTACCTCACAGATCCTGAGTAAGGGATTAAATTTAGCCTTTGCATTGCTTCTTGCTACACCAAGTAACTATATTTCCACCAAAAAAGGTGCAGTAATCCGAAGTTGACCTATCAATTATACTTCCAGCCTAGTCAAAATTTGTATAAGCCTCCAACTTCTAGATGTCTAGACCTTTTAAATAACAATCTTTTATCGAAAAAGAAGAAAAATTAATAATAACTATCCCTTTTTGGGAGTCTCCTTTATATATCTTCCCAAGATTTGATATACAATATCAAAGTGGTATCTTCCCAATTTGTGCATGAACTAACTTACCTGGCTCATTGCAAATGCTATGTTCTGGCATGCACGATATAAATGTATCAATTTCCAAACAAGCCTTTGATATTTTTTCCTTGTTTATCGTATCTTCTTTCTATATGTTTCAATTGCCTTGTGACCAAGCATATTTGTTTCACCAAGTAAGTCAGGTGTATGCTTGCGCTGATTGACAAATATACCTTTCTTAAACCTAGTGAACTCCATCCTAAAGAACTTTTTCACTATGCCCAAGCTTTTGGTTTCAAGTTCGGTGCTTTGAAACCTGCATTGTCATCACTTGTAAAAATTATGTCATACATATAAATAATTAGATTAGCAACTTTATTTTCCCTCGAGTGTTTATAAAATACAATGTGATTTGCTTGACTCTAAGAATAGCTATGATTCCTTATAGCTTGTCCAAAATGTTCAAATAAGCTTAAGGAGGTGGTTTAAGTCAATAAAAGACATGTTTAATTTGGACACCTTTTCTTTTCTAAGCTTTTGTTTGAACTTGGGTGTTAAGCTCATGAACACCTTCTTTTAATCTCCATTCAAGTATTGTTTTAAATCCAGCTAATATAGGAGTTAATTATGATTCATACCCAAATGTCACGAGACTAAAACTTTAGTTTGACAAATTGCGTGGCTTTAGGTGATTTTTTTTTAAATCCGCCTAAATCAACCTAACTCGCAAAAAGTGAGAATTCTCAAAAAAAATTTTCCAAGACACCGAAATAAATTGTAAGTAAACTCAAAAGACATAAGAATGAATCAAACAAAAACCACAAGAAAGTAATAGCAAATCAAGTGTTTGAGCAATTGTTCCTAAAAGTATTCTATTACTCAAGAATGTGATGATTACAAATGAGAGCAAACACCTCTATTTATAGTTGAGCTCCCTAGATCGAACGTTACCTTTTAAATTACATCAACTATTGAGATTAAAACTAATTTATAAATTTAGATTAAGGGATTTTCCAAGATCCCTTAAGATTACAAAATCTTCTAAGATTATTTTACATATTTACCCTGGTAACTCTAATTTTACTAAATGTTTTACTAGGTCATCAATGCTTTTAGTAGATGGGTTTTTTCACATATTCTATGGACCGAACTAGTTCAAATGGGTCAAATGACTCATTTAATCAATTGACCTCCATGGAACGCTTTATTAGCATTCGTCATGGGTTCTGATTCGCGGCCTGTGACATCCTCCCCCACCCATTTTTGTGACACCTTCGTCGTGTCCTCGAAATGACATTGGTTTGCTTCATCTCGAAACTGTTTCAATGCATTGGCTAATTTCCAACTAATTTCTCTATTGGTTAGTTTTGCCCTTTGAAACATTTGACTTGCATTA